>NC_137464.1:12864080-14098958 GCF_964235325.1 Thermobia domestica | reverse complement strand
CAGTTCTAATTGAATATTTTAAAAATGGCCGTTATTTCTTTATTACATTTTTACGAGTACACAGGAAATATTGAAATTTTAAAAAAGTCAAGAATCATATCCTACGAGTTATATATTTCAGCAACGTTTGTTTCATGGTCAAATTATAATGAAAAAATGAAATGAAATCTGTGAGTTTTACGTCCCACGGTTATGCCGGTTAGGCTAAAGGAGACGGTGATTATGAGAAATGGATGAAATAGTGGAATGAAGAAAGTGGAAGGAAACGGGAGAACTCCGAGAAAACCCACGCACACGGTGTTTGTCCACCACAAAGTTCACTTGGCGGGAGCAGGGTTTGAACCCGGGACCCCATGCACCAGAGGTGAACGCTCTACCACTGAGCCACCGCGGCCCTCAAATTATAATGAAAACCGAAGGATAACCATTTCTTCAGTCTAAGACGAATCTTTATTGTTTGGAGTGTTTTGCCCAATGAACATATCACTGATATAATTAATTGTGTGTGTGTAAATGTATTTGCTTATTACATACTACATGCAAGAAGAAAGAAAACCCTGATCATACATGAATTAGAAACTCCAACCGGAAGTAGGCTCGAATCTTACAAACGGTGCGAGATATTAAAAAAAAATAATTGAAAAAATCTCCCCATTATGATACCTCTTGCCGATTTTTATCAAGACTCTTTCAATTGTGTCTGTAAAGGGACATGTACAGATGTTGTGAGGAATAACAAGGAAATTCATGCTGATATGTAAATGATGCGCTGTGCAGAGCACGCAGGTTTAGCTAGTAAGGCACAAAACTGTTACAAAGAGACGGCTGATTAGGTATGTTGTAAAAACAGTTCTGTAAAGATCTGCTTTAAAAAATAAATGAATGAACTATTTCTTTCCCGCAACAGGGAAACTTACTAAGTTATACTTCCGTCACTGTTGCTTCCAACCTGACCCAACTCATTTGTTTACCCTCGCTGACCTGGAAGTACATGAAGTTAATGCTGTGTTACAATTTTAGCGCACGCCCATGAACTTCCCCAATCAGTTACAGCTGTACGGGGTTCGGTTATTGGCATGACGTGAAAACAGCTGATGCTGTTTCAAGCACATGAAGTTATCGGCAGCTAACGACAAGCGCGCTGTCTGGCGATGTCTTCTGCTTTAGGTGGTAGTGCTACGTAATTCGAGGTCGGTTTATACAGTGACACGACTATAATTATAGCCAAAATTACGTCAAGGTAAAAAAAAAAAAAGTAGCAACATTGCAGTCATATCATGAAGACCTCATACAAAATACGCGATTGTATTTTAAGGAAATTTTCTTTAGTTTGTTCCACACTGCCTTGATATGGAAAAAAAAAATGTTAGGGAAATGTTCTGGTGCTTTGTTCAACACGCTCTTGTGTAAATCAATCAACTGCCTATGTAATAGTTGCTGTTTATATGCATTATTGATAATGAACATATTCATGCTCTAAAATAACATCACACACATACATAATTAATGCTGACACCTGAATATGTTGTTGTTACAGAATATCAGCACACAAATTTAGGTTTATAGACTTTACTTTGGATGGGTGAACTAGACAAAAGTAATAAAAGAAAAACTCCCTTGCAACATCTGATTGATTTTTTTTACCATTATTACAAAGACTTTTTGAAATATAAATGGGAGGGGAGTGATTCAACTAAATTGTCTGGTTTCTTCACGCTATATAAGCCGATTCCCCACAAGATGTTCATGGCGTAAAATGGTTATAGATGAGTTAGTAAAAAAGATAATAATAAATACAAATTTATTCAAGGTCGTTCCCTTAGGATTACCACAGTCCTCTTTCAAGACTTATTCACACATAGGTCGCCGTGCCCATGCCGTGTCATGTCGCTGCTGTTTTCTACATCATTCCCCATGAGTTACAAGGAGAAAAACTTCATGTCACTTCGTGTACTCCGAAGAAAGCTGCAAGATAGAGGCCGACGAGCCACGACCAGTATTCGTAATTTGAGGAAAATTTCCCTAATCTAGGGAAGTTTCATAGGTAAATTGAGCAAAAAGAGAAAAAGGGATTTTTTCAACGAAACTTGAAAATCCAGGCAAATTTTTTGCATTGACTGATTGACCAATGTAAACACTTTTTTTTTTTTTTTTTCAGAAAGAAACCAATATAATAGCAATAGAGTAAGAGAGAGAGTAAGAGAAAGAGAATGTGTGTGTGAGAGAGAGAGAGAGAGAATGAGTGAGTGAGTGAGAGAAAGTGTGTGTGTGTGTGAGAGAGAGAGAGAGAGAGTTCAAATATACATGTGTTCATAAATTGACCCATTGTTGTTGGGTGTATTTTTTGTTGTAAAAAATTAAGGAAAAGGTAAAAATGGAAGCAAAAAACAAAACGTGGTTGATACTTCTTTTAATATAGCTAAATTAATCTTATCACATAATTTCTGTCATAGGCAGGGCCGGATTTAGAAGGGGTGCAAAAGTGCACGTGCAGCCCCCCCCCCCTTCGTTGTTAATGTACACTACCTAAAATGAGAAGCTTGCAGTGAGTTTTGCAAAATCAACAGTTTAAGTCAATTTTCTGAAGGTCGAAGAGAAATAATTCATCGAGAGCGGACACTTAGCATTCCCAAAGGAATTCCTCATTCACACCACAGATGCCTAAAGACATTTTAAAAACTCGAATTTAATTCAAATGTACTGGTAGTTATTTGGTGCACTCCCTCAAAGAATCCAGAATCCGGCCTTGGTCATAGGAATTGGACACTCAACAAACTTGGGAAACTTTGATAAGGGAAAATTTTGTGTCGATCGAGGGAAATTTTCTTAAGAAAACTTACGAACACTGGCCACGGCTAGGCTGGTTTCTCTTCAAGGCGACCTCTCGGAGCACGGCACGTTGTGTGAATTAAAAAAATAATAAAATAACATAAAATAAAATAACTAAATGAATTTTCAATGTTACAGCCTGAAAAGAAACTTCATGGACCACGGCACCCTATGTGTCAATTAACCTTCACTCAGTCATGTCTTCTTTTTGAGGCCCTAGCAATGGTCGGAGTAGTTTTTTTTTTTTTTTAAAGAAAAACGGGAATGTCATCTTTTTAGGGTACAGATAATTTCCAAATATAATACGTTTGTTAATGGTAATATTTTAGATATTAGTTAATGGTAATATTCTAGATATTAGTTAATGGTAATATTTTAGATATTAGTTAATGGTAATATTTTTGCAACTTTCACTTTTCAAGGAACTACAACTCCTCCGACTCTAAGTATGAATGAAATTTAATTTAAACAAACATAACGTGTGTAAAATCTGTATTCTACCAATTTGTGTAAATAATTACTATTACAGTGTAAAAACAATGGATTACCAATTTCCTCTGAGTATTTTTGGATCAGAAGATCCAAGCTCTTATATCTCGAGAACTACATATAGTGTAGCCAAACCCAAACTATCACTTAACTCAGTATGATGTGCTTATTCAGTAAAAAAAAAAAAAAAAAAAAATGAATTACATACAGTGTAGTCAAACCAAAACTATCACTTAACTCAGTATGTTTTTACTCCGTGAAAAATGCGAAAACTTGATTTAGGGGCTGTTCAAAAAATTTGTGGCTCCTGATCCAAAAACTAATTATTGTTCAAGATCGCAATATTTTGATCCATTTTTGAATCATTCCTAAAATTCTTGTTGCTTTCTTTTTTACACATTTTTGTAACTTGCTTATAACGTATATCAGAATTCCATTATGTTACAATTGTCGTGGACTATCGCTGGTTGTAGAATCAACAAACACTTAATTTTATACAATTGGAGGTCCAGTGTACTATCGCAGTGAGAAAGAGAGAGAGTGAGAGAATATATTCCTTGCATACACGAATTCACTACACTATATTAAACACTCTACTTTTCCCAAATGTTCAATGAAAGACAGATATTAAATTCAGATATAAAACATGCTTCTATATCAACAAATTCATTTGTGCGAAAAGACTAAGATTACTAATACGAGATTGTTAAAGTATGTGTGCCTTTATGGCACTGAATATTGTAGTATTGAAGCTCTACTTTCATCCCTATAGCAGTACTATTAAGGTCTATCGTCAATAACAAAGGAACGAGATGGACCACCCAAATTTTCAGACACGTGTATACCAAGGTACATCGGTCCTATACAACCGTACCAAACTTTTAGGTTTGGTAATTTCCAAAATTTACGAAATCGTCCTATGCATCTCTCCCGAAATTAAGGGGAATGGACCAACATACCAATGCCAAAATAAAGCTTGCTCCAAGGAACATAAAAGTGACACGAAGTGCCGCATTTACTACTTCCGGGTTCGATTTTCGGTAGAAGACAATGTGGTTCGGATCCCATGTTAGCTGTAGATGTAGGTGTCATATAGTTGCTGAACGAGGCACTTAAACTTCAAATCAACATACCGAGCCACTGTTCTGTACAAAGATGATTATGACGGTGAATATCAAGGCTGGATTAACCCATCAGGAAGCCTGGGCATAGAAAAAAAATGTGGCCCCTGCTGACTTCACTTGATACATTTCTGTGAAAGTAGAGTAGGATAGTTAAGGGAATATGTTTCAAATTTTTGATCATTTTATTTTATGATGGTGATTGTATCTTCATGATTCTTTTTAGATAGGCAGCTGAGATTGTGTACCTGAAAGCCCACGGCTATAGCCCCCACCCCAGGAATGTAATGGGGCACATACGGGAGTATACGGCGTATACCCACCTAAAATTTTTATAGTCCAGCGTATATTCACCTTAAATTTACCAAAGAATGAGCGTATATTGGATGCGTATACGCCAAGTAGTTTTGCGTATACGCTGTACTTTTGAAAGCGATCAAGCGTATACCTACAAAAATTTTTAGCATTACATCACTGCCCCACCCCGAAGCCCCTCCCTTAATCCGGCCCTGGCGAATGTGATCAACTATATAGGGGAACGTCCTCCACCTAAATTAAGACAAGACACACACAAAACACTAAATAATTATTTAAAGAGTTTGATAGAAAACTAATTGTATTCAAGTATAGGAAAACGACAATACTCACAAAATAAATAAATCATTTAAATCTCAATAGATTTATTCAATTTAATTTAAATATTACTGATTTTTTTTATTTTCACTGTTTATATACGGTTATTGTGTTTGGTATGGTAGCAATTGACTATCGAATGCATCAACAAACTTTTTATAGCCAGTTTGTATATTGATCCTTTTTTTTTCTTTCTTTCTAAAAAAAAATACCTAATCAAACAACCGAATATTTATATCTATATCTATATATAAAAGAATAGGAAAATGTGATAGCGTAACTTCAAATAAAGGATCATCGCAAATACATATGCGCGAGAATGTTCCTATTAACACACACTTTGAAAATGAAACTGCGTATTGTGTACGTATACACACCAATTCATACACACACACACGCAAGAAACAATCTGCTCGTCCGCTTAAGTTATTGATATTTCACGGATTCGCTTTTATAGTGAGGAAAGCATATATGTACACAATGTTTGTACTTTTTTTTTTTTTTTTTACAGAGTATCACATTTTCTTTTCCCTCTCTTCCCTCCCTAACCCGTTTCTGTCTCTCTACATACGCTTCAATAGTTGCTGTTTTAATGAAAACAAAGATCCGAGATAAGCTTTTAATAAAAATTGGGAGCTAACAATGAAAAAATAAAAATCTAATCGTTCAGGTATGTTATATGTTACGCATTTTTTTTTATTTATTGACGAAGTTTTAATTAAAAACTTGTGGAAAAACAAAAGGTATTAATTTAATGGTGGAATTGTTCATCACAGTCTTTCTTTAGAACTTGGTCTAAACCATTTTTTATTTTTATTTATTTATTTATTATTATTATTATTTTGTTTAATTTTGTTTTGAAGTTTAGTGTTCATGTATTTCTCTCCATATACCTGCAATTTAACATGGTATCCAAGCAATGACAAGAGCCCACCTGAATCGAAAGCTGGGATGGACCATAAACATAGAAAGAACACGTGGTAAAAAAAAAAAAAAAAAAATGAAATCTTTAATGTCTCACGGTTAAGCCGGTTAGACTAAAGGAGACGGTGATAATGAGAAATGGCTGAAATGGTGGAATGAAGAAAGTGGGAGGAAACGGGAGAACCCCGAGAAAACCCACGAGCACGGTGTTTGTCCACCGCAAAGTCCCACATGGCTCGAGCTGGGATCGAACCAGGGACCGCAAGCACCGGAGGTGAACGCTCTACCACTGAGCCACCGCGCCTCCCCGTGGTAACAAGAAATTAAGTTAAACTTTCGAGATCTTAAAGTATTTTCGGGGGAAGAAATGAAGTGAAATCTTTAAGTTTTACGTCCCACGGTTATGCCGGCTAGGCTAAAGGAGACGCTGATGATGATGAAAAATGAATGAAATGGTGGAATGAAGAAAATGAGAGGAAACGGAAGAAACCCTAGAAAATCCACGCACACGGTATTCGTCCACCACAAAGCTTACTTGGCTCGAGCTGAAATCGAACCCAGGACCTCATGCACTAAAGTTGAACGCTCTACCACAGCCCTATTTTTGGGGAGAGAGACAGTGGCGTATTTAGAAGGTGAAAACTGAGGGACAGCCAGAACCCAGATTTCGATAGGTGTATCATGAGTTTACGCAAATCATTTTAATTTGTAATCCGTTTACGCATTTCGTTAACAGGAACTAAAAATACGTAATGTTTCAAAAATTTTCCAATAAAGAAGAAAAAGCAACGCTTAGTATAAACTTTCAAAAATATATAAATAATATTTCAATTATTTTTGTTAATCAAAAAACTAGGAGAGCCTAGGCCCCACGGCTCCGGGCCAGATCCGCCACTGGGGAAACTAAGGAGGGAAAATATTTTTTGACTATATCTTTATCTCACTTAATTTCATACTTCACGTCGATTGGTTGGTTATTGTTTAATGGGTACGTCAACAGGAGGGCCATTTCTCTCCGACACTAAACGCCAATGATTGATATGTTTATCACAATAAGACTACTAAAATACAATTTTAAAAAGTGTAGATCTCCGAATCCCTTAATGTCAGAGACATGAAATTTCGTCATTTGAACTTGTCATTTAAAATCATTAAATGAGACGAGCATCTTGGAACCAGCAGGTGTTCACGAGAACCAGCAGGTGTGCAGGTGGAAATGTCAGCTGTTCGCGAGATGCCGTGGTTAGTATCCCCCAAAGGTGGGACAAGAACAGTGAAACCAACACCAAATCACAAGACCATGGGGCGGCACCATTTCATTAAAGATGTCGGATGTCTTTCACTGTCGAATTTGGTACAACAAAACAGGGCGCAAAGTATGGTACAATTAATAGTAAACTTGAACAGATTTTAACAGTGGACAAAGCACAAGTGTGCCTGATCATAACGTTGACCATACAGTGTTAAATGAGGACTTCCGCACCTGACGTTCCACACGGCATCATCGATAACGAATGGAATGGCCACATGTCCATCGGCACTGGACTGCAGATCAAATGGGACAACATTGCATGTCTGATGAATCATGGATGATCCCATCAGAATCTTTCGTCTTCCAGGGGAACAGCTGCTCGAGACAACAGGTCGCAGATGACTCCATTATCACATTCACATGGTCACCCATGAGTCCGGTAGTGCTTGTTGAAGGCATCATGACGGCTCCTAGCTATCGACAGGTCATGCTGATCATGTACACCTGTTCATGTTAGCCACATTTTCAGCTAGGAATATCATCTTTCAGCAGAACAACGCTCTTTGACAGAAAGCCTTAACGTTGTGCTGCAGTGGATCGAGGAACATAGTGGTGAATCTCAGAGATGGAAAATGAACTGGTTCTTGTGAAAACGCTCCGAACAGGTTCCTATCTTTAGCATGGGTTCTTGGTGCTTGAACCGGTTCAAAAGCGGGTCAAAACTGGTTCTTTTTCCATCCCTGATTTCAATTCGTGCAATGGCTCCCAAACTCACTCGATCTTAACCTAACTGAACACACTGTAAATGTCACTGAATTTGAGGGCCGAGTTCATCGCCCTTTCCGCGGAATATACAAGAATTAGAGTTACATGTATGTGCAGATGTGACGTGCCATGTCTCCATGTCTCCAGCCCCTTTCCAAGGCCTCATTGCTTCTATGCCAAACCGCATTACTGGTGTCATGTGAGCCCAAGGTGCACATACAAGATATTAGGTAGGTGATTTTGATGTTTTGGGTGGTAAATGTATATACTACTTATAAAATTACGTTGTGCAAAAGATTGATTGATTGATTATTCTCATTCAGCAACGAGGCTATGTAAGACTTGGACCTATAGCTTAACGTGGAATCCGAACTACATGAGCTCCTGACGGAAATTGAATCTGTGTCTCCCACGCCAAAGACGTGTCCGCAAGAGATTGAGTGGGTCAAGTGGTTCAAGATTTGTGAGTGCGTCATTGGTCAAGGATTGTGAGTGGGTCAGAGGGTCGTGGGTTAACAGGACGTGACCCACTGCGACCCACCACCCACTGTATCCCATTCTGACCCACCAACCAACCACGACCAACCGATCCACTCTGCTCAGTGCATTGTAGACAGCATCTTCTGAACACTGGTGAGTTTGTCTAAGTTTTACTTTTAAGGTCTGGGTTTTATCTTCGTTTTTCATTGTTTCTATTTCCTTACCTGAAATGACTATAACTAAGTGAAAAAAAAACTTTAGCACTTTTGGATATTGATATCTGTAATTGTAATAGTAGCAATAGGACTTACTACTTAGCTTTCGAACACAGTCGAATTTTACATCCCCCTCCCCTTTACGTTGGCCTATTTTTCCTTGATTTGAGACTTTCAAATTTCATCTATTTTCCTCTGAAAAGTATCTGTAATTAAACAAGGAAATAATTATATATGATAATTAAATTGAAATTCATCGTAACATGGCCCATGACAAACACGCTACTATTTTATATTGTAAAGGTCAGGTATACCGGTATTTTAACAGAGCGGTGCTTGAGCGATTGATCGTAGAAATTCAAACTCCGATTAGCCTTGTTTTATTAAAAGTGTAAACAGTCTTTAGTCAGTGGGGAGGAGGGTGTGGGTCAGATTTGGTTGTGGGATCAGTGGGTCATGGGTCAAGTTTTGATTGACCCACTCCATCTCTGATGTACGCTAACTGCTTAGCTACAAGGCAGTTCATGTTCCACAAAAGAATTCGTAATAGAAGAAAAAAATACAGTTGTTTATGTTCATTTATTTTCGTGTATTTTTCTTACCAAGTTCATTATGTACTGAAGCTTAAATTTATTTATTTTCTTTATACTAACATCTCAGATATAAAGTTTTCTTCATTTATTACTTAACAAAGACACTTCTTCTCTTCCTTGGTGTTTCCCGAAAAGCCAACAAGTTAATATTGTATGTTTCTCTATCCTGTATGATAGGCAACTTTACTAACAAGACCGTACGTTTTAATTGGATCAACTCTGAATCAATGCATTCTGGGAAAACGGTTCTTGTTTACTTGTCATAAACGTTAAGCTGAATCTTGTTTCCATGACAACAGAAAGTCTTTGTGTTACAAATTCTGAAAGTAAAACTTTTAACTAATACAAAAACTAAATCGCAAAACAAAACTGAAAATACAAATTCCTAGTAAACAGCTAACAGAACAAATTCCCATTTTGCCGTCTCCTTTCTTTTTCTTTTATCCTTTTAAAAGTTTCCAGTTTTTCTAGAATTAATAAATCCATGTTTATTCGCTCTTTACTATTGTATATACAATATGTAGCTTCCACTGTTGTTCAGGAATAAAATTTCCAGTTAACTGTGAAAATAACAGTCTCACTTTGATTATAAAAGTTAACAAAATTTAGGATATTTTTTAAAATTAAGTTGTATATTTTATATATGGGGTGTTAATGAACAATACCGCCGACAAATTCTAATACATGATTCCTTACATCAAAATAAGAGAAAAAGTTCATATGGACCTATGGCGAAAAGTGCATAGTTTCAGAGCTAGGGCTGTCCAAAGTCGCGAAAAAAATTTCAACAGGCCGTATTTCCAATTCCAGAAACTGTGGATGGTGGTCCTTATCAGTGTATAGGAAGTCACACATACACAATCCCAAACTGCATATTTCGTCAATTTTCAATAGGTATACAGGGTATTTCCTTCAGGGTATAATTCTCAAATTTGTTCTCAATAGAGTTGTTAGATATACCCTAATTTCAAGGAGGGTCTAAAATAGGCAGGAAGTAAGCCACAACAATGGATATCCAATGCTTCGGAGAGAAGTCGGAAATGTTAGGAACGGGCAGCTCCATGCTTTTTTGTGTTCGGAATAACATGTGATGCGATGTATTTCATCACGGTTTATTTCACGTTTTCTTCACTTATAAGCGTGAAAGAAAACATTGCAGCATGTGTTTTCCCGAGTACGAAAAACCGCGCTGCTGACGATCCTCAACACTTCCGACATCACGCCAAAGGATTCTGTGTTCACTGCTATCAAGGCTTATCGTTTGCCTACTTTGGACCAATTATAAATTCAGAGCATATCTCAAAATTTGATTGATGGCATGTCTGCGAATTTCACCTTGCAGGGAATACTCTACACACCCAATGAACATTAATGAAATCTGCATTTTTGGATTGTGTATGCGTGACTTCCTTTATGCTGATAAGGACCACCACCACTCCACGATTTCTCGAATTCGAAATAGGGCCTCTTGAAAGTTGGCTTTTTCGTGATTTTGGACAGGCCTAGCTTTGAAACTTTAAACTTTTCCCCACAGGTCCATAGGAACTTTTCCTCTTATTTCAATGTTAGGAATCACCTCTTACAGTTTGTCGGTGTAGTTCATTAACAACCTGTAGATATACACATGTATGTATATAGAAAATATTTTGTTTTGTTTGAAATTACAGACTTAAATCCACTACCGTTGTTTGGGGTTCAAGTTAGGGTGAGGAGTTTTAAATATCATGTCTTATAAAAATATTTTAATAATAATGTTTCTTTAAAAATAATCATGAATTATTGTGTACATTTGTTTCAGTGCTTATAGTTGACTTTACTTAAGCCCAAAGGAGCACATTCACCCCATTTTTAACTTCATGTTTCGGGGTAACTTTAAAATAAAATCTTTCAGTTTTACGTCCCACGGTTATGCCAGCTAAGCTAAAGGAGACGGTGATGATGAGTAATGAATGGAATGGTGGAAGAAACCCCGAGTAAACCCAAGCACACACTGTTTGTTCACCACAAAGTTCACTTGGCGCGAGAGCTAGGATCGAACCAGGAACCCCATGCACCAGACAAAGTCAATAATAATAATAATAATAATAATAATAATAATAATAATAATAATAATAATAATAATAATAATAATAATAATAATAATAATACATTTCATTATATTATTACAGCGTGTTTATAAATGAAAATACCGTTTTAAAAATTAGTAATAAATCTACTTATTACCTTACACGGATAAAACTTACACCCTATGCAGAGGCAACTGTAAATTTTCTCATGCGCTACCTGATGTTTGCTTCTCATTAGTGGGATAGTGCCATTAGTGCAAGCCCTTGCACCAGCAGACAAAGCGATAAGGCGTGATAAAAATGCAGTTGAAAATGGTCTTCTGGGATGAAGCCACTTTTCATATAAGTGGCAAGGTGAACACATTGTCCGTTATCTGGCGAATCGAGAAACTACATACACAGATAAGAGCATCAGCGTGACTTTTCAAAAGTGAAGGTTTTCTGTGCGGTGTCCCTCGAGAGAAAAACACGGCCCATTTTTCTTCGAACAAGGAATTGTGACCGATGATTCATTTCTAGGTATGTTGGAAACCTAGTTGTTACGCCAGCTGAACACCCATTACGATGATTACATTTTGCAACTCTGAAGTGCTCCGCCCCATTTTCACAGGAATGTACGAGAGCATAACCACCGCTGGATTGGACGTGGTGCAACAGAAGACAACAAACCTCTCCCCTGGGCAACCCGTTCGCCGGATTTAACACCATGATTTTTTTTCTTTGGGGCTTTGTTTTAAGCCACATTGCCACGTTAAATGAATCTTGTAGCTATCATAAAAAAAAAAACTTGCAACCCGATCTTCCTATTTACTCTTTACATGGTACAACTTCTTGAAGGCAAGAAAGATTTCTCCACACATACAGCACTGCACTCTAGTGGGCAAACAGTAAACCTCCTCATTAAAAACGTGTATTTTGGCGCACTTCCTCTCCCTGTCCAAAAGAATCCGTTGTTTCGGAAGCGACGAAGCTGATTTTCCCTTTATGTCAGCGGGAGGGCGATAGCAGGTAGCAAGCAAGACGTCCCAGAGTGTTGCACACTGTTCGACTCCTTGTAAGATGGAAAAAAATGTTTTATGACCCTTTTAAGACTATGTGTACACGGTGAAATATGGTAGGGTTTCAAGATCTTTTTGTGACAGCTGCAAGTTCTTGTAACGTCACAATGTGGCTAAAGACAGAGTTTATGTACCGCCACTGCCGATGTCCTTTGAGGAAGTTTGTGATCAGATAACGTATGTTCTGCAGACCATCATGACAGACGATGGGACGGCGGCGGTGCATCACCAAGTATGAGAAGCATTTGATTATCGTGTAGATGTGTGTCGTGTAAACAAGGGTGTACATATTGAAGGATTGTGATTAATGGATCAGAAACGGACATTTGCTGCTGCTTATGCTGTACGTTTGCCCAGATAAGGCAATAAACAGATTTATTATTAATTTTTAAAACCGCAATATTCATTTATAAATGGACCTGTATTACTTCCGTGAAACTCAGTTTAAAGCACGGGGATGTAAACGTCAAATTGAAGGAAAGAAAGCAAGAAAGAAAGAAAGAAAGAAAGAAAGAAAGAAAGAAAGAAAGAAAGAAAGAAAGAAAGAAAGAAAGAAAGTTTGCTCGCTGCTACAATGCACAGCACATCAGTAGTTAATAAATCTCGTACATTAAAATTAGTACACCTTGTCCATGTATAAAAACGTAGTTGTGTATATTAAAATGCCAAACAACAGCAGATGTTATTATGAAGTTTTCATTTCCCACACAACGATGCTCTTGCGTTGAATGTGTATTACCACAAAATGTTACATTAAAAGAAAAAAAAATCCAATAGTGCATTTGTGTAATACCAATATGCATACGCATTTGAATTTCAATAGTATTTGCGGGATTAATTGTATACCAAAAGCCCAACAAGAGCTCATTTTAAACACGATGATTACCGCACTATCGACTACAAAAGGAGAATGGTTAAAGCGTATTTGGAACAAGTAAAACATTATTTGTATGTGGTGTTTCACATAAAATGTCCACTGTTTATAAATCAGAAACGGTATCGTGATTAAAAAAATAAATAAAAAAAACTTCAATGGAAAAATGTCAGAGGGCACATCGAAATGAAGCATTAGATCATTAGATCCTCAAGTGTCACTCAAAAATTTTGAATGAGAAGATAGATGATTAGAAATATGATTAGAAACAGGTAACTTTTAAGACGAACACTTGTTCGTATGGGACACCATTTACGACGATCGAGAGATGGTTTTTGCTTAAGTTACGTAGGGAGCACACGTAGTAAAATGGTAGCCACTCCAAAGTTGGTGCCTCACATGATTCTTTTTTTTCCTGCAAAGGTTTGCTTTTCCATGATCTTTCCATTCATGTATCTGATGATATACAGACACATGCCATTTACAATTTTCGGGTGACCCCCAGGACCCCATGGTAAGGGGCCTTGTAAGGCAAGTAGAATGCTTCACTTGATATGCCCCTTGACATTGTCCTATCTTATTGGTTGTTAAATCCTCTTATCTCTAGACTGTTTGTGACTTCTAAGCACTGGACGTCTTATTTTTAGGTATAATAATCCAATACATGACACAAAATTCATCGGGTTGCGGTGCATCAGTGGTCGCCAAATGAGCTTCGGAGTGGACATATTACTTTCATACCTTTCCTTAGCAACATAACTTGAACATACACATATTACTTTCATACCTTTCCTTAGCAACATAACTTGAACATAAAATTGAACATAAACATATTACTTTCATACATTTCCTTAGCAACATAACTTGAACATAAAATTGAACATAAACATATTACTTTCTTACCTTTCCTTAGCAACATAACTTGAACATAAACATATTACTTTCATACATTTCCTTAGCAACATAACTTGAACATAAAATTGAACATAAACATATTACTTTCTTACCTTTCCTTAGCAACATAACTTGAACATAAACATATTACTTTCATACCTTTCCTTAGCAACATAACTTGAACATACACATATTACTTTCATACCTTTCCTTAGCAACATAACTTGAACATAAAATTGAACATAAACATATTACTTTCATACATTTCCTTAGCAACATAACTTGAACATAAAATTGAACATAAACATATTACTTTCTTACCTTTCCTTAGCAACATAACTTGAACATAAACATATTACTTTCATACCTTTCCTTAGCAACATAACTTGAACATAAACATATTACTTTCTTACCTTTCCTTAGCAACATAACTTGAACATAAAATTGAACATAAACATATTACTTTCATACATTTCCTTAGCAACATAACTTGAACATAAAATTGAACATAAACATATTACTTTCTTACCTTTCCTTAGCAACATAACTTGAACATAAAATTGAACATAAACATATTACATTCATACCTTTCCTTAGCAACATAACTTGAACATAAAAATATTACTTTCGTACCTTTCCTTAGCAACATAACTTGAACATTAAATTGAACATAAACATATTACTTTCATAGTTTTCCTTCTAAGAGTTTTAATCTCTGTTCTCCATGGCATGGTCCACCAATGCACCATCCAAATCGATACATGCTTGGGGACGAAGAGCAACGTTGTCATAAGCAGCTTGACAGACCCATACTGGTATCTTGTGGAACTCTTCTGTGATAGCTTCCCGTAGTTGAGCCAAATTGCGTGTGTGATGTTGATACATTTTGTCCTTTAAAACACCCCATAAGAAAAAGTCAAATCGGGAGATCGAGCTGGCAACTCCACAGGCTCGTGTCGACCGATCCAGCGATTCGAGAATGTTTCGTTCAGACCCACCACCCTGTCTGGCATACACTTACAATTCTAAGTCCAGTGACAGTTATCCCCACACCCGGGCTACACAGCATTGTCATATCGAAACTTTTTGTCACAAATTACAAATATTACAGTCAGTAAAATACCATAAGCATAATTATGGGTCACTCCTAAGTCTAAAATGTCTTTAAAAATTTAAATAGCTTTACCCACCTGTTTATTTTGTTTTTTTCTGCAAAAATACAGTTATAATTTTACACAAAATGCACATTATTTGGGGATTAAAAGTCTACTTGGGGTCTCCATTTTACGATATTATATAAAGCCAGTGATATATGTATTTTGTTTGTACTCACGTGACACCTCTTGGGCTTAGCTGCAAAGTCTTGAAACCTGCCTTACCTGAAAAGGATAAAGATTATATTATTATTATTATTATTATTATTATTATTATTATTATTATTATTATTATTATTATTATTATTATTATATTATCTATAATATTAATAAAAACTGACCAAAGCTCATGTATCTGATGAAGGTGATGTTGAATTGCTCAAACTTGTACACACGTATTATTAATATATATTTGGTACTTTGGTCAGTGGAATATTTCCAAAGATATAATAATAGTATTCATCGTTTCTTGTCACCTAATTAAAAAAAAAACTAACATTTTAATGCTGTATCAACAGTAAATAAAGGTAACTAATCAAGACTTCACTGTTAGCTTGTGGCTCCAAAGTAATATTATCATCAGAGTAAAGTATCATAAAGTATCAATAACACAGAGTTTTCTATAGATCAGTCATGTGCCATTGAAACAGGAGGTGGGCAATTACAACGGACTTATTGGTGCTAAGGGCTGTACAAGAAAATGTATAACATTTCCATAAGAATTGAACACCCATATTCAACTGAGAAACTTTATCTTTACACTAATATTACAGGAACATAAAAACACTTATAACTGGTGGTGGGCACAAAAACCGAAACTGGTGTTTAAAAATGTTCAAAAAAACGGTTTTGGTGAAAACCCGAACCAGTTTTTGGATAAAACCGAAACCGGTTTCGGTGAAAAACAGAACCGTTTTTGGAGAAAACCGAAATGTCGGTTTTCGAATCTCGGTTTTTCTAGAAACCGGTTTCCATTTTTGATAAAAACCGGTTTGCCATCCCTAGTTATAATAGTAGCCAAAATACACTATTTTAGTGGGAAATTTGACCTTTCATGTTCTGAAGCACACTCTTAATATTCGGTGGTACATTGGATGTTCCAATCCAGAGGCTGATTTCAAAGTGGGCATAAGTTACCCAGGAAAATGTTTCAATTTAGTTTATGAGATTATGTAAGAAATACATCTTCAATAATGGGTCGGACGGGCCAGAAGAAAGGATTCAATGCGCCGTGATCGACCCCAGAGCTGGCTGTTGCACATGGCTGTTATTGATAATTGCCATTGAGTAAGAATTAAAGCTTCACATTTAAAATATATATTTAGAGAGTACACTATTTTAGAAAATAAACCAAATATATAAAAGGATAATCTATCATAGAAGGAGAAAGATTCTGGTGAGTCGCAAACATTGCCTAACAACAGCTCGGTGGATCTTACTGGTGTAAGAAGTCATAGTTAACACCAATAAGAATGAAGCAAGTGTAATATTACACGTAAACCTGTAAAATGGGGTAGCAATTAACAAATCGCTAAATTAATATAGAATAAAGTGTAAAATTATTCAAATCAGAAACACTATTTCCATTTAGTTTTGAAAACACAAACAACAAATGCAGCAAACAAAATGGAGTATTAATGTTAATCCACTGCAGTCATAGAATTAGGTGTTACGGTTTACTAGGTCACTCCTGTTTTTTTCAGCATCAGTGATTGTTTCAGAAGATTTTCTGTTAGAGAAAATAAATTTACGATCAAATTGATACTCACTGGGTGTGAAAAGTTGTATTACGAAAATTCTGGGAATCTACATTGAGCACGGAAGGATAGATGGCCCAGGGGAGGATTTCGTTGCTCCGGGGGGGAATTTCCTCCCTGGACTATCCGTTCAAATCAGCACTAGTGCGCATTCTTTAACAGCTTTAATTGTAGAGTAACCGGTAAGAGTTCTCAGAGAGTAGCGGGGATGCGAAGTGGCCAAAGATAAAACTACGTCGACAAATACACAACGCGGAGTGATCAGGTAGCGAATGCGACACCAATGAAAAGAAAAATACCAAGATTAAAACTATTTAATTGAATCTACATCATATTCGTAGTGTTGCAAGGTTTATTAACGTATGAGAAAAGTCTGAATAATACAAGATACCCAAAAATTAATTGTAGAAAGTTCTTCACTTCCTGCGCGGATAGAACTGCCCTGAACGAACTAATTTTATATTATTTAACTAGCCTTTGGCTAACTGGGAGCTCCGTACTAGACCCCCGAGTTTATTTGACCTATAGTCTCGAATCTCTTATGCATCAGCCTTTGCATAAACAGTGAATTTCGTGCAATTGCTCTTAATATTTCGTAAATTTGGACAACTGGGGCTTTGCTTCAGATCCCTGCGACTGCTTGGCCTACACCGAATTTCAAATTTCTTTTTGTTTTTTTCAACTATCTAAAACATAAGGTTTTGTATCCCAAGAAAACGCCCATTTAAATAACATGGAAATTTCTAAATCCCCCTTTAGACCCCTTAAAACTTATAAATTTTCACTTTTGACAATTTTGCTGTGGATTAGCTCCAAGAAGCAACGATCATGCCAAATTTGAACTTTCCACGTCATGTTATTTAATGTCAGGTGAGTGAGTTCATGTAGTTTTACATATAGTTAAGATTTTCTTAATTTGCATCATTTAAAAACTATCTTGAAATTAGGACAAAATTGATGACGGATTCGTGTTCAGCGATTTAAAAAGCATATAAATATTCATAAAAAAATAATAAGGAAAAACTTGTATACGAGTATTATTTTATATTAGGCTAAAGATAAAACGCGTAAAAAATGATACTGCAAAAAGAAAATAGAAGATAAATATTACTTTAAAGATTGTTAAATTAAGTACTGAATACCAATTGATTATTTTGTCATATAATATAGAAATCACGCAACATAATAGGTTAACGGCATTTGTTTTTTGCTTCAAAGATAGATTTTGAAAAAAAAATACAGAAAAAGAACAAGAGACAAAGGAACTCAATTTCCGAATAAATAAGAAAAACAAAACACAATCAATTTAAAGTAAGAGAAGAGGAGGAGAAGAAAATGTTCCTTCAAAGAGTTTAGGGTTTAGAAAATAAGAAAAGAAAAAAAGTTTTATGTCAAAGGTTAAACTGGAAAAGCAACTTGATGTTGTTCTCAAGACATTTTGAAAGGTGTCTAAAAGTTCAAGCTGAATTATTTAGGAAATATGTTTTTCTTTTCTTGTTCCAGCCTTTGTGATTTTTTTTTTTTTCGTATCACGTATTCCGATTAAATATGAAAAGAAAATAGGAGGGTTTCGTTCCATGTCCTTGTATGATTAACCATAGATCTAAATCAGACGAAAGAGGATTCAGAAAGTAACGTTTATGGCCTTGTTATTTATTTATTAAGGATTTTGGTTTAGTAAAAGTCCTTTATACATATACTAGTGTCAATTACCTGCTTCTCTGAGTTAAAATAAGAAAAAAAAAGTAGCAATATATTCCGTTAGTCAGTCACTTTTTAGTATTACTGAAGCTCTCTTTGATATTGGTCATTTTCAATCATTATATATATATATATATATATATATATATATATATATATATATATATATATATATATATATATATATATATATATATATAATCTTCCCCCTCCCCTTCTCCAAGATGCACTGTCAAAGTGAAATGATAAAATCCATCCCAGGCTCGAACCTCATTTACGTTGAAAATTTGATTGAGATCGGTCTGTTGGTTCAAAGTTATTAAGCCACACTCATAGGCACTTTCATTCATATTACATTATATACAGGGTGTCCGAAAAGTCCTTCCCTGATTACAGAAATTGATAAGTCAGGCTAGAAATAAAATAGAAATATGAAACTGGTGTTGAATTGTTTACAAACTATAAAAGTTTTTGTCTGTGTTAAGTTTGTTCTGTTTTACCAAGTCTCAATTTTTTTTGTGTGTGTTAGGTTTGTAGTACGTAAGTAAGAAGCCCAAGAAGCCATGCCAACCAACCAGGAGAAGGCACAGTGTGTCCTGTGGTACCATGAGACACGATCACCAACCACGGTGCAGAGACAGTTCCAGACAACATTTGGGAGGACTCCACCTGATGTCAAGAGCATTAAAGCCTGGTATGAGAAGTTCAAGAACACAGGGTCGGTTGCTGACCTTTCGTTGCATCGATCCCTCCAGTGATGTTGGCTAATGTGTGGATGGAAATTGAATATCGCCTAGATGTGCTACGTGCTACCAAGGGTGCTCATGTGGAAGTGTACTGATGTGACCAAAACTTTTATAGTTTGTAAACAATTCAACACCAGTTCCATATTTCTATCTTATTTCTAGCCTGAGTTATCAATTTCTGTAATCAGGGAAGGACTTTTCGGACACCCTGTATATATAGGGCCGGATTTAGTGGGGTACAAAGGTGCACGTGCACACACCCCCTTCGTTGTAAATATACACTATCTACAACGAGAAGCTGGTAGTGAAAATAACAATACTTTCCGAAACTTTCTGCCATCATGTTTCCGTTAGGGGCGTAGAAGAAAGTAGAGCTTTGCAAAAGCAATAGTTTTTAAGTGTTTTTTCTAAAGATTGAAGGAAAAGGATTCACCAAGCAAAACATTATAATATTTGTTAAGTACGAAAGAAAACATAAGCCAGGAGGAGAGAAGAACATTCCCCCCCCCCCCCTGCAAAACACTTGCGACCCTCTTTAAAACTTTCCTCCGTTCTATGCATCAGTGTTGTTAGGGGTAAAGAATATTGTCACATGTCACTTTGAAGAGTTTCAGTGTGATTGGTTATTTTGGTACTTATTGGTGCAACCCCCTCAGACAATCCTGGATCCATATACGTAGGTATATTATATATATATACAGGGTGTTTCAGATAAAACGTCCAGTGCTTATAAATCCGAAATGGCTGAGAATAAAAAGATGAAACAAAAACTGAGATAGAAACGATGATAAAGCATATCAAGTGGTGTTGTTGTGGTGACCCTCAGGAAACTCCGTGAAGGGGGCCCAGGTGTCAACTTCAAACTGATACAGGACTTTTTGCGGCCATTTTGAAAACGGTGCCCCAAATCGAAAATTGTTTCCTACAAAAGTTGTTTCGTATTTCAAGTACTATTGAATGAGGTATGATTCAATACATGTTCCCATTTGAAAATTTGAAGTTCGCCCCTGGGCCCCCTTGAAGGAGGGCCTTGGGGGTCACCACGACAACACCATGTGATGCGCCCTATGACATTTTCCTATCTCAGTTTTTGTTTCATCTTTTTATTTTCAGCCGTATATATATATATATATATATATATATATATATATATATATATATATATATATATATATATATATATATATATATATATAAAATTAGATAGATCGGTAGATGGATAGATTTTCGCTGTCTGTCCGTCCGGAAGACAAAAGATCCTAAGAACTATTTGATGGATCACCGTTAAATTTGACCAGCTTGTTGAGGGTTAAAAAAGTTACAAATCAAGTTCATCGACGAAGCTGATCTAACCACAGGAAGTGGTAGAAATGAACAACTTCCGGTTTAACATTGATTATTATAGAACGATGCTCTTTAGTCTACGGGAGACGGATGATTACGGCAAGTAAATTGGTGGAATAAGAATGTGAGAGAAAACGAGAGTACCCTGGAAAAAACCACGGGCATGATGTCCACTACAAATTTACTTGTTCGGGGATTAAACCAGGGACGCTCCCGGAACAGAGGTAAGCGCTCTACCACTGATCCACCGCGCACCCTACGTATAGCGAGAAACGGTTTCCGGCAATTGATCAAGTATCCTAAAAAATACATCTCCATTATTACCTGTCTATTAATACCGGAAGTGAGAAATCCGATACAACTTCAGGTTTTAATACAGATCTACAATAGAACAAAAATAACAAGAGATATCGAAGGCGCTGGGTTTTTATGGAATCAATTTAATATTCTAAGAATAGGTCCATCGTTTCTCGTAACCCTCTATTCAAACCGGAAGTGGCAGCAATCTAGTTTTAATTTAACCTTGATCACTATACAATAAAAACGGTTGAGTGTCTTCATCCCGGCGAAATTAAAATACCGCTAATTTTACAGTAACTATGTGATATCTTCAAATAGATAAAAGATAATTGAAATATGGAACAAGAGCGCCCTAGACAATATTATTTTGCGTGAGGTACCGTTATCACAAGTCACCTAGTGGCTTTCCGTTTTCAGCTGTTTAGAAACGCGAGAATAAATGCCGATTTTCAAAATGACTCGAAATCAAAAGCAGATAAGTGAGTCGTGATAACGGTTTCTCATGTAAAATAACATTGTCTAGGGCGCTCTTGTTTCACATTTCGATTATCTTTTATCTATTTGAAGATATCACGTAATTACTGTAAAATTACCGGTATTTTAATTTCGCCGGGATGAAGACTCTTAATATAATACAGGTAGCAGGGAGTAGATTTGTGCTATGAATTAACTGTCCCAACAATACACTCCATCTCCGCTCTAATATCTCCACTAAAACTGTACGTGATAAAATAAAAATAAAAAAACTACCATAACTTTTGGTTGCAATATTATTAATTTTTTTTTTAAATCACGGCATACAAACTGAATTCTTTCGGTAGTGTATACCTCATACTACTACTTTTAAACGGGAGTCTCAGACTTGCGCACACTTATCTTCTTTATCAGCAAATGCCAGATAAGAAGTTGATTGACAGTATCTTTGGCCAGGATTGCGCACAGGATCGGGAATCGACGTTGCCAGGTGATAAAAACAGAATTGTGCACAACATCTATTGAAGAAAATAAAATGAGATTTCTGGATGCTAAATCTCAAATACAAGTTATTCGCACTTGGAAGGGAAACACCACCACCTACTTTTATTTGTAAAGACAAATTTCAGGATATCAGGAATCAAAATTATTCTAAATGATTCAATTGTAATATTTTTCGGCTTTCTCCAGTTTTCAAAATCTAACAGCAGGTCAATAATTTTGTAAAATGTGCAAGTCCAATAGTAACTTCAGAAGCATACTCTGAAGTTACTATTGGACTTGACCTTCAGAAGCATATTCTAAACGAAGCATGTAAGAGAAAAGCAATGGAATATGTTAGTGAGAAACCTAATAAGATTATCAGGCAGGAGCTTTCAAAGATGATGATTGTGTACAATTTACCCATAAAGATTCGAAAAAAATGAAATGAAATCTTTGAGTTTTACGTCCCACGGTTATGCCGGTTAGGCTAAAGGAGACGGTGATTATGAGAGATGAGTGAAATGGTGGAATGAAGAAAGTGGGAGGAAACGGGAGAACCCCGAGAAAACCCACGAGCACGGTGTTCGTCCACCGCAAAGTTCACTTGGCGAGGGGCTGGGATCGAACCCGGGACCCCAAGCACCAGAGGTGAACGCTCTACCACTGAGCCACCGCCCCCCCCCATAAAGATTCGAGATGGGCACGAGTCGGTCAAAGGTAATTTTCTCGACTCGAGTTCCGAGCCGAGTCAGTGTTTTGAGTTCAAGTTTTGAGTCGAGTCGAGTTTCAAAGCAAACTCGCTCGAACTCGCTCGTGCCCATTCCTAATAAAGATATGAGGAGTTGCAGAGAAGCAATGTATAATTGTCGAAATAAATTAGCCCGTACTCGACCCATATGCACTTCCCAAGCTATTAAGCAGATGGCAGAGATCCAAGATGTTATTACAGCGAAAGGAGAAAAGTCCGTTTTCGTGGATGCTGAGTCTCAAATAGTGGTTCATACTTGCCAGAGAAAGTAAAGTAAATTTTTGGCACATTGACTATGCTGTTTTGATCTGGTTAACACAAAGTTAGTTTTTCATTTTCATAATAATACACGGTGGCCCAAAAGTAGGTATACACCCCTGCATTGATCAAGTATAACATTCTAGTTTATGGGTTTATTTGCTTCGGCTCTTCCTAGCTTAAGATGTAAGTAAAAACACATTAAAAACAAATAATAAAGAAACTAAGCCTATCTGAAAGATAACAATAAGAAATGATATAAAATGCAATGAGCCTGATCAGTACGGTACTGTATACCTACTTTTGGGACACCCTGTAAACATCGTTGTAACGTTTGGCAACGTTGTAAAAAAAAACTGTGCGCAAACCTGGATTTTTGGATCTTGATCTGTATAACTGAAAAGTGTGCGCAATCTTGGATCTCAAGTGTGCGCAAGTCTGTTGCATCCTTTTAAACATAGTTTTTGGTAATCTTCTGATATTCTCTAAGTAATCCTTCTGACGTATAAATATCACCACAATGTTGAGCGTCCTTTCAACTTATGCGTGGTTTACGAGAAAATCGAAATAATAATAATAATAAGAAGAAGAAGAAGAAAATATATGTTGCTCGTTACCAATAATAATTGTCAGTATTTTTTTTATTTGGCTAAAGAAAATTATTATTTATGTACTGTATAAGCAGTTAATTACACTCTTAAGCCGTTAATTACTGTATATGCATCTATTGCAGTTTGTTTTCTTAATGGTAACATGCATATTCTTTTACAGCCATACTACTTGGGAACTAACTAAATCATCTGAATGTCAGGCAACCCACTGCACACAACTGGTGTGCGGGTAATATAAGCATCGCGTTAAACAATTTTTCTCTCCTTTAGTATCTTCAACTGGTGTTTCTTCCAGACATGTTTTTGGGGAGGCACTGTTCCCCGGAGCTGGCCCCCAGAGGAGACCACAATAATATCTCTATATAATATAATAATAAATAGAATAGTACCGTCTGAAAATAATATGTGCCGCCTGGAACATTTTTTGTTCTGAAAGAAACACTGTTTTCAACAGCTTTTGCATTTACTTGAGCTGCATTGAAAAATCACTTTCATTGCCACAGTTCTACCTTAACTGGTAAATCACTTGCTCAAAATTGAGGCGTTTCTATGCACTACGCTCCTTAACTATTCTCTTCATCTTGACGTAAAGATATGAGTTTCATTATCGTCTTTCCTTTTGTCCTGTTTCGCTTCTCCTACCGTACAACTTACCAAAAATAGAATGAAATCTTTCAGTTTAACGTCCCACGCTTATACCTTTTAGGCGAAGGGAGACGGATGATTATGGTAGAATTGGTGGAATGAGAATGTAGGAGGAAATTCGAACCCCCAGAGAACCCCCCCAGACACGATTTTGTCTACCAGAAATTCACTTCGCCGGAATTCGAACCACGGACCCCACTCACCAGAGGTAAGCGCTCTACCACTATTTGTCACATTCCTTGTTATACAACTTCTTAAACAATGCCAACAACCAGTTTCTTTTCCTATTTTTAAATTGTCTTCATCGTTTCTCTTTTCCACCCTAATAGTCACACAGAACGTTCATTCAACCTTAAGGAAAGATCATCAATTCCGCAGAATGCTCATTCAATCCCAAGATAACCTCACTACCTTACATCATGCTCATTTTTAAGAGTCTTCATCCCGGCGAAATTAAAATACCGCTAATTTTACAATAATTATGTGATATCTTGAAATAGATAAAAGATAATTGAAATATGGAACAAGAGCGTCCTAGACAATATTATTTTGTGTGAGGTACCGTTATCACAAGTCACCTAGTGGCTTTCCGTTTTCAGGTGTTTAGAAACGCAAAAATAAATGCCGATTTTCAAAATGGCTCGAAATCGAAAGCAGATAAGTGAGTCGTGATAACGGTTTCTCATGTAAAATAATATTGTCTAGGGCGCTCTTGTTCCACATTTCGATTATCTTTTATCTATTTGAAGATATCACACAATTACTGTAAAAATTAGCGGTATTTTAATTTCGCCGGGATGAAGACTCTTAACGTCCTTCCCACTTTACTAACCCAAATTGCGCTCTCGTTAGCTATCTAAATTTACACTCTTTCAACTTCAAGATGAGTTCGAAAGATTGAGATTGTATGAATGTCAATTTCCAACTTGTGAACGCAGAGCTTATTAGCTCGGGCACCATTCGTGGTTCAGCCTATTGGCTCGTTCTTTATAGATGGCTCTAAGAAAAAAATTGAAGGGAAAATTTTATTGTCTCTGGGATCAATGGACGTCTACACCTTTTACTTTCTGGTTATATTTAAGCTGTTATTCTTGGGTTGATCTTACATGACGTTTCCGATTAAGGAAATGTTACATTCCCGAAACATCTACGCAAGTGTTATTAATATATGTTAATAAACAAAACTGACTAAAGTACTTAATACAGTCGAATAATTCCAAAACTATATACAAAATAGTCAAAAAGGCCATGGATTATTCTTTAGTTATGTATTCGCCTTTGGACAAAGTTTGATTATTCAAATCTTGAAGCTGATTCAATAATTTGAAAATTGTCGCTCTGGTACATCGCTTACCTCTAGTGCGTAGGGTCTCTGGTTCGATCCTTGACAAAGTAAATTTGTGGTTAACAATATTGTATCAATGGGTTTTCTCAGGGTACTTCCGTTTCCTCCCACATTCTCAAACAATCACTTCTTTCATTATCATTCACTTGCCTTGTCTCCATTAGCGTAAAGAACAAACATGGGACGTTAAACGTAAAGATTTCATTTCATTTCCATTCGAAAGAATATTGTCGCTCGTTACGAAATACACTGGAAAGATAGGGAACATGTGCTGCCATCTGTTGTTCATCGTCGCGTTCACACACTTAACCTTTAATTATTTATAGAAACTTTAGGAAATTCTTTAAAAATACCAATTTAAACAGTTACTACAAACCCCGAATCCATGAACAAAAGCAAAACTTAAATTAGAATAGAATTTACAAAGTTACGTAAAGAAACAGGCGCTAGACAATCTTCAATGGATCAAATTAAATAGTCAGTCATTTGTCTGTTACAAGTGTTGCCTCCTCTCTCTCTCTCTCTCTCTCTCGTTGTGGTCCACCATCTGTCTGCACCAGACGCAAACACGCACATACAAATACACTGAAATGCGGCTAAAAGCAACGGCTTGCGGTTTTGCCCCACTTTGCCCCCTACCTACCACACTAATCGTTCGCTTACTTGAGCTGAAAACATTCGTTGACACCACCCCCTAGAGTTCATGTAGCCCCGCCTCTCGTCACCATCGTTTTTTTTTAACTACATGCTGCTGTCAGCGACATACTATGGAGAAAATTTAGCGAACTTGTACACCATATATATTATTCTGCAGTCACGTTGAAATACTACTTCATCGTTGCCAGAAATGCAAAATATTTATTTAAAATAACTCAGCATAACCCACTTCCCTCGAAAATAAAATGAAATGAGATCTTTTAGTTTAACAGCCCACCCTTTAGCAGGACCCTTAGGCTAAGGGAGACGGATGGTTTATAGAAGTGAATGATGGAGGAATTGGTGGAATGTTAATGTAGGAGGAAACGGGAGCATCCCGGGAAAACCCATGGATATGACGTCCACTACAAACTTATTTGTCGGGAATCAAGCCAGGGGCCCCATGCAGTCCCTTTTCCTCGAGAAATAATTGTTAGCACCTTCGCTTCGGTTGCATGTGGTTCTAGGTTAATTTCTGGTATGTACCGTCCGCAGGAAAAAAACCTGCAACATGAGCATGTAAGTTTATTGTGAAACGAAGAAGTCTTTTGCTCCAAGTGCAGGGGAGGACGCTGAGGTTTCTCCTGGCGTGATTCATGCCACTTAGACGTTATGTTGATTCCCTTCAGTGTTAGCCGTAGTTTCACAATAAACTTACAATACATGCCCATGTTGCAGGGTTTTTGCTGCGGACTGTACACAGAAGATGCTAGTAAAAAAAATTTATACCATTGTTGCTATTATGGAACAAGCTAAAACTATGTATTGTAAAATTTTGCTAAAGCAGATGGAGCAGAAGGTGGAATTATTTATTTATTTTATTTATTTATTTTTTTTTTGCTGTATATAACTAGTTTTATTATAAAAACTTTTTGATATAAAACAGTATAATACAGCTCCTCTAAATAAGGACAAAATTCATTAATAATTAGAGTATGTAAGTGTCCCGAGGTGCAGGCAGCCAAGGGAAGCATATATATAAAGCTTCATTGCAAGCTGACTGAGGTGGTATAGGATTGTCAGTGCTATACTGCAACCAAAGAGAGGTTGGAAACCCGCACAACTCCACAGCAAGCTAGACGGGGAAGAAGAACCACGAACCTTTACAGCAAGCTGGGTGGTTTGTGGTACGAATTTTTTAAGAATTTACTGCAAACTAGGAGAGGGGTTAAGTTTCTAACAGAGTTCTACGGCAAGCTAAGTGGGAAGGAGGCCTTAAAGGTTTACTGCAAGCTACGAGGCTTGGATTAATGTTTTTTTAAAAAACCTGACAAACTAAAAATAATACAAAATTTACCGTTTTTCTTTTGCTTGTTTTTTCATAAGTGAAAGGAGTTAATGAAATGCAACTCACCATAATCATAGATAATGCTATTCTACAACAGAAAATACGAACCTGAAGAATTTTCAGTGTTGCCATTCATAGTAATTATAGTGTTGTCAGAATAACATTTCCCCCAAAATCTAAGTTAATGGAACGACTAGAGGAACCAACTCAACTCAATTTGATTACGTATCATGTTATTTTTGGTATCCTGTGAACTACTTTTTCAAATAACAGTTGTATTTAGTTTGTAATAAACAAAATAGTTTTAAAGTACAGATTGACCGAAGACTGATTGATGTCGCTTTTGGTGATTTTTTGAATTTTATAACTGCTTCTGTGTAGTGGTGGCACTAGTCTTTTGTAGTTTCCTTTTTTTTTTTTATAGTAGCTTCTACAAAAGCACATGTTGATGTTTTAAACAGAACCATGTGCGGGATATTATACCTCCCAGGCCAGTATAAAATATAAGCCAGAGGGGATTGATAAAATGATTATGTAAACACAATGAAGAACATTTATCAACATTTAAAATGCGCAAGTCATTACAGAATATACTGCAATAATGATACGGTTTAAATCACATTATTTGTGGCTTCTCTTGATGGGAATGGATTCTGATAACTTCTACATTAAATTAACAAGAAATTCAAAGCATACATTTTGTACATAAACGTACAAAACGAGACGAGACGAGAAAATGTTTCCGAGAATCGAGACGAGACGGCAAAGAATTCTTTGAGGATGGAGACGAGGTGAGAATGTGACAAAAATTCATGTGACGAGACGAGAAAATCCTTTTGTCTTGTCTCATCACTCATCTCATACTTAACACTACAAACAAGCTCATCCGATCATGATGTTGGTCAGGGGTAAAAATGGATCTGAAAAGGTAGGGGGGACGCATGACGTCATGCCTATCTTTCTCCATTATATTTTTTTATATAAAGTGGGGGACGCCACAGATATTTTCTGGAAGTGGGCGGACAGCGTCTCCCCGCGTTCCCCTTCTCTTTTACCCCTGATGTTGTTTAGTGCTCACAGTGTTCAATGGTGTCACCGGAACGAAATTTGACAAACCAACGGTTAATGGTACGTTCATTCGCCATTCCGGCCCAAATTTTACTTTTTTTTCGAAGGAGGGGAGCTTGTTATGCAGAATGTCCCAGTTTAAATTAGTACAGAAAAATCACTCTCACTTGTGTGTTCTCCATGGAACACTTTCTTTACGATCCTGTTCAACAACGATCTTCCGCCCATTTGTTTAGGTACGCCAGCCTGTTTGCTGGACTTGCACCGAGTTTCTGACGTTAAACGCATTACCTTAGTTCATCTCTGCATTGTGCTATTGATATAAGTTTCGTACCAGACGTCAAATCGGACATTCACGTGCAAGGTGGCTCAGTGGTATAGCGTTACCTCTGATGCATAGGGTCCTTGGTTCAATCTCAGCCAAGTAAGTTTGTGGTGTCCGTGGGTTTTCTCGGAGCACTCCCGTTTTCTCCCACTTTCTCATTCCACCAATTCTTCCATCATCATTCATTTGTCTTAATCATCCGTCTCTCACAGCTTTAAGGGCACAATCGTCGGACGTTAAACTGTCGAAACTGGACATTTCAGTCGCACCAATCTAATATACAGGGTGTTTCAAAACAACACTGACAACATTTGTTAGGTAACTCCTTACACCAAGATAAGACAAAAAATATAGACGAACCTGGATGCGCAAATGCTTCCTTTCGGAGTTATAGGCTGCTGAAAACATGAAAAAACGAGCCTTAAAAGTCCATAGCTCTAAAATTATGGGACCTACCATAAGCGAGTCAAGACTCCTCTTAGGAACTAATATGTGCCCTATCCAAAAATACATATTTCAAAATCCTAAGGTACTCACGCAACAATGTTAATAGAGGGAGTTTTACCTAGGGGCATATAATTTGAAGTGCTCACCAATTACCTCTATAAAAATTGTTGCGGAAATACCACAGGATTCTGAAACTTGGATAGGACACATACTAATTCCTAAGTGAACTCTTGATCCGAATACGGTAGATCCCATAATATTGGAGCTATGAACCTTTGAAGTTCATTTTTACATGTTTTTGGCAGTCTGCAACTCCGAAAGGAAGTATTTGTGTATCATGGTTGGTCTATACTGTTCTCTTATGATTCTTATGATGCTGTACGGAATCACCACCTTCCATATGTTGTCAGTGTTGTTTTGAAACACCCTTATATGAAATCAATACGCTGAAGATTAAGGGAAATTCTCTTGATTTAATGTCAATATTTGTTGATACAATTGTAGTCGAAAACCCTGGCAGACAGACAGCTAAATACACAGCCTGGCTACACACGAAGTTATAACCTGTGGATGCAATTAACAGAATGAACTAATTGTAGATATGAGGCAAAAAAGGATTGTGTAATCTCCAGAAGCAAACGCTAGCAAATCATCAAGTCAATTGCGTTGCTCTTGTCAAAGCCCTACCCTCTGGAGATTCCCTGTGGTCCTCAAGGACAGCGTATGAATACATGACACTCCGGTCGCTCTTCCAGTTCTGTTGGCTTGTGTTACAAATATTAGTGAACCAAATGGGCAGTTTCTATGGAACTATCAAATTACTCCAAACATAAAACAATATTAGATTGTGTTTCCTCGTGAAATAAAATTTACAGTCTTAAGTTTTACAAATTATGCCCTGTAGGCTACAGAAGAAGGATGATTAATGACAGGAGAATAATTGTAAAAGGAATTGATAGAATGAGAGTGAGGGAGGAAACGAGAGAATGCTGACAAATACATGACGTTACCTACCACAAACTCAGGTGATCTGGAATCAAACCTATTGGAATAGAAAAGGGCACAAAGTGCTCGTAAAATGGACACTGGCTATTGCTAAGGAAAATAGGAGATATAATGTGCAAATATGATGGAAGATTTAGTTTTGACTGATGGATTGGGTTTGAGAGTTCAGCGGTGAATGTGATAGTGTCAACATCCCCTGGTCTATTGCGCAGAAGAGGCAGGGGATTAAGTGAAAAGTGCATATCTTACATTCATTACACACAATTACATTTATACACAAATTCATCTACACTCATCCACAATTACACTTACTCATCTATATTTAATTTATTTTTCACTTCTTCTCACTTTTACACCCTGATCATCTGGGTAGCTGACCCCCTCTTCATCCTGTTGGACCCCCTTCCCGATTTTGACTTCGATTCATCTCTATTTTGACAGTTTTCCAACTAACCTGACTTTGACATATTTTTATATATATATATATATTGCATGCATCTACTGAATTCTATTTTTAACTACTGTCAATTTCCTTATACTATATAATTCAGGCACATCGACTTCACTGTCGGCCAACCTTGCAAATGGCGATGTCCGCCATTTGCAAACTTTTGTACACTTTATTACACAAATAAGTCAATATTTCTGCATTTATAGCACACTTGACCTTAGTTGTTAGTGCACCTAATTATTAAACACCGTTAATGGTGACGAAGGTAAGATTGGGTTTGTATTTCCAGATTGTAATATGAGTTGTAGATGCTAAGATCGAGATTTTGTTGTGATTCGATATGTAATGATTAACGGGTGTTATATTTTAAGAGGAAAGTCATCTGTGTCAGTCCAGATTAAGGTTAGTTTAAAGGGACAAATTTTGCCGATAGATGTCACTACATTCTTCGTATCTCTCTCATGTATTTTTTACCTTTCACAAAAATTCACGATTTCTCTTACAAATTTCAACCTAGAGATTTCAAATTTTTAGAGAAGGAACTTCATAATCTATCGAAGGCAACAATACGTGTCGATTTTTTATTTAAAATTTTCTTTATTGTTGAAATGTCTTGTTTATTGAAAGGGATATCCGAACCTTTAACAATATAACTCTTTCAACAATGAAGAAAATTCAAAATAAGAAATCGACACGGATTGTTGCCTTCGATAGGTTATGAAGTAAGTTTGAAGCCTCTAGGTCGAAATTTGTAAGAGAAATTGTAAATTTTCGTGAAAGGTAAAAAAAATACATGAGAGAGATACGAAGACTGTAGTGACATCTATTAGCAAAACTTGTCCCTTTATACCAACCTTAAAAATAAAGTGGCTAAGTAAGATACATGGCTTTTGGTGTTAAGAAGTACTTTAGGTTACCTTTGATTTAGGATCTTACAGAAAAAGGCTAACAAAACCAGAGGCCCTTTGCACCAGAAGTAAGCAGCACCCTATTACTGAGCCATCATTTCCTCCATTGTTTCCTCGCCATTGGTTCAAAAGACCATAATTCGATTCACGGTAGGAGGTCCCAGGATTCAAATTCAAGATCGATCATTCTCACTTAGGATTTTCCCGTATTTTTTTCTTAGTTCCGCCACAAGTCCTAGTGACTTTGTTCCAAAACGCATTCCTATTGTTAATTGTTTATATACGAACCATGGAGTGGCTCTTCTAGGGGCGACATCAGCAAAGAATCGATGCTACGAGTAGAGTCCCTGGTTCGATGTCACCTCTCGAAAAGTGGGCTTTGTGATGGATAAACAGCGTGTGTGATTTTTCTCGGGGTTCCTTGTTTCCTCTTACTTTCTTCGTTTCGCCATTTCGTTCATTAATACGAGGGACGTTCTAGTTATAACTGGGATTTCTTATTTTCTGCTACATAGAGAATACAACATACGAATCAATTAAGGTACTCCCCATGTATACGCACAAGCTTGTCCCATCGGTGTGGGAGTGCCCGTATCCCTGCAGCATAGAATTCTTTGGAACGATTTTTCAGCTATTTAAGCACACACGTTTGGATTTTGACGTCGGTGTGGAATTTTTGTCCTCCCAAGTGCTCCTTGAGGGGACCAAAAAGATGGAAGTCAAAAGGCGGCAGATCGGGGCTATACGGGGTATGGCCTAAGATCTCCTAATCAACTTTGGTTAATAGCTGTGGCCGTTGTCGTGGCCGTATTTGAGGACGCGCGTTGTCATGCAGGATAATGACGCCATCTTTCACCGTCTGTGGCCGTTTACTTGTCAAAGCGTCTTTGACTTCGGTCCGGAGGAGGTTGCAGTAGCGTGCCGCATTGATTGTGTCCCTGCGTGCATAGAAGTGTAATACAAGTGCGAATACACACTTCTACCTAGATAGGAACGAGGTGATCAGATGGAAACTTCCATTGTACAATGAAAAAAGAACAACCTTCGTTCGCTTCTTGAGTTCCTGAAGGTGGCTCTAGTCACAACATGTTTAAATGTTCAGAAAGGGGTTTAGGCATGACGTCAGTGCCCACCTGATCGCTGCAAGCACTTAACTACATACTTAAAACTAAGAGAACAAAGAAGACTAAGATTGGTTCGTTAGTTTCAATTAATCAGTGAACAAGTACAATAGTTTGTGTGTCCGAAAGCAAACAGTAGAAACTGCAATTTACAGAGACAGCTGTTAATAATAAATCCACTAATACTGTTCAGGTATTTTTATGGCATTAATAGTCAATCATTTATTATATGCTTTGAAATTTTAGTTACTCTAGTAAATCGTGTAATGAACATAAAAAGGACTCATATTCGTTCCCAGGATTTTTTAAAAATGACGAATCAAATATATCTAGAATAAAATCCTTCTAACGTTAGTGAATAAACTGACATCTTGACTGGATGAGCTCCATAAATATTTCAAACTGTTCAGCATTTCCATGTGTGTTGTGTGTTTGTGAATCTACAGAAGAGATAAATGTTTCTGTGAAGTAACGTTCTATCAGAGTTGATTGATGGATTGCGTTTGTTAGATTGGGCGGCACGTTAATTTATTTACGGTTTTTTCAAGCTTTGTGGACTGAAGTCTGGTTTCCCTTACATGTTAATAATAAATAAAAAACGAGCATATATATATATATATATATATAATGCGCTTAAAAATGATAGATTCGATCTGATCACCGTTCAACACGGTGTGTATTACATCAAATCTAGTCTAATTTTAATCTCTTTTTTTATTAGGTACGTATTGCATGATATCTAAGAGAAAACTCGTTATATATTTCAATATACCTATGTCGTTACAGGCAGGATAAAAGTAGATCTGAAAAGGTAGAGGGACGCATGACGTCACACAATTCCCCATACCTATCATTGTCTGTTGTATTTTTTTGGAAGTTGAGGAACGATTTAGATATTTTTGGAAGAGGGGGAATGGCGTTCCCCCTCATTTTCACCCCGGATTCCAGATTAATCAAAGTACAGGGTGCGCGATGTCATTTGACAAAGATAATAGTACATATTATTACAAATTGTATCATTACATTACGGTAGGTTACCTAAATCAAGTGCCCAAAGTTGGTTTGTTTGTTGAATTTTATCGTTCATTTTCAGCGCCGAGGGTATATCAGATACGTGAGTCTACAGTTTCAGGTAGATTCAGGACCAGCATGACATGTTCGAGAATGCTCTCCCACCAGGGATTTCCCGAGTCCGTTACGGAGTTGGCCATTTTGCAACCATGGCTCACACCGGCTCAGGCTCAGGAAAATGGAGCTTGCACTCATTAGTCTTAATGAAGCCCAACGCTGGCTCGATCTCGCGTCCCATTTACCTCATTGAGCTCACGTTTGCTCAACCTCTCGGGCTCACCATCCTCAAGGGCCCTCGCACATGCTCGTTCACTAATCTCACTGAAACTCGCACTTGCTCAGAGTCAGCCTCAGGCTAGACCACCTTGTTCATGCTCGATTATTAAGACCAAAAGCGATTGTATCCGAGAATCTGACTCCAGTATTTGGGCATCATTGACACCGTTTCAGCTTTTCTCCAGCATCATTCATGACGCAACCTAGTGCTGCATTGGATAAAGAATTGTCCATTATTCCACCGGAAATTATTAAGGTCGGCCGTACATTAGAGCTGAGGTTAGGATAACTGAGCTGAGATACTGCACTGTCAGCAATACAACAAAGCCTCGTGCAGCATACTAACTCCAGCACGCACTGCAGATAGGACTCCCCAATGTTTCGATTGAGACACATTGTCAACCCATTCAGGGCTCTTTCTCCGCATCATCTCATTTTTTTCTTCTTGTTGTCAATCTGCGACCGGCCTACGTAATTATTTACCTGAATTCCGCAGGTAGTACTAACTAGGGATGGCCAGAACCGGTTCTAGAAGATCCGGTTCCGGAACCGGTTTTTCGGATGCAGGTCTGGAACCGGTTCTGAAAACCGGATATCCAAGAACCGGTTCCTCGCGGAACCGGTTCCGCTGGAACCGAAACTTTGTGACCATCCCTACGCTAAACCCGAGCTGGTGGCAGGTTGTGAACAGTGCGCTAGATGAAATGGTGGAAGCGACAGGCAGGTGCCCAGGCGGCGGCCGCTTGTCTCATTTCGCTAAATAAACTGGGTAACTGGTAAACTCATTGTTTAAACAGGAAAACTGGCCAACTCATTTGGCTAAGCACCCACTGGTGGACCAAAATTTTTTTCTGGGGGCACAAGCGGGTCTGGGCGGGGAAGGCACAAGCGCATGGTCTTCTTTCCATTTTTTTTTTTTTTTTTTTTGAAGGTGAACTTTGTGCCTCCTTTACGGGTCTTTGGGGGCTTTCGGATCCAGGTCTGGAACCGGGTTTTCAGATCCAGATCTGGAACCGGTTCTGAAAACCGGATCTCCAAGAATCGGTTCCGCCGGAACCGGAACTTTGTGGCCATCCCTAGTACTAACTCTACTATACGCTAAAGGCTTCCGACGCTGTATGGTTACGGTAAGTTGCATTGCCGCAGTTTGTTAAAGTGTTTCCTTTAATTTGATAACCATCTGTATTTACTGCTTACAATCCGAATTCGATTCCTTGAGTATAGAGTTTAATGATGAAGCGATAAGACCAGCGCTGTTCCTATTGCAAAGTCAGCCGGTCGTTAAGGCTAAAATTGGACAGACTATAAATTACCACCGGATATTGAACCCGGGTCTTGTGTGTCACAGGCACGATAGCCAGAATAAGAGTACGACTTTTTGACAAATCAATCGATGGGTGTCATTTTTAATGATATTTGAATATTTGTCGGTACATTTTTGATATTTTGATACATTTCAATATACTGTTTGATATTTCGATTGTTTTAAGGGGATTGGCTTATCCAAACTCTATACAATTACCCTGTCGTTTTGACCGTCCGCCTCACAAAGAAATCTCAAGAGCGAATTGATGGATAAAGATAAATTTTGGTCAGCATGTCGAAGGTAAAGCAATATATTAAAATGTTAGGTTTACATATTTGTGGTCAAGAAAACGTTTATATGTTTGTGGTCAATTCTTTCGCCACAAGCTCTAGAAAGACGCCGTTTACACTGATCGATTGCAAATTTAGTGTAGACTGTTCAGTTCTAATTGAATATTTTTAAAATAGCCGTTATTTCTTTATTACATTTTTTAGGGGTACACTGGAAGCGTTGAAATTAAAGAAAAAAAACTAAAGAACCATATCCTATGCGTTATACATTACAACACCACATCATTGTATATTGGGGTTGTATATGTCTCAGGCGTTTGTTTCATGGCCAAATGATAGTGAAAAATGATGGATAACCATTTCTCGAGTCTAAGATGAATCTTTATTGTTTGGAATGTTTTGCCCATTGAACACCATAGATCACTGACGTTATAATTAATTGTGTGTGTAATGTATTTGCTTATTACATACTTCATGTAAGAAGAAAGAAAAAACACTAATCATACAGGAATTAGAAACTTCAACTGGAAGTAGGCTCAAATCTTGCAAACGGTGGGAAATATTGAAAAATATAATCGAAAAACTCTCCTTATTATGGTACTCCTTGCTGATTTTTATCAAGACGTCTTCTTTCGCTTGTGTCTGTAAAGGGACATGTACAGATGTTGAGAGGAATGACAGAGAGATCCATGCACCTATGTAAATGGTGTGCTGTGTAGAGGGCGCAGGTTCAGCTGGTAGGTAGGAATCGAGCTATGGACTTGCTATTCAAACCAGAACTGGTAGAAATAAGCTATTTCCGGCTTTAACATTGACCATTATAGAAAAAGAATGGTAATGGATAGCGAGAAACAGTTTTCTGCAATCAATTAAGGGTCACAATAATACATTTCGCCGTTCTTAATTTTCTACATCAACCGGAAGTGATATAAATCCAATACAAATTCCGGTTTCAATATTGATGTATGTAAAGCAAAAAATGATAAGATATAACGAGAACCGGTTTTTTTGGAATCGACTTAAGAATAGGAAGAATAGATACCATTTTCTCCTTTATCTCTCTGTTCAAACTGGTGGTAGCACAAATCAACCACTTCCGGTTTGAAACGTTGATCCTCATACAGTAAAGACGGTAAGATAGCGAGAAATCATTTTCTGCCTTCAATTAACCGTCCCAAAAGTACAGTCCTCTATCTCTCTACTAAACCCAGAAGTCGTAGAAACAAGAAATAAATCACGCCATTACAAACCATACTCCTTCACGTGGTGTACACGTGACACTGTTACTATTAGTTATATTTCTATATCCAATATTCTAGTATTATCGATACTACGTTATTCGATATTCTACGATTATTTCGATAACTTTGATATTAATACATATTTCGGTGTTCCATTTTCTTAAACCTAACATTCTTAAGGCCATTAAGTCTAGGAGGCTCAGGTGGGCAGGCCTCGTAGTCAGAGTGGAAGAAAGTTAGAATACTTTCATAATTTTAACGGGAAACCCAGTCGAAAAAAGACCATTAGGAAGACCTAGAAGTATGAAATGAAAAAAAATCTTTCAGTTTAACGTTAAACGATTATGCCCTTTAGGCTAAGGGAGACGGATGATTAAGGCAAATTAATGATAATGAAATTGGTAGAATGAAAATGTTGAAGAAAACGGGAATACTCGAGAAAACCCCCGGGCACGATGTTGTTCAGTAAAAACTTACGTGGTCAGGAATCGAATCAGGGATCCCACGCATTAGAAGTATGCGCTCTACCACTGAGCCACCCTTGGCCTCAGACCTACGAGGAGATAAGAAGTCTATATTACGATTGATCTCACAGAAATAAGAATAAAATATAGAAATTGGATCCAGTTGACTAAGAACGAAAGTCAATAGAGAGCTTTCGCGGACACGGTATTTAACCTTCGGAATAAATGAACTACAGAGTTAGATAGATATTCTATATTTTTCGATATATTGATCAAGTTTCCACTTGAGTGTTTGATATCTGGCCCTATATGAGGGCTATCCAGCCATGTGTAACAGCCGGCCCCAGGACCAGTCTCGAAACGCTGAACCCTTTCATCCGGGCCCGCCTGACCCCTTATTACAAATATACCTCATACATAATCTTAAACTGGATTGAAAATATTTCCTGGATAACTGATGTCCAACTTGGAAAACACCATTCGCGTTGGAACATCCACTGTACCAGAGAACACAGAGACTAATTCAGAAAATGACGAATCAAATTCCCCGCTAAAATGATAAATAAACAGATTTTTCTGCGTTTCTTTAGTAAATAAATATTTTGGTTACCGTTATAACAGTTTTTGTATTCCTGCTATGTTAGTGTACGGTGAACAAGATTTTCCATAAAATATATACGGCCATTCGATTACTACGACACTGTTGTTCCTTTTATATATTAACGACTTGCCATGTGTATTGAAAAATTGCCAGTGCTCTTTGTTTGTGGACGATACACTTATATTCATAAAGGACCAGAGATTAAAACAATACAGAAGTCGATAAATTTTGAGTTATAGATTTTATCATAGTGGTTTTGAATTAATAAATTAAATTTAAATGTTGATAAAATTGTGTATTCTTTAGAAACAGATCCTATTACAATAGTAACAGTTGTTGAAAACATAAAATACCTAGATGTTTGGCTTGATAAGCATTTCACATGGAGGAACATTGATCTCAAATCAGAAAAAGAAAAGTTTCGCTACACACTGGGTTAATGTTTAAAATATCAAAAATGTTTCCAGAATTAATCCCAACAATATATTGTTATGCTTTCATCTATCCATACCTTTCATACGGAATCGAATCCTGGCATGCAAACTTAAGAGCCAGGATTCCACTTCCTTGTTCTACAGAAGAGAGTAATAATAATAATAATAATAATAATAATAATAATAATAATAATAATAATAATAATAATAATAATAATAATAATAATAATAAAATATCTTGTGCATACAGAACGCTATTCCACGAACTGAACATACAAAATTAGAAAAATTTTATTTTTATAGGATAAATTGCCTAATGTACAGAATCCTCAAGACAGATGCAATTATATTTTCAACACAATTTGTTGAAATAAAACACTCAACTGGTACACGTGCAAAGACAAACAAAGAACTTGAAAAACCAAGTCCATGATTATATTATGGCATCAAAAGTATCAGATACCAATGTATTAAGGCCTGGAATGCCCTACCCCTAAGCATTAGACAACTACAAACTTTTAGCAAATAAGTAAAAACAGAGTATTTGAAAATTGAGACAATACCATGTTAGTGTGTCATTATTATTATTAATATTAGTATTATTATTATTATTAGTAGTAGTAGTAGTAGTATAAACTAATTAAGTATTTATAACCTCATGTAATTTTGTGTTATCTACATATATTAATTATTTACCCGCCATCTATAATATGTAAATAATTTATGTAACGGAGAACTACAAACAGCAGAAGCTAGGCCTCTCCTGGATCGTTTATAAAGATTGTTAAGTAAGTGTTTTGTATTTATATACGTATTAGTAAATTATATTATGTTATATATTGTCTTATACGGATCTCGACGCAAGTAAGACTTCTATGATTGGCCTAGCCGATGTTCCAACTAGTATTTACACTCATGTCCAAAATGATTGTCGCATATCCAGAACTGTTTTCTTGTAAGAATATAATTTGATGATGATTTTTCAGGATTCTTTTAATACTGATACTATGTGTATAATCAGGAAATGTATATTTGTGGTAAATTTCATAGGAAAAGAATTATAAATACGGAAATTAGAATAAATAAAGCAAAATGTTGCTAAACGGACAAGAAAGTTTTATTTTCGTTTTATTATTCTTATTTACTGCTTTTTTGACATGAAATTTGCCACATACATATCTTTGCCGATTATACACATACTAACATTATAAGAAATATGGGGCGAAGTCGTTATCAAATTATATTCCTACAACAACAAATTTATAGACATGCGATAATAATTTTGGACACGAGTGTACCATATTAATAGTATATCATTTCACATATTTCAGTAGAATTACGCAAGTGGCCAGGACCAAAAAAAGCTTGTCAAATATAGTAATTTTTAACATATTAGATTCTTCGCCTGTACCTCAGTGATCCATAAACACGTTTGCTACCATCTTTCTTCTGTTTGCATGTGACACTTATGACTGATGTCACACAGCAATAACATACAATGGAAGCCATGTTTCTCTCTTCGTCTCCGTCCATTCCTGCATTCGTCGTAGAGGCTATTCTTCTACTCTGGTATTCTCTGCCCTCTAGTACCATGAAACCTCTGAGTTGTGGATGCGGTTTTGCCCGAGCGACGGAGCCACGGTATCCAAAGCAACTGACTCTGCGGGAGACGCTCCCAAATGTAATTACACATGGAGGTCAATATCAGAACACAAACCGAACCTTGCATTCACTCCATACCACCTACCTACCCCCTTTCCTTCAAGAGAAAAAAAAAATTGAAAGCTCAGCATGAATGTTAACTTTTTTTTTTTGCCTAATGTTACTTTGAATGGGGAAGAAAATTTAGAAAAACTGCAATAGGCCTATACGTATCTTCGAAAGCAATGTTCGATACCGTATCAATCAACAAGAAGCCGTTTCCCCGCCAAAGCTCTTTTCAAAACAAAGGTTTTTAGAATACTTTTGAACAATCTCATTAAAGAAACTGACCCTGCCTTTAAAAACATTTCATTCCACATTATGCAATTACAGTAGACTTTCAAACTACGTAAATACTATACTAAAACCGGAAGTAGCAAGATCTATAACTTCCGGTTGTACTAAAGAAATAAGATCGGAGACAGAAATGAAATTTTTGAGTTTTACGTCCCACGGTTATGCCGGCTAGGCTAAAGAAGACGATGATGATGAGAAATTAATGAAATGAAGAAACTGGGAGGAAGCGGGAGAACCCCGAGAAAACTCACGCACATGGTGTTGTCCACCCCAAAGTTCACTTGGCGGGGGCTGGTATCGAACCCGGGACTCCTAGCACCAGAGGTGAACCCTCTATCACTGAGCCACCGCACCACGGAAGTTATTCGGAAAATGGAAGCGATTGACCATAATCGATCACGGAAAGAAATTACTGATCATAATCGACAACACAAGCGAGGAATTTATCATAATTGAAGGAATTTATCACTCAGAAAAGAAATATGTTTATCATAATCGATCACAAAAGTGAAGAATTAATCATAATCGATCACAAAAGTGAAGAATTAATCACAACCGATCATAAAAGAGAGGCATTAATCCCAATCGATCACAAAAGGGAAGAATTAATCACAATCGATCATAAAAGCGAAGAATTAATCCCAATCGATCACAAAAGGAAGGAATTAATGCCAATCGATCACAAATGGGAGGAATTAATCTCAATCGATCACAAAAGGGAGGAATTAATCTCAATCGATCACAAAAGCGAGGAATTAATCTCAATCGATCACAAAAGTGAGGAACTGATCACTACTGAAGTAATTTATCAATCACAAAAGAAATACATTTATCATAATCGATCATAAAAGGGAGGGAGCTAATCACAATCCATCATAAAACGGAAGAACTAATCACAATCGATCACAAAAGGAAGGAATTAATCAAATCGATCACAAAACCAAGGAATTGCCACGACTGAAGGAATTTATGAATCACAAAAGAAATACATTTATCACAATCGATCACAAAAGGGAGGCATTAATCCCAATCGATCACAGAAGGGAAGAATTAATCACAACCGATTATAAAAGGGAAAAATTAATGCCAATCGATCACAAAAAAGGAAGGAATTAATGCCAATCGATCACAAATGGGAGGAATTAATCTCAATCGATCACAGAAGGGAGGAAGTAATCTCAATCGATCACAAAAGAGAGGAATTAATCACAATCGATCTGAAAAGATAGAAATTGATAAAAATAAAAGACAAATCTTGACTAGAAATAAACAGAAAATGAAAAACCAAATACGTTTGTTCATAAAGGCAGAAATTTCCTACAATAGATTCATTACAAGAGGAACTGAATTCTTCATTTAAAAAAAAAAAATAGTGACCATGCCCCTAAATGAAGTAAAAATATATAATTTATGATATCTTAGGTATTGAAAAACCACAAGACAAATACTTAAAAACATTTTTGTCTTTCACAATTAAGGCAATTTGAAGAAAGCAGTCACGTAAATCATGTTCTTTCTTTTACGTGTTAAACACGGCAGCCAACAAGTAGACTGTACGTACGCTCTGAACAAGGGACCAGTTTTTGTTCCAATCATTTCAAAATGAAGCATTCATTTATTAATGCAACGAACAACGTATAATACAGGATGTAACCCAACAGGAGGGGGAAAAAATCAAAGCATGCAGGATCGAATTAATGCTACCAAAATAACAGGTTTGCCTCCTAAACAAATCCTCTTTGCTTCCGCTTATGCCATTGCTCCATTCTTCTCCTTTGTGCACGCTGAACAAAACTCAGGAAAAAGACGAACGCTGTTAAAAAGAAATAATGAAGGATTGGACAACTCGTTACATTGTAAAAGTATACAACACATATTTATTGTATACGTATGTATATATATACATAGAGAGAAAATTTACCCTTTCTTCGTTCCTTTCTCACTGGGATGTCAATGACATTTTGTGGGTCAGAGAACCTTCGTTGTCGAAATGACAAGTTATTATCGTTTTTAGTTACATCTGACTGCTTGAGGGCTACAAGAGATCTTTTAATTCGGTTGTCACTGATTTTATTTCTCAAAGACTTCTCCAAGATGTAATTCTAGAATGGTAGATGTCTTTAACAACCTTCCTATTCGTCATCAAGGTAGAAAAAAAACTTGTGAACAATAAGATTTTTTTTTCAAATGTCCTTCCTTTTCAAATAATAATAATTTACGGATTTTTACTGATACGGTGGGACTCGGTAACTCGAATTTTAAGAGTACAGATAAAAATTCAAGTTATCGAATATTTTCGATTAATCAAGGTTCGAATTTTCAAAGTGGCTATTGGGGCTGCGGTTGCTCAGTGGTAAGAGCGTTCACCTCTGGTGGATGGGGTTCTGGGTTCGCGCCAAGTGAGCTTTATGTTGGACAAAACAATATGTGCGTAGATTTTCTCGGGGTTCTTCCCTTTGTCCCCACTTTCTTCTTTCCACTATTTCATTCATTTCTCATCACCACTGTCTCCTTCAGCTTAGCCGGCATAGTATAATCGTGGAAGGTAAAACTTAAATATTTCATTTCATTTTTTCAAAGTGATAACAACAAAAATTTGAAATACCGAGGTTCCGCGTTCCTTCATCAAAAGTGACCATATAACCTCGACAACTCGAACTTTTATTCATTCAACCTCGATAACTCGAAGTTTTATTCGTTCAACCTCTGTAACTAGAAGTTGTGAAAGTTAATCAAATTACCGTAAATACGCGCGTAATTTTCGCCCTCGCATAATTTTCGCATCCCAATTTTGAAGGGCATTTTCTGTATATTTTATTTTCCTCGTGTAATTTGCGCACGCGAGGATTTGACAGTGATTTCTAAGGTAAGAAACTTCAATTGTTTGTTGTTTGTTGTCAATTCTTGCTACGAAGAAAATGTGTACCGGTATTTTCGTGTTATTTTGACTGGGGAAAAAAATTAGATGATCTTCACTGATGTGGCTAATTTTTTCCCGCATAATTTACGCACCCTTGTTTCAAAACAACTTTCTTCGTCTAAAAAAGTGCGAAAATTATGCGAGTAAATACGGTAAATAAAATGAGTAGTAAAAAATAAAATGCTAGACATGAGTAAAACACAATTACAGTACACATTATCAACAATGACAATTATGTAAAAGCATAAGTGTCGTTATTGAGGTCACATCAAGAGAAATTTGAATTAAACTGTAGAGGTAAACTTAGACTGGTAGAGCTCCACATATACGAAAATTTTAAGTTACGGAGATTTTGAAATATAATTATGAAACCCTTAAAATTCGACTTATCGAGGTTGTAATTTTTAAACATTCGACTTACAGAGTTTATTTTAACATCAAGTGTTATGCAGAGTTCAAGGGAATATTAGAAATTTCGAGTTTTCGATGTCCAACTGTATGTAAAAGAACGTGTTTGTCTGTCTGTCATCATATTTTTGCATAGAAAGCGGTTATAACCTAACACTACCAAATTATGTACACAAATCCTCATCAGATCTAATCTCGTACGAAGCTGTTTTTTTTAATCGAAGGAGATTAAGGGATCGAAATTTAATGTGGAATCCTTAGGTTTCAGGGCCACAAAACAGATTGGTGATAATTCCTATGATATTTAAGCCAAATTCTTGATTCAAGGGCGGTGAGATAAATAGTAACACACTTAATATTGTTCAAGTCAACGTTTAGCCCTCATCGTCGTGGTGAAAGAGGATGAAAAATAATGTCCAAATTGATCGATTCGTTTTGAATCCATGGATTTTCTCTACGCTGATTAGTGACATTTCCTATGACATTTCAGACTAATTTCTGTTTAAAGAGTGTGGGGTAACAGGCGATAGATAATATGGATAAATAATCGAAAACGATCGATATTAGTGTCCAATACAGGTACACACCCAGAAATGAAAATGAAATGAAATTTTTAAGTTCTACGTCCCACGGTTATGCCGGTTAGGCTAAAGGAGATGGTAATAATGAGAGATGAGTGAAAATGGTGGAATGAATAGAGGGGGAGGAAACGGGAGAACCCCGAGAAAACCCACGAGCACGGTGTTTGTCCACCACAAAGTCCACACGGCGCGAGCTGGGATCGAATCAGGGACCCCAAGCACCGTAGGTGAACGCTCTATCACTGAGCCACCGCGCCCCAACACACCCAGAAATATTTGCTGGTAGGGGTCCAAAGTATTTGAGGAGAGTCCAATATGTCTATGTAAAATTGAATCTGTATTATTCTGTACCGAAAAGAAATCATCTACATCAATCATTTCTTTGTTTAACAAGTATAGTTCTGTTAAGAAAGTCTACAAATATCACTCGAGTTACGAAATTTGGGGAGGTTCGGACCAGGTGGATCCCCCCGTAAGTGCATCCCTGGTCCAATCCACATTTTCAGAGTCGTTCAGGTGAATAGTGATACTTCGAACAGCATTTAAGTCCAAATTCATCTATCACGCGTATTCTAAATGAGAAGGAACTCAAATATTTCCCATAAACGTATACCCGCGCGAAGAACGGTAATTTCAACTACTAGTAGTAGTATTACTAATAATAATAATAATATACTCTGATAGACAGTAAAAAGACACTAGAAGTTTTAATTTTGTCCGGTAGATGTCAGCCAATAGAGGATGTTTACTGCGATTTAGCGGTGAGATGCGTACCTAACACTACCTTTGTTTCAAAAGTGGAAAATAGCATGTGGCTATCCACACTCACCGTTACACTCAAAGTTAGCCGTGAAGAATATATCGGATTGATTTAATTAACTCAGCTGAAATAATTGCTCTACTTATTTAAGGCAAAACAAAAAAAAAAAATAGTTTTCGCTCAAAAGATATGTGGACTAACGGACGGACTAAGTCACCGTTGCTTGTTAGAAGATGTTACGGAATTGACTACTAAAGGAACCAGCCAGAGATAATTACTGTAGCTATATATTGCGAAAAATATTCATAGGTTCGATTCCGTTCGGGAGTTATCATGTGGACTATCTATCGAATTTGATTTAGTAATTGGTAGTGCCCTTGATTCTCAATCGGGAAATTCAAGGTCCCCAGGTTCGAATCCAGTGGTTAGCCATTCTCAGATTTATATCCTTGGGTTTTCTTCAGTTCAGTGTGACCATCGCTAGTACTTTCGTACTAGGTCTAGTACCTTTTATAATATTTTCGTGTTCTAGTACGTTCACCAACAAATCTAGTACTTTTCTCTATCTCTTCTTTTCTTATAATTACATTTGGGGGAGAAAAAGAAATCTCATGAAAATTTGGCAATGTACGAATAACTTTTTTTTCTGCTTGGTAACTATTTTTTTTTCAACAACAGTATTTACAAGAGCGGAAGTGGGACATAGGGGCCGTCCGGTCGCTTCCTCCAACTAATAAATGACCACAGTAAACAATATTAGAAACTTGGTGATCCATTTAAAAGGTTATTAAGGAATTAAAACTCGATTTTCTCAATAAGTCCATTTTATGATATTTCTTGTTTTCTCCCCGACATCCTCTATACTTGTCATACTTGTGTTACTTTAGTGATTTTACAGTGAGTTCTAATATGACAATTAAGCAGGGATTCCGTCAGGATTTTTAATTTGGAGGTGTTAAGTCGAAATTGGGAGGGTGCAAGTAGTGTGCACGGTTTGTATCAAATTTTCACTGTGAAAAATTTAAAGTAGGGGTTGTTTCAAGAATGTGGGGAGTCACTCCCCCACCTACAGGGGAGGGGGAGCTGCCAGAAACTTTCTAATAAGACATGAATATCGTAAAATGTCAAATAGGGTGAAATGGGAGCAAATAAAATTTTAGTACTTTTCCCCCTGAACTAAAGTCCATTCAATGAACCTTCTATCCTGATGTAAACATTGCAGAATTGTATTACTCCGCTAGTCATAGGATGATTGGCTATCGGTCAGCGCTTCTTTCGAGAAGCACGTGCTTGTACCCTGTCGATGTTTTACTTATTCCCCGCATGTTGCCATATTGTTAACTGTGATTCGCGCTAAAGTTGGGTCAAAACCACTTTCAATGCATGCGTATTCTCTTTTATTGCATTAATTCAGTTTAGTTTTTAGATAAAGTTGAGTTGAGTTGATTTTAGTTTAGCGTCCCTTTCAGCAGCGAGGCTATATGAGAGGTGGACCTACTGATTAACGTGGAATCCGAACCACATGAGCTCCCGCCGGGAATCGAACCCGGGTCTCCCATTTTAGATAAAGTGTTGTCTAATTCTAAGGAATTGTGGTAATGAGCCTTATAAGCAAGGACTATTTTCTTCTGCCGCATGGGTGTTCCAAGGCTCTCTAACCACTAAAATCAAACAATCACCACGTGTATTTTGTTTACATGAGGTACTGAACGTTTCTTGAATAAACTTTAGTACCTTTTTTCTACATAGGTTAGTACGAAATATTTTTTTCTGGGTGGTTACTGGTTCTACCAGGGAATGCCGGGACATTACGTTAGGCCCAGGTCGACTTATTCCGTTTCTCTCTACTCGTTGTAGCTGTTTTTGTTTTTCGTTGTTTATTATGTCAGTGTAGCTTAGCCTTGAATGTTGGTTATTTCTTGAAATTTTAAAGTGAAATTTTAAGTAAATAAAATCGAAATGCAATCTAATGCACAAGCATGGTAACAGTAACTTAAGGTAACTTTTAAAGGAGCACTGGTAACCAACAGATGGCAGACAGCATGTGCCTCCTATCTTTGCAATGTATTTCGAGGGAAGAACAATATTTAAACAAAGTGAATTCAATTCAAGAAATGAATATTCAAGCCTGTTTGGCCTAAAGACAAATTAAATCAATAACCAGAGAATAATTCGTGATTTTTAAAAATATTGCTCCTTTAATTGCTGATAGTTTCATTACTAAGAGCATATTTTTTGAACAGTAAAATTTACTTCTTCCAACAAAAAATATATGTAAAATTTGTTTTTTAAAAATGCATTGATTTTTCTCTGATTATTGATTTAATTTATCTTTGGACAAAATTTGAATATTCATCTCTTGAATTTGGTTGAATTATACATTACAAAATACTTTGGAAAGATAGAAGGTATATGGTGCCATCTATTGCTTGAATATTTATCTCTTGAATTTGATTGAATTATTTTGAATATTGTTTCTCCCTACAAAATACATTAGAAAGGTAGGACACAAGTAGTGAAATTTATCGGTGACAGTCGAGCCTTTCATTTGCCTTAATAGTATATAGCAATATTTTCCAATTGGTGGTCCGTGGACCCTATGCGTCTGGATCGTTATTTCGATCTCATAATTTTTGGAATACAACTTTAAGGAGTACAACAGACCCCCTGTAAGTATGTAGTGAATGTTGTGCATCATCAGCATAGGTATTCTACCATTATTGGCTCTTCACTTGCCGCAACTGAAAAGCTCCACGGTCTTCCGCTAACCTCTTCGTCTTTACGTACCATTTTTTTCTGTTTTGATATCGTCCATTAATTTAGTCTCCTTCACCCCTCCCTCCCTTTCTTGCCACCATACCCTCTAGCACGTCCCTCATGATACAGTTCCTTCTGAGCCAATGTCCCAAACAGCTTCTCTTCTTCTTCTTAATAATGTCTAAAAATATTATTTTCTCCCCAACATTTCTAACACCCTGTGATTCGTTTTCTGTTCGACCTACCAAATTCTCTCCACATCTACGTTTCGAATGCTTCCAGTTGTTTTCATTATTTTTCGCGTAAATGTCCATGTTCCCGACTCCACACGAAGCATTTTATAAGTCTTTATCTCAACTCTTTATTCAAGGTCTCGCAAAACAAATTTTTCTTCCTCCTAAGGGCTTCTTTCGCTATTCCTATCCTTGCTTTTATTTCACGTTTGCACTTTATATCATCACTAATGCTACTAGCCAGGTATCGAAAACTAGAGCCTTTCTACGTATTTCAAGTGTGTCCTCGGAAAATATGTGAAACATACTTCGGCCCTACCCCCGCCGATCTCTTACGGAGAAAATCTTCCTTTTGCTTTGAGGCAAGAAGTGAATGAGCTCGGCCGTGTCATTCAATCGTTTGGTCTTGACGAGTGAAGATCGTAGGCTACATAGGATGGCTAACAAAGCAATGCACAGCGAAGTGCAATGTGGCAACACAGCCTGTCTGTATCCAATCATTCAAGAATCTCGGTCACAGCAATTTTTCCCTCCTCTTTCGCAGAGAAAACACATCGACAGCAGCAGCAGTAAGGGGGACACTTGAAATAGAAATGTTCTGGTCACGTGATCTATTTCTCGTCTCCTACTTCTATATTCGACAATCACACTGTTTCGTTTCAGTCACCGTGGCTTTTCTTATATACTTATAAATAAAGCTAAAACCTGTGACAAACATCTTGGCATTTCAGCTAAACGAATAAAACGCAAGCTCTGACGCGACGTTGCCGAACACTAAGGGGTGTGGCTATGGCTAAGCAGACGAACTACAGCTCGATTAGGTGATAAGGGGTAGACGTGGATGTGTACAAAATAAACGTGGCAATACCGCTGGCCTCTCATTTGCTAGCAGCATTTAAAAGGAACTTGGAGCGCCGCCTTCAAATGCCAAGATGTTTGTCAAGTCGTTTAATTAGTGCTAATATTGCTATCTAGTTCTCTACTACATAGAGATACCGAACACTGAAAGGTTTGAGGTACTTACCTTGCCTTAAAAATAAAAAGTGGACCCGCAACTACGAAGCACTTGGGAACCTCACGGTATAGGCTATAGTTTACAAATTCCTTTCTGACTACCTCACCCCTCTCCCTTCTCGTGGGAGTTAACATTGCTTCCCGCCATATACGTGTAAGAAACAGTTCTGGTTATAAATTAGACATCATTTCTTTCCACTATTTTCCTTTCTTAATCACAACTTCACGAATATACCCGTTTTCTCTTTTAGCTCTGAGTGATATAATGTTATAGGAGCTGATACACTTCATGTGCAAGATTTTTCTGAAATAATATTAATTCCATTTTCTCCCGCCAAAGGCCAAGCAACCGAATAATTTTACTGGAAAAAGTATTATATTACCTGCTACCTACATAAGATAATTTCCCCAAAACCAGTTTCAACTTCATTTTTTTTTTTTTTAATCTCTCTCTTAAATCGAGTTGTATGCACGGAGGTGGTAGTTGCTTGATTGTGGGTAGAAATAACTATAACATTTCTTTTTATCTTTTTTTTTTTTAATTTTACTTTTCAATTCTTCTTTCATCTTTTCGTTTTGTCATTCAGTCGCAGTCAATGATCCACAACAACAGTCATTGATCGCAGAAGCAAGACAGATTTCCTGTGGTTGCCACAAAATTATTCAGTTTCAAATCAAAAATAAAGAAAACTACTGTGTATCTTTGGGAAATAAGTTGAAGACTTGTTCAAAATTTTAGGATATAAACTAGCAATACTATACACTGTAGTCAGGGCAGGCTCTACCATATATGCAACACGTGTATTTGGACGGGGTGGCAAGTAAAGAGGGGCGGAAAAATTTGTCATAACCACATTGTTTTAAATAAATGTTTCATGTTGGAAACAGACTTCATGATGATGGCAGTTACTAAGCTGATCTTCTATTTGAATACTATTTTCATAAATCATGTTCAGGTCACATTAATTTAAGGTCACATGGACAATGCTAAAGCAAATGATCAAACAATTCCCAACATGAATTGCTTGATTGTTGTCAAATACAAGAACTCAATTATCGAACACCTGTTCCATTTAGTTAGTTATCACAGTTTTGATATGAAAATTAGTTTTGTGTTTGCTCACAAACAAGTTCCCTATCATTGAAGATGGGGACAAGTTTTTTTTTTTAACTGATGTAGAAGGAAAATCAAGAAATAAAGATAAAAGAGCTAGTTGCACTTGAATTGCAAACTGATATATTGAGATTGAAGCTCGATATTGAATTCTATATAAAAATGATTACAATCTTTTCTCTGCATGTGTGTGTGTGCTTTATCTTTCACTAACATATTACATTATTATTTAAAGAGAAAAAACAGACACAACGAGATTGTATTTGTAGTGTTTAGGCCTTTCTGAGTGCGAGTCTACTTTTCTTCCCCTTTGTTGTTTATGATGGTTGTAGCATACTTAAAATCATGGCTTTCAAGATTTGTTCTTTCTGAACAAAGGAGGACGGCAAATTGTCTAGGACGAGTCCTGACTGTAGTCTTGCTTCATTAGAATGAAAAGCTTTGTGACAGGTATATACTTTGATTCTAATAGATGGCATGGCTATGATACAGCGTCACCTTGTAAGAAGTTTGGTTTACTGAAATCAGTGATGCCAACCCGTGGAAAACATCTCATTTTGTGGGATTTTTTGACAATTTCTCGAAAAGGGGTGAAGGGAATTTTTGGTCGCAATTGACTGCAAATATGGAATTTTTCATCTACACCAACAAATTTTTCTATGGGAAGAAAGCAGACCAATGACTCCTGAATAATCTTGAAATCAGTGTTATGTGTCAAATTTTGTTATCAGAATATACATGCTATAGAGGAACCAGCAAGAGAAAGTCTCTGACAGCTCGCAGCAGCGTTGCCAGTAGTCATGTGTCAAAGGTTTTTTCAGTGCATCTATAATAGCAGTTTTCTTAATGGTGTAAAACAGAGTGACTGTGGTTGGCAACACTAGCACCAAAGTTGGGGCTGTATTTTCCCTTCGCATGGGGTAAGAAACTTCAGAGACTATCTTATGATGGTTTCTCTATAGTGCAAAAGTAACTTGCTATTCTCAAAAGAAACAAGCTCCAACAAATGTAACTTGTGCTCTGGAATATTTTGTAAATACAAAGAATACAATTAACGGGCAAAAAAGTAAAATACAAAATGAGAAACAACCAACTTTGAAAACGTTCAATTCAAAACAACTGAAGAAAAATACAGGGTGTTTATAAAAGAACTCCGGGGTTTTAAAAATTCATATCTTATTAACGGTAAAAGAGAGCAAAATTTAGTTAATTTCTCTGAAACGACTAGCTCAAAAAGTTTTAGTCATACTAATTGGAAATATTTTTATCAACAGGTGGCAGCGCTGAGGAGCGTTGACCTTGAGACGACGTAGCGGCTGCGGTAGTCAGTGAATCAGTGCCGTGCCGTGTGGATTGTTGCGCTTCGCGCTATGGTGACGCCACAACAAAAGGCTCAATGTGTTATTTGGCTCATAGAAACTAAGTTTGTTGTGTGTCGTGCCACTCACGTGGCTCATATTGAACTTTATTAAATGGTTAAAACAAACGTGAAAATGTAAGCTTTCCAATCATGTATAACACATGTATGTACGTTTTTTTTTTTAAATACTTATTTTGCCTCAAAACCCCGGCGGGGCTCATATTGAACTTTATTAAATTGTTAAAAACAAAACTTGAAAATGTAAGCTTTCCAATCATGTATAACACATGTATGTACATTTTTTACTTAATTAAAATATTTTGCCTCAAAACCCCGGAGTTCTTTCATAGACACACTGTATATATTTAGTATCCTTACTTACATTCATTACAATGTGATGACACAAAGGAATTATTTAAATACTAAGTTTACTTATTTTCACCTTAAATACTAAGTTTACTTATTTTCACCAACATTTCCAACTGTTTCTTTCAATTAAGGAAATTAGTTATCAACTGTTTGATAAACGTAAAAATATCGAAGTGTACTGTAATATCCCGCGTATGGCTCTATTTACTAACAACCAACATGTGCTTATATTTATATACATTAAGCATGTGCGCCTACTACGAAATACTAAAGTGGCAGACGACAGAAACACGAAGCGACACCGCAAGTCATATGACGACGGAGTACCAGCGCTATCGCTAAACTGGAACAGCCATGAAACCAGGAGGACCTCCATATATGGCATCAGTCTTTTGGCTGCTCAAATCCACTCTCTTAGCTTGCCTAGAGCTTTGAGAGGAACCTAACCGAAATCCTTCTAGCTTGCTTTGGAGCTCTAAGGCTCCTATCCTACTCACTTACTTTGCTCCGAACTCTGTGGAATTCCTAACCTCAGCCACCCAACTTGTCTGGAGCTTTCTGGCTCTCTTTGCTTGTGTGGAGAATTGAGGGTCCTAAATCCATTCCATTTAGTTTGCTCGGAGCTCTGTGAAGATTCTTCTCTAGGCTGCTCGGGCCATGGGATACCTCTCTTTATCTAGTATTAATCAACTATTTATATTAGAGTGATTTTTGTATTACATCATTTATAAGATTTTTATAATAAAACTAGCAGCGTTCACCCCGCTTCGCTGCGGTCACCCCGGAACGCAATAAACTTTGTTACTTAGATAATTTTTACTTTTTCGCTTTCAAGTGATATGATAAAAACCATAGAAGATTGCAGTAAATCTTAACATTATATCGCCTGTCATTTATGTTAACCGGCCCCGCTTCGCTGCGGTCATCCCGGTGCTGGCATATTGTAAAAGTGTCTGTAAAAATAAGCAAATCAATTAAAAAATTTTAAACAGAAGATTCAAGCTATTTTCCGCTGTATATCGCCTGTCATTTATGTTAACCCGCCGAGTGACACGGTCATGCGGGTTGCATATAAATACGTTTATTTTTACCTATGATGAACTAATAACAAAGGATTTGTACGTTATGGACACTTGAATGGTCAATTATCTCAAGACACTGGTAATTAAAAATTAAAGTGATATGATAAAAACCATCTAGGGTCCAAATCCTAATAACCCCCCAAAAATGAAAGAAATTGGTTCAGCCGTATTAGCGTGATGAGCGGACAAAATTTTGTACGTTCTCTTTTATATATATAGATTCAGTAATGAGAGAAACATTTCCGTGTGTAATTTAGCTTTACCTTCACCTGCATAAGCAGAACTTTATATCACTCATATATTGAAGGAAATGTGTGGCATATAATAGTTTCATTTTTCATATATATTTTTTAAATACTAATTTTGTATTTAGTTTAACATGGGGAATTCAAGAGCAGAGTGGGAACTTGTGCCTCTTGAGACCGGATTTTATTATGTTTCAGGTTGATATCACTGACCAAAACTTATTTATATACTTACCACGTCGATGTATCCTTTCGTCCACCCGGTAGACAAATAATAATAATAATAATAATAATAATAATAATAATAATAATAATCAAGAACTACTGGATGAATCACCGCCTAATTTGATAAGGATTAAAAGTTAGAAATCGGATTTCTTTTATGAAGGTCATATTCAAACCGGAAGTGGTGGAAATCAACCGTTTCCGGTTTTCACGTTGATCAATGTAGAGCAAAAACGGTATTAGATGGCGAGAATCCTTTTCCTGCAATCGTTTCAATGTCCCAATAATACATTTAATCTCAATCCTTAGCTTTCTACTAATACCGGAAGTGATAGAGAAATCCACTGCAACTTCTACTACTACTTAATGATGTATTGGGTGTATGAAATAATATACACGTGTTTCACAGCAGGCTTTGTAATCTTAATTTTTGATCATTCCTCGTATTTAACACAGGGCACCTTATTAGTACAAAGACTAAGTGACAGGACCAATTGAAAAAAATTCTTTACTATTTTAGATTGTAAACCACCTATTTCCAACTTTTCTGTCCATTTTTTTCGTATGACTCATAACAAAATTGGCTTATGGCCCCAAACTTTTGATAAACCCTGTATAAAATATGCACTCGCGGTACTGAGAGGAGTTAGACTGGAGGATAAATTGATTTTCTTTGTATATTTATATTGCTATTATCATTTCTTAAAATAATTCAATCGAAGCAGGAAAAACTTCTGTTTTTTTCCCATAAGAGAAAGCAAGTCTTGTGATCCGTGAGTCGATATATGCGGAATAAAGATCAATCTCCGCATCTGCAGAAGCTTTGCATTTTATAGACCTATTTGAACAAATCTTTTTGGCGTTATAAACGTGTAAGTAGGTCATCAGTTGATGGGGAGGTTTAAGAAAGAGTTAAATGTTGATCAAGTCATTTCTGTCTCACATTAAAATCGTCCCATTACTTGCAGTTTGAGTTTCTTGTAGTTCTTCTAAGGTAAGGGCTCTGAACTGTTATCTTTAGTTGAGTTTCCTTTCGAGGAAGACCTTTTGCTTTGGCATGATTTCGATTTCATATCACATCACCTAAACCATAATCCTCAGACAACTTTTAAGAGTTAAAAGACTTGAAATAACATAAAGAACAAGAAGTCTGTTGTGGCCTAGAACACAAATAAAAGAAGCTATTGGTTCGTATCATTTGGTTGGCTGAGTATTTCTGGCATGTAATTGGCTAAACTTCGCCTTCGCCTAAGCGCTGTGTCGAATCCTTGCTGCGTTGAAGGCGCGCACGAGATTGTGAAATTGGAAATTGCTACAAGAAGAAGAAGAAGAAGAAGAAAAGAAGAAGAAGAAAGACATGTGGATGTGTAGGAATGGCAAAAGAATGGCACGAGAGAGAGGAGGAGGAGGAGGGAGGTCAAGGTTGTGTCAACGACTGTAATCGCTTTAATGATGAGTTTCTGGCTCGCCTGTTGGAGCAATTTTCTTGAATGAAGCTTTATGGAAGGGTCTGGTCTTTACTCAAATGCTTCTCCTAACTCTTCGTCATCGTCTTCTTTTTATTTTCATTCTCGTTACTTTTTTTTTGGCTTTCCTTTCTCCGGAGTCTGTTGCGTTGATGCCGAAAGCGTAAAAGAGATTATTTAGTTTATTGGAGATTTACTCTTGCGTCTTGCTTCTGAGATTAAGGAGAACATTAAAGAAGGGGGTTGTAATTAATCTCGCATTTATTTCTAAAACGTCCCTGATGCTGCAGACCACGAACCAACGTCAATAATAATCAGGTAACATTTTGGGCTTTCGGATGGCATTCTTTCTGGTTTCGCTATCGTTTTATTTAAGTGTAGTTTCTCAGTGCCATCAGTGCTAGGTCACTACTACAAAAAAATCTGTACGTATTATTCATTTTCACGTTAATTACTAGATCTCATTTGGTGCATCCCCTCCCCCCTTTGGGGAGTTTCCTTGTCAGGCCCGTAGCCAGCCCAAAAACTTAGGGGGGCCCGGCTGAAGTTAGGGGGGGCCCGATCCAACCATACGATAGTTCATCACCATATTATAGTTCTTTTGCAAGCCTACTGTAAAACTTTTAGGGGGCCAGCAAAAATTTAGGGGGGGCCCGGCCCCCCTAGACCCCTCTGGATACGGGCCTGTCCCTTGTGTAGTTCGCTATGCTCCTTTCTGTTTGCATCATGATTTTAAGTGATTTTAAGTAGTAAGTAGTTGTTACTGTATGTTTGTATGTGTTTTTGTCTTCTTACATAATTTTCTTTGTGTAAATGTAATATTCAGTTTTTTTTATTTCATTTTAGATTTGAAAATAAAGAAGAATAAAAAACAGAAGCAAAACAGGGCCTGATATAATAATCAGGAATCAGGCTAAGAAACAGGCCCCACCCCCTTGCATTGGGTAATAAGTACGAAAAAGAGAGAAAGAGATAATAAATTAAAAGAGAGAGATTAAGAAGAGTCAGGGACAGACGCATCTGGCGATAAGACCATAAGAATTGGCAAAGGCAGGGATAATGGAAGATATACCCCCCCCCCTCAAGAAAAAAGTGGGGTATGACTTTCTCTACATTCTTTTGACCCAACGTCAATATCTCTGTTTGTTCGGCAGATATTGCACTTAGAAGAATGAGGTCGGCGAAACGCCGCACGGCTGCTGATTGAAAACGCCGCAGCGTTGCAACTATGTTTGTTTGAACTTTTTTCCTATATATAATGATATTGCATATGTTATACAGGGTGTTTGAAAACAACACCGACAACGTTTGGGAGGTGATTCCTGACACCGAGATAAGACAAAAAGTATAGACCAACCTGAGTGCACAAAAGCTTCCTTTCGGAGTTATAGGCTGCCGAAAACATGAAAAAAAAATTTAGAGGTCCATAGCTCCAATACTATGGGACATACCGTCGTCGGGTCACGATTTCACTTAGAAACTAATACATGCGCTATCCAAAAATACATGTTTCAGAATCTTAAGGTACTCACGCAACAATTTTTATAGAGAAAGTTTGGCTATGGGCATACAATTTGAAGAACTTACCAACTATAAAAATTGCTGCGAAATACCTTAGGATTCTGAAACATAGATATTTAGTTAGATACGGCACATACTAGTTCCTAAATAAAGTCTCAACCCGACTTTGGTAGGTCCCATAGTACTGGAGCTATGGATCTTTAAAGTTGATTTTTTCATGTTTTCGGCAGCCTATAACTCTGAAAGGAAGCATTTGTGCACCCAGGTTGGTCTATATTTTTTCGTCTTATCTTGGGGTCAGGAATTAACCCCCAAACGTTGTCGATGTTGTTTGGAAACACCATATTATATATATATATATATATATATATATATATATATATATATATATATATATATATATATATATATATATATATATATATATATATATATATATATATATATATATATATATCATTAAGATATGGAGAAAGATGCAAAGATCTGACATATATCAATAGATAAATTTACTAAGCCGTACAAAACGAGTTGTGGATGAGTGTAAATCATCATGCAAAATCTTCGAGAAAATCGAGAAAAGATTTTTTCTGGGTAAAGGTAACGAGTAACAGTGTCACATGCACAACACGTGAAGGACTTTTGTTTGTATGTCGTGATACTGTCTCAATATCTAAACCGGAAGTGGCAGTAGATTTCTGTCACTTCCGGTTTTGGTACAGAGATTAGAATGGAGATGAAATATGATATTGGCACGCGCTTCGCTAGTTACAAGAAAACCGCTTTACGCTATCTGTTACGGTTTTTCTCTATGACAATCAACGTTAAAAAGGAAGTGGTTGACTTCTATCACTCCCGGCTTGAATGCAAGATTATGAGAGAAGATGGTAGCTATTCTTAGAACGCTAAATCGATTCCAGAAAACCGCTTCGCGCAATCTTTTCTAGTTTGTGTTGTATGTAGACCAATATTGTATGAATACCAGTACTGCCATCTCTTTTCCTTATCTGTTATTCTTATGTGTTAGAACGTAAGAGCAGAAGATGGCAGAACTGCTACTCATGTAACTGTTGTCAAACAATTCACAAGTTTACAAAACTATTATTGTGACCGATCACAGAAAACATTGAATGTTATTTATTACTTGGTATAAACGGCAAATATATTGCATAAAGCTTCGCTGATACCGAAGAATAAAAATAATTGCAAATACTTACAGCCAGCCAACGAGGTATTTGTGATATTCTCGGAAAGCGATATCATTGATGCTGAATTAACACACAAGTAACACAATAAAGTAGTAGTTATTTTGTGTTGTTTTTGTTGTTCAGCGAAAGTGAATAATAGAATCAGTGGAATGATTGGAATGAAGGCTGGATCCCTTTACAATACCGAGACTATATGAGACAAACTTACAGTTTAAGGTGGAATCCGAATCCGAGTAATGCATCAAAATTTCAAGGCTCGCTCCACCGGCAATCGAACCTGGAATTCTGTACAAGAAACGTGAGCCCTAGCCACTAAATTAGTGGGGAGGGCTAATTGGTGGAATCATACTGTGGGATGAAGAGATCTGATTTGATTTCATGTTCAGTTTAGCGCCCCTTTCAGCAGCGAGGCTATATGAGACGTGAAATTACAGCTTAACGTGGAATCCGAACAACATGAGCTCTCGCTCCGGGAATCGAACCCAGGTCTCTCACGCCAAAGGCCGCTTAGCCACGCGGTAGCTCGTGGGATGAAAATAAGACCACAGAGAGAACACACAACATGATGTTATCTACCAGAAACTCACGTGGACTAGAATTTAACCAGGGACCCCTCAAACGAGAGATGAGCAACCTTAACTAAGCCACCATGGTTTCTTGAAATGACTGACGTAAACAATTTTGAACTGAGATATGATGGAAAATTTTCGCAGTCTATTACTAACACTGGAAAAGAGTGGCTTATTTCCACAGTGAAAATCGATTAACAATTTTTTTCCTCTGACTTGAATGGTTAACACCAGTTTCAAAGATAAAACATTCCAAAATACTTATAAGACCTTAATCAATGTTAACATGTCCTCAAGACTAAATATTCTATTGATCAGGACAAGGAAAAGAACCGAATAGTCAGCGATTAATGACGTTGGAGATGACTGCTTTTCATACTTGAACTGCCTCGAGGCCATAATTAACAAGTAATGATTTAATTAAATGTTTCTTTGGCAACATTTCTCTCGTTTGAGATTCTGCTAAAGACTCAATAACCTTTACAAAGCGTCTTCGCCGTATTCTGTAACATGACTTACCCCGTTTAACTCCAAGCGTACAAAAGGTCTTTGTGTCAAAGAAACTAGTAGAAAGACGATATATGAAGAAAACAATTTTTTATTTCTCTTACGTACGTTCATGGTTAGATACTTTATTGTGAATACCTGCAAAAATGGTTGGGTTATTCTTTCCACCTAAAAGAAAAAAAAATCCTAAAGCTAGGTTGCAATGCTGCAAGAATCTTGAAGCTGTCATTAAGCAATTTTGCAGCTCCATCTTTCTATTTACTGTTTAAACAGTACAACTTTCTGAAAGCAAGAAAGTTATCTCCACTCATGCAGCACTGCACTCTGGTGTACAAACAATGAACCTCTTCATTAAAAACGTGTATTTTGGCGCGCTTCCCCTCCCCCATCAAAAGAATCCGTTGTTTCGGAAGCGGCGAAACAGTTTCTTTATGTCAGTGGAATAGCAGGTAGCAACCAAGATAAGCCAGAAAGTTGCACATGGTTTGACTCCTTTGGTGCGAGTGGTCCCGGGTCCGATTCCCGATGGGGACACTCGGTCGAAAAGGTGTAACAAGCTTTTTTCAGGCATGCACCCCTTGTAGCTCTAACTTGAGCACACAGTAAGTAAACATCCTCTTTCTCCGATACCACCCGCCATTTTGCATATCAGCGCTGCTAGTGGGCAATTTCGGAAACAATGTATTCTTCAATGTTGACAAATGAAATTTGGAGAGTTTACCTTTCCTGTTACATTAATAATTTCAAAATAAATTCATTACAGCAGTACTTTGCTTTTTGTACCATCCATTTTGAATTGCCCTGTATCATTATCTGAGTGTGTGTGTGTGTGTGTTGTAATTTTTGTACAAAATGTCGTTTGTTTCATTGTGTTTTATGTAAACTACTGAACTTAGTCATGCTGCAGGTCTCTTAGAGTAACTGTTAGCTCCTAATGGCAGGTCACATGCTTTGCAATATATAAAATTTGAGTCCTTGCTACTATCTATCTATTAAAATGCTACAATAGCAATTAAAAGCGTCTGAGCTCCAACCTATAAATTTGGCTTTCAAATCTTTCATTTACGGTTGTGTGTGATTTCGCGTTTAACAGAGACAAACACTTTAAGTATGTGTACGTTAAATAAATTAATTAACTAGATCTGTTTCATTAAGTTTATGATATAAAATTATTGTTCAAAGCCTTTGTATTTTAATTAGCCTTCTCTAAAATCAATGCACGTGAATTGTGCTTCCATCTTCCGAGTTTTATTTAAACTATGTGTTATGGACGTTTATATGTTTGTGGTCAATCCTTTCGACATATGTTTTCACTGATCGATTGGAAATTTTGCGTAGATTGTCCAGTTCTCACTGAATATTTTTTAAAAAAAACATGTCCATTATTTCTTTGTTACATTTTTTAGGGTACACTGGAAGCGTTGAAATTTAAAAAAAGCCTAAAGCATCATATCCTATGCATTATAAATTCCAACACCACACTGTTGTATATAGGGGTTGCATATTTCTCAGGCGTTTGTTTCATGGCCAAATAATAATGAAAAAGGAACGATTACCATTTCTCCCGTCTAAGATGAATCTTTATTTTTGGAGTGTTTTGCCCAATGAACACCATATATAACTGCCATTATAATTAATTGTGTATGTAATGTATTTGCTTATTACATACTGCATGCAAGAAGAAAGAAAACACTGGTCATGCATGAATTAGAAACTCCAACCGGAAGTAGGCTCAAATCTTGCAAACGGTGCGAGATATTGAGAAAAAATAATCGATAAAATCTCCCCTTTATGATACGCCTTGCCGATTTTTTTTCAAGACTTCTTTCACTTATGTCTGTAAAGGGACGTGTACAGATGTTGTGAGGAATGAGGTTATTTATGGTCATATGCGAATGATGCGCTGTGTAGAGAGCGCAGGTTCAGCTAGTCTATACATTAAAATGCAAGGTTTATATGTTTGTGGTCAAGCAAAGTTTGTGGCTCATTTTTTTTTACAATAAAATCTTGAAAACGACAAGCTTTAGAAACGTGCTGTTTTCAATGGTCTATTTCAAATATTGTGTAGAGCTGCCAGTTCTCATTCAATTTTAAAAAAACTGCCGTTATTGTTCTATTCAACATTTTATGAGTCGTTTTGAGCCCGTAAGATTAAGATTGTCGCTAGGGCGAAGATAGGGTTCATATCCTTGTGTTAGGCAACCAGTACAGGAGTTACGTATGGCGGGTTGACCTATATTGCAGGCGCTTTGCGCTTAAATCGGAATGGCAAAACCTATTGCATGATGGTAACTTCAAAGACCTCAAGAGTCGCAATGAGGCGTACTCGGACGGATATGCATTTATAAGGGAAAAAAATCCATTGGACATCATCTGTTGTTTCTCCATGTTTGCCACAAAATCTCCCCAACACCTATAAATTAAAATGCTACGTTTATACCCTATACGTTTGTCTAGTAATTCACTCCCTTTGTGAGTCGTCCTGTCCTTCACTTACGGGATATGCACAGATACATTGAGGAAGTGGAAAAGAGATCCATAGCCATATCAGATCGATGCGTCGAGTATACAGCGCAGGTTCAGCTAGTATAATAGAAAATATTATTTACGAATGTCCATTATAACTTAGAACAAACACTAGCCACGGCGACTACTAATTTTCGAAATAACCATGTACGCTAATCTTCATAATCACCATAAAACGGTAAAAGCAAATCCATTAGACAAGAGAAAGAGAGAGAAAATCGAACATTGTGCAAATATCTATCGAGACCGATAATCCCAGACTGGAAACCACAGAGTTCCCAAAATGACAGTGATTTATCTCAATGCTAAATGCTATTACAACATATCAACTACGTCCTAGTGCACTATATTTTATAGAGAATTAGTGTTCTGGATTTATCTATTTGTATGTGAGTGTGCATACTTAGGTACTAAAGCATTAATTATACTTCACAATAACATATGTCAATTTCATTATATACAGGGTGTTCTAAAAAAGAAAACATCAGGACAGGTGGAGTGGTCCTGTGATCTAGTCTCTTAGGAGGCGAGATACTTTTAGTGGGGAACGGCCCATACTTAAAAGTTTTAAACAAACTCCATGGCTCTGGATAAGTAGAGTAACAAATAAAACACAGTTCTGACCAGAGCAGAATGAAATATATTAAAAACTAGACTTACAATGTGTTACAGTTTCAAGGACCTAACGTCTGATGAAGAGGACGTTAGGTCCTTGAAACTGTAACACATTGTAAGTCTAGTTTTTAATATATTTCATTCTGCTCTGGTCAGAACTGTGTTTTATTTGTTAAAAGTTTTAATGTTGCATGATGGTCTGTGTATCCGCCAACTGCACCATATACAAGGCACAGTCGCGAATCGGAGCCCACGTTAATGGTAGGTCCTTTTCCCTCATAACCTTGGTGTTAAATTACATAAAACACAAAAAATAGAACTGAATTAAAATGTGGAACAAGCTTGTAATTGAGGCGCCACAGTCATAAGTGTTCCTAATGGTCAGGGACGTACGCAGTACTTTATTTCGGGAGGGGTCTAAAGTGTTTTCGGGGGTGTCCAAATACAATTTGAGGCAAAATAATATGAACATTTCTAAAAAAAAATACCCCTAAAAGTAGACTACATTTCGGGATTTCGGGGGGGTCCGGACCCCCAGGACCCACCCCTGCGTACGCCCCTGCTAGAGGTATATTTATAAGAATATCCTACGGATTCCTACCTTTCAGTGCAAGCACATGTTATTCATGCAATATGTGCTATTATTTACAAGTATCAGTACAGCAGACGATACACACAAAACCAGGAAGACACGAAGCCAACACAACGGGAACCGAAGAGGAATGAGCCACCCAGAAATGGCCTTAAAAAATGGACCCGAAGAGGACAGAAGTATCAATTGACCACTGATCATGTAACCTACACTTGCTCCTGAGGTCGCCCTGGACGAAGGAGTACTTCCTTGCCTAAAATCTCTGGAAGCTCCCATGAGCTAAAGGGAATTCCAAAACCACAACCCAAACCTCTGGAGGCTGCCATAAACTAAGGAGGTCACAAAAAAATAAAATAATAAAATAAATAAATAAAATACCATATATTGAAATCGGTGCAACACGCCCTGGAAGCTGCTATGAGCTAAAGGGTTCACGTATAAAACATCTCATCTTTCTGGTCATAAGGAACATTTTAAGACATGCACTTCATAGATACAAAGACTATTTTGTAATATTTTGCAAAATATATTAGGTAAAGAGCTAAAGTCCCAAACTGTCATTATCTCTACCCACATAAATATTACAATATAGAGACACGGAACCTCTTGAGCACAATTGTAATATCTAGATGACAAAAGGGTTGGCGTACAGCAGCGCTTCCCAAACGTCGTGCTGCGACACACTAGTGTGTGTGTGTCATGCAATAAAATAGAATATGTCCTTTTTTTTTTTTAGAATTTAAAAATGATGAAGCATTTAATAGTTAAATTCAATTTTAAGATAAACTGGAGCAGTCAACCCTTCCAGTACAAGCAATAATGATGCTCAGTGCTACGCAGAGTCACTACATTATAGAAAATTTTATATTCTTACACTATTTATAATAATAATAATAATAATAATAATAATAATAATAATAATAATACGGTAATAAAATCAAATCAGTATGTTCGCGATGTCATGGACGATAAACCTTTGAAAGCCCTTTGAGGACCTGAGCCGCTCCAACACCATCTGTTAACGACCATCTGAACTACGTCCAAAAACGAAAAAAAAAAATGAAATGAAATCTTTACGTTTTACCTCCTACGGTTATGCCGGTTAGGCTAAAGGAGACGGCGATGATGAGAAATGAATGAAATTGTGAAATGAAGAAAGTGGGAGGAAACGGGAGAATCCCGAGAAAACCCGCGATCACGGTGTTTGTCCACCACAAAGTCCACACGGCGCGACCTGGGATTGAACCCGAGGGACCCCAAGCACCGCAGGTGAACGCTCTACCACTGAGCCACCGCGCCCCCTTTGAACTACGTCCAGTTTAGCCACTAACACGTGGTCAGTGCTCAGCATCGCCCAGCGCTATATCTCTAAGAGACGTGTCAGGAGCTTTCTAGAGTGGCGTCTTTCATTCACGCGGTTCCCCAGGTTTGCCTCACGAGGCTAAAAATTGGGAAGCTCCGGCCGGCCAGGAATCAAACTACAGGACCACGCGGCGCGAATCCAACTTTCTCTAACTACGGTATCTCTTTCAATAAAGTGTATCATCAGTTTAAAAAGGTTTTAATGGAAATCACTGCTGTACAGTATCAAAAAGTACTAGATTCACAAAAAAAAAGTTTGTATATATATATATATATATATATATATATATATATATATATATATATATATATATATATATATATATATATATATATATATATATATATATATATATATATATATATATATTATTTTTTTTTGAAAACTTCATATGAAGATTTACATCACTTTGTTTCGCCTATCGATTGCTACATGTCTCACTTTTGAACTCCCTTCCTCCCCCTCACCCCCCTTCCCCGTTAAATGCTAATATTTCAGAATTCATTGAAGATTACCTACTCTCTTGAACATCGAGGCAACATAAGACAGAACCTCCATGAACGAGAATGTGTGTATATATATTTGTGTTTCTTAAGATGGCAGTCTTTTTTAGCTTTCCGTATGATAACTATTTTAACGCATCTTTTTTTTTTTTATCTCCCACTCAAACGACCAGGAAATAACGTAAATTTAGATCCGCAGATTTTTTTTTTTTTATCCTTTTCTTTCCTTCATAACCTTAAAATAGATCTAAGGAACAAGAGAGAGAAAAAAGAGAAAGAGGAAAGAAATCATGTCATCCCATCCTTCCCGTATTCTGTCTCTTTCTTCCTTTTTTTAAATGTGCTAGTGTGTGCGTGCATTCTATTTCGGTTTCTTTCCCATTTTGCTTCTATTGCATTAGAAACAGGGTAGGAAACTATTAACATAGCAGAAAATCGTACAGGAGCATAAACATTGTACGTCTCGTAGTTTCCGTACGGTTGAGATTAGAAATATAGTATTATTCCTAAATTTCATTTTCCTTCTCCTTTCCTAAATTTTGTAGAAATCTCGTCTCGTTTCTCGAACAATTATTTTTCGTCTCGAATCTCGAAAAACTTCTCTCGCCTCGTTCCGTACAATTTATGCACAAAAGCTCACGCGAAGCGAACTTGGTGGTGTACAAACACAGTGAGCGTGGGTTTTCTAGGGGTTCTCCGTTTCCTCTCACTATTCTAGGGATGGAAAAACCAGTTTTTATAAAAATCGGAAACCGGTTTTTATAAAAACTGAAATCCGAAAAATCTACATTTCGGTTCGGTCTCCAAAACCGGTTCGGTTTTTCGCCGGAACCGGCTTCGGTTTTCTCAAAAACGGGTTCAGTTTTCATCGAAACTGGTCTCGTTCTTCTCCAAATCCCGGTTCGGTTTCTCACCAGAGTAGATTTTCGTTGTTCCCTTTACAACAAAAGCAGTTTTGTTCTTAAACATAGTGGTTTTTAAGCATATCGCTTTCGGTTTGCACTTACTTCCCTTTTTATGAGAATTTACACATTTTTGAGCTTCTTTCATATGTGTTCTCGACGCATGCTACAATGCCGTAAAACGAAACGCTATTCTAATCACAAATAGAACCAGTGTTGGAAAAACTGAAACCGGTTTCGATGTAAAACTGAACTGGTTTTGGAAAAACCCGAAACCGGTTTCGATGAAAAACTGAAATGGTTTTGGAGAAAACCAAAACCGGTTTCTATGTAAAAATGAACTGGTTTTGGAAAAACCCGAAACCGGTTTCGATGAACAACTGAACTGGTTTTGGAAAAAAACAAAACCGGTTTCGATGAAAAACTGAACCGGTTTTTAGAAAAAGCCGAAATCGGTTTTGGTGAAAAACGAAAAAGTTTGGGTGAAAACCGAAAAAAGTTTCGGTCAAAAAGTTTTTTTTTGAAAATTTTCAAAAACCGATTTCGGTTTTCCTAAAAACCGGAAATCGAAAACCTGGTCTTTGTGCCCAGCACTTCTTTATTCATTCCACCATTCCATTCATTACTCATCATCATCATTAGCCTAGCCGGGACGTAAAACTTGAAGATTTCATTTCTTATACACAAAATGTATGTCTTGGTTGTTTTTCTTAATTTCATCTAAAAGTTATCAGAATCTTTTCGCGTCGCCAGAGTAGGGTTGTCAATCGTCCTCTATTTTACCTCGGTTTTCGACCTCTTTGTCCGGTGTCCGGCACAACCTCAAAACCGGATAATAAATATTAGGTAATTTTTCATCTTATTAGTCCTATTCTCTGTTCTATTCAGATTATTTCAGATGCGAACACCTGAATCAGAAGTGGAAGAATAAAGAATCACAAGTGAAACAATCTAAGTACTATAATTTTTCTAGTTACGGTGTTACCCTTTCTTCCGTATGTTATTTTTAAATCAGTTAATACTTGAAATATGTATCATATTTACGAGTTCAAAATTACAATATTCCCCGTACAATAGTACCTTAGTTGGATCGGAAACTGTGTGTCTTAGATACTCTGTAGTACATTAATAAATTAACAAGTTAGCTCGTAAGCCATGTTTCGGATTTAGCACTTCCATTACATTACATTATATATATATATATATATATATATATATATATATATATATATATATATATATATATATATAGGGCCCGATTCAGGATTCTCTGAGGGGGTGCACCAATAACTACCAGTACATTTGAATTGAATTTTAGTTCTTTAAAAGCCTTTAGGCCAAGGTGACCAGAATTTTTACTTTCAAAAACGGGACGCATACGAATCGGCGATGGGGGGGGGGGTGATTTCCACATTGCATTTTGGGACTCAGCAGTGTTTTCAATTTACAAAATACACAAGAACACAGCGTTTCTAACTTAAGAACTACCCAACAATACTTTTAACTACTTGAACACTCAGAATTCCCACTTAATTCTCACTTGAACCACAGAAACACTCAATTCTCATTTGAATATTCAGAAGTTCTAGGCACGGCTGAACCTTCCCAATGAGTGTTGGTGTGGAAGAGTGTAGAATTAGCATTGACCATTTATATTTTGAGTAATAATTACGGGACACCAGGGTCATGTTTGCTTGAAAACGGGACATTTAGGCGTCCCGTTTGAGAATAAGAAAAAACGGAACAACGGTTGAAAATAAGGGACTGTCCCGCCTAAAACGGGACGTCTGGTCACCTTGCTTTAGGCATCTGCGATGTGAATGAGGAATTCCTTTGCAAATGCTAAATGTCTGTTCTCGATGAATTCTTTTCCTTCAACCTTCAGAAAATTGACAAACTATTGATTTTGCAAAAATAACTGCTAGCTTCTCACTCTAAGTAGTGTATATTTACAACGAAGGGGGAGTGCACGTGCACCTTTGCACCCCTCTAAATGCGGCCCTATATTTTATATATATACAAGTGCTTCCTTTCGGCAGTCGAAAACATGAAAAAAATTAACTCTAAAAGTCGATGGCTACAAAACTATGGGACCTACCTTAGTCGGGTCAAATCTTAATTTGTGCCCTATCCAAAATTACATATTTCAGAATCCTAAGGTACTCACGAAGTAATTTTTACAGAGGGAGTTTGGCTACGGGTATATACTTTGAAGTACTCACCAACAACCTCTATAAAAATTGTTGAGGATGTACAGAGGATTCCGAAACTGGGATATTTAGATAGGGCACATACTAGTTCCCAAATGAAGTCTTGACCCGACTACGGTAAGTCGCAAAGTTTCAGAGTTATTGGCCTTTAAAGTTCACTTTTCATGTTTTATAACTCTAAAAAGGAAGCATTTGTGCAGACTGTGCGGTCTGTACTTTTTGTCTAATCTTGGTGTCAGGAATCACCTCCCAAGCGTTGTCAATGTTGTTTCGAAACACCCTGTATAATCAACTAAATCAGTGACGTATTATAATCATATTTTAACAATACACTGTGCAAGCAACAAAAGTATCGTATGAGCACAGTTATTACCATACAATTTCCACTGCTGCTTAGAAAAGAAAGAAAGATTTAAAGAAAGAGAAAAAAAGGAATAACACGGAATTAAAATTAGTACGGGGAGTGACGCGTTTTCCGTGTTGTCACATAAATTCAGAAATTCTTTCTTTTTCTATCTGCGTACAACTTCTTTTCCTTCCCCTTTTTTCTTCCCAAACAAAAGAAAATAAAGAGTATGAGTTCCTTTTTCCGCCACTTCCTTGGAAGTGGTGCTGATGTCGCATCCCATTGTAAAGACGAATGAAGGGCGGATTTATGATTTAATATGGGTGGAAGTGAACGCTCCACTGGGACTTAAAGCAAAAAGAAAGGGGGAAAAAGTACGCCCAAGACATATATAGACGCAATTTCTTTGCGTTTTTTATTGTCAAAAAATGGATTGGATCATTTTATATGAAAAGACCTGAAAACTTTAGACCTTAAAAGAAAAAGATGTTCTTGAAATGTGATGGTGTGCATAGGAATAGCCATACATACATTCTGAATAATTTCTTTTTAATATTTTACAATGAATTTATCTATTAGTTTACTTTACTATTACTATAGTGTTATTTCTGAGGCAAGAGCTAACATAAATAATACGACAAAGAAATAAAACAAGCTCCTTCCTTGATTGCTTTATTTAAGGTTGGTTTAAAGGGACAAGTTTTGTCGATAGATGGCAGTACAATCTTCGTATCTCTTCCATGTATTTTTTTACCTTTCACGAAAATTCACGATTTCTGTTACAAATTTCAACCTACAGACTTCAAATGTTTAGAAAAGTAACTTCACAATCTATCGATGGCAATAATCCGTGCCGATTTTTTATTTAGAATTTTCTTCATTATTGAAATGGCTTGATTGTTGAAATAGATATCCAAACCTCTAACAATGGAACTGTTTCAACAATGAAGAAAATTCTAAATAAAAAAATCAGCACGGATTGTTCTCTTTAATAGGTTATGAAGTTCCTTCTCTAAAACTTTGAAGTCTCTACGTTGAAATTTGTAAAAGAAATTGTAAATTTTCGTGAAAGGTAAAAAATACATGGGAAAGATACGAAGACTGTAGTGACATCTATCGGCAAAACCTGTCTCTTTACACTAACCATAAGAGGGAGCAGTAAGAACAGTGCTGCCGACAAGACGAGAAATGTCTCGTCTCGTCTCGTCTCGTCTCAAAAACTAGATGAATAGAATCTTTTTAAATTCAAGATGAGACAAAAGTAATTTCCTTTCGTAAATCCGTTAGATTTATTCATATTTTATACAGGAAACTACAACAAAACACAAGCATTGACGCTTTGTATAGGGCAAAAGCGAATCAACATGCTGAAGTTGTGCACAAAGCTAGTAGACATGTATGCTACTGCTAATTCAATTTTCAGGGACGCTAAAATAATGAACGAAAATTCTGAAAGCAACTGCAATGTTGACAAAATAATTACTATTACCATGAATCCTCTCTGTGTGTGGGGGGGGGTATTTTGAAGATTAGGCAGAACAGAAATTCCTGTTCTGAATAAAGATATCAAAAATGTACCACAAAGTGCTGAATTGTCGGTCATTCGTACGGAAAGGAAGACACCGCTGGGCAAACTCTCAGAAATTATTTTCCTATCGGAAATCGAACTCCGGACAAAATGCTTTTGTGCTACAGTGGTGGGTCATTGGATCACTTGGGACACGACTTTTATCTGGGTTATCCGAATTTGGGTCTTGCTTCTCAAATCTGGAGAGACCCAGTGACCCAATTAGACCCCGTCACCCACGAAAACCTATTGACCCAATCAGACCCCACACAGAACCGGTGACTCAGACACACCCAGTGACAAAATCAGAACCGGTGACCCAGACAGACCAAGTGACAAAATCAGAATCGATGATCCAGACAGACCAAGTGACAAAATCAGAATCGATGACTCAGACAAACCCGGTGACAAAATCAAAATCGGTGACTCAGACAGACATCCGGTGACTCAGACAAAATGACAAAATGAGAACCGGTGACCCAGATAGACCTGATGACCCGAACAGACCCGGCAACACAGAAGCATCCGTAATAACAACTCTACATCATTACTAGAGAATTGTATAGTTGATTGATGATGTTCAGTACTCAAGCTCAGAGAATCATTTGTTTGATTCCCGATGTGACATTTCTTAATCAAGGTACAAGGCCTTGAATATCGAAATACAATTTTATACTTATTCGTATTCCTATACTGACAAAAAAATAATAAAGAGGTTTTTGAATATGGACTGTATAAAATGATTTAACAAAACACTGTTTATACTCTGTAGTAGTTATTTCAAGTGCAATACTAAGACACACACACAGAAAAAAAAGGAAATAATATAGACTTAGTGTTATGAGAGAGAAAGAGAAAGAGTGTGAGAAAGAGAGACTGAGAAAGAGGCTGAGAAAAATAGATTGAGAAAGAGGCTGAGAAAAATAGATTGAGAAAGAGGCTGAGAAAAAGAGATTGAGAAAAGAGACTGAACTGTACATTTGCAGCCTCACTATAGTTCTCATGTGTTGGAAGATGTTCCTGTTGGCTTCAAGTCATACTATGTCACAGCGATTCAATCTGAGTCTGGTTGCTCATGAGTTTGACCCGTTTGACTGCCTCTGGGCCTCACGACACTTCCATCAGTGCTGTGCTGGTCATTTGACTATACATATTTTTGTATAATGATATACTTTATATAATAAGATATGTTTTTAAAAAAAAGTAGTACGTAATTCTTCATGCACAGGCGAAAATAAAACGTGAACACACTAAAAGTATGTCTTCCCCCTCCTCAAAAAAATTATTAATACCATAACTAAAGATATTTTCTTCTTCTCAAAAACCCAATAATACATAGACATCATCTTATACGTCAGAAACAAGCATGGAACGTCAGAAGCGTGGAAGGCATCTAGAATATAAAACGTCGATCAAGCAATGCTGTTGTAGACGATAGCAGATGATATCGAATGGATTGTATGCTTCTGACAGGCTGTTTTCAAATGCTCTGATCTGTCACATCAAAAACATTCTTGGAACGAGCGCTGAGTGTAGGGTGTGGGATTTTTTTTATATTACACCCTTCTTTCCAAAACGAGATGAGAGAAACGGGAGAGGAAAGTGAACGGGAAGACGTTATGATCTTTTTCCATTTCAAATTCCACTTCGCTACTTGTATGGATGTCACCGTATTGATGTGTTTACGACACAATTCAACGTTTCTGGTTCTGTAGCTGGCAACAATCGCATTTTTTTTTTACAGTTACAAACATAAAAAGTCGCTTTTTGAAATGTACGTTCTAAACTTCTATATAACCCTTAACAAAAATTGGGTATCTATATTGTCCAGTTTTAAAGTGCTAATACACTGTAAATGGAATTTCTTTCGATCGCACCGTTGGAACAAGCTATCATATAATTTCCGTATCAACTGTATAACATGTGTCACTTTTATATTAGTCTATATCTCTAAAATAATTGTCAGTATTTTCCTGCTTAGCTCGCAGCTCGGAAAATACGGAAGGCTGATAGCTCTATCGTAAAGCTTTCAACCAGCAAGTCGGAGGACCAGAATCGATTTCCTACCAGTGCAGCGATAATATGTTCTCCAAAGAAAGTGGATTTTTATCTACCCATATGTACGAGTGTGTGTTAAACAACTATTTCTGACTGTCCTTTGTGAGCTTTTCTGCAGTAAAAAAGAAAAAGAAAAAAAGAAAGAAAAAAGAAAGAAAGAAAGAAAAAAAACGCACGTACCAGGAATGATTTCAGGGAGTAAACCGAGGGAAATTTTCCCCCCAAGATATAAAACACCTCCTCGAGAAATTTCTTTTATCGTGGTTAATTTGGGTTACCTGTATTTTTACAATACTACTACTACCTCCGGGATAAATCTCAAACCATCACTGATACACAATGAACATAAAATTCAAGAAATGATGATTTTAATTAAAATTATTATCCACTTTGCCAATGCGGTATACAAAATGACTGACTGTCAGTGGCTTCCGCAATATTATGTCTTGTCCTTTCACCCATGAGCGTTATTTAAAAGAATGCTTGGCCGATTGGAACCAAAAGTGACAAATTATTGGCCTGCTTGAATAGTCTGCTAAATATGGTTGGGATCGAACCAAGTCAAAAGCCTAAGCAACTGGTATCAACTGGAGATAGCAATTATGCACTGTGCTCTGAGGAGCTCACATCCTTCATTGTGGCTCGCGCTCACTCGAACTTGGGATCAATACCCTCAATTGAGCTTGAGCTCACTGCTATATCAATGGAGCTCGCGCTCTCTCGGATTCACCAGCTTCAATGAGACCCGCGCTCTCTCGGGCTCGTTATCACCTATCATCAGGGGTCAGGCCAACGCCACCTGGATACAAGGCCTTACAACTACGTCCTCCGGAGCGCGTGACGTCACATACTGTAGGTCATCAAGACAGATTGCTTCTGCAATGTAAAATGTGATTCTTGTTCTCGTAATTGAAGTAAAACAAAATGGTTTATAAGTGTTGCGTTCCTGGGTGTAGAAGAAACTATCAAGGAGGACCGAAAGTGTATTTATTTTCTTTCCCTCGAGAAGATGAACTCCGTGAAAAATGGAAGAAAAGTATACCACAACAAAATTTACCCTTACCAGGTGGCGTTGGTCAGGCTCACTTGGACATTGACTCGCTACCAAGGGTGCCCATGTTATAGTTTCTAAGGGGGGCCAATATAAGAAACATTTCAAATGTAGTCTCAAATTTTGCGGTAACTATTCTAAAAAATCTATCTAGTACAATTTCCTCTAAAGATGGGCGATTGCCCCACCTTGCCCCCTGATGGGCGCCTCTTGCTCGCTACCCTTAATTAAGCTAGCTCTCACTCAGTTTCAGGGTCACTAACCTCAATAGGGTCGAGCTACTACTTATAATCGGGCTGGCTATGGCTACCTTTAATAGAGAGATGAGGATCGAGAGTTTGCAGATTTATATTGTCAACAGTTGTATCATCCTATAAATAATACATCTTGCCTCCTGAATGTCATGGCCGATTTGGATCTAAGGCAGTGTACGACGATAACGTGTATTTACTGTATTTATTTTATTTGTATTTAGGGCAAAAGTGCTATTTTAACAAGTATTAGCTACATATTAGAAGGAGAAGAAAAATGTTATAATTAATGTCACGAATAATGCTGATTTATGATTTTTTTTTTTCGGTTGCTAGGTAGAAATGTTTCTCTACTTGCTATGACAGTGATCCGGTTACTAAGGTAACAGTCTGGTTACTATGTACTTGCTTATATATAATTCAACAAGACGTCGTATAATATAGACGTGTATCGCATTGCTGTAAAGTAATTAATAATTAATGCGAAATATAGCGTGTTTATGTGATTGAAACCAATCCTTAAATAATCCTTGTGCAATCCTTGAATAATAAGTAGCAAATAATTTTATATGGATTATACTACGAGATTTTAGTAATTCGAACTGGAGGTTAACGTTATAAGTGTACAGGCTAATTGGTAGCCCACTTAAGTAAAGGTAAAAGGGCAAGTCGAGCGCTCATAGGTAATACAAAGGTAAGGCTTACCATTTTTTACCCGACTTCAGCACACACAGGAATTGATGTAGCCGGCACCACACTCCGATTGTTTTGAATGCATAGGTTTCCGAAGATACCCGACAGAAATGGATCCCCAAAGGATCTTTGATTAGGATTAAAGGAGAAACAAATGATTTTCGTTTCATAATGTGAAAATACGACTACGATAGATGTCCGCATGATAGGAATCAAATATTGAAATTACAAGTACCATATCTGCAGACAGGCCGGTAGCCAGCCCAAAAATGTAGGGGGCTCCGATCCAACCATCTTTTAGTTCATTTGCAAGCCTACCGTGAAAGGTTTAGGGAGGCCAGTAAAAATTTAGGAGGGCGCCCGCTAGACCGCCCTGGATACGGGCCTGTCTGAAGATCTATTGCATGTCAGTCAAATGTTGCTGATAACGTCTTTTACGCAATAAATGAAACTGAAGATTTTATTGACCGTGTACAAACAATCAAATCAAAGTAAATGAAGATCACGAACTTTGTTAACTGGATGTATATTGGAACAAAGTGTAAATATCCACCACTTCCGGTTTGAATAGACAAATACAAGCGGAGGCGACTGTATTCGTGGGACCCTGGATACATACCCCCTCCCCCCAAAAGAAAGTTTTTCGCTATATCTCACATTTCTTCCTCTGATACAGTTAGACGCATGGACGAGTTATTTTTTTTTTTCATAAGACTTTCCACCGTTACGTATAGTATAGTTTGGAAGCCTGAAAACCACTACATTTCCTTTTTTTCTTTTTTTTAATCCTCATCATGGGTTAGTAATTAGACACCATCAGTCTTATTGCATAATTGTAATACAATGCGAATGTAATGACATTAGTTTCTGGAAGCAGCTAAAATGTATAATTCCATAGATCAATAAAGTTAATGAATACAATTAGGTTGGTCATGCATTAAACCATCAGGTGATAATTGCAGGCAGGAAATGTGTGTGACAGTGTTCTCAAACATGTTACTGTTTACGATCTACGGAATACCAGCTCATATTTACATATAAATAGAGAAACAGAGTATGAGAAACCTTTCTCTGGCTACATGTACTACCAAATATCCCTCTCAGCCCCCTCCCCACACATACATGTGTTAATACGGGTAATATTTTTCCAGTCTGGTATGAGCATCGTAGTGAACTAACCCCACTCCTTTTTCTCCAAATTAACAAAACGCCTACATGTCTGCAACCAGTAAAACTTTCCTGACGATTTGGGTTGCATAGGCAGCTGGTGCTTGATAACCACGCGTATTTCTAAATAATTAAATTTTATTAACTTCACAATAAAAACGATAAGCTAGAAATAAGTTTGCGAAAATATTGTATTGTTCTTTGGGTTTCACTACAGAAGCGAGTAAAATTTAAGTTGCAAAATTTGACTAACAAATACAATAATAACAATAAGTTATAGAGAAAATTGTTTGGACATATTGTACTGTCATTAAATTTACGAATGGGTGCGCTGATAAAGATTGAGCCTTACCACGAAAAAAAAATGAGCTAGGAAGCTGAAACTCCCACACTATTTCACATATTCCTCTAGTAGATCAATGCATATGTAACATCTGTCCTGCAACTTTTTAAGTCCTTGTAAATAGAAGTCTTTTGTCTGCTGCTGTAACCAGCCATCTGTAGCATCAGTTGCCGCTTGAACACTGTGTAAACGGAACCTTTGATTTTTTTTTTTTTTTTTGAGATTCGGGAATAGTTGATGGAGCTAGATTCAGCAAATAAGGGGGATGAAGCAACACTTGAAAGCCTAGGTGGCTAATGTGTCCTGTGTTTCAGATGCCGTGTGTGAGGAGGCATTGTCGTGCAAAATCAGAACACCTTTGGAGATCTTACCACGACATTTTTCTTTGATGTTTTCGCGCAACTTACATAAGAGACCACAGTAATATACTGCATTAATCGTTGCACCCATTGGAAGATAGTCCACCAGCAGAACTCCGTCCTTATCCCAGATTATTGCCATTTGTTTCTATGCAGATCTTGCACACGGCACTTCTTTCGTCGGAGAGAAGAACTGTGCCTCCATTCCTTAGACTGTTCTTTAGTCTTGAGATCATATCAATAAATCCACGTCTCATCACCAGTTACGAGTTTCTCCAAAAATCCAACATCACTTCTTGCAAAATGTTCCAAAACTGTCCGCTAAGTTCTCATTCTTTCCTGCTTTTGTTCCTTCGTCAGAAGTTTGGGGATCCACTTCGCTGCAACCTTCCTCATATGCAGATTATGAATAATTATACAAACTTTTTCACGTGATATGCCCAAGCATGAGGCAATCCTTTTGGCTGATATTCGACGATTTTCCATTATATCCTGGATGGTTTGCACATTTTCGTGAACAGACACAGAAACAGGCCTGCCACTAGTTTTCGCACTTTCAATATCAAAATGGCCAGTTCTGAAGTTTGCCATCCAGCGTTTGACAGTTGCATATGACGGCCCACTGTCCCCAAAGTTTTATTATTATTATTATTATTATTATTATTATTATTATTATTATTATTATTATTATTATTATTATTATTATTATTATTATTATTATTATTTCATCGAAGATCTGCGTCACACCTTTCCCTAGGAGGAAGAGAAACTTCATGACGGTCCTATGCTCCTTTGGACTGAAGCTTACTGGAGGTGTTACCATGTTCACTTCTGAAATGAAAAAGAAAAGGATGTTGATATTATAGAACATTGCATTTTGCAACACTGTCTACACAGATCCTGCCCTATATAACCTACTACTTTCAATGCTTCCTAGCTCATTTTTTTTCTTGGTAAGGCTCAATATTTATCAGCACCCCTTCGTATACAGACCTCTAGATAGTATGGTAGTCAGTGATTTGTTTTTTAAATGACATTTTGTAATTTGACGTGCCATGATTATGATTTAGTCTCAAGGACACGAATGACTAATGAAAGTGAATTTTATATTATATATATATATATATATATATATATATATATATATATATATATATATATATATATATATATATATATATATATATATATATATATTCTCTCGCCAGGAATCGAACGCATACGTGCACTAGCATGAAATTTAAGTACGTAACTAAATTTTAAAAAAGCAGAAAAGTAAGCTAGAAAAAGGCATTGGATAATAATAATAATAATAATAATAATAATAATATAGTAATAGTTACAACGGATAAGACCGGAACCCGGATAGTATATATAAAGGCGCGGCGCGGATCCAAGGGTTCTATAGGGGCTTTATTCCCCCCCGTTGACGCTGAGGTATACACTGGATAAAATGGGCTTCAATCTTGCTTTACACTGAATAAAGCGGCAAACTATGGTGTAGCTCCTCCCTTGATCATAACTTGGATCCGCCACTATATATCTTCACATTTTTGTTCAGTTGTAGGAAGGCCAAAAGGAACATATAAGAGGAAAGATGCCTGAGGTTTATGGGTGGTTTTAAAAGTGATAGGCTCCCTCATGGACAAGTGGTTAGCATATGAGCCTTTGACACGAGAGATCCGGGTTCGATTCCCGACAGGAGCTCATGTGAATCGGTCTCACTGGTTAAGCTGTAGGTCTCACTGGTGAAAGGGACGCTAAATTAAAATCAAATAAATCTTTTTCAAGTTTAACGTCCGACGATTATGCTCCGCCCCTAAATGAAACTATGATGGTTGATTAGGAACGTAACGGTGGAATGAAGAAAGCAATAGGAAACGAGAGAATTTCGACGAAAGCCTATACACTTGAATTTATCCAGTACAAAGCCTACTTGATATGGGTTGGGATCGAACCAGAGACCTCAAGCGTCGAAAATGACAACTCTACTACTGAGCAACCGCGGACCTAAACAATTCTTCAATTGTTAGAAATTAAAGATTAATTGGGAACCGTAATGAACAGAAGTTCTTCATTTTCCCCGCAAGTATTCTGCTATTGATGGAGCAACACTCGTACTAGTTGTGTTAGTATTAGAATAATAGATTAGACGGAACTTAAGAGCCTGACATACTAAAAATAATACAAAATTTACCATTTTTCTTTTATTTATTTATTCGTAAGTGAAAAGAGATAATGAAATACAACTTACCACAATCATAGATAATGTTATTCTACAACAGAAAATATGAACATGAAGAAATTTCAGTGTTGCCATCCATAGAAATTAGTGTTGCCAGAATAACAATTCCCCCAAAATCTAAGTTAAGGCAGCGACTAGAGGAACGAACTCAACTGCATTTGACTACATATCATGTTATCTTGGAATCCTGTGAACTACTTTTTAAATAATAGTTGTATTTATGTTGTAATAAACAAAATAATTTTAACATAGTTATTAAAATTCGTAAAATTCTTTTACTTCGCAACGTAAAAGAAGTCATAAATAAAATAAATAAATAAATAAATAAAATTAAATAATAATGTTATTTAAAAAGTAGTTCACAGGATACCAAAACAGCATGATACATAATCAAATGCAATTGAGTTCATTCCTATAATCTCTGCCTAAACTTAGATTTTGGGGGAATTTTTATTGTCAACACTGTAATTTCTATGGATGACAACACTGAAAAAATTGTTGAGAATCATATTTTCTGTTGTAGAATAACATTATCTATGATTGTGGTAAGTTGCATTTCATCATTTCCTTTCACTTATGGAAAACAAGGTAAAGAAAAAATGGTAAATTTTGTATTTTTAGTATGTCAGGTTCTTAACAGTTAAACGTAGGATATATCCTGAATAGCTCAGCCCCTTCTCCTCCAAGAATGTCAATGCCAGGATCACCCATACTAAAAGCACATACTCTAGCCACTTTTGAATCCCGCTATATAATGTGATGTCATGTATCTGAAACAAAAGTAACCTTTGTTTCATTTTTGTAAAAAAAAAAAAAAAAAAAAAAAAAGTCTACGTCGTTTTGTTTGGAGCTAACGCAAGTCACATAAACGTGACATGATTATTAATAAAGTCTCCGCAGAGCAGCCGGAATGCCAGAAATGCGTCAAAAACAAAAACACCAAAGTTAATAACGAGGCTGGCTGATGTGGAATCTCATTCAAAACAACTGGAAACCACAAAAATCCAGCAAAATGTTATTTCCTTTCATGGTCGACACAACATGACACCCATTTTTCGTCATAATCCTTATTGTATTATGAATATTGGTGACCAACAAAACATGATTGGTTTAACGCAATTTTAAAAGTTTAAAAACTTTTCTTGACATTTTTCAAGCTGAACACACTAGTATTTATAGCTGCTTACATCTACATGACACGCGAATCTCTCGTTGTGTGAAAGTATACAACATGGTTTCATCGTTGTTAGAAGAGACGTTATTTTAATTTTAGTAAATACCGTAAAGAAAAGAAAGACCATGAAAATTTAGAAATAATTTAAGCAGTATACTCAAAATGCTATTAAGCAAATTAGCTAAGCACTGCTTGTAGCCTTGTATATTCTTCCTTATACAATAGAAAGCTTTCTTCAGTTTCTAACATACTTAAGCTGTATATTTTGCTCTTAAATTATTTTCAATTAGTTCAGTTTCCCAAACCTTTTCTTATCTGGGGATGGGCGCGAGTCGAGCTAAAACTCGAGTCGAGTTTCGAGCCGAGTCACTGTTATCGAGGTCTAGTTTCGAGTCGAGTCGAGTCGAGTTTAATAAATGCCTCGTTCGTTCAGCTCGTTTTGTAATCATGCCCTGATTAGATTGGAAAGCGAAATCCATGAGAAATGTAAGCAGCAATGTGGAATACTTTTAGAGTTGCTTACGAGAGGGGACACTGCTCGCATCTCGTCTCGCCTCAATAACGAGACAATAGATTTTTATAACGAGACAGCCTCAGATGTCGTGAGCACCAAGATAAGTATATACTGTAGCTCTTATCATCATGGCTGAAACCTGCACGGTCAAATTTTTGAGTCCAAGCAGAAGTCCAACCAAGGTAGTGATGGTAACCACCTCGGCTCGGCTTCACTGAGCGAACAGCTCGAGTCGGTTCGGTTGGGATGAGTCACTGACTCGTTTCGACTCGGCTCAGAAGAGCCATCAGCTCGATCCGGCTCGGTTGAAACGAGTCCATCGATTCGGTTCGACTCGGTTCAACTGAGCTCATGGCTCGAGCCGTCTTGGTTGGAGTGAGCCATCAGCTCGGTTCCGTTTGGCTGAGGTGAGCCATCGGCTCGGTTGGATGAGCTGTTGGCTCGACTCACTTCTCGGTTCGACTCGATAGTGAATGAGCCGTTGACGACCCAAAATCCAGGCCGAACACTTTTGAATATGTTTGGCCAGCGTCCTATAACTTCTAAGAATTTTTGGTTCGAGCATGAATACTTACTACTCCGGAACTCAAACCCAGAACCTCGTGAACGATGTTCTTGCCTCCTGAAAACTTCTTGACGACCGAGATCAGCAGTCAACTAGATTTTAGTATTCAGATACATACCACCTATCTTTCATTTAATAATAATAATAATAATAATAATAATAATAATAATAATAATAATAATAATAATAATAATAATAATAATAATAATAATAATAATAATAATAATAATAGGAAGAAGTAGTAGTAGTAGTAGTAGTATCATTGATAATAATTATATTGTTTATGTAGGATGCTTGAAGAAACTACACACGGGATTTGGTTCGTTTTCGCTCGACTTGACTCAAAACTCGACCCGAATACAAGTCGAGTTGGAGGAAACTTTTCGTGTCGAGTTCTCGAGACGAGTCAAAGATGGGTTTTTCGAGTCGAGTCGAATATCAAAGAAAACTCACTCGTGCCTATCCTTAATATTTACTCTGTGCATCTGTGTGTTCGATGCTTCGATCGGGCCAAAAAAAAAAAAAATCTCCTGTACAACTTGATGAATAGCCATGACTTTTGATAGAGGTGATCCGTCCAACGAAAGCGCTAGAAATTAACCATTTCAACTTTTAACGTTGTTTACTATAAAACAAAAAGGAAATAGATAGCGAGAAGATATTTCCTGCTATCTATTAAGCAGCTCAAAAAAAAAAAATACACAGCATCTCCCTCCTTCAATACGGAGAACGGTGGCTCAGTACACAGAACGCTATCTCTGCTGCGTGGGGTCCTTGGTTCGATTACCGACCAAGTAAGTAAGTTGGGGACAACATCATGGTCATAAGTTTCTCAGGGCACACCCTTTTCCTCCCACTTTATCATTCCACCAATTATTTCGTCATTATTAATTTGCCTTAATCATCCGTGTCCCTTAGCCTAAAAAGCATAACCGTGGTACGTTAAACTGCAATATTTCATTTTTTAGAATCCTTAAATCTCTACCAAACTTAGAATTGGTAGAAATCTATTACCACTTCTGGTTTCAATATTAATTGATTGTTGGGGGCCACGGTGGCTCAGTGGTAGAGCGTTCACCTCTGGTGCTTGGGGTCCCGGGTTCGATCCCAGCCCCGCCAAGTGAACCTTGTGGTGGACAAACACCGTGTGCGTGGGTTTTCTCTGGGTTCTCCCGTTTCCTTCCACTTTCTTCATTCCACCATTTCATTCATTACTCATCATCACCGTCTCCTTTAGCCTAACCGGCATAACCGTGGGACGTAAAACTCAAAGATTTCATTTCATTTTTCAATATTAATTGAGTAAATAGATCGTCATACAAACCAAACTCCTTCGCGTGGTGTACATCTGACACTGCTACTTTTTTTTTACTTGATGATAGATGGATTCACGAGACAAGAAATTTCATAAACCGCGTGGACATCAAAGTTTAAGATCTTCAACAGTTTTACAGTTAGAGTAGAAAAGTATATAGTACATAGGAGAAAAGTATAAGTTGAAAAAGAAGGTTGTACGAACACAATTAAGAGATTTATCAAGGTTTAAAGATACGCAACTCATTACACTATATACACTCCATTAATCATTACTTAATCATAAATATGTTATTACACTTTTCCTGAACCTCTCATGTGGCAGGGGCGGATCCAGGGGGGGGGGCGATCGGGGCGAGTGGTGGAAAGCTTTCTCCAGAAGTGGAAAGCTTTCTTATTTTATAAATAAAACCCATTCCATAGTTTGGAGCCCTTAAAAGTAGCAGTATGACAACCCACCGCTCTCTCCCCCAGAACGCCAGAAGTCGGTTTTGGATCCGCCCCTGTCATGTGGAAGGATTCTGATAACTTCTGATAACCCTTTCCTTGCCTTATAGTGAACATAAATATTTCCCCAGTTTTCCGCCCCCAATCTGGTGCCCAGGGCACAAGCCCCATCTTCGCCCCCCCCCCCCCCTTTGTTACGTCACTGAACATTACTATCAAGAGGGTGAGCAGTTCTTGAGGAAGACAATGCAATCATCTGTTATCACATTGGCTTCTGTGCAAGTAAGAAATTGTATTCAACACACCAGCATCCTTCTTCCCCCGCTCTCTCTCTCTTTCTCTAATGAATGATTGAAACTCAGTACACAAGGGAACCGTTGTTGTTTGCAGAAGCTCTCATTACCTTCCCAGTTGTCTACACTTTCAGAATTGGATGACTTCGCTCATTGTTTCGAGTGAATGGTAGTCAACAATCCTCTCTCGGAGGAAGCAGAGCTTCATGCACAAAGATTAGCTGGAATCAGATGAGTATCAGTGTTTGCTAACTCCTACAGTTAAAAAGAACACCAACTTTCCTGAAATTCCCTTCAATGTTTCAATCTAAATATGGATCAAGGTTTCATGCATCTAAACCATGTATTATACCGTAATCGTGAGCTTCCTGTGAACCACAAACTTAGAGATCTCTATCTCTGTGGATACTATCGTGACTGAGTTGTCTCAGTTCCGTTCCGTTCTCTCCATTATATCCGTATTTTAACAATTACCAGTTTTCTTTCTTTTCTTTTTTCTTTTTTTTTTTTTTTGTTTTCTTTAGCTAGTAAAAAGCGTAACAGAGGGACGTTTAAATTAATATTTAGTTTTGCTTCCCTCTCCTTTCGTCGTTAAAAATATTGTGGGAATATTTAAGAATATTTTTGCTTAAAATTCATCTTTCAACATATATATTTTTTTTTATTTTCCCTAATTTATTTTCCAATAAATATTTAGTTTCACTTCTATGGCTTAAGGCAGCGGTTTCCAACCTTTTTTTGACAGACGACACACTTTACTAAGCACTCATGACAACACGATACACTTACGATTTTTTCAGTAATAATAATAATAATAATAATAATAATGGTGTAAGACTAAGTTTCTGTACAGCAGTAACTCTTATGTAGTTCTGAGCATTGTTATTGCCGCTGGAGGCGTTGACTAGTACAAAATGTCTCAAAATTGACTTGGACTAATTAAGTGCTTCAATATTTTTAAATACTAAAATTTCGCGACGCATCAGTGAGTTGCGACACAACAGTTGGGGAACACTGGATTCAGGAATCCCGAGTCCCAACTTTGTTATCATCATTTCTCAGAAACAACAAAGTATTTTTCATACTTTCCAATTAACTTTATTTCTTTTGCGAGTGATGGCCCTCCTATTATCGGATATTTCAGGGTGACCCATAAATATCTATATGGTGTTTACCTAACTGTATTAGTTGTAATTCTGGACAAAGAAAGTTTCTATATGGCAACACTGCGTAGCCTGAGGGTGCAGATAACGGTCACTGGATTTAGAACAGTTAGTGTTTGCCAGATGGTGAGGCTGAACGAAACATTCCCGAACCGCTGGATCGGTCGACGTGTGTCTTTGGAGCTCCCGATTCAAAGCACCTGATTTTTTCTTATGGGGAGTTTAAAAGAACAAAATTTTTCAACATCACATACGCAATTTGGCCGAACTACGGGCAGCTATTACAGAAGAGTTCCACAAGGTACCAGTATGAGTCTGTGAAGCTGCTTATAACAACATTATTCTTCGTCTCCAGACATGTTTGATTTGGTTGGTGAATTGATAGACCATGCCACGGAGAACAGAGATTAAAATTCTTATAAGGAAAGGTATGAGAGTAATGCGTTAATGTTCACTTTTATGTTCAAGTTATGTTGCTATTTTCTTTACCGCAGTTTTTGAAACATCATATAGTTTACATAATTATGGGCCACCCTGTATATAGTCATGGTTTAGTTATCCGCACTAGATTCGGTAGGAAAAAATGTGCACACTACCAAGGACGTTATAGAGGATCTGCCCATATGTATCTTCATCCTATTAAATCGATCAAGCCAAAACACAACCGAGAATCGGCACGTCTGATTGGTTACTCTCGTTTCTGCCATTGTCTGATTGGCTACTTTCGTTTCCGCCATGATTGTTGGCTCAAAACTTTGCGATCCTATTGGGCGGAGTGGGCAGAGTAGGGGTGGCGAAACTGTGACGTATGGCTTCAAGATTTTGTTGTAAGAGCAGATCCTCTATTTTATAAGATCCTTGCACACTATTCAATGTCGTGTTACGAAGCTTCCTGTATTCATTTGTCTGTTATCTTTTTCCGCCTTTTTTCTTTTCTTTCTTCAAGAATTTACTTTTCGAACACAATTTGTGATTTTGCATCAAATTTATACATCAATATGTCTGCTAGGGCTGTCAATTGTCCCAGTTTTGTTCTAGAAAACATTGTGTCTCATTTTCATAATTTCGTGGTCCGACTTTTCACTTGAAATACTTCCGATAAGATGTTAATAATATGAAATACCTCATTTTACAATAGACATATACATAACGTACACTCATGTCCAAAATGATTGTCGCATATCAATAACTGTCTTCTTGACAATATAATTTGATAATGGTTTTGCAGGATACTTTTAATACTGATACTATGTGTATAATCGGGAATATTTGTGGGAATTTTTAATGGGAAAAGAATTATAAATACGAAAATCAGAATGAGTAAAACAAAATTTTGCTAAGTGAACAAGAAAGTTTTATTTTCGTTTTATTGTTCTTATTTACTGCTCTTTTGGCATGAAATTTGGCACATACATGTCTTTGCCGATTATACACAGACTAACATTATAAGAAATACCGGACGAAATCGTTATCCAATTATATTCCTACAACAACATATTTATAGACATGCGACAATAATTTTGGACATGAATGTACCACGAAACTAAAATGTATTTCATTTAGGCGCACACACACACACACACACACACAGGAATTGAATTTAAATTTTCCATGATATTAGCCTCTTAAAGCAATACGAAATTTTAACAAACTCGTAGAATTAACAAATTTTTATTAGCGTATGCATAAAACTCAGAATTAAACTTATAATGAATATACATGTTACACTCAACAGTGTGATTTCTGACTTCAACCAAATAAATAAAAATCAACGGACAAAAAGAAAACAGGTGAACAGGTGGGTGGGACAGGTCTTTTCGAAATGTTGGGAAGCACTGAATCTTTCTTTAAAATATGGGATTTGTCTTGCTAGCTTCATTGAACAACGCTGGTTTTTTTTTTTTTTTTTTTTTTTTTTTTTTTTTTTTTTTTTTGCTCGATCGTGGAAAATTTGTAGACTGATGAACGTTAACCGAGTGGAAGCCGAATTGATAGTAAAAACGAAATTCCCGATGATGTATATAGAGTTCTGCGAAAAGAAAAGAAAGTGTTACAGAACGAAAAATGGTTAAGAGAAAGAAATTTAAACAACAATACTGGGAAAGCTAAGCTAAGACCACCTCGTGTACACTTTACAATTCAGTTATTTTCTTGTTACAAACCAAATGTTACCAAGTTTTTATTTAAGGAAGTTGGAAACTCTGTGCAGTACAGATTTAATTATAACATTCGGTAATATTACGTAGTAGATGACAACTCTGACCCAAAAGTAAGCTCATACAAAGCAGAAAATGACGCAAGGTGTTATATCAACCTGTGTTGGCACTTAAAATGCGATGTGTTAAAGAACTACAAGATAACCTTTTTTTTAAAGGGGGGAACGAGTAGTACAGCGTTCCAAGGCAGGTAACTAGAAAGCATCATAACACTGTAGTAATCAGCTGTACTTGGCAATAAACGGTGCTGAATGTTAATATGTGCAGGTTGTAAACAAGAGGAAACGCCACTTGGTTTATTAACACTAGCATATGTAGTAACGCATACATAGGTCTCGGTATAAATTTTCCATTCAACGCCAGGCGTTTGTTTTGCCCGTACACTTGAGTTTCTTCCATATTTTCTCCCCGCCCCCTTCCCCTCAATTTTCAACGAAGAAAATTAAAATTTCAATTCCATTAATGCGAAGATTATTACGAGCTCATGAAGCTAAATGAACTTTTTTTTGTCTCAGATTTTCTTTTTAATCAGTGTTATTTCTGTCTATATTACTATGATGTCCACAAACGCTACAGTCTTACACAAGGGCAGCAAATATGCAGATTTTTCATAAACATATATCCCAAATGTTGAAAATAAATTGATAGTAAATATTAAAGTGTATTTTAAAAATATTTTTGAAAAATTTCCGTTAGTTAAGAGTAGTATGTGTGTAACTGTTAGGAGTATACAGGGCGTTAAAAAAGTAAAGCTTTATATTTTCCTTTCCCATACGCAAAGGAACCAACCTTCACAGGCAGTCGTACAAAATGCCAGACTTTCAATTCTGCATATCAATAGAGAAATTCGGCATTCTCAAGGTGAACCAACAAAAGGCGCCATATACTTTGGAGCAACGGAATTTTATCGTCCAACAGTACTACAAATGCATTAACTGGTATTGAGCTGTACCGGATTTGTCCGTGTTTCGCCCCGTACTGCATCAAGAATGCTCAGCGAACTTGTTTCCGGGCGGTTGTTGCACTTGTAGTACTGTTGGACGATCAAAATTTCGGGAGAAGCAAAATATCGCGACGGAAGTCGTATTTATACGTAAATCGTAAAAGAATTGCAGTTTTTCAACAAATACTTCTGAATTTTATCTATGCTAAGTGAGATATTTCCATGTCGCCCACCGCAAATGTTTTAGAGGACATAAGAAGGAAATTAGTGAAAGAATTACATTTTTCAATAATTATTTCGAGTGGTGAGCCATACGAAATCTACGCCGTACACTAGACAAACTCTTACAATAACAAATAAATGGGTAATTTCTAATGATTTATATTCGAAAACTTCAAGGATCTTATAAAATAGAGGATCTGCCCTTACAACAAAATCTTGAAGCCATACGTCACAGTTTCACCACCCCTATTCTGCCCACTCCGACCAATAGGATCGCAATGTTTTGAGCCAACAATCATGGCGGAGACGAAAGTAGCCAATCAGACGATGGCGGAAACGAGAGTAGCCAATCAGATGTGCCGATGCTCGGTTGTTTTTTGGCTTCATGGATTTAATAGAATGACGATACATATGGGCAGATCCTCTATTTATAACATCCTTGGAAAACTTAAATAAAATTAAAAAGATTAATTTTATCATAATCTAATCCGGAATAATGCTAGTTAATACTCATTCTGCATTTAAAATACCTTTGGAAAATAAAATAAATGATCAAAGTCGTCGGCTTTCTTCTGCAAGCAGCTACATTTGGAGTTAACAAAATTATATTTTATTTTGTGCTTGAAATACAATTGTAAAGACCAAGAAACAAAATGGCCCGTTGCAGTTCTATATAGTATATTACAGAACACTCATACACTGCACATAACATATTTTACTTTAATCATAAGACAATTCTATTTATAATAGTCAGTTCCACATATTCCCCGCTGCATATTAAATAAAGACGGTTTCATGAATTTTCCGTTGCTATAACAACAGACAGTAAGTCAATACATAGTGTCGGGAAAATCTTTTTTTCCCTCTTTCTCTTTCTCTCAATACGAAATGCATCTTGGGAAATACTAATTTAAAACATACTGGTATTCTCTGAATGTGTACAAGCAGAATCCACAAAGAAACTCAACAAAAACATGGTTCTTTATGCGTGCCCCAATTAGTACATCTTAAAATAAGGCAAAGCCAATATACAGTATGTATTAGCATCATTTTAAACCACGTGGACAGTTTATTGTACAGGGTGGCCAGAAAGTCCCTATACATCTACACTTATTTCATCCTTACATTAATAATACTTACAGTTAAATGTCCAAAACGTCCGTATCTTCACCTCCATTATTTTCGTTGTTGCGTCTTCATTCATGGACCCACACACTTGACACTTAGCACTCTTCCAAAGCGAAGTCAGTGTATCTGCCATTTTTGCTCACCAAACACGGAAAGGCGAAACAATGAACTGGTGTTAAGAGCCTGACATACTAAAAATAATACAAAATTTACCATTTTTGTTTTGCTTGTTTTTCATAAGTGAAAGGAGATAATCAAATGCAACTTACCACAATCGCAGATAATGTTATTCTACAACAGAAAATATGAATCTCAAGAATTTTCAGTGTTGCCAGAATAACAATTCCCCAAAATCTAAGTTAAGGCAGCGACTAGAGGAACGAACTTAACTGCATTTGATTACGTATTATGTTGTCTTGGAATCCTGCGAACTACTTTTTAAATAATAGTTGTATTTAGTTTGTAATAAACAAAATAGTTTTAACATACAGTTATTAAAATTAAATAATAATGTTATTTAAAAAGTAGTCGCTGCTCTTCCTCTAGTCCTTCCTCTAGCGACTGCCTTAACTTAGATTTTGAGGAAATTGTTATTCTGGCAACACTGTAATTTCTATGGATGGCAACACTGAAAATTCTTTAGATTCAAAAATTTCTGTTGTAAAAAAATAGAATAACATTATCTATGATTGTGGTAAGTTGTATTTCATTATCTCCTTTCACTTATGAGTTGAGTTGATTTTGAGTTTAACGTCCCGTTCAGCAGCGAGGCTATATGAGACGTGGACCTACTGATTAACGTGGAATCCGAACCACATGAGCTCCCGCCGGGATCCTTTCACTTATGAAAAACAAGGAAAAGAAAAATTGTAAATTTTGTATTATTTTTTAGTATGGCAGGCTGTTAACGCACAGATTTTATTCTCTTTCCTCCGTGTGCAGCAACGTGGCTGTCACGCGGCAATTCACGTGAGAAGCACTATTGTCATATCAATGATTAGAATAAGAGGTTCAACTCTTGAGTGTCTTAACATCTTACATTGTTATACACAGTTAGGGTATAAGCAGACTTTTTGGCCACTTATACAGGTCAATTTTCGATATATAGGGTGGCCCAAAAGTAGGTATACAGCCCCATTCCGTATTTTATTCATTTCTTATTGTTATCAAACAGGAGACCTGGTATTTTTGTTGTTTATTCTTAACATCTTTTTACTTATTAAGACCGGAACAGTCGAAGCAGATAAATAGATAAACTAGAATGTTATACTTGATCAACTAGAATGTTATACTTGATCAATGCAGGGGTGTATACCTACTTTTGGGCCACCCTGTATAGAATAATAAAATAAAACCTGTTAAGCTAGCCATCTTTCCATCTGAATATTTTGGCCGCAGGCAATGTAAGACTTCGATGAGATGTGGATATCACGGGTCAATATTACAGATGTCTAAGTGCCATTGTGATTATTCTACAAGCAACCCAGAAGTGTCCCACAGGAATTCCCGTTTCCTGGACATAAACGATCATGTGGATTTGCATAGGATCTCTAAGGGATATCCCCTGGCAAACTGGGGTGTCTAGTGGACATTCCACGACTGGCAATATTTAATAGGCGTGTTTATTTTAAGTAGTATTACATTCTCATAAGTTTATTATTTAAAAAAAACACACACACACACATTTAACTAGGCTTGAAGAAATAAGCAAAATCACAGCAACCGAATTCCAATTCATTTCAGATAAAACAAAACTAATTCGTCATGTAAGTCAATTGGTTAAAAGCACAGTTGGTGCAGATATTCAAAAGCGTTAACAGAGTTGAATTAACTTTAGGAGACTAGATTGCTGGGATGTTGAATATTGTAATCTCTATCTCAGTGGTGGAATGGGTCAATAAACTTCGTGACCCGTAACCCAGACAGACCTGTAATACAGTGTGACCCGAAAATTTGGTCATACATACGAAGAATCTTCACTAACATAACTGCAATAAGCATGGTGCTCTTCTCTGATTCTCTTCTCTGATTCTGTATCATTTCTCTGTGATGTACTGTTAGATAATATCTGACATATCTTAATGGGCTCTCCTAATGTTATTGAGAAATCGGCGCCACTGGTCCTGGTATTTATAAACGGTATGATTTTGCAATGTTGCAAAGATACGCAGATCTCTCTCTGGTTGATAAATTTGGATTTAATTTGATTTTGGCGTCCCTTTCAGCAACGAGGCTATATGAGACGTGGATCTACTGCTTAACGTGGGATCCGAACCACATGAGCTTCATCGGGAATCAAACCAAGTTTTATTGACTTAGGGTTTAACGTTCTCTGCTTACATCATGGCTATATGAGACAGCCTACAAAGTAATCAAGAATTCGAACTAAGTAGTAGCATAGCGTTCGCAGCAGCTGGAAGCACCGCTTGTTGTAACTAAAACATAAGAATGCACTAATTATTTAACGATAAATGCACTAAATATTCACAATAATGCATTAAGAAATGAAATGAATTAAAATCTTTTAAGTTTTACGTTCCACAGTTACGAAGGCAAGACTAAAGTAGACGGTGATGATGAGAAATGAAAGAAATGGAGTGAGAATGTGGGAGGAAACGGGAGAACCCCAAGAAAACCTACGCACACGGCAATTGTCCACCACAAAGCTCACTTGGCGCGATCTGGGATCGAACCCTGGTCTCCTTCATCGGAGGAGCGTATGCTATCCATACAGCCATGAAAGAGCTCTAAATAACTACACTTGTATAACTCGTTAATTTCTGAGAAGAGGTAATTCTTAAGAGTTGACAAAAGCTCTAAGATACAAAATAATAATAATAATAATTAAAAGCCTGGTTGAGCAATTCACGATCTACCACATAATTAAATCAATTTAAGTTTCTCGGTTTGAAAAGAAATCTCGGGAAGATTTCCTATCACGTAACTATGAATTAAGATGGAAGGTCAGTATGAATGTTAAGTACGAAGCAAAAGTGCGGTAGATATTTTAAATAAGGATTGGAGGTAGAAAACAGACTTTTGATTTGGTCATGCTTAGTCTTCGGTAAAAAAAAAAAAAAAAAAAAAAAAAGCGTTCTTTTGAAAGTTCCGCTTTCTCTTTAGTGGGAAGACTATGCCCCGTCAGATGCAAAACGATTATTATTAAAAACATTCAGTGAGATACGAACCGGAAAGGTCGATAGAAATTATAAAATTCATTGTTTTTTGTGTTATGCACAAAACATGAGCACTATTGTAACTCAACTGATTCGTTTATCTGCGTCAAATATAAAATTGTATGCATCATAAAATACAAGGAAATACATCAAAACATTTGCCAATGTTACAATTGGTTGGTTTGAAAAAAAAATGAAATCTTAGAGTTTACCGTCACATCCACTATTATGTCCTTTAGGCTAAGGGAGAGAGGTGATTAAGGTAAGTAAATGATAATGGAAGAATTGATGGAATGAACATGTGGGAGGAAACAGGAGTACCGAGAGAGAATCCAAGGACACGGTGTTGTCCACCACAACCTGATTTGGGCGGGGATCGAACCAGGAATTCCACGTACCAGAAGTGAGCGGAATCAAGCCATTATACCCCCTGATTAATCAGCAGTCTAGCGTCCCGTTCAGCAGAAGCCGATTATGAGGTGCATAATAGCCTGCAACTTAACGTAGGCTCTCCACACCGCATGAACTCCTATCGGGAATCTAACCCGGGTCATCTTTCGCAGTTGGAGGGTTGATAAGTTTAAGGAGAAAAATGAAATATTTGAGTTTTACGTCCCATGGGTATGCTGGTTAGGCTAAAGGAGACGGTCAAGATGAGAAATGAATGAAATGGTGCAATGAAGAAAGTGGGAGGAAACGGGAGAACTCCGAGAAAACTCACGCACACGGTGTTTGTCCACCACAAAGTTCATTTGGCAGGGGCTGGGATCGAACCCGAGACCCTAAGCACCAGAGGTGAACGCTCCACCACTGAGTCACCACGGCCCACCACGTTCAAGGAGAGTTTCTGTTCTAGTTTCAGGGACTGGCCTGTGCGAAGTTTGAACTGTGTAAATCCACCGAATCTTGAATTCAATTTGCTTTTCTCCCACGATCACAATACCTTCTAATTGTCACTCGAAAGTATAAATGCTATCTAAGTCCTATATGCAAGCAAACCATGTCTTCCTAATGGTCTTTTCTGATTGGACTTCCAGCTAAAACTTTGAAAGCGTTCCCACTTTCTTGCATTCTAGCTACATGACCCGCACACCTGGTCTTTCTAGATTTGATGACCCTAACAATGTTTGGTAAACGGTATATACCATCCAATTTCTCGTTATAAAGTTTCCGCCATTCTCATTTCCGTTCCTCTAGAGTCCGAATATTCGTCTCAGGATCTCGTACTCAAATACTTTAAGTGTAGGTCCTTCCCTCAGAGTAAGACAACATGTTTCGCAACCATACAGAACAACAGGCATAATTATCGTTTATATATATTTTAAGCTTCAAATTCCTCGACAGAATTCGAGAAGACAAAATATTTTGAACTGAATAATAATACGAATTCCCTAGTTTTAGTCGACATTTGTAGTTTTCGTCTGTTAATACTGATCCTAGATATTTGAAAGTATCCACTTTATCAAAACTATTATTTGATATTTTAACGTATCCATAATTTGCCGTATTACGAACCCGAGGAACTTCCATGAAGTATTTAGTTTTCTCTGCATTTACTTCTAAATCCATGTCCCTGCAAGTGTTTAATAAGACCTCTGCATTTCTTTCTATTGTTCTCCTATTGTGTCCCATTATATACGAATGCCAAATTAAATTTGATTTCGCTGGTGCTTATTGTCACTATTTGTTTTTCTCAAGATTTCGGAAACAAAATAAAATGAACTTTTTAGTTTAACAGTTATGCTCTCTAGGCTAAAAGAAACTGATGATTAATGAAAGTGAATTATGATTAAATTAAATAAATTATTGTGTTGTTGTTCCACCGAGAATCGAATCTGGGACCACATGCGCCAAAGGCGCAGGCGCTAGTCACTATATCAGCGGGGAAGACCCCCGAGTCCGGCTCGTACACAAATTGCTTCCGTCCGTACTATCACCATTTCTTAGCGTCAGGTAGGAGGCAACGAGACTAGCGACACCTATTAGCCTAACTGTGGACTATTACGAACAAGCGTGACTAACAGACTGAGACGTGTTTATAATAAGAATTAACAATATCTAAATATTTTTCCTAGATCTTTATGCAACCCGCAACTCTTGAATGTTTTGAAATTTGCATATTAGCCTCTCGGACATGTTTTGTATTATAAATAGGATTATTATTATACTAGCGTCAATTACGTACTCGCTACGCTGGGTTAAATTAAGAAAAAGTAACAATATGGTCCGTTGGTCAGTCACTTTTTACTATTACTGAAGCGTTTTCTGATATCGGTCATTTTGGATCATTTTTATATATCTCCACCCTCCCCTCCTCCAAGCTGCGGGGCTGAATTTGGATTTAAGTGGCATCGGAAGTGTTAGTACTCATCTCAGTGACCCCGAAAACTATGTATTCGACACTAATATCGGTCATTTTCGATCATTTATATATATATATATTCCTCCTCTTAGTTGCACCGTCGAAGTGAAATGATTAAAAACACTCCCAGGTCTGACTCTCATCTATGTTGAAAATTTGATGGAGATTGGTCAGGTGGTTCTAAGAGTTAAGTAACAAACATAGTCCATTTCATTTATACTATATATCAGTTGTTCTAAAAATGGCGTCCACGGACCACAGAGCACTATCATACAGGTCAAAATAAAACGAAAATGTTATATAATGGAATACCCTCCAAGGCCTCCTTCAGCCGCTATGGCGAATCAAAATTTTACAATGTGGCAACATCGCATATTAACTTGGAGCCATTAGCATTACTCTACGAATACAATAAGCAGTTGAATCGATTGCTACACTAATAAGTGATCCTAGTGCCAATCAATATCGACTTTAGCTGCCATCTGAAAAGAATTGATAAAACTATTTGACAGATTGGTAGATCTAATCTATGGTTCTTTATTTGCGACGTTGCCACATAGTGCAATTTGCGTCTCCAGACGAGGATTCGAAAGGTATACAATCTATATAGCCTAAGATAAATAGATTACTGTTTTAGCATATTATTTGTATTTTCAATTAAACCAGTGAGTAAGTGTCCGCGTTAGATAGATTTTACTGTATATATAGAAGCATGGTCACCCGCAGCAAGGGGCACGGGCTACAGTTGTTTTCCTTTTCATTTTGTAAGGGTATTTAATTTTTCATATTAATTTGCTGCCACACATTATAGTATGATGTACACTCATGTCCAAAATGATTGTCGCATATCTATAACTGTATTCTTGTAAGAATATAATTTGATAATGATTTTGCAGGGTGCTTTTAATACTGATACTATGTGTATAATCGGGAAATGTATATTTGAGGTAAATTTCATAGGAAAAGAATTATAAATACGAAAATTAGAATGAGTAAAACAAAATGTTGCCAAATAGACAAGAAAGTTTTATTTTCGTTTTACTGTTCTTATTTACTGCTCTTTTGACATGAAATTTTCCACATACATGTCTTTGCCGATTATACATATACTAACATTGTAAGAAATACCGGATGAATTCGTCATCAAATTATATTCGTACAACAACATACTTATAGACATGCGACTATAATTTTGGACATGAGTGTACGTATTACGTGCACGCGTGCATCAAAATGTGTACTCGCGACTGTACTTGTAGGTTGGTCTTTTATCTCTTTGAAATCAGTCTCTTACCCCCTTGGAAAAAATCCTGCAGGCGTCCCTGTATACAAGTATTGTTAAGAAATACGTTATGCAGAAGTTTTTTTTTTTTTTTTTTATCGCATTTGTAGTAACCAAGTAAATACGACAGGCAAATAGTTGAATGCATGTTACACAAAGAAAGAAAAAGGAAAAAAAAAACTTTTTTAATAAGCCTCTGAAAAGACGACACGTGTCAAGACGTCGCTTCCTTGTTGCTACAGAGCTGTTGCCCTGCACTATATTATTTACATGACAGCGTTATTTTCTGGTGATGGCACAGAGACCAGCCAGCCACTGTGTAACGTTACACAACAAAACAGAACAGAAGCTGCGAGCAATGTTTGTGGCGAAATATACAAACCAAGACATCAAGACACACACAAAAGGCAGTTGCTTAAGAAAAGCGTTGCATCGCATACCGAGAGTTTTTCTGTCACTTTTAGTTGTTGACATTCTGGTTGGAGGAGTGACAGAAAACAGTTTCTACAACAGAAGAAAATATTTATTCTAATATTACTGCCTCCAGTGTCAAAACTACGGAACGAAATAAAACTGAAGGTTTTAGCTACATGAGGCATTTCTGAGAATTAAGTATCAATTGTGTCAACCATAGGCGCCGACTTGAAGAAAATATTGGGGGAACCAAACAATGAACGTAATCATATTCAGCCGTTTTTTATCAACTGTTTGATGAAGCCCTTCTTTTTCCCCCCTCCAAGTTTTCGGTCCGCTACTCCGCTTCATCCTCTCCTTCCTCGACTGGATTATATTGGAGGGGCGAGGACCCCACCTTTAAATATTGGGGGGGGGCCAAAAGTGTCCTGCCCCCCCAAAGTCGGCGCCTATTGTGTCAACAGTGAACAGTGAATGTGTCAGCAGTGAACAATGAGTCCAGGCTGGTCAATGATTATAATTTTATCACATGGCCATAAGTATCATAACATTTAGTGATATGCCGCAAACCCTGATTAGGTACTGCAATTCTACTTGTACGAATTTATTTCGCAAACATTTCGACAGTCTTCAAGACACGCAACTTTAATATATCCTTTTTTTTTTTTTAAATAGTCTACAGCACCCGAAATATACAATCATAAAAAGAACTAGAGATTTCTCGTTATGCACAATGTTCCAAACCCAAAATCAAAGGGTCATTTCATGTCAAATCACCTAGAACACTGTGCTTCAATGTCTCAGATTCTCTTCAATTTTTTTTCATACATAAATACCAATAAAATTATGCTAAATTATTTTTTACCGATATTTTTTTAGAAATGGGCCGGGGAGAAATTTTTGAAAAAATGTGAATTTTGCTTCAATTTCACTTTTTGTCACTCAGCATCATGGAACTAAATTACCATAACTTCCTTATTTTTTAAGTTATTGGGCTCATCTAGATGTTAAATGAAAGCTTAATTTTCGCACTTTCAGTAAATCCTAAGTAACCTTGCAAAAGGTTACACTGTCAAACATTAATGGGCATACAAAGCAAATTTTAGGGTTTTTACAAATTGTGCCATTGCTCAAAAGCAGGGTTGGCAAAAACCATGGTTTTTATTTTAAAAAAACAAAAAACCGGTTTTTTTGGTTTAAACCAGGTTTTTATGGTTTAAATAATTTGCTCTATATATCCATATCATATATGGATAGAAATAAGTTTGTTTCGCCTTGATGTTATTATGCAACAACCGGGTTATGCTGGAAGGGGTCACATAAGCTTAAAGCGGAATAAAAACCGCTTCTCGAGTTACATCCGAGAGAAATTGTCCTCCATTTGAACTCGGAACCAGGACTAATTGGCCACAAATGCGATACGTCTGCCGACTCACTCACGAAGGAATCCTGATAAAAAAAAAAAATACGTTGTACTGATCTTTACATGCTTCTTAATATAACTGTCAAGAGTTATTTCAGAAGGACAAAAAGATAAACAGTTGCACAAGTGAAACCATTACACAGAATTACATATGAACAATTTCAAAGTACGACGGAGTACAGAAGAACTAATTTAGTTCAAGTTAGTTAACAACGACTTTTATTGGTCCAAATTAAAGAAATACACCGACTTAATCTGCATATCAATAAGAAAAGTGTATAAAGATACGAATTATTTGAGTCCACTCTGGCTCAGACTCATTTATACATAAATAGATACCAAAGATACTTATTTCACTAAATGCCTCTCGTGGGGTCTGTATGACCCCCCCCACACACACACAAAGTACGGCATTTTCGACGTATTTTATCAATAGTAAACATTGAAACGAAACAATATTTAGAATTTTTCTTCGATTGCAATTACATAACAATAATAACAACTACAAAAAAAATCACATAATAAACATTTATAAACTTGTAAAAAAAAGTTGCTTTTGTAGTATAATCGTTTTGAGTAATGAATGGGGAATTTAGGTCTGAATATAATACGAATAATATACGGGAGTGAAACGTGATAACCCACAAATGTGTGTTCATCAAGATTTTACAAACACTTACACTTTTACGAACATTTTTTTGTTTTTTGGTTTAAACCAGCCAACCCTGCTCAAAAGTTACAACTATCAAACTTTTGAAACTTTTTTTGTACATTCATCTTAACACGTACATGGTATGGTTAAAAAATAAAGAGGGTGTTTTTTATTTTTGTAATTATTACTTTTTATGTACGGAAATATACAGTTTTAAGTGTAGTTACAAATTGTCATTGCTCGTAAGTTACAAATATGAAAGTTTTGAAACTTTTTAAATAGAATCACAAGTCACCTAGTGGCTTTCCGTTTTCAGCTGTTTAGAAACGCGAAAATAAATGCCGATTTTCAAAATGGCTGGAAATCGAAAGCAGATAAGTGAGTCGTGATAACGGTTTCTCATGTAAAATAATATTGTCTAGGGCGCTCTTGTTCCATATTTCAATTATCTTTTATCTATTTGAAGATATCACATAATTAGTGTAAAATTACCGGTATTTTAATTTCGCCGGGATGAAGACTCTTAACTGCTCGCTGTTGACTCCTAGCGGTAGAAAGTGGAAACACTCCGTGGACACTAAACTTCGAAAGTCAACCTTGGGAAGCACATGTCTCCCAATAATATACATTTTATTTGATTTCACAGAATAAATTTCTGAAATCACGTTCATTATTTTGGCTGTCTAGTATTGATCCCATCCGTTATCTCGTAAGTTAGATCATAAAACTCTGAATGCTTGAAACAGTATATAACTCCTTAACACTTAATATTAGCACCATCCATCAATAACTCTCTAGGAGTTCCGCAAAGAAGGGCTCTGGGACCTGTTTGTTCTCAGAATCTCTTTTCTTTCACGTTCTTCTATCAGAGAAAAAAAAAAGAGGCGTGATATAAATGAACAACAAGGAAAGCAAACAAAAGCTATACGAAAGATACACAAGATAAAAGACAAATAGCAAGATTGTTTAAGTTTTTAGAAGACGAACAAGATTTTTCTTAACATAAAGAACAAAACAAACAAAAAGCTTCTTCGCACGAAATGATACACGGTGCTTTTCTCATTAGCACGTGCAACGCGTTACAGAATTGCCAACTTTTATATGCGACATAATTCTCTTTAAAAAATATGAGTTGATTCTGCTGTCTGTTTTTTTCTTGAGTTAGCTGCCGGTGAATTTAATGTTTTAATGTGAGCTACGGACGGAAGCATACGCTTTGCTACCGTGATACGCTGAATCGAGTCAAGCGTTTCTGAACAGTTCTCCGGATATACAGTGTTTCAAAACAACACCGACAACGTTTGAGAAGTGATTCCTGACACCACGATAAGACAAAAAGTACAGGATGGCCCAAAAGTAGGTATACAGACCAGCATCGATCAAGTATGACAATTTAATGTATTAAGATAATGAATTTATTTGCTTTGGTTTGTTCCGAGTTTCAGGTATAAGTGAAAATAAATTAAGAACAGGTAAGGAAGAAACCAAGTCAGTACCTCTGTCGATAACAATAAGTAAATGATATAAAATTGTATAAAAGTAATTTGCCTTATTTATTTTATTATCTTACAAATACTATAATCATTTCTATAAGTGTGTATTCGAAATCTGTGCACCATGCACTCTCTGCTTCACACAAATCATATTTATAATTCCACTTCTAGACTAAATATCTATGCTCCAAATAATCCTTGTTACACATATCACTCTGTATGGACCAGCCTGGGTGCACAAATGCTTCGTTTCGGAGTTATAGGCTGCCGAAAACATGAAAAATAATGAACTTTAAAGACCCATAGCTCCAAAATTATAGGACCTATCGTAACCGGGTCAAGACTTCTCTTAGAAACTAGTATGTCCTCTAACCAAATATCTAAGTTTCAGAATCCTGCGGTGCTTCCGCAACATTTTTTATAGAGGTATTTAGTGAGTACTTCAGATTATATGCCTGTAGCCGAACTCCTTCTATAAAAATTGCTTCGTGAGTACTTTAGGATTCTGAAACATGTATTTCTGGATAGCGCACATATTAGATCCTAACTGAAGTCTTGACCCGACTACGGTAGGTCCCACAGTTTTGGAGCTATGGACCTTTAAAGTTCATTTTTTTCATGTTTTCGGCAGCCTATAACTCCGAAAGGAAGCATTTTTGCACTCACGTTGGTCTATACTTTTAGTCTTATCTTGGTGTCAGAAATTACGTCCCAAATGTTGTTGGTGTTGTTTTGAAACACCCTGTAGAACTAATAATGAAATTACATTAAAAAGTAGAATTGGGTTCCCAATTTGACTTTAGTATTATTCATTGACTGATCGCTATGAGCTTACAAACTAAAAGAGACGATCTGAACTGCACGCATACCAAACTGGGAATGAACCTTGACTCACATACACAGAAAGAACAATCCTACCAACCAATGACGGCGAAACAAGCTCACCCAACGGAACTAAAGATTAAGCCTTATGTGAATCAAGTAAGTGTTGTTCTCGTCTCATTTTGTCTCGTAAGTTTTGTGTCTTGTAGCATTCTTTCTCGTCTCGAAAAAACATTTTTCGTCTAGAAAATGTCTCGTCTCCTCCTGTAAATTTATGTTCTTGACTTTTGTTAAGTAATCTTAGTAGAATTCTTCACTCAGCATAAAGAGATCCATAATTCTATATAAGGGTAACTGTTGAATAAGTAGCATTAATTAAAAAAAAAAAAAAAAAACTACTATCACTCAATATCCATATCCAAGGGAACAGAAGAAAATAGTTTACAATACAAACCTGCTAAGTGACTGATTTTAACAAGGCTTTTTTTTTTTTTTTTTTGGAGTATGAAAAGGTATTTACTAAACTGACCTCTTGCAGGTATAAATAATATAATATAAATAATATACTGTAAAAAATCGTTGTGTTATTTCAACGACATGCCTATGTGTTAACACGATTGTGTTAAAATATAACACAAGCAGGTGGTCAGAACAACTCACTCTCTATTTGGAGTTGTGTGTCAAATGCCGGTAGTTGAAATGGCACACAGCCTGTGTGTTAAATTAACCCAAGTGTAGAATCTTCAGTGTTGTTTTCTGCGTGATTGCCAAATATGTTGGGCATTAATTATAAAGGTTTATGAATTGAAGCTACAAACACAGTAGAAAGAAATACTTAAACAAATCCAGGTATGCACAAAATTTCAAAATGCAAACCGCGCGACGTGTTTTCAATTGTTTTACATAATGTTTCTGAAGAAGCTATAACAGCACAAGATGTGCTAGGCATGTGCCATTTAGGTGTTCTAAATTCATCTCCTACACTTGATGCATTTATTGCTTCTTTTTCTAAGCGATTGTGTACTAGAAGCAGCAAACGCATCAACTTTATTAGATGACAACTGTAGCCGATCATTTGAAAGTGAATATGGAAGAACTATAAAATAAAGTAAATAGACAGTCGTCATTTTGTTATAAAATTAGGTCTACATGGCGAGCAGATCTGATCTTATCCCGAACTGTTATTGTCGAATATACGCGGCTAAGGAGCACTCTGATTAGCCAAATTCAAAAGACCTCAACAATTTATCCCTCTACAAGCAACGTTTTCTTCATCGTCTCCGTGGCCAAGTCGGAAGAGCACGCGGCTAGTAATTGAAAGATTGGTGGTTCGTGCCCCCAACCCCCGCCACTGGAGTACATTTTTTTACTTGTTTAAAGTGTTTTTTTTAGACAGCATATTGTAAACACATTACGCATATAGGCCATTTAACATAGTTTGGGGGAGTAATTTTGTGGTTCATTAACGCTTACGGCACGGCTGAACACTGGTTGAGTGTTAAAGACGTAACACACCCTCTGTGTTAAACGTTAACACTGCGGGATATGTGTTGAACTAACACCGCACAGTGGTAGTCACGCTGGAACCACTGCCCTGTGTTAAAATTGAAATGAATTAACACAACCATTTTTTACTGTGTAGTATTCAATTAATCAATATTAGAAAGACAAGCGTTCCATTAAAAATTAACTCATGTAGAAAGTAGGCTGCCTCAGTTTTTAATACTGTTTTCCACGTGAAGAAGTGTCTAGACGAGAAGAACAGAGGTTGATTCATCTATATTGAGCTCGAAGTCCATCTGCAAGTCTCCCGCGCATGCCCAGCTCATCGTCGTGAGATTGCCACGAGACAAGCAACAGTATCTCTTTAGTCACGTAGTAGAGGAATGTGGTCGAGCGGAGTCTGAAGCTGCCGAAACTAAACAGATTCTGGGAAGTGTTCATTGTAGCCCTTTCCGACGCTAAGTTTACGATGTCACGCGTCGTGGAAATGTATCAATTGTTTAGTTTTCGTGTAGGCCGTGCCACTGTGAATACGGGAATATGCGGCACAAAATTCTGAGCCCACGCCACCGACACAAGCAGCTAGAAACGTTTCCCAAAAGGGTTCATGATTGTGGTCGGTTACTCGTACATTGGCAAACTGCGTCTCCGATAAGGGGAGTAAAACGTCAAAATCAATAGCATGTATTACCAGATTCGTGTTCTAACTAAAATGTACAACCATGAAATATCCGCATTGCACGGACAAGACGTGAACCAGGTTGAACTCCAGCAAGACAAGGCATCCACTCACACAACGAAAACATCGCTGGAATTATTTGTCGTATGGAATAGAAAACTGTAATTTCGGGATTTCCCTTGTCTGACATCCCTGTCAAGACTCCAGACGCCAGTCCAATGGACTTTTGTGCTTTCGGGCTCCTCCAACGGCACCTGTCCCATCCTCGAGTCCGCACTGTCACTGGTCTGTGGAAAGCCTGTAAAGAGTAGTGCGATGGAATGACTATGATGATCTAGCTGCAACGTAGTCTCATGCAATGAAATCTCCGATGCCGGGCAATAGTCGGTAGAGATGGCCAGCAGATCGAAAACAACCGGTAGTAGAAACACAGTATTTCCTAAGTAAGTGGCACATTCAAATTCAGCTCAATATAAATGAATCAACCTCTCCACATTTCCAAATTCAAGACGAGACGAAGAACATGACAATTCTCGTCGAGACGAGACGAGAAATTTCACAAGTCACGTGAGCAACAGTATTTTACCCAAGTCTTGGCTCTCAAACACTACTTAAGTGTTACGTGATTTATCGTATAAAATTTATGCATTGATAAAGTAACTGTAGAAACACAATGAAGAACATTCATCCATGTTTAAAGATACAAAGTCAATATACAATGTACTTCGATATCAAATATGGTTTAGATGTTGTTATATCACACAGTTCATGGGACTCTTGTGATGCGGAAGAATTCTGATAACTTTTACATGAAATTCTTTTAAGTTTTACGGCTATGCCGTCTAGGCTAAAGGAGATGGTGATGATGAGAAATGGATGAAACGGTGGAATGAAGAAAGTGGGAGGAAACGGGAGAACCCCGACAAAACCCACGCATACGATGTTTGTCCATTACGAAGTTCATTTGGCGCGAGCTGGGATCAAACCAAGGACCCCCACGCACTAGAAGTGAACGCTCTACCACTGAGCTACCACAGCCCCACGAAATTAAGAAAAAAAAAATCAGGACATAACTTGTGTACACAAATTTGCAAAACAAGGCGAGTATTGTAGGATTCATTTCATATACCGTAAATTTACCAAATTTTGACTTACACGCCTTTCGCTCTTCAATTACTGGAATTTTTGTCATCTGATACGTATAGTGAAAGCACTAAGTTTATTATCACTTCACAAAATGAGTTTGTAATCTTCTATCCTTCAACTAGAAAAACTAACACATAACCAAGAGACAACAGAGGGAAAGAGGGAGATGAGGTGATTTGTGTGATGCTGAAAAGTAGCATAACAGAAGGATTAACGTTTGTTTGTTCACCTACACACGTGGTGTGAGTGATATTACAGAGCTCAGGTATATCTCTTGCTGTGTGTGTATGTGTTGAAACACCAAAGTCGTCTATCTGTGTATGAACACACATGACAGAGGCAGTACACAGAACTTTACCTTCAGCGTGTGTCGTGTCGTCGTGTGTCAACAAACATTCCACGAGGAACGAGATTCCTAAACTGTGGATAAATATACTCGCAGGAAAAACAAGAGACAACCAAAATATTGTTATATATATATATATATATATATATATATATATATATATATATATATATATATATATATATATATATATATATATGTATAAACAAGAAGTCATATGCTACGTAGAAAAGCAAATAAACCAGCACTCAAACTAGTTTCGCAAGGGAATACAATACAAAATATTTTTTTTTAGATTTATATTCTAAATGATGTAAGTGGTCGAAATTTAGTTATTTTTCTAATATTTCTAGTAAATCCGTTTTAAAACAGCTACAAAATTCGGACGCTAATTTTGAATAAGTTTGGTTTACCAAAAGTCCTTTATATATTTATTCTGTGCCCGTTTATCCGTCCGGGAGACATAAAATGTCAAGAGCTATTTGATTGACTACTAACACTTTTACCCAGCATATAGTGTGTCAAAAGTTAGGAAACAAGTGGATAGGAATGATTAAGTGATATTAAAACCGAAAGTTCTAGAAATATACAATTTCCGGTTGTAACGATAAGTAATATCCTCGAACGGAAGAAGTGAAAAAGACGTAAGTTCTAGAATAGCACAGGCTAAACAAGCATTCAATAGGAAAATGGGACTGCTAACATCAAGAAATATGTCGTTGGACGTTTGAAAACGATTCCACAAGATCCTAGTATGGAGCGTGGCGCTTTACGGATCGGAGACGTGGACATTGAGAAAAGCTGAAATATCCAAACCTGAATCATTTGAAATGTAATGTAGGCGCAGAATGGTTGCGCATATCATGGACCGAAAGGAAAAGGAACGGAGATGTACTAAAAGAAGCTAATGAAGGACGACAGATCGTGAAGGTAATAGGAAAAAGAAGAAACAACATGCTTGGCTGTTTTATTCGGCACTCCGATTGGATCACCGTGTTGATAAGAGGGAAAGACAGATGGAAAACCAGGAAGAGGAAGACCAAGGAAAGAATATCTAAATGCAGTTACGAAGAAGAGACCTTCTCAAAGTATTAAACAGCTCTCCCAAGGGAGAGAAAAGTTTTAAGATTTCCATGTAGCCTACCAACTATGGGTGAGGTGAGAAAGAAGATAAGAGCAAAAACAAAACACATAACACAGAGATTTTCGACAATAAATTAAGTGTCCTAAGAATATATTTCATCTTCATCCTTAATTATCTACTAAGACCGGAAGTGGCAGGAATCCAATACAACTTCCGGTTTGAGTATTGAACTACATAGATCATAAACGATAAGAGAGAGCGAAAATCGTTTTGTTGGAACCGGTTTGACGTTCTAAGAATAGGCACCATTTTGTTTGATAACTCTCTATTCAAACCGGAAGTGGCAGAAATCAACTACTTCCAGTTTTAACGTTCATCTCTATGTAGTAAAAAACGGTAATAGATAGCGAACGGTGGTTTTCTGAAATCAATTAAAGGTCCCAAGAACACTAAACCTAGAAGTGGTAGAAATTCACTACAACTACTCGTTTTAATATTGATATAGAGCAGGGTTTCTCAATCTGGGAGTCGCGAAGATAAGCGGAAGAGATAAATATAATTAGAATTTAATAGCGGAAAATATTTTTAAATATTTAGTATTTTGAACTTTGTTTTGATAAGCATATTTTTTTATATATACATACTATTAAGAACAAAAAAAATAGGTCTACTAAACATTTTAACAGGTGCAAAATTGTTTAAAAATTAATGTAAATGAAAAAGGTACGATATGAAACTAATGGGAACTACTTATTGAAATACTAGAAAAATACAAATGTAACATGCTACGCAACTTTCATGCTATGCATCGCTGTAGTTTACAAGGGTAAAGTGATAATAAATTTGACAGTCATTTGTTGTAATTTAACTTAAACAATTTACTTTGTAGTACTAGATTAAATTATATATTCAGCTAAAAACGAGGAATCAATACAGATTTTTTAAAAAAAAAACGCAGTTATAATGCTCAATATCGCACGGTAGTTAAGAACCTTCGCTAAAAAAGATGGGTGCATATCTTACGATACAATTTGAACTTACATCAAATAAAAATAATAAAAGAAACAAACATACGTTAATACTCACAGTGAATACTATCCAAAGATTATTACGGCAACAGGAAAACAGTGAGAGCAGAAGGTATACAAAACTTACCTACAAATAAAGAATGTAAATGTTAAAATTTACAACGTGTTATTACAACGAAACTTATCTTAAACGTAACTGTAAAATAACATATTATATTCGGTGAATGAATTGACGTGTTCTGCTGGTATTTTACTGTAATTTCCTTCTAGAAGGATCCAAAAGAAATATACCACATTTCTGCGTGCATGAGCCGCACTTGTTCTAAAAATATCACAAATTACGAGCGTAGCTTATAGACGAAAATAAGAATAATTAGACTACTGCAGCGTTTATTTGGTGCATGTATATTCGAAATATGCATGACTACTGGTGTTGGATTAACGTTTCCTGTCATTCAAATTATAGGGAAGTAGTTAGTATGATTGTTGGGTTAACGCTACCTACCATTCAAATTATACGGAAGCAGTTAGTATGATTGTAGGGTTAACGCTGCCTGCCATTCAAATTATACGGAAGTAGTTAATATGACTGTTGGATTAATGTTGCCTGCCATTCAAATTACATTAAAGTAGTTAGTATGGTTGTTGGTACTCTTAAGGCAGGCTGAGTCAAGCGCAAGAATTAGCTACAATGTTCATTTTGAACTGCAACTTATATTATTTGTTCCAGGAAACGGTAACAGTGTTGCAGTATATTATTTTAGGCTAGTTGCGGCTTTCACAAAGGGCTAGCCTATTTATTTCAGAAATGGCAGGAAAACTTACAGTTGCGGGTAATACACGCAAAGATATGCTATGTATGTCAATACCTTATTCAAAGTTACTGTTTTATGAAGCTCTACCAATTCTTAGTACGAACTGGATATTTCTGATTTACTTATTAAATTGTCAATGTGTCTCTCAAGTTTAAATTTCGTATTGTATTTTCAGTTGTGTTACATAAGTACTGTAAATATCAAATTATTTCCGTTTAGTATGCATTAAACTTATGGTGCTTACGTTTCGAGTAAGTCATGAAGTCGTATTTGGAAATATGCACGGGGTCCCGGGTTGAATTCCGGTGGAAGAGCCTTGGAAAAATTTGAATGCATTATCATAGTTTCGATTCCACCTTAAAGTGCAAGTCCAGGTCTAACGTAGCCTCGGTGCTCAGAAGGGACGTTAAATTCCAATTCAATCAATCAATCAACATTCGCAAATATATATGTGACTATGAATGACTATGATTAAAAGTATCAACATATAAGTAATTTTTGTAATTTTTAAAAGCATTTGACAATTAAGGATTATAAAGGTACCAAATTAGATCCCTGTGGAACTCCTAATAATCTTAAAGCTTATTCAATAGATTTGTTTTGTTCCTTTACATACAGCGAACTGCCTTAATGATGCAAACTGATATTAGACACGCTATTCATAGTAAAAAGACATCTTGTAACAGGAAGTGACGTGGTCAAGACATTTCAAGGCTTGTTTCCTGAACATTTCATTGTTTAGCAGAGTGACTGGTCGTGAGGTAAAAGGTGTTAATTTAGGCTGCGAAGTAATTAGCAATCGCTGAACAAGCTTCCAGCCAAAGCAGTGGTAAAGGCTATTTTTCAACCGCCACGTAATAACAGGTTTAGTAAGCATTGGTTTCTACGTCCATCCATTCGTAGTAGTCTTACTAAATAAAAGTTTAAGAAAGGAAAGGTGTAAATTAACGTGTAAAAAAACAACGGTTTCAAATGAGTGACTGGTTACTTGTTGTCAAAGGTTCTGAAGGACATTTTATAATACGATCAACTGCTTTTGTCAGGTCTCAGATCCTTTGGCAATAACCATATTATTATATTAGAACCATTATGGACTAGAATTGGCACTTTTTGATAAGCCTAAAGAAAGACACACTTATCAAAGATTTACAGATTGTCGGTTCCTCAGACCCAAATTTGTACATGGATCAATTTATTAAAACAACAGAGAGAAGTGTGTGTGCTCGTGAATGAAAATTTGAAACGAAACTTTACGCAGAAAACAAAAGAAACACAAAAATAGAAGCATAACCTTGCTTGTGGTTGGTTAAACAAATGTTAAATGAACCAATTGAACCGATCAAAGAATAACGTCATTGGCGGTGTTTTCACTGTTGCCAACACGAAAAGTTTTTGCAGTAGAACTTTGGCGTCTCGCCATATAATGCGTTCCTGTATGTCCCATATTTTCTAATTGTTTTGGATAATTTGCCGTCCTGCCACATAATTCGTCCCTATATGTCCCATATTTTTGTAAATGTTTTGGATAATTTGACGTTCCACTATATAATGCGTCCCTATCTGTCTCATATTTGTAAGTGTTTTGGATAATTTGGCACCTAGCCATATAATGCGTCCCTATCTGTCCCATATTTTGTAAGTTTTGGATAATTCTGCGTCCATACATATAAATGCGTTCCTATCTGTCTCATATTTTGAAAGTGTTTTGGATAATTTGCCGTCCTGACATAAAAGTCGTCCCTCCTAGGTATAATTTGAATACTAATACTAATAATAATAATATATATTCAATCGTGGTGGACAACGTCGTGGGTTTTCTCGGGTTATTCCCGTTTCCTCCCACTTTCTCATTCCACCAATTCTTCCATCATCATTCACTTGTCTAAATCATCCGTCTTCCTTAGCCTAACAGGCATAATCGTGGGACGTTAAACTGAAAGATAGAATTGGGTTTCCTGAAGAGTGACCATGGTAAAATATATCAGTTTAAAGAAGAGGGCGCGGTGGCTCAGTGGTAGAGCGTTCACCTCCGGTGCTTGGGGTTCCTGCTTCGATCCCACCTCGCGCCGTGTGGACTTAGTGGTGGACAAACGCCGTCCTCGTGGGTTTTCTCGGGGTTCTCCCGTTTCCTCCCACTTTCTTCATTCCACCATTTCATTCATTTCTCACAATCACCGTCTACTTTAGCCTAGCCGGCATAACTGTGGGACGTAAAACTCAAAGATTTCATTTCATTTTTTCTCAGTTTAAAGGGGAAAAAAGCTCGCTAATTTCTACAGTGCACGATACCCTTAGTTAATTAATTCAACGGAATTGAAAGCTCTTTTGTTACTTATGTCTTTCTAAAAACATGAACTGCAGCAAAAGACAGGGAAAAACCTAAAGGTTTCCATTGATCTTCCGCGTAGACAATGACCAAGGTCTGTGGTAGAACGAACAACCGAAGCAAAGAAGTGTCATAATCTGGATTCTTCGATTAGGCTTAATTGCCACGTTGCATGCAAACAGAATTTATGAACTATAAAACAAGCAGCCCAGCGACATTGTATCCAATCTATTAATCATAGGTAGCAGATTTATGGCAGTTAAAATACACGCCGTAAATATCTTTTAGAAACATTTAGCACTGCATTACACAAAACCACTTCGCTTCTATCAGACTAATTAATCATCAATGAGCTTCCGAGAGATGGGGTTGCGGTAGTTGTACAGTCAGCAACAAAAATAGTTATAAAAGAAACTTTTGTTGTTGGCGGTGGTGTTAACTTCCGAACAAAGTGAGCTATTAGATTTTAATTTGCAGTGCTGTACAAATAATTACTTTTTCTGACGTCACACAAAACTAAATTAAAATTAATAGACTCGTTCCACAGTAATTGGCAAAAGAATGTGTGTGTGTGTGCAAGGTGTTCTTTTAATGTCCCTCGGGATTTCAATCTGGGAGTCACATGAACATGTTCTCTGGGAGTTGTAAAAAGTTTCTTAAATTTCAAAATTTTACACGACGTTCTATGTAGAGGTGATCAATGCAGTGGCGGATCCAGGGGGCGATCGGGGCAATCGTCCCCCCCCCAGAAGATACTTTTTTAATTTTATATATAAATAAAACTCGTCCCAGAGTTTGGAGCCCTTAAAAGTAGCTCTAAGTAGCAGTATTACAACACCCCCCCCAGTATTTAGTCCTGGATCCGCCCCTGGATCAATGCCAGACCTCCAACTAGTAGTACCATTCAGCTAGTTCGCACCGAGGCGACCGAACCAGTTATTAAAATTTCTCAGGTTCACGGAACCGGTTGTTAAAATTCTCTCTCCAAGTCTAGTAGAGAGAAAAAAATCTCTACAATTAATTTTGAGACTCTAGTATATAATTGTTTATTCCAAGCTTTTAAAGAAACAATTAAGCTATCCGAAGCCAGACCAAACTACATTTTCGTACTGAAGGAAAGTAGCCCATATGGAAACAGTGGCAAGTGGGAAACTTCACACGAACTGCTGCCAAGTTTTATTTCATATCCACATAGTCTACAAATTACACTGATTGATATTATTATATTATATTATTATTATTATATTATATTATTATTATTATTATTATTGTTATTGTTATTTGAGCTAAGCTGTGCACTATTCTCACCGATTTTAAGCATGAAATCATGCGAGTTTCGCGTATTTCACATTGAACCTTATACTGTATCACAACAAACTAAATACAGAAATTGACACAACAGTCACGCGAAGCTAATTTCCCTGTTTTCTTTTTTTTCTTTCTTTTTTTGTAGACTTTTTCTTCTTCGAAAAGTACGTATGAGGATTTATTATCAAGCATGTCATTCTGTTGCGCTCGATATGATTTATCAATAGGTATGCACCTCATTTTTCGAATTCTTATTTATTTATTTATTCGTTATAGGCTAATAATCTAGAATTTACACTACCTATTAACTTAAAAGCCGAACGTACTTCGGGTTTTTAATTTTTACGAAATTTAAAATCTGACAATATATGGCCATTCTGAAATGAAAATCAAATCTTTCAGTTTTATATCCCACGATTAGGGCATAATGATGAGAATGAACGAAAGGGTAGCATCAAGAAAGTGGGAGGAAATGGGAAAACCCAGAGAAAATCCACGCACACGGTGTTTGTCGACCACAAAGCCCATTTGGTGCGAGCTGGGATCGAACGAGGAAACCCCACGCACCGCAGATGAACGTCCTACTACTGAGCCACCGCTGCCTTTCGCCATTCGAATGCTCTATCCACTGAGCTACCGCGGCCTTCCGCCATTCGAACGCTCAACTACTGAGCAACCACCGTCCTCCGCCATTCTGAAATAAACTGTAAATTTTCTTTGAAATCTAAGGTTTACGTCCCACGATCAAGGGCGCCGATTTCTCTGTATTTTTTTTTGGGGGGGGCATTCAGATGCAGAAGGTATATATATATATATATATATATATATATATATATATATATATATATATATATATATTAGTGCTCTCAAACGGGTCGGATTACGGGTCGGGTCGGGTCAGGTCAGCTCGGGTCGGGTTGTCGGGTCGGGTCAGTCGGGTCAGCTCGGGTCGGGTTATTGGGTCGGGTCGGGTCAGGTCAACTCGGGTCGGGTTGTCGGGTCGGGTCAGCTCGGGTCGGGTTGTCGGGTCGGGTCAGTCGGGTCAGCTCGGGTCGGGTTGTCGGGTGGGGTTATTCGGGTCGGGTTGTCGGGTCGGGTCAATCGGGTCAACTCGGGTCGGGTTATCGGGTCGGGTCAGTCGGGTCGGGTTGTCGGGTCGGGTCAGTCGGGTCAGTTTACTTTGGTCAACTAATTTTAGGTTGAGCTTAAACTCGGCTGGAGTCGAAAACTGCTGTTTTACACTACCTGCGTAATTAAAAATAGCAATTTTCAATTGATTTTATAGAAGCCATAAATGTATTTTGAACACTTGCAGCTAGTGTTTTTATGGTAAATGCTTATTTTTGTACTTGTGTGTACTTTAATTTTTAAATGTGGAAGATTGATTTTACCAATCGACTGTAATATTAACATCTACGCCAATATGGAGTCTGGATTTAGAACAAAACTAGAAGTTGTTTAAGCAAGGCAAAAAGAAAGATTGGATATGAACGACCAAGCCCAAGCAGGGCAGTGGTAGCTCAGTGGTAGAGAATTCATCTCTGGTGCATGGTGTCCATGGTTCGATCCCAGCTTGTGTTAAGTAGGCTTTGTGGTGGAGAAACGCCGTGTAGTGGGTTTTCTCGGGGTTCTCCTGTTTCCTCCCACTTTCTTCATTCCACCATTTCATTCATTTCTCATGGTCACCATATCCCTTAGCCTCGAAGCAGAATCGAGGGACCTTAAACTCAGGGGTGTAGCTAAGGGGGGACCATCGGGTCCAGGCCCCCCAAATGGTTTCTTGCCCCCCCCCCGAAATGACCAGCTTTAAAAACATCATAGTAAAATTATCTCGCTTCCTTCATTTAAAAGTAACAAAATTATTGACAATAATATACGGTAAAATAGTATGGAGAAATATTGTTTTTCCATACCGATCGAAAAATAGGATACATTTTTGTGACAGCAGATTACACAATTTACTGCGATTTATATTTGACAGTTTAAAGACAAACATTTTAACAAGATATTATAAATACAGCCATAAAACAAAGGTACTAAACTGATTTGTAAGTACATTATATTTTTATATGCTTTAACGAGTATTTTAAAAGACAGAGAATGGAAAATTTGGTGAGAAACAATGTTTTTATTCAGTTTGGATTTCATTCGCTCTCTTTTATTTCTACTCAGTGTAATAAAATAATTGTTTTTTTTTAGTCACGAATAATAAATAAATATTTTTGTCAGGAAACTATAAAGAAATTAAGTGAAATTTAAAGAAAATCAATCTCGTGTACATAGGTTCTGTATACAAGGTCTTAAATTTAAATAAAAAGGTAATCAAGAAAAGTTTTGTTGCTTTTTCACCCACCACCTTCGAACATCGATACGTCACCTAACCTGGAAGATCAAAAATAGTCCCCATCAACATCGACGACCTTCTGAAAACGTTCCTGAAGGCCATGGAATTCATCGCGGTAGAAGTTGGTGGGCCGTGAAACGAAGAAGGTATCAGGTGCATTTTGGACTTTTACTAGGGATTTGAATTGGCGGCCTCTAAGGTGATTGTCCAAAGAATGGAACAGGTAATGATCGGACGGTGCAATACCCGGGGAATATAGTGGTTGCAATATTGTTTCCCATCCAAGGCGGAGAATGGTGTCCTGAGTCATCCTAGCCACGTGGGACTTAGCGTTGTCCCGTAAACGAGGACACATTTGGAATTCAGAAGTGATGGCTCCAGAGTTTTGAGTTTTTGTTGAGCACAGCTCAACTGCTGACACTACACAGTTGCATTGATACTCTGACCAGCTGGTAGCAGTTCCCGATGCACGATGCACCAAACACACAGAAGGACCTTCTTCTGGTACAGTGCTGGTTTCGGCTGTTTTGAAATCGGTTCATGGGATGCTAACCAATGATGACGGCGCCGTGGAGCTTCGTATAGGACCCACTTTTTATCACATGTCAACGCCCTGTCCAGAAATGGCTCCGAAACAGTAAATAAACCCATGCAACTGCCGCGTTGCCTTCTGGCCCGGAGTCAGAACATGTGAGACCCAACTTGTAGTGCATCCCAACTTAATGGATATGCTGCCGAATGGTTTCTCCACACACTGAATTGTAGTCCCAGTTCCTCTTTGTACGTACATGTGTTGGTCTTCTGGCATGTGGTGTTTTCGGGTGTTTGGTCATAGTCCTTAAACTTGTTAAACCATCGCTGCACTGTCCGCGTCGTCACGACACCCTCAACAAAGGCTTGGCATATTTTCTGTCCCGCTACAGCGGCGTTTGACCTCCATTTGAACTCGTTCAGCATACATGCTCTTATGACGCTCTGTGGATGTCCCATGTTCCCTCTGTCTTTACGCAAGTTCACTGTGTATCTGAATTGCCACAACCAGGTAGTATGTTGGATATACCCACACCAACAACTGACGTTCGCCTTATCTCCACTCGCATTCAACTCACGGTGTGAGGTCCAATTGAACACAGACCTCCACGAAAAGGGACAGAACTTTCTGGTTATTTTTATAGTTATGCACAAAAGTATAGCGTTTGGTCCCGGGCAGTAGTTCTTGATTAAGCATAATAAAAACTATCTTGAATATAATTTATGGATAATAATAATAATAATAATAATAATAATAATAAATGAGATAAAATAGTGTTTTTAGTTTTCCAGAAGGAAACCAAAATTTTCCTTTCTTTTAGGCCTGAAAAACACTAGCAGCAACACATTTTTTGCTTTGTACATTGTAGCTTTGTCAAAAACGACGGGCCCTTCCTACACGAACCTGCTGGCTACACCCCTGCTTAAAGTGAATATTTCATTTTATTTCACCAAGCCCAAGGACATCGATACAAGAACAAGATAAAGATTGGATATGCAAGACGAATTGCATAGTAATCTTGCTCTTGGCCTTGTTTTGGTGATCACCAAGTAGCGATGAGCGTATTTTCTAGCTTTCCGTATAGTATGAAATACCATAATCAAAATCACACTTGGTCTTCATTTGTACCGATGAGGTGAGCATTCTTGGCTCTTGTATAGCATGAAAGATCACCAAGACTACGAAATGCAGGACCAAGACTTGACTGCAAGACAAAGAATAAGACGCAGTATTGATGACCAAGACCTAGGGAGCGAATTGTTTGAATTTCATTTGTTGGGCTGAAAGTGATGAAATAAAATTAGTACTTTATAATTAAATATCAACCTGTATTTTTAAATTCATATTATGTATATTCTTACGTGCAACTATATATACTGTAAAATACGTTTTAATTACCGAGAAAGAAAAATCAAAGTGGTACGGGTCCCGGAATCATAAGAACCTATTTTGGAATGAAAGTTGAAGGGTTGGAAAAAATCACAGGTGTTCTCCTGTTTCCTCAACCCTTATCATTGTAGTTAAACGATTTCCTTTTGTCTCCGCCAAGAGACTCTTGCTACTGCCTTCCGAGAAGACGCCCTGCCGTCCCAGCAGGTGAGAACACTGACCTTGAAGAAAAATTTCGTCACATAGAACTAAAGAAAAAAATAAAATAAAAATAAATAAATAAATAAATAAATAAATAAATAAAATAAAAATAAATTTCTCGCACGTCGGACATTGGTATCAGTTATAAAAAGAAATAACCAAACCTCAAAAGTGCCAAATATTCATTAAGATGCATATACAAATCCCCGCTTGATCTAGCTAGTGGTTAACGTGTAAGACTTCGGTACACGTGGTCCGGGTTCAATTCCCAATGGGAGTGCATTTTGGTGTTCACCCAGTGTTGTGACCATAGTGCTCTCAAACGGATCGGGTTGACCCGACCAGACTCGGATCGGGTCAGCTCGGGTCGGGTTGTCGGGTCAGTCGGGTCAGCTCGGGTCGGGTTATCGGGTCGGGTCAGTCGGGTCAGGTTATCGGGTCGGGTCAGGTCGGGTCGGGTTATCGGGTCGGGTTATTCGGGTCGGGTTATCGGGTCGGGTCAATCGGGTCAACTCGGGTCGGGTTATCGGGTCGGGTCAATCGGGTCAGATCGGGTCGGGTTGTCGGGTCGGGTCAATCAGGTCGGATCACGGTTCGGGTCAGTCGGGTCGGGTCGGGTCAGTCAATTCGGGTCACGGGTCGGTCTTCGACCCGACCCGTTGAGAGCACTAATATATATATATATACGAGGATTTTAAGACAAAATGCATTCAAATTATACCAAATATTGTATATTCATAAATACGATAGGGGGCACATGAGCTTTGGGGGGCCCGGGCCCCCAGCCCCCCAGGATCGGCGCCCTTGCTCACGATTATGCCGGCTAGGTTAAAGAAGACGGTGATGATGAGAAATGAATGAAATGGTAGAACGAATAAAGTGGTAGGAAACGGGATAACCCCGAGAAAACCCAAGCACACAGTGTTTGTCCACCACAAAACTCACTGGGCGCGAGCTGGAATCGAACCAAGAACCCCAAGCACCAGGTGAGAACGCTCTACCTTTGAACCAACGCGGTCCTCAACCCATGCACACGACGTTTATCCACTACAAAGACCATTTTGTGCGAGCTGAGATTGAACCAGGAAATCCTTACACACCAAGGGTGAACGCTCTACCACTGAGCCACTGCGGCCCGAAACTGTAAATTCTGTTTGAACTTCGAATGTATAAGTTTAATTGTCTGCAATAACTACTTACGATATTAACCGCAAGTCGGTGATAAATAGTGCAATTCTCTTTCTTAAATTTGTAGTCGAGTTTTCTATACCCTAGCCTTAGGTATCACTAATAAAATATCAATACAAAAAATGAAGAATTACCAACAAGTGAAATTGGTTAAGGGATTTTAAAAATTCTAAACAAATTACCTTAGGAATTTGTATTATAAACTATTATATTTGTAATATATTTGCTAGTCCAGTACATCTATATGCAAGGGATAGAATCTAGGTATATAAACTCTAAACTGATAAATAATCTATTCGAGGCCGGAGGTCGTAGTCTTGACGTCACTGAAATTCTCTATGCATGACTGATGCATGATTACCAGCCTCTCCAGAAAGAACACTGGACACTGTGTGTTCCTCTTCACTTAATCTTCTTCCTCAAGGTTTTGCTATTAATTATTCCAGCACCAAGTCTCACGATTTTACAAGGTCAATAATAGTATGCAAAAGGAGTGGCAAATACTAATAGCAGAGTAGAAGAAATAAATATTACATTGTAACAAGCACACATTCAAGAAGAGTGTGAGCATGGACTTCTTAGGATCGTGTTACTCAGACTGCCTTTCCAGATCGCGCGTTTCATATAAATTAGCATATCTAGTACTCAGCAATCGAAGTCAGATCTGGTTTTAAAAGTATGGTAGTTTTGTGTGTTCATAGGCATCTCTGGCGGGGGGACGAGGGGGTCACGTCCCCCCAATATTTTGAAGTACAAAATATTCAATATTTCATTCTAATTTAATTTATTTACTAACGACAGAATAACAAACAAATAAATAATAATAATAATTATTATTATTATTATTATTATTATATTTATTTGGAATATATTATTCAGGCTGTGGAACGATTATATCAGAGTTCTTGATATACCTTAGGGGATCCGTGAAGGTAAGCAGAAAGGTAACAAATGGAATCGAAGATAATAAATAGGTAGTCTAAGTAGCACAATTTTAATCACTTTCTTCGATGCCCCCCCCCCCCAAATTTTACATGCCAGAGACGCCAGTGTGTGTGTTTATTATCTTTTTCTGGTAGAGTCATAAACTGAATGGACATTGTTGGCAGAAACAATGTTCTTAGTCTAGTTAAAATTATGAGGGCCTCATCAGGCCCGTTGCCAGCCCAAAAATGTAAGGGGGGCGGTTGAAGTTAGGGGGGCCCGATCCAACCATATTATAAATCATCACCATATAATAGTTTATTTGCAAGCATACCGTGAAAAGTTTAGGGGCCAGCAAAAATTTAGGGGGGCCCGGCCACCCTAGACCCCCCTGGATACGGGCCTGGGCCTCATTGCAAGCCAACTCTTCCAAGATAAATCGAACTTTGGAAAAAATGAAATGAAATCTTTCAGTTTAACGTCCCATTACGCTCTTTAGGTTAAGGGAGACGATGGAGTAATTGGTGGAATGAAAACTTGGGAGGAAACGGGAATACCCCGATAAAACCCACGGACACAATGTTGTCCACCGCAAACGTACTTGGTCGGGGATCGAACCAGGGACCCACGCACCAGAGGTAAGCGCTCTACCACGGAGCCACCGTGGCCCCAATCGGACTTTGTATTTGGATTTTGAATTTAGCATCCCTTTCAGCAGCGAGATTATTTGAGACGTGGATCTACAACCTAACTTGGGATTCGAAGCACATGAGCTCCCACCAGGAATCGAATCAGGGTCTCCCCCGGAAAAAAGTACGCCCGTTCTCCACATAGTAGAGACCTGTACGGGCCGAATTTTTCGGCCCGAGCCCAATCCAGCCCGAATGTGCCTAGGCCCGGCCCAGCCCAGCCCGTGTCTGAAAAGTTTTGGAGATTTTCGGCCCGAGCCCGGCCCGGCCCGATAAGTTTTTTAAAGTTCTTGGCACAAGCCCGGTCCGGGCCCGATAAATTTTAAAAGTTTCATTTTGTAACATTTTTCACGGGCACACTTCTTCAACGTTTGTCTTTATTCTAATTATCGTTTAATGAAAGTCAATAATTATTGCAATTAATCGGCCCCAGCCCGGCCCTACCTGAAGAGAAATCAGTGTCGGCCCGCCCGGCCCGGCCTAAAGAAATAATAGAGTCGGCCCGCCCGGCCCGGCCTAAAGAAATAATAGAGTCGGCCCGCCCAAGCCCGGATCGCGGGCCGGGCTGGGCCGGGTTTCGGGCCTCGGGCCGAGCCCGGCCCGTGCAGGTCTCTACCACATAGCACGAGAGCAATCGGGAACAAAACAGAAGTCAGCACTACTTTTTCGTCCAAACTAGCCTACTTGAACATATTCTTGAATTGAGTTAAATGCCGTAGAGTAGGTCCAGAAATGTGAAAAATACGTAGAATTTAAAGGAAAGAAATGGTCAATCAGAGGTCCTAGAAAATATTTAAAAAAATATAATAGTATCTGTAAATGTTAAAAGCTTCATCTTGTTGGTACTATTTTCAGTGGACGCATGCTCATGTCAGACATTAACGTGTAACGAGGCAAGTTGTTTCCGCATACTGAAGGATGGCAGTTGCATATGATGGATATGACATTTCTAGTCTCCCTTTCCTAACAACGTACGTTGGTAAAGATAAGGAATAGGAATTATTATCGTCTGTGGAGCGCCACCGTTTACTGAAATCCAGCAGAAAGTGCGGTAAATGTGGGAAGGACTGAAAGCAATTCACCTATCCTAACCTAAGATAGAGTTTTTTTTTTTTTAGCGACATCCTCGTTTGCACCAGGGGCGGATCCAGGGGGGGGGCGATCGTCCTCCCCCTAGAAGAGGAAACTTTCTTATTTTATATATATAAATAATATCCATCCCAAAGTTTGGAGCCCTTAAAAGTAGCAGTATGACAACCCACCGCCTTCCCCCAGAAGTCGGTCCTGGATCCGCCCCTGGTTTGCACGTGTACCCACCGTAGCTCAGTGACTGCTCCCTACATTCACATTTTTTTGCACTGTAGTTTTTATGGTTTATGTTCAAATGATGTATTTATGCACAAAACGCTAAAATTATCCTAAAGTGAGTCTGTGCCGAGGAATGCAGTTCCTCCCTTCAGAAACCGTGAATTTCCTAATAATGAATGACCCCCCCAAAAAATCGTTTTTAAGCCTTAACATTTTGGACTTACTCTGCGGCACAAAGGCCCTTGAATGTATGGGACAAACGACACAAGCTGAATAAAATGCGTATAATAAAATCGCAATGTTTTGTTCTAGAAAGAACGGACTTCACAAAACAGAGTTACTTAATTTCTGACTTTCAGTTTGTTATTTACTAATTTACTAGCTGAAATACCCGTTTTCCGCACGGGAAGAATAACTTAATAGAAAATATTTGAATCTCTTCCGCCTTAGGATACGTATGGAGATGAACTTGGACTTAAACGGCAACGACAGAGCCACTATTCACCTCAGCGACCCTGAAAACTATGGACTGGACACTAACATCGATCGTTTTCGATTATTTTTACATGTCATATCGATTATTTTTGGTTTTGTACTATATATTTGTCCTGTTTTTTTTTTATTTAATTTACAATTTATCAGAATTCTCCCGCGTCACGAGAAGTACTCGACGGGTGTAATGCAACAATATTTAATTCATATTTATCATTAGAGTATATAGTGAAATAACTTGGGTATCTTTAAACGTTGATACATGCCCTTCATTGTATTCGTACAATCACCTTATCAAATTATATATATATATATATATATATATATATATATATATATATATATATATATATATATATATATATATATATATATATACTAATTACTTGTCACATAACACTAAAACAGTTTTTGAGATCTAAGACAATAATAAGTGAATTAGTGTTGCCCACGAAACTGGAGAAATTTCTTGCCTTGTCTCGATTCTCGTCTCAAATTTAAAAATGTATTTCTTGTCTCGTTTTCAATTCGGGACTAAAAATTTCTAGTCTCGCGGGCAACACCAGTCTCAAAATTTCATTATTTTTTTTTTAAGGCAAACTAAAAATGAAATTTTTAAGTATTACGTCCCACGATTGTAGCAACTAGGCTAAAGAAAATGGTGATGATGAGAAATGAAAGAAATGGTGGAATGAAGAAAGTGGAAAGAAGCTGGAGAACCCTCAGAAAACACACACACGCGCGCGGGGTTTGTCCAACCACTTAGGGCGAAATACTTTTTACTTTATTCATTAGTTTTTAACATTTTTTTTTTAAATACTTATGCACTGGAGATTTCCCGCAGAACCTGTAAATCTGATTCCTGTGTTTATAGCAGGGCATTTAAATCTGATTTCTATGCTTATGGCAGGCCATTTACATCTGATTTCTATGCTTATAGCAGGGCATTTAACCCTTTGGGGATTTTATGGTACAATTTGTACCATACGCGTTTTTCATGGTACATTGCGTTATTTCTCTTCTATTTGAGCTTTTTCGTCCGTTTTTTTTCTTCAAGTCCAGAGGCATTGTAGAAGACATTACGTATGGTTTCAGACCTTCCTGCGTCCAGACATAGGAGGTGATGACGTCATAAGTCTAAAATTTATTTTTTTCATTTATTAAGCCTATGTTCAATATTTTTTGGCGGGCTTATTTTTGCACGTAGAAGATTGAAATTTTGCACAAACATTCAGTCCACCGAGTAGTATTTACCAGATTTTTTTTTCAGATTTGTGAGTTAAAACAAGGAGGGAACCAGAGGGGCAAAGAGTTGAAGAAGGGATATTTTTACCCAAAAATTCCCGTTTTTCAGGATTTTCCCGCCTCACATACATGATGGGGACACGTGAGTCATACCGTCTGAAAGGCAGTTCCATTCTGAAGAGAATGACGGTCGAATCATTATCCTAGGGTAATTAGAGATGTCTCAGGGAATTTTTAAAAAATATACTTCTATATAGGGAAAAATGGGACATGGTCGGTATATTTTTTTTGGCGGGCTTACTTTTGCACCTAGAACATTGAAATTGTGCATAAACATTCAGCCCACCTAGTACTATTTATCAGATTTTTTCAGAACTTTGCATTAAAACAAGGGGTCCAGAGGGTGAAAAAGTCGAAAAAAGGGATTTTTAGACCAAAAAATCCCGTTTTTCAGGATTTTCCCGCCTCACATACATGATGGAGACACGTGAGTCATACCGTCTAAAAGGCAGTTCCATTCTGAAGAGAATTGCGGTCGAATTATTATTCTAGGGTAATTCGGGACGTCTCAGTGAATTTTTATCAAAATATACTTCTGTATAGGGTAATATGGGGTATTGTCGGTATATATATTTTATGGCGGGCTTATTTTTGCACCTAGAAGATTGAAATTGTGCACAAACATTCAGTCCACCGAGTAGTATTTAACAGATTTTTTCAGATTTCTGCGTTAAAACAGGGGGGTCCAGAGGGGCTAAAAGTTGAAAAAAGGGAAATTTAGACCAAAAAATCAATTTTTTCGGGAATTTCCCGCCTTAGATACATGATGGAGACATGTGAATGGTATCGCCGGAAAGACAGTTCTATTCTGAAGAGAATGATGGGCGTAACATGACCGTAGGGTAATTAGGGATGTCTCAGGAAATTTTTCCCCTGAGATCATAGTGTTTTGTGGTAATTTGGGGCATTGTGGGAATTCTTGATAAAATTTCTCCCGCCCTTAGTGTTCAAGATAGAAACTTGAAATTTGGCACACATTGGCACTTGAGATTTTTTTTAGATGGCTACGTTTACACAGGGCCGTTCCAGGGGGGGGGGCAAAGTGCGAGAAAAAAATTTTCCCTCCGAAATTTTCCCTTTGACATTTTTCCCGCTTCTGGTATATGGTATGAGCATGCAAGTGGTACCATTTGAAAGCCAGCTCTATTCTGAAGAGAATGAGATATGAACCATGATCCTAGGATCAATAGTGACGATGCAGTAGCTGCTTGACTGAAAGTCTAAAAAATGGCCCATAAAGCCGGAATCTGGAAAGGGTTATATCTGATTTCTATGCTTATGGCAGGCCATTTAAATCTGATTTCTATGCTTATAGCAGGGCATTTAAATCTAATTTCTATAATTATAGCAGGGCATTTAAATCTGACTCCAATGTGTTAAGAATAATACATTGGCATTTAAATATTCAGAATAATGAATTAGCTAAAAGCCTTCTATAGCAAGAAAAGAAAAAAAAACACTACGCCACTGATTAAATACTAAACCTTTTGAACAATGTATTCACTAAAAACAATACACGCAAATACGTCAAACTTGCACACAGCACATGGTCATTTATTATGTACAATTTATTAAGCAGGTACTAATTACGAAGCAGAAACGTCACGCTTAATTTAGATGAACCCTCGAATATATGTTTCAAAATTTTAAAGTAATGAGCACAATTCATTCGCTGAGATGCTTTGTACATTTAATTATTTCGGATTAAGAGCAAGAAGTACAGAAAACACACACAGAGAGAAAATCTATCAGTCTCTTTTTCCACATTACTAACTACCATGAGACTTTCCAGATGGAAGCACCTTGCTACAAATGACAAAAAGAAAAGTTGTTTTTTTTTTCGGAAAAAAGAACGACTACGCCACACGATGAATTCGCAAATAATACGCTTTTCGAGTGAACCCCAACCACCAAACGAAGCTTCTCCATGCAGCTCATTAATTTTCCAGACAGCGAAGAAGAGATTTCGTTGTAAAAGGAAGTTTTTACAACCCTGTTTCCTGCCGTTGCTACAGGCTCCATCCTCTCTTTCTATTCTCCACTCTCAATGACTGATACACACACACACACTAATATGGTATTCTTACTTAATGAGAACGTAAATTGCGGGCAAAACTACTATAGTTGTAAGATTCTGTTACATATACGTATGTAAGGATATGAAAGTTTAAAACTTCCGACTTTTTTTTTAAGGCTGAATAAGTATAAATAATTTATAATACAATACAGTGACGGCCCAAACTTTTGCCGATGTGACTTCTCTCACAAGAGTTATAATTAGAGACCGGATGTTAGGCAAAATGCCTATTCTTTAATATTAAAGATATGATCAAAAATAACGTTTTAAAGTTTATATAGGGGGTTATAGTTTCGATTTAAGCCAATTTTATTTTGCCTATTTCGACCTCTAGTGCCTAAATAATTGCTTTAGTGCCTAATGTTGCCTATTCTATGCATTTTCTTCAAAATAAGACTTCATTGGGAAAACATATAATTTATATAACATAAATAATACATACATATATACGTATATTAGGTGTTTGTATACACAAGCACGTGGTACGTTACACGTGCTTGTGTTTACACAGGGTGAACTTCAAAGATGTGCACATACTTCGGAGATGATTAATGATATCAAAAGAAGACAAAAAGTTCTCTTGTAGATTGTCGAATTCCGTGTCGTGTGCGGGTGATAGTGATGCCAACTTGGAACCGAAATCGAATCTTGACAATTGGAATGGAACAGATAGATGTGCACATACACTGGGAGGTGATTCGTGACATGAAAAGAAGACAAAAAGTCCTGTTGCATGTGCAATTCGGCGTCGTGTACGAGTGACAGGGGTGCCAACTTGGAATCGAAAATCGAATCCTGACAATTGGAACGAGACATAAAAGTGTGCACATACTTTGGGAGGTGATTCGTGACATTCAAGAGGACTTTTTGTTCTCTTTTCATGTCACGAATCACCTCCCAACCTATGTGCACACTTTTATGTCTCGCTCCAATTGTCAGGATTCGATTTTCGATTCCAAGTTGCCCCCCCCCCCCCATGTCGGAATTCCACAACATGCAAGAGGACTCTCTGTATTCTTTTGATGTCCGAATCACCTCCCAAAGTATGTGCACATCTTCCAGGTTCACCCAGTATATATGGAATGCATAACAAGCTTCTTTTTTTATATATACAATAAAAGAAGATATTGACAAAGAAGTATGTTTCTATATTCTTTGAGCATTATTTATGACTTGAATCTATTTTCCAATGGTATTGAGTATTTATCTTCATTATTTCGAGCTACATTTTAGTGCCTATTTTACTGCATATTTTTTAACTTTTTAGTTCCTATTTGCCTACCTATTTTCTAGGTTTTTAGTGCCTAAACATCCGGTCTATAGTTATAATATTAGGTAAGTGTTCTTACCTTACCCTGTAGTAATAAAGTTGTGACTTTTACCAATGTAACTTCCCTCACAACAATTAGGTATTAGGACTTTAGAATTTGGGCACTAGGATTTCCTTCTGTTCTTTAATTTTTCTTTTAGAATTCAGTCATTAAATGTGTTGCCATGTTATAATGAAAAAAAAAAGTTAGAATGTCTTGTTATATCTTCATTAAAATCGACGTGTTCAAAACAGCCCAAAAATCTTCAGAGCTGTGTGTTCAAAACTGCGCGAACTGAAGATAAAATATAGGATTTTTTTTCAATATTTTCTACTTTATTAGCATGTGAATACGCAACTTTTCCGTACTATTAGAATTCGATATTCGAACATTCATTTCTTTCGACCCACCCTAACGTAGGACATATCGGCACAATGGAGACAGATATCCAGAAACCACTGTTTCGGCACGTAGAGACCCTGAAATTTGTAATTCGATTTTATTTATTTATTTATTTTTTATGACCAAATGGCTGTTTTCACCTTTCGTCACTCGAAAGTAATAAAACAAAATATTCTTGGATACCCATTAACTTGCCAATTCCCGTATGTAGACTTCAAGTTTTCATTACAGCAAATTAGGAAAGGATCCTGACAAGGCATATCTGTCCAATGGAATTAAGAGCGTAAACGTCAGCCGTATTATAGTGGACACAACTTAATAGATATCGAATTCTCTTCATCGAAGCGTTCATACCATTAAGCAAGACAGTAACATAAGAACGTTTTATCTTAGTTTTCCAAAATAAAATAATCAACCCTCTGCTGTCAGGAACTAATAATAATAACAACAAACTATTGAATTGCAGCATTCAAGCCTGTCAAATTACAAATAAACTAATTCTTAAACCACACTGTCATGAACCTATCACGTCTGTCTGTTTGGCAAACAGGTTAATCAAGTAAAATCAGTTTCAAACTTATTTTTACAGAGAACTTCTCGGATTCTCCTCTGCTTCACCAGGTGAGCCACACCGTGGAGTCGACCAGTGATGCCAACACGTATGAAAATCCCATTTTGCGGGATTTTTTTCACATTAATCTTTCAAATACGGATAAAGGGAATTTTCGTCAAAATTGACAGCATATATATGGGATTTTTCATGTTTATTTCATTCACAACGAAAGTCTATAGGAGCGGGAAGTAAGTTAATGACGCTTGAATAAACATGAAATCTGTGTTAACTGTCAATTTTTGTTATTTGAAAGAGCATGTTAATGTGAAAGTGACTTATACAGGAACTTGCGAATCTCAGAAACAAACAAGGAAGGGAAATTGTACTCTGGAGTTGGATAAAAAAAATCATGAATGGTAAAAAGAAAATTACCATACGAGAAACTGTAAATTTCTAAAACATCCCATACGAAGTAACTGGAAAATGATGTTTGTGTAGTTTCATTACGTTTAGTAGAACATTATGGCACAAAAATCGTGATGAAAATAGTAAATTCTGACAACAAAATTTGCTTTTAATTAAGGACAATACTTATCAGAAATCTAGAAGACCGGAATGTACGAATAAATTCACTTAAATATCGAAAACAGTAAATAAAATATATTAGTTTCCATTTTCATATTTTGTAAATTTTGAAAAAAAAAATTGTAATTAGTATAGCACGTGGGAAATTTTTAAGAGCAAAATGGGATTTTCTGCCTCAAGTCACGTCGCTTTACCACTCTCGCATGGGAGAGGGTAAGCGAAGTGAAAGGATATTTAGCTATCAGGCTACTTTATCCAAAGTGTTTTATGTTCATAGGCTTGGACTACTTTTTTTTTTTTACAGTACTGACGCCACGCAATTATTTTCAAAAATTCCTAAGCAGCAGTACAGATTAAGTATGGCTCTGCATGTGTGTTTTACCTCGATTTGTGGTGCTGTGGTATTCGTAAGGAGTGATTGACGTCCATCGTCGTCTTAAGAGTCTTCATCCCGGCGAAATTAAAATAACGCTAATTTTACAGTAATTATGTGATATCTTCAAATAAATAAAAGATAATTGAAATATGGAACAAGAGCGCCCTAGACAATATTATTTTGCGTAAGGTACCGTTATCACAAGTCACCTAGTGGCTTTCCGTTTTCAGCTGTTTAGAAACGCGAAAATAAATGCCGATGTTCAAAATGGCTCGAAATCGAAAGCAGATAAGTGAGTCGTGATAGCGGTTTCTCATGTAAAATAATATTGTCTAGGGCGCTCTTGTTCCACATTTCGATTATATTTTATCTATATGAAGATATCACATAATTACTGTAAAATTAGCGGTATTTTAATTTCGCCGGGATGAAGACTCTTAAGGATTTCTAGATTCGTGTTACTGTCCTGATGGAAATGCTTTATAATCCATGAAGAGCGCAAAAGTTAGAAACCGAAGTTTAATTGAAAAACTGTGAATGTGTGTGTGAGTGATGATGATTAGTTTTAAAAAAGAGTGGCTTACAAGATACGATTTTATAATGTTCCAAGTTAGCATCATTGGAGTCGACAATGAAACTAAAGTGATCGAATAAGACGGAAGTATTGTAATCCTTTTTAACAAAGACAGCAGGTTCGATTTCTTGACAAGCCAGTAAGAGCCACCTTCAAGATGTAAGAAGGCTGAAGCTGCTAGAAGATTTTAACTAAGTATCGCATCTTTATTTTTTAAGGAGTTTAGATGTCTGTCCGAGTGTCCGTCCGACAGAAAATCTCAATAACTGTTTGATGGATCACCAACAGTTTCGCCCAGGGCGAAGTGGGTCAAAAGTTAGGATGTGAGTTTCGTCGATACAGGTGATGAATCTAGTTGATTTCAAGATATGAGCAACCAAACAATCGGTTCCTCATCTATTCCTATAAGGAGTAATTATGGACAGCTTTGCTTGATAGACTACCCGCAATTGATTAGCGGGCTAGTATAACGCTCAGGGTACAAAATACTATTCGATAAATCTAAATATACTTATTATAAAGTATACTTAATTCTAAAGTATACCATTTCTGAAGTATACTTAATTTAATTTGAGGTCAAATGTTATTTTAAGCTTAGGAGTCGTAAAATTTAGTTTTTTGTTAAGGAATTTGGTTTACAAGAGAACCAAACTTCTTCATCTGGATGTACACTGTGATACTGGAGCTTACGGTTACTATTTTCTTTGGAAGTGACTGGAGTGTTGATGATTTCTTCCTCAAGCCAGTTCAATATCCCTACCCCTAGCTATATCAAAATACATTTCCAATGTACATAAATTTATGGTAATTTAAATTAGTTTTCATTGCTGATTAAAATTATATATAACGAAGTTTAGTATAGAATATCTAACTAGTAAGTAGATTTGAAGAAGAAATCAGTAAAAAAAATCAAAATATTAAAGTTTCAATTTATTTCAAATACAGAAAAAAATAATTTCCCACATAAATCCATGCTCTAGAAAACCAAGATGGCGCGGGCATGTGACGCTGTTAATCTGGAAAATTTTGAAAACGATCCCAGCAGGTCCGTAGCTAAGGGGAAAAGCCCCCTTGCAAATGCCTAGCTTCAACTTCCCTGGATTTTTTTACTAAATTTGTTGTTATGTATATGTGAATAAGCTGAATTCAATTTCGTCCTGGGTACGGTGGCTCAGTGGTAAAACACTTACCTCTCGTGCGTGGGGTCCCTGGTTCGATCCCCGGCAAAGTAAGTTTGTGGTGGACAACATCGTGGTCAGTGGGATATCTCGGGGTACTCCGGTTTCCTTCCACTTTCTCATTCTGCCAATTCATCAATCATCATCATTCAATTGCCTTAATCAGCACCTCTCTTAGTCTTAAAAAGGCATAATTGTGGGATATTAAACTGATATATTTCAATTTAACCCCTTCCACCGAAAAATCTCTATCCCTTTCCTGTCTTAGTGTTGTGCGCATAGACTCAGGGGCGGAGCTAGAAAGTAAAAACTAGGGGAGGGGAAAACCAGAACCCTGATTATGATAGGTATATCATGAGTTTACTATAAAAACTTTCAAAAAATATATAATTAATAGCTCAAATTATTTTTGTCACTCAAAAAACTGGGGCGCCTATGCGGTCCTGGCCCCGGGCTAGATCCGTTGTGTATGGGCCTGTAATCCAGCCCCGTCAAACGCCATTTTGACTACGGATGTCTTTTCTCAGTTTGTATATTCTGCCTGATCCTGTCTATTTGATTGGTTAGATGACAAACAGTAAAGCACGAGCTAATATCTTCATTTGTTTTAAAATCTTTTAATACATACTATTTACAAATAATACTATGTTTCAAGTTGTTTATATTTCAGGTTAACTTTCTTTTTAAAAAATACTAAGATTTACTTTTCCTCTTCTTTTGAAGTTGAAAATGTCATCCCATAGAAGTTTTTCATAACTACATCAACATTGAAATTTTGCCTTTTCAACTTTTTCTTTTTTTTTTTTTTTTAACTTGAGTTCTGTTAATGAGAAAGGGGAAATTTTTCAGTTGTGCCTCCCTCAAACTGCCTTTGCCACTCTCTATATATATTACTTAATTTTATTTATGGTTCATTTCTCGTCATCTATTTTCTTTCTTCTTGTCTTGAATTCACTGTCGTTAAAGTTCACGCACAATAGAACAGAAAAAATAAAAAGACATTCAACTAGATATTTCTTCACAGAATATAATCTGTCTTCTTCCTCTTTCCTATCGGAGACAGAGTTGTTTCACTCGTAATTATGTTTCATAAAGCTTTCCTTCTTATTTTCATTCGTTTCTTCTTCTTCTTTTTCAATCTTCATTATTAGTATTTCTCCTGGTCTTTTTTCATCATCCTCTTCCTATTCTTTTCTCTGTTTCATTTCCTTTTAGCTCATTTTGGCCACTCACTGTTGAAAGGCAGCAGCGAGAAAACTGTTTTATTTTCCGTAACTTTAAGCTTCAGATTGACTTATTCTTCCAGTGTTGCCAAGTCAATTTCAACGTAATAACACAACCTGCCAAGGAACTTACTAATGTGTGAGGAGTTCCATCACTGTACATTCTCGAATATAAGGCGCACATTTTTTTTTTTTAATATAAAAATGAGTTAGTTTAAATTCGAGATGTGGCTAATATTGAAATATAAATTTATAAGAGACACAGTAATGTGTTTGGCATTTGTGTAATTCACGGTAAATAAGACCCTATACAAATACAAGGACAGTTGGAAGTATCTTATTGTTGAAATGAAATCTTTAAGTTTTACGTCCCACGTTATGCCGGTTAGGCTAAAAGAGACGGTGATTATGAGAAATGAATCAAAATGGTGGAATGAAGAAAGTGGGAGGAAACGGGAGAACACCGAGAAAATCCACGAGCACGTTGTTTGTCCACCACAAAATCCACACGGCGCGAGCTGGGATCGAACAAGGGACCCCAAGCACCGGAGGTGAACGCTCTACCACTGAGTCACCGCGCCCCCTATCTTATTGTTGATCATCTTGAGACATTTTTGAGGTGGCATTAAAAGGCCTTACGATATGCAGAGCTTACGATAATTCCAAGGTTCGTCTACATTCTGACAGTGAGGTATTAATAGACGTATAAGCCTATATGATTGATACACCACAATCTGGTTTACATACAAGTTCCGTAGCAGTCAATAAGTTGTAGTGGCAGAGACGGTCCAAGACAGGGAGAGTCAATTTATAATATCCTTCCTCCTGCGGAAGCAATGATTGAAAGTCCTTTTAGTACACCCCGTATATCCTATGGCCCGCAATGTCAAATCCCAGTATTTTCGTAACACTACTGTTCACTTCCAGTGTACTGAAAGTCCCCTCCAGGAGAAAATATGAAACTATCACTGACTGCACGAAAAAGTTCACAGAAGGAAAAACCAGCATTCAAGACAAACCGCGCGGTGGAAGACTATGAACTGCAACGACGTGATTTTTTTTTTTTTCAAAGATTATTCCAGAGTTCGGTTCAACAACAGTGCAAATGCATTACATTCAAATGTAGACTATATTGAGTATCAAGAGCAGTAGTTCCCAACCTGGGGAGCGGGACGTAAAGATCGATCAATGGGGCCCAAGCTAATGACAGAAATAAACTGCATTCGTAATTAAATATATAAAAGGTAACCAAGAAAGTTCTTTTTTTGTGTGTGCAGGTCTGTGTTTAATTGGTCCTCACGCCGTGAGTTGAATACAAACGAAGATAAGGCGAAGGTCAGTTGTTGGTGTGGGTATATCCAAAATACAACCTGGCTGTGGCAGTTCAGTTACAACGTGAACTTCCATAAGGGCAGAGTGAACATGGGACCTACAGAGAGCGTCATAAGGGTGTGTATGCTGTACGAGTTCAAACTGGGATCAAACGCTGCTGCAGCAGGACGGAAGATATGCCAGGCGTTTGGAGAGGGTGTCGTGACTACGCAGACAGTGCAGTGGTGGTTTAACAACTTAAAGGATGGTGACGAAACACTCGAAGACGCATCACGTGCCGGAAGACAAACACATGTACAAAATGAAGATCTTCAGGCAGCAATTATGGCGAACAGTGTCCAGACATGTGAGGAACTGGGGCTACAATTCAGTGAGAGTGGAGAAATCATTCGGTAGCACCTCTATCATCTTGGGAAGCACTACAAGTTAGATCGATGGGTCCCTCATAATCTGACTGCGAGCCAGAAGGCAACACGAGCAGACACCTGTGTGTGTTTCTTTGCTGTCTCGTCTAAGGAAGGAGCCATTTGTGGACAGGGTATTGACATGTGATGAAAAGTGGGTCCTGTACGAAGTTCCACGGCCCAGTCATCAATGGTTAGTATCCTATGAACGGGTTCTAACGCAGCCGAAATCAGCACTACACCAGAAGAATGTCATCCTGTGTGTCTGATGGACTGCTCGCGGCATCGTGCATCGGGAACTGCTACCAGTTGATCAGAACATCAATGCAACTGTGTACTGTTAGCAGTTGAGCAGTGTTCAAGAAAAACTCAAAAGTCTGGAGCCAGCACTTCTGAATCGCAAAGGGGTCCTCCTGTTACAGGACAACGCTAACACGCCCACGTTGCTACGATGACTTGGGACACAATTCTACGCCTTGAATGGGAAACACTATTGCGTCCGCCATACTCCAAGGACATTGCACCCTCCGATTATCATCTGCTCCATTCCTTGAACAATTACCTTAGAGGACGCCAGTTCCAATCTCTAGTAGAGGGGCGAAATGCACTTAATACCTTCTTCGCTTCACGGCCCACCACGTTCTACCGTGATGGAATCTATGGCCTTCCAGAACGTTGGCAGAAGGTCGTCGATGCTGACTCGGACTATTTTTGATCTTCCAGATACGTTTTAGGTGGCATATCGATGTTCGAAGGTGGTGGGTGAAAAGGCGACAGAACTTAGTTTGTTAACTTTATATATTACGGATGCAGCAACAAAGAGCCGTTACATTAAATACCATATAAATACAAAATAACTATCGTATTGAGTAAGAACTGTGGTTCTTTTACGAAAAACGGTAGTAAAATATAATAATGTGCTGAAATGATACGCAGAAGTTTTTCTGGAAATAAATATAAATTGATGAGAATTATTATTATTATTATTATTTTTGAAAAATTTGAGAATTCAATTCTGCAGTTGAAATCACAAAAGGAATCAGGCTTAACAGTGGTAAGGAGGGGTGGCGTGGAGTATGCTGGGTTCATGAACGGGGGCGCCAGGTAATTAAATTTGGGAAGCATTGTTATAGAGAAAGAGTCACTCTTAACTACAAATGCCATTTGAATGATCCACAATAGTTACTAAAGTTATGGTCACATTCGTATTACTTTCGGCACACCCCTCCTATTATATTATATTATATTATATTATATTATTATTATTATTATTATTATTATTATTATTATTAAATGGAATATTTGAGTTTAACGTCATACGGTTGTGCCTTTTAAGGCTAAGGGAGACGGATGATTTAGGCAAGTGAATCATGATGGAAGAATTGATGGAATGAAATAAGAAAGGAAACGGGAGTACCCCGAGAAAACCCACGTACACGATGTTGTTCACCGGAAACTTACTTTCCCTTGGATCGAACCAGGGACCCCACGCACCAGAGGTAAAATATTATTATTATTATTATTATTATTATTATTATTATTAATTTATTTTTAGTTGATTTCTGAGCAAAATTTCAACTTAGCAATACTTGCTTTAACATTTCTACACTCACCTTTACATCATTTTTTTTTTTTTTTAATATATTCTACCAAAGAAACATTCACAATTTCTTCCTCTAGACTTTATACAAAATAGTATTCACTTCCCGTATTCCTATGAGTAAAGCTTTGCTCCCCTGAATTCAACACTACACAGATTCCAGATTCAAAAGCAGTAAAACACAGTCTCCATTCAATCTATTTTACTCTAATTCACTTCGAGGTTTTGAAACTAATATTATTACTCTATATGTGTCTTGTCATATAGAATTTTGTCTTGCTTAAAATGACGACTCAGAAATTCATTCCATATGTTTGGATGATAAACACACACACACACCACACAAGAAGTACATTCATATTTCGTAACGAAATCACGGAAGGTCTTCTTCCGCTGACATCACTTTGGCGGTATGTTGTCTTTCAGAGACGTTAATTAAAATACGCAGATGTTGTTACACTAAAAGCTTGCTTCCAAAACTTCCTTGCCCCAACATTTCCGCATAACACAAACGAAGTTACTGCACATGCCAAACACAAAACTCTCCAACATTACGTCACTTTATCTTTCAATATTAGGTCTCTGTATTAAAAACAGAAGAAGAAGAAATTACAAACATAACACGCCAAACCATTTTTCTAATTTGTTTATCATTAGCTGTTATAATATCAGAGGTGTAGCCAGGGGCGTAAATGGGGACCCTGGCCCTCAAATAGAGTTAACCTTTTTTATTATTTTATTTTAAACCTTTCAACACACGAAAACACGAAGGTATATCAAAAAGTAAAGTGAACTTGTCTCTAAAATCCATTATTTTAGCTAATTAATTTTGTTGGATGTTGCAAATACCAAAGTAAGGAAGTCTCGTGGCAATTACAGCCTTCTACGTCAACCCGTCTAGTATCCAGAACAATTTAAAGATGTTGCACTGACTTGAACATTACTCCAAGGAGAAGGTGCGCAGTGTTTTGTTTTTTATAAGCCAAAGGACAGAAATCTTTTGACATTCATCGATAATTGTTGAAGGTTTATGGAGAGAGTGTTGTGTCGCAGAAGCAAGTATATGTGTTGTGCAACACAATCGCAAGTCATAGGGCTGCGATAGATAACAGAAGTGGCAGACCAACAACGTCCATCATATGAATGTGTGTGACGTCAATCTGAATATTCGTGGAAACAGAAGGATGAGGTTGCATGACATTGCAGATGCATTGCAAATCTTCTATGATTCTGTGAGGAGTATCGCTCATGACCAACTTGGCTTCAGGGAAGTGTGCGCGCGCTGGGTGCCAAAACATCTGAGCGAGGACCAAAAACACGTTTGACTGAGTATTTCCGTGACCCACCTCAAACGATATGCCCAAGAAGGAAATTATTTTCTTCATCGCATCATAAAGGGCGATTAAACCTCAATACTATTATGAATACCTACTAACTATAATTCAATGATGACGGTATGTAACTCGAGAAGGAACAGACCAAGGCTTACACACTATAGATCAAAATGCCAGAGCAAGACATGGAAACATCCGTCGCCATCACCGGCTAAGAAATCCAAGACCATAACATCTGCCAAGAAAATCATGGCTACTCTGTTTTGAGAACAACAGGATGTTATTCATGTTGAATTTCTGGCAAAGGATACGAGCATTACTGCGGTCACGTACTGCCAAACTATGGATAGGCTGAAAGTAGCCATACGTCAGAAACAAAAAAAAAAAAAAGCACTCTGCGTCGGGGTGTTTTCTACACGATAACGCACAACAACATGCAGCCCGATGGACCCGTTCCATACATCATGAGCTTAAACTGGAAAATTCTTGACCATCATCCGTATAGAACTGATTTAGCCCCTTCTGACTACCATTTGTTTTGACCCCTAAAGAAACACCTTCGTGGGCGGCGTTTCGATACACTGGAATGGCAAGTATGATTACCTAGTTACGGGAGACCTGGAGTGACTTTTTTATTATTATTTTCAGAGAGCATGCAATATTTGCTATCACGTTGGAATGCATGTCTGGATCGCAATGGTTCCCATGTCAAATGTTAGTGTGATACCACGTGTCAAACATGACAGTTTCAGGTATTTATCTCTGCACGTTTTTTTCACTAAATCGAAAATTCACCTTACTTTTGGATACACCTTTGTAGTTAAAACAACTGAAAACACTGTTGCGAATGCTGCTGCATAATATTATCTGATCACTTTATATCTGGTATTATCTAACTAAAACCTGTAATAGTGTTATAATTTGTGTGATGAAGGCAATAATAAATTGCTGAAAATATAACTGTAATTTATTAAAAGAGATTTGTTTTGGACAAATTTATTTTATAATTAAGATTAGGTACCAAGTGTTCAGCCCAATGTATACGTCTACAACTGCGACTATCTAAGGACAATCGTTCCGCTAACGGTAACATACAACGAATTTTGAGTAAAAAAAATGTAATTTCAGTAATTTCTGTTAATACTCGAGATGATATAATACTCGAGATGGTTAATGTTCGCTGAGCTTGGTCTCGTCTCGACATACAAGTGTATGTCTAGGTTTCGTTTCGTCTCAGCTAAGTTTCGATATGTTATCTCGGTCTCGTCTCATATCGGCTAAGTCTCGATATGTTGTGTCGGTCTCGTCTCGTCTCGACTAAGTCTAGATATGTTGTCTCGTCTCGTTTTGGCTACGTCTCGATATGTTGACTTGGTCTCGTCTCGTATTGGCTAAGTCTGGATATGTTATCTCGGTCTTGTATCGTCTCGGCTGTCTCGAAATGTTGTCTTGGTCCCGTCCCGGCTAAGTCTCGATATACTGAGAAGTTTTACGTCTCACGATTATTGTACAGAAGAATAAGATGTACGAGTGATTACAATTTCATCTGGATGGCACATACGACCTCCTTTCTCACTTCCCCAAGGGACGCGATTTCCTCCTATGACACCCTGTATGTGCTTCCTTAGATCATTTTTTTTTTTCACTTTAGTTCTCGTCTTGATGTTCATACTATGATCTAGAACAGGGTTTTCCTCAACCTGGGTGTCGTGAGAGGGTTTCATGAGGGGTCGCGAAGATAAGCGGAAAATGAATGAACTGACGAAATTTGGTTTTAATCCATTCGCTTTCAGAAAGTTACTGTATCAATCAACTATATACAAAAGTTGTATTCTACTATTATAGAAATAGATATACCGGTATATCTTAAGATCTCCGCAATAGGTATATTTAAAAAGAACACACACACACACACAAACACACAAGCTCATTACAAACCCGAAATTATAAGGGGGTCGCTGTTAAGAGGATGTGATAAAATGGGGTCGTGATACGAATTAGATTGAGAACCACTGATCTAGAAAATGGTAAGAAGAATGAGTATTCTCTCTCTCTCTCTCTCTCTCTCTCTCTCTCTCTTAAGCATGAGCGTCGAGCTCCTTTGTGGCTAAGCGGTTAGCGCACGCGCCTTTGGCGTGGAAGACCCGGGTTAGATTCCCGGCGGGAGTTGATGTGATTCGAATTCCACGTTAATCAGTAGGTCAACGTCTGATATAGCTTCGCAATTGAATGGGACGTTAAAGTCAAACTCATTAAGCATCAGCGTATCTGAAATGGGCTCATATTAATTCGATCTTTCCGTTAATGGCAGGTAACTTTACAGCTACTTTGTATGCTGAGTTTCAATTAACACGATTCACCAAAAAAAAAAAAAAAAAAGTTAGTTGAATAGAATAGAAATTGTTGGTAGTGACCGAATAGATGACCCGAATATACGAGTTAAGTTGATCATACTTAGACTAAACCCGCTAAATCCTATATACCAGGTAAATGTATGTTATCAATTGAAAGTTTTAAAGCTACTGAATTTTTTATATATACAAATTTGTTGAAAACTGCATAGGTTCTGGCAAGCTTTTCCAATTCTTTCTTCAACTTAATAGCATTTTCGGGGCTTCGCCATATGATTATGCCTGGCAACAGCTCAACACGGTAGATCTTGACTTCCTTTCCTGTGTACGATTCTGCGCGAACTAAAACTTCAGCACAAAAACAGGTTGGACCATTGAAACGAAAGAAGAGCCCTGAGTAACTTTTACCTGCATTGATTCCTTATTCCTTGGTTCTCTTCACACACTTCTTTTGTCTAACAGTTTCACTTACAAGGGAACATCTTATATTGATAGTAGCATTCCCCAATCAAACAATGTGCAGTCGATAGAGGAGTGAAGAAAAGTGAGAAATCCAAAGTTTTACAGGCTGACACCCAAAAACACGCGAGATACAGAGGAAAGAAGAATCTAGAATGATGTGAAGATAGCAATGCAAAAGATACAATGCGAAGTTATAACTTGCATACGATAAGCACTGAATTTCTGCAGTAGACATAAGTTAATTCGGCAGTGGAATATAATATTCAATTAGATTTTTCTAAATTTGAATTGTAACCACTCTTTGATGAACGGGAAAAAATATATAAAAGGAATATTTTCCATAATACGATTTACGTGTAAATAACATCCTGAATAAGTAATGTTTGTAGACTAATTACACTTACGTATAATTCAAGAAATGATTTTGTTTTCAGTTTAACGTCCGACGCTTGTACCCTTTAGGCTAAAGGAATTATGAGAGAAGAATTAATGAAATGCGAATGTGAGAGGAAACAATTACAAACCCACGGACACGATGTTGTCCATCACAAAACTTACTTGATCGAGGATCAAGGATTTTAATTTAGGATTTAGATTTCTGGTCTTTCGGAATCCTATGGCCAAGTTAGCTCGTCACGTTTGAGAAGGACGTCCCTTGGCGAGTACACTATCTGAGGAAAGGGAAGGGAAGGAAGGAAGCGGCCTGGGACCTATATGTTAGGTACCACCCCGGCATTTGCCTGGTGTCAATGAGGAAAATCTCACACAGGATGGGTAGCCTGAAAAAAGTTTTTTTTACACTTTTTCAACTGAGTGCCCCCACCGAGAATCGAACCAGGGACAATTCGCACCCAAGGCGAGAGCGTTAACGACTAGCCTACACGAGGCCATACCGGGGATCAAACCAGGAACCCCATGCACCAGAGGAAAGCGCTCTGCCACTGAACCGCCGTGCCCTCCACGTATAACTACAGGGATGATTAGTTGTAATGCAATGTCAAATAAGTTCCCAACCTCTGCACACGTGTTAATGTACAACGTTTCATTGAAGGTGGGAAGTGGTATGGGCTGTTTAATTTGCAAAAATAAATATAAAATGCAGTTTGTTGTCACATGCTTACCATACAACCCGCTAATTATATTGAACAACCACTAATTAAATGTGTACTTATTTTATATTGGTTGTGGAAACATGAACAGGCGTTAATTTAATTTGAAATGGCTTCATAATTGGTAATAATTGTGGTCTGCAAAAAGCGAATTATTTAGATACAGGAATAATTGATAACAAAACAATCACGTATGCTATGTTAATTTTAGCACTGACATATCTTTGGTAATAAGAGTATGTATCATCAGCCTTTCACATGGCAAGAGATTCCCTAGAGGCACAAAATTTTGTTTACAGATAAAATTTCACAAAATCTAATCATGTACGAAGCCTTTTTTACAGCTAACGAGGGGGGTGAAAATGAATGCAAATTTCACGTAGTTTCGAAGAACGCCTTGCCTGTGTGCAACCAAAAATACTTCGTGGTTTTGCGGGTTTACATAACAGAGAAGGGTAAATACCCAAGCAGTGAAATAGTTGTGAAGGAATTTTTATTCCTCTTTCTTTTCTCTCTCTCTCTCTCTCTCTCCCTCTCTCTTCAGGTTCTGAATTAAGAACCGGTAATGACGGGTCCCTATATCCAGTATACAATACAGGGTGGCCCAAAAGTATATATACACCCCTGCATTGATCAAGTATAACATTCTAGCTTATACTGGTAGGTTTATTTGTATCGGCTGTTCCGAGCTTAAATAAAAAGACATTAAGAACAAATAATAAAGCAACTAAGTCTACCTGATGTATAACAATAAGAAATTATATAAAAAGCAATGAGTTGATCAGTACCGGGCTTTATAACTACTTTTGGGCCACCTTTTATAACTAGTGGTGTTATCTGTGTGTACTACAGTGTATATGGAAAAATGAATGATTTTTTCCCTCTCTTTAAGTTGGGCAATTTCACTACGTTATTTTTGACTGGTTCAATCCCAAACAATGATATTTATTTAATACTTATTCTGAAATATTTTAATAAAAGTCTCACGGTCAGATGAATCTTCTCCTTAGCCATGAGCTCAGTGCATGCAATAGGTTTCAATTAAAAGCCTTAAAGAAAGAACACGCTATATTTCCTGGAAATCATGTAATTAATTTCTATTATTGCTTGTTGTTTTATTCAAGTGACAGAATGATAGCAGCAGATGATCTACAGGGCGGTTAAAGAGTATGGAAACCCCCAAATAAAATCCAAACCGTTCAGAATTGCGAAAAAAGGGGAAAAGTGATAACAGATGAGGGGGGAAATCGTTTGAGGCATATGGCACCATCGGCCGTCATCTTGAAATGGCAGGAATTTTTTTTCAAACGGGAACCCCATCGTGTGATACATCAAATACGACTGAAATGTTTCCAGGAATCCAGTGGTGAAATATTTTTGGCTCTACGACCAACTGTTGCAAAATTTTAACCGATTTTTTGCACTTACCTGGAGATAACACTGCGGCCAATGTGTGACCCACTGACTAATGTTATAGCAATTGTTCAATGTCCCGTCCCTCCTGGGCAATCGTTAAATGTATCCGTTGCTGCTAGTCACCCATTACCCTGCCCAGCATAGACAATGGATATATCCTTTGTCTGTGCTGCCCATCATGTCCTCAGGAATGCTAACACACGCGTTAATAATCCTGCATTGAAGGTGGTTAATGTCAGTGATTTTGGTAGCATACACAACGGATTTCACGTAGCTCCCCAGAAAAAAATCCAATGGAGTAAGGTCTGGAGAACGCAGTGATCATTTCACAGGTCCTCGTCGGCATATCCATCTCTGTGGGAACTGCTCATCGAGGTACTCACGAGCACATTATCCGCAATGAGGTGGTGCCCCGCCATATTGATAGAACAAAGGGAAAAAGCCATTCTCTAATGCGACGGACGGCAGGATATTCTCCTCAAGCACGTTACAGTCGGTGATTGCATTTAAACTGCCGTCGATGAAGAATGGAACCACCACACGGATAGACCCCACACGCCGCACCATACTATCACTTTGTCAGAGCCAACGACCCAAGAATCGTCGTACCAGTGTGGATTGTTGTCATACCAATATCGGTGATTTTTCTTGCAAAAAAAAAAAAAAAAAAAAAACTCGTCCGAGAACGGCACGTCATATGCTAATCGAGGATTTTGTCTGATTTGTTCCGCGGCCCACACAGAATTCGATTCGGCGGTTTGGATCACTCTCTGTTAGATGTTGGAATAACTGTATCTTCTATGGGCACCACTTACGCACAGATACGATTCGCAGAATGGACGTACGGTATACACCACATTCTTGAGCTAGACCACGGGTACGACAGGTGGAGCTTTTCGAGAATGATGCCAACACAGCAATGGATGTCGCTTCGTCCGTCGCTGGGCGAGACCTGTCTGTTTTAGTTTGTTTTCCACTGACCCGGTTTCCTTAAATTTAACTATATCTTTCCACAATGCACTATGGGAAATGGGCTCCCGTTCCGGGTGATGAGCGTTGAAATCATCTGCGATTTGTTTGCTGCTGCGCTTTCCTGAGATCAACAAGATTTTTATTCGATCATCCCTTGTTAGTGCCATTCCGTGTTACGCTATCCGAAACAAAAGAAAATCGGTTAAAACTTTGCAACAGTTCGTCGTAGATCCAAAAACATTTCACCACACGATTCTTGGAAAAATTTAAGTCCTATTTGATGTATCCAATGATAGGGTTCCCATTTTAAGAGGTTCCCGCTACTTCAAGATCGCGTCCGATGGTACCATATGTCTCAAAAGATTTCCCCTCCCTCGTCTGTTATCACATTTTTTTTCTTTTTTTCCTCAATTCTGAACGGTTTGAATTTTATTTGGTTGTTTCCATACTTTTGGACCACCCTGTATTCTGATCTTTCATTATTCCATTAGTTAGAATGGCCAGGCGAGATTTTGGCTCGCAAGGTTTTATACCGAAACCATGAATTCAGAGACTAATATTTGTACAATCATTAATAATAGCATATTTTGTATATACAATACATATGAACAAGGGCGCCCGCCACCAAAGGTTTGAGAATCTGAACCAAGTATCGGCGTTCGGGAAAAATATCTAAATATTCTAGGGTCTCTTTCTTAAAGTATGCCAAACAAACGTTACAGTTTTGTATAATAAAATAAATAAATAAATAATAAACATTTCGTTTAATATAAATTAATCTAAGAAGTTCTTGCAGCTCATGATCATTAGAAACTGACATACATACAGTGCATGTTATTCAGAATTAGGTCTTGAAGTAATCTCTACCAGCATTCAGCACCCTTTAATAACGTTCCTGCAACTGCGGATATTCTGGCGATAAAACTCGGTTTTAGACGCAAATAAATTTGTAAGCGCGTGCTGCAGGTCTGCCTCATTGTCGAAGAAATTGCTGCGGAGTTATTTGTCTAGAAAATGGAATATGTGCGAATCTAATAGCGCTAGGTGTGATAAGTATGGTAGATGGCAGTGTTTTCCAGCCATTTAGCTGAATGGTCACTCGCTACGTATGTTTTTGCATTGACTTGGACGTACAACACACTTTTGCGATTAACCAACGCTGGCTTCTTCTGCAATACGTGCGCACCAGCTGCAACTGCTGCGAGTACAACTGGGCAGTGATGGAGGTGGTAGGAGCTCGTAATGCCCGCTTGGCGACTAGTCCACCAGAGAGCACGATTTTGCTTCCTTACAGAAGTGGTCTTGAGGTATGTGGCACAGGTCAATGTAGTGACAACCAATGTCTGGTATCCATGGGAGTCTCCTACTGGACTCGCTTTTCGTCCCTCGTAAGCACTTGACCAAACATGTGTGTGTTGCGGTGCCAAAACACTTAAAAAAAAAAAAAAAAAATCATTCAATTGTTCCTTGTTGGCTCCTCACAATGTGTGAGGTACCCACCTGTTCAACTTTTACATCTGCAGGTGAAGTCTGGCTGTATAATTGGTAACTTAGAAGCGTTTAGCAAGTTTCCTATACATTTTACTGTTGTCTTCCCTTTAAGTCCTCGTAATCTAACACCTGTGATACTGTAGCTCACGGTAGGATTAATGACAAGGGCTCAGATCTCAGACTATGAACTTCTAGAATCAATACCTGCCGGTGCGTTCGTCCATAGTATCCTCCACAAATGCCTGACGTATTCGACGATTTGACAGATCCCCTTTAAAGTCATCCACGAACGAGCTGTTTCGATACTTCCATTTCTCTTCGATATTGGACTAGCTGTGTGGTTGTTATAAGCGCAACGTGCCTGCGCTAATAGTCGCACTAACCTCCCAGCGCTAACTGCGCAAGCCACTTAGTTTCTTTTGATAACATTTCATCAAATGGGACGTCAAAAACGGCAATAACTTTTTTGGTTGCCCTGTACAAAATATATTCTTAAACGGTTAAAAATTTATTGAAATTGGTTAGTATTTATCAAATAAGATTATAAATGCGCACCTGTTTTGAGAAACAGTAAATTGATTAGAAAATCTGACTCCCTCTTCCCGGAATTCATATCCTCCCCGGCCTCCATAATTAACATCAAACTGAATTCCTGATAATGACACCAAGCAGGAAAGCAACCTTTGTGTTGTTATAAGAGCTTTAAGGTCAATGACACGCGAATAGCAAAGAACACAGCAGATGTTCTTGTAAAAGACGAAGAAAGTGTTCACTTGGCCAATACGTACAGTCAAAGATTATAGTTAGAGGTGACCTAGTCGATGATGTTTCAGTGCCATGACTGGATAAGGGGAAGACTTTATAAAAGAAGAGAAAAAGGGTTATTTTTTTTCATAAGCTTCTTTTTAACCTTCGTGAAAATTACACACTTTTGCGCGCCTTTTTCCGATGGAATCGAAAACAAGTTGGTGGCAGCTCTGTCGTAACGTGTAATAATAAGCTATGATAACGCTCGCCAGTAAAACCGCAACTCAAAAGCCATTATCATCACACATTGAGAGCGCGCCATATGGTGAGTAGTCGTGGTCAAACCACCGAGGAAAAACGAAGAAAAAATCATTTACAAAAAGAAAAATGAAAGTGTATTTAAAAAAACACACAATAACAATTCTCCAACATTGTGAAAACGGATCTTCTCACCGATACACATTACATTTCCATGAACGATGATGATACCACCTACCGGGAAATGTCAAACACTATGACCAACTAGGGTGGGGTGAGGAGGGGAGGAAAGACTCAACTTGCACCAAACATGAAAAAACAATGTCAAACAGGACAGGACATTAACAAGCACTGGGGAGATCTTTTTAATATTTTTTGCCCAACTATTTTTTTTTCCTGTTAAAAGGCTTGTTTTGGTTTATAGTTGCTGAATGATGTAAGCATAAAAAAAGTGCTCAAAACACTGTTCGTCGCGTCGTTTCAGAGACCACACGTCATGCAGTAATTACGCGTTACATAGAAAGCAGAGGTTTCTATCTATGATGATCATTTTATTTGCGAAAATTTGTGATCTGGCTCTTTTTAAACGTTTATGTGACAAATGATCCAGCGATAGATCTAGAGCCATGATTCCCAATGTAGTACGAAGCCCCCCCCCCCCCACTGGAGAGATTATATTACTGTATATATATATATATATATATATATAGGGGGGCCCAAACGTAGGTATTACCTGACCAGGATAACAGTGCGGTTTTGGGAGAATGGCGCTGCTGTTGCGTTTACATCAGTTTCTTGGCAAGCGCGGTGAGACAGGGGAGTGGAGTTTCACTCTGCAGTGTATCCAACGGTTTTTGAAAGCTGCAGTTTAGATGTTATGTGGTTGTAGTGAACCATTCCTGCAGTAATGCAGATGTATTGTTAATAGTGATATACTGTATGAATGGAAATTACCAATTTAAGAACATAACACAATTGACAATTCAGTGAGCTTCTACCGTGTATTAAGCAGATTGTATAAAAATTGATTACGTTTTATTCGATGTCATTATAAAACAGGAGCAGCCTGTAAAACGCTGCTCGCTAGTTTGTTCGCAAGTTAATATGGAGGGTATATTTTTGTTGTGGTTTTTTTTTTCTTGTTACTTAAGATGTTCTGAAAATAACTTCAATAACTTTTGAAACTGTTTGTCTTAACTTGAACCAGGGGCAGATCCAGGCTGAATGTTTGGGGGAAGGCGTTCGAAGTCAAATCAAGGTAAGAGTGTATTGCAAACAAAAGTAAAACAACTTTAGAGAATGAGAGGTAGCTATTGTCTCAATTTCTAGAATAGAAGTGGCCACCTGCGATTTCGAAGGTGAACATTTTTTTGAGCAAGAACGCCAATGTAGAGCCTGGCTAATTTCTTGCAATTTGCTTTATTTGACTTCTGCAACGTAAAACAAAAAAAAAGTACGGCCTACCTATTTTAGGTTTTATTTTACATTTATTATACAAAGATGAAAATTCTTAGGTTTTATTTTTAAAATAAAAAATATCGTATTCTGGGGGAGCAATCGCCTCGCCCCCTGGACCTGCCCCTGACTTGAGCATATGCGTGAAATGGTTTATTACGAACAGGACAAAAAGAACTGTGATAGATTGATTATAAGTAATCCGGTTAGAAACATTGCTGCTGCTTGCATTTTAGTTCCAAAACCGGCCGCCCGCACTCTTCGCTGGTCAGGTAATATACAGTACTGTACTGATCTGTTTACTGTATTTTATATCATTTCTTATTGTTATCAAACAGGTAGACGCAGCTTCTTTTTATTTGTTCTTAATGTCCTTTTTACTTATCCTTTAAGCCCGGAACAGCCGAAGCAAATATACCTATAAGCTAGAATGTCATACTTAATCAATGCAGGGGTGTATACCTACTTTGGACCACCCTGTATATATTTATATATAACTAAAAATTAAAGTGACACCACGTTTGTGACTTTATAACTCCTGAACCACCCGACCGATCTTGATCAAATTTCCAACAGAGATTAGATTCGGGCCTGGGATGGTTTTTATCCAGGGGCGTCATTTCAGACTTTGCTTGGGGGGGGGGCAAGAGCACCACCGACATAAGACTTTCATGTTTTGTACTAGTATATTAGTATACAATTGATTAAAGTATGTGTGTTCCTCAAACTCTTGGGGGGGCAATTGCCCCCTCCTGCCCCCCCTAAATAACGCCCCTGTTTTTATCATGTCACTTTGACGGTACAACGTAGGGGAAGGGGAGAAGGGAAGTTATAAAAAAAAATAAAACTTCGTAACACTTGAACCACGCCACCCATCTCGATAAAATTTGCCATGTTGATGAGGTTCGGGTCTGCGATGGAATTTATCATTTCACTTTGACGGTGCATCTTACGGGAGGGGGAGGGGAGATGTTTAAACACTTATTTATGCATATATCTTTATTAACTACAGTCAGGAATATACGCAGGGGAGTCCTGGAAGCTCGAACCCCTTGCCTTGAAATCCCGTCTTACGTATAAATTAAGTCTAATTTTAGGGGTGATTTTATAAATTTTTACTATAATTTATACTCATATTAAATTTGAACTCCCCCAAAAGCTTTATACTTCCCTGAAATAAATTCCTGTGTACGCGCCTGACTACAGTAAATATCCTTTTTTCACTATAGTAATACAGAATTTAATATAAATGTATTAAATAGTATGTGAGTGAGCAAATTATTATGTCTTGACATGCACTTCAAAGAATTTAACATTGTTCAAAAATCCAGGGGGTAGGTGCTCCTCTTGACCCCTGCTGCGTAGTCATGCAGTGACATTTATAGGGTGCACCAAAAAGGACTTTACAATTTGAAAACTCTTATTGATTTATTTAATTATCTTACAGACATGGTTTTGGTGTCACTTTGTAGCAAAATACATCAAGTTTTGACTCACGTAGTACACTGGTTCAGAAACAAGCCACCGCAAGCGCTACCGGCAGCTGCAGCAAAGATAGCTGCCTTTACTGGTCCCAAGCGTGCTAGTTGTTTGTTTTGGTTTGAAGCATTCAAGTTTGCGACAACTGTGCAACATAATTTGCGTACAAAGTATAGTAATGATCCTCCCAGTAGGTTTACTATTTATCAGTGGCATAAGTATTTTTTATTGAAACTGGATGTTCGGTAAGACACAACAATTCTTCAGGTCGTCCCCGTACCGTCTGAAAACATTGTAGAGCAAGTGAGACTTTAGATGTGATGTCTGCGGCATCACCAATGGAAGCCATATATACACAGGGGGTACTGGAGCACCCCAGAAATTATACTTGTCACCACTGTGGCACTATTCTCAGGCAGATTGGTTGGTGCTTTCGTGTATTCTCATTTTGGAGCGTGACATTAATGGCGGTGGGTGTGAAGTAAATTATCTCGTTTCAGAAGAGAATATATTCAAGTAGTGGGGTTCTGGAGCACCCCACCTGTGTATTTACGCATGTGAAACTCAATTTTTGACGAAATTCGGTTTAGATACTTTGCGTGCATATTTGTTTAATTGCATGATGGAGAAAGTGAATGCAGGTTCAAGCAAGTTTACAAAAAAAGCCTGACATTGTACACTTCTACAATGAAACGACAGAAGGTGTTCGACTGCTTCGGTCAGTAAGTTCACATATATATATAGTCTCAGCAGAAAAACCCGACGATGGCCTACCGTTTTCTCTATGGTATGTTGGATCACCCTGGCGTTAACGCAAGGGTTCTGTTCTCCAATAAAGTGGGTTAAAAGAAGAAAATCATACGAAAGGACTTTGTAAAAGAACTGGGGATACAGTTAGGTAGACCCTACACGCTGGAGCGCCTCAATAATCTTCCCATTGATTTGTCTACTGGTATCAGAAATATCCTTGGTATTCAAGAAGAATCATCATCACCTGTAATTAGTTCAACACCTAGTCTTCCGAAGGAAGCACGATTCCGAATATGACCTAGGAATAAGGACATAAAAACTAAATCTTTTTGTATCAGACGCAAAGTGCCTGTTTGTGCTGAGCACAGAAAGGAAACCTGCATTTCATGCAGTAAGGAATAGGAGTGTCTGTTCAGAAATACATACAAACTACTATTGCATATTCTTGTAAGTGATAATGTGAAATAATATGTTTAAGTTCCTGTATTACAATTTTAGTAGAGTTTATTGTATGGGGTGCACTGGCACCCCACCTGTGTATTCACGTAAGTTTTTTTTCTGTCTGTGTATTCCAGGGTTAACCTCTTTAGGTATAAGGTAAAAAGCCTGATGTATTTTGCTATGAAATGACACCAAAATCATGTCTATAAACTAAATAAAAATAACCAATATGCATTTTCAAAGTTGTACAATCCTTTTTGATACATATTTCTTATAAAAGCAATGTAAAAATATTGGCGAAAACTTGGTGGTATTCATTAGTTTTATTAAGTAAATAATTTTCCTTCTTCACCTCCTCCCCTAATTTTAAAAATATGAATAAAAGGATCCCCATAATCTCTTTTTTTTTTTTTTTTTTTTTTTTTAAGCAGCAAATGCTTCAGTCGTCAACAACTTTTCTCGGTCACGATGTGATCTATTTGTCATGCATCAATTTGCATACAGCCATCGTTGAGAATTAAAACCACACACATCATCATTTAAATTATATATATATATATATAAATAAACGTATGGTGAAAACCAATTGCAGTGCAACCATAAATTAAAGTTTTAAAAAACAACATAACTTCTGAATGACCGAACATTTATTTAATCTCGATAGTTTCAAATTGACGTTGACAGGTGGCAGCACAACTGGTCATTAGTTTTCGTCCGTTAAAAAAAAAATAAAAATGGCGATTTGCTTGACTGAATCACTCAATTCAGTCTCGCGTTGCTGTGGTGTTTGTTCTTTTGTAGCGATAGTCATGTTCCGGGAAACAGAATTTTTATTTGAGTTCAGGAATAATTGTGCATGCAATAAAAAAAAAAGGTAAGGGAGGAGGGTTAATAAGTGAATGAATATGGAAGTAATAATACTAATAAACAGATATGAAACGTCATTCGTCACCAACATTAATTTGTGAAACTCGTATTATTGCAGAAGTGATCCTTTTGAAGAATAAAGTAATACTAGCAAATAGGGGCGGATCCAGGATATGATCAAGGGAGGGGCTAAACCATATTTTGCCGTTTTATCCAGTGTAAAGCAGGATTGATTCCCATTTTATATAGTGTATACCTGAGGGTCAAGGGGGGGCTATAGCCCCCATAGCCCTCCCCTTGGATCCGCCACTGCTAGCAAGCCCATACGTATAATTGCGGGCAATGGGTATCTTAGTGAAACATCCCACCACCTTTTTCCTTTCTAGGTCAAAGCTTTCAGTTTTTCAGTTTAACGTCCCACGCATGTTTGTTAGGCTAAGGGAGACGGATGATTTAGGCAAACGAATAATGATGAAAGAATCGATGGAATGCGAAAGTGGAAGGAAACTGGAATATCCCGAGAAAATTCATGTATACTATGGTGCCCACCACAAAGTAACTTGGCTGGGAATCGAACCAAAGGCCACACACGCCAATGGTAAGCTCTCCACCTCTGAGTCACCATGCATCCTATCTCCTAAAGCAACTTCGAGAAAGAAGATCTGGGCCATAATTTCAAAGCCTACGAAATATGGTGAATTTACCAATTTTTTGGATGTGAGATCTTAACTCTCGGTGAAGTCATTTACAGCTTATTAATTCCACTTGAGTCAAATAGTTGCTGGCTCCAGGAGCATGTCCTTATCAGAGCACTGAGATAGGGGGTTTGAGATTTTTGGGAGGGGTAGGGGGACTTGACTTCACCTTACATCTTGATTTTTTTTATTTTGTTTTCATTTCAGCAGCGAGGCTATATGAGACGTGGACCTAAAGCTGAACGTGGAATCAGAACCACGAGCTCCCTCCGAGAACCGAACTTGGATCTTCCATGCCAATGGCGTGTATGCTAACCGCTTAGCCGAGAGACCTCTCTTCCTTTATTTCTAGTTTCGAATATACACTATATTTATCTACATGACCGGCTCGTCCATATAGACACACACTAGGCAGTTGTGTAGGGCGCCGCAGCGGGTGAGATATTATTTTGCTTTGCGGTGTATCTAACATTAATAGAGTGTACAATTATTACAACGAACTATATAAGAACCACTAAAGCAAGATGCCACATATGGTAACAAGTTTCATCATGTACTTGGTCGAAATCGATCGCATTAACTATGTTCAAATTAGCAAGGGATGTGTAATGAAGGGTAGTTTTATTTAGGAGAAGGCTCTTTACCTTTCAAAAAGTAATGCCATTAAATTAGGGGCGGCCAAAATATCACAGGAGGCGCCGAAATATTTCTTGCTCAAGGTGTCAAAAATATCTAGAGAAGGCCCTGTTCAGGAGGAGCTGAACCTCTCCTCTGCTACTCCCACTTAAAGTCTGTTCAGAAGTTAGATTGTAGTAATTGTATGTACATATTTCTATTATTATTATTATTATTATTATTATTATTACTCTCTCTTGTTACCACGGAAGAAACGTGCACTTCAGCTTGTCTTAAATAACAACTGCTTCTCGCTTAATTGTCATCGTGGTGTTAACTACGACATTCTTCCACGGAAATGAGCATTTAACGATTTGCAGTTCCATCTATTAGATCCTCCTTTGTTTTCCATCAGCTGTAGATGAACAATTGACGGCCGAAATGAGGAAGGGAAACGATCAGAGAGACCAATGACCTCTCTGCCAGGAACACTAATATAACGGGACTTCTCTCGCGGCTGGAAGCAATGCATATGACTTCTCTTAGTCGTTGCACGCAAACGAATTTGATTCGTGTGTCTGTTCCTCCCCCTCTCCCCGTTATCCTTCCATCACTTGCTTTCACCGAATTACAAAAGTACTCTGTTTGTTTTTGTTTGTTTGCTCGTAATAAAGAAATTGCGTATTTTGACATAGAAGAACAATTACAACTTGAATTTTTGTTTTATTGTTTACCAAGAATGGTGTTTACTAACAAGGAACAAAGGAACAAAAATAATCTTTGGTGTAAGAAAGTTATGCGCATTGTGTTGACAAGCGAAGCCGTAACTACAGGAATTTTAAAGAAAAAAATGAAATGAAATCTTTGAGTTTTACGTCCCACGGTTATGCCGGTTAGGCTAAAGGAGACGGTGAAGATGAGAAATGAATGAAATGGTGGAATGAAGAAAGTGGGAGGAAACGGGAGAACCCCGAGAAAACCCATGCACACGGTGTTTGTCCACCACAAAAGTTCACTTGGCGGGGGCTGGGATCGAACCCGGAACCCCAAGCACCAGAGATGAACGCTCTACCACTGAGCCACCGCGGCCCCAACAGGAATTTTAATCAGCAATATTTCGAAGATTAGAGAAAAAAAGTCAATTTTCAATAACGAAAAGGTTCATTTAATTTTACAGTAAAACAAAAAGCGAGAGTAAAAATTATGTGGAATTATTGTGTTTGGCTTTGTGTACCTATGCAAAAATTTCAGAGCTCTAGATACATTATACAGAGTAGACAGTTTATCTTGAAACGCTTTTGTTTGTTTGTTTGTTTGCTGTTTTAATTGATAAATGTAATTCAATGACATTTTGCAGCATGAAAATAGACACAGGGGGACATTTTTTTAGACCCAGAATCAAGTTATGTATCTTTATATATTTTTGTCAGGTTATTACATAGATCTATTTCAAATCTACATGTTAAGGGTCTTCACTACAGTGAAATTAAACTACCGCTAATTTTAGAGTTTTTCTGTAATATCTTCAAAATAAATAAAAATATTCGAAAAGCAGGAACGTAGTGAACTAGACAATACAATTTTGCATGTGATACCGTTATCACAACTCATCTATCTGCTTTTGTTTTGCAACTGTATATAAATTTAGCATTTTTTTGCGGGTTCTGCAAATAGCGCCATACCAAAAGCAGAGAAGTGAATTGTGGTAAAGGTATCACATGCAAAATCGTATTGTCTTGTTCACTACGTTTCTGCTTTTCGAATATTTTTATTTGTTTGGAAGATATTACAGAAAAACTCTAAAATTAGCGGTAGTTTAATTTCGCTGTAGTGAAGACCCTTAAAACAAAAACTTACACTACGACCATATTCATTACTCAGTCTTACAAACAAACAAAGCTACAATATCAGCGGCGCAAATCTGTCTTCAACATGGGGGGGGGGGGGGCAAGTAAGACCGTTGCCTTTTTTTGAGGGGGGGGGGAGTAAGTAATGTTCAAAATAGTTGTGAAGTTGAAAAACAAGCCTGTAAATGAGCAGGGAGCAGAGTTGTCTTCAACATTGGGAGGCGGGCAGATATGAGGCTTATTCTGGGGGAACATCAATTTCATCTCAATTTCCTTTGTGGCAATCGGACACAAATCATCACATTTTTCCCCAAAAAACTCATTTCAAATCGGATTATTGGGGGACAGTCCCCCCAGTTCCAAGATTGGAGGGGACATGTCCCCCTCATCCCCCCGGGATTTGCGCCAGTCTACAATATCACAAATATCCTTAAACATCAAGGCTTTGGAGGTCTCTACAATAGTAATGTGCGACAGACGTGACAACATACCGGAAGCACGTTAGTGTGGTCATAATATGGCACTAAACGGCGTGACAAACATCTTGGCATTTGAAGGCGGCGCTCCAAGATCCCTTTAGACCTAAATCCTGCTAGCAAATGAGAGGCCAGCGGTATTTCCACGTTTATTTTGCACACATCCACGTCTATCTCCTTTGCCTGATCGCGCTGTAGTTTGTCTGCTTACCCATAGCCACAACCCTTTACCACTTGGCAACGTCGCGTCAGAGCTTGCGTTTTATTCGTTTAGCTGAAATGCCAAGATGTTTGTCACAGGCCTTAGTTTCTTACAAGAACAAAGTTACAAAGGATTAAACAGTTTACTTTCTTTAAAAGGTTTTAATTCGAAAAACTTCTTAGATAAGTATCACATAACTGAGAAGCACCCACGGACGAGGGGGTCCGGACCTCTAAAATTTCCTAATATACATGTTTACACTTTCTCAATAAAATTATACTTTTTAACAGGGAAATGACTGAAGTAGAGTAGAAATTTAATCTTATACTTCATTTGTACGATTTCTCTTATTAAAAAATCAATCTAATTCTTTTACCTTTTTCTAAAAATATAGGTGGAAGTATTTTACAATTACTTATCGTCTTTTTGGAGTGCAGAATAATACCTGTTTAATACTGCATAGATGTAGTGGCTTGTAGTATTCGATCAGGCCCGTAGCCAGCCCCAAAATGTAGGAGGGACCGATAGCAGTTGGGGGGGGGGGCGACCCAATCATATTATAATTCATCATTATATTATAGTTCATTTGCAAGTCTACCGTGAAAATTTTTGGGGACGGCCCCGCGTGTCCGTATGGATACGGACCTGTATTGGATCCCCCCGCCCCAAAGGTTGGACCCCTCGCAATAAAAATTTCTGGATGCGCCCCTGGTTTATAATAAATGAAAATAATCATGATGCCGTTTATACTAGCAACTTCATATCTCAACCTGTTCCGGGGACATGATAAATATTAGTCTAGTTTGTGCTAACTTTTAGGTGATATATCAGAGTATGTCGAACAATGCCCTGTAGTGTGCCACACGCGCCATCTCAATTGGCGCCAAAATTTTTGCCACACTCCACAATTACTCAAACAATTAACGACAATTATTTTTCTAATTGCGTAGACAAGTTTATTTTTTCTTAAATCTTAAAACCAGGAAAAGCGAGAGAACAGGGAAATGTTAGTCATTCTCTTCGCGCTCATTCCAGCTGTCTTTATTTTTTTTCTTGGATGAAATATTCTGTCTGCTTCATCCCTCCCAGCCAGCTCACTGTCTGCTCAAGATGCAGTTAAACCATAACCTTTCTCGTCTAGAGAAGATAATATTTCCGCCTACAGGAAAGTAATAGATTCCTATTTTTTGGTTATCACACTCTTAAATAAATACAGACGACAGAGTTAATCCAATTTTCATTTAGTTAACTTAAAGGTTAAAAAGGTTATTTTGGTAGCCAGTAATATATTCAATAACTATGACACAGAGTCTCATCTTCCCGTAATACCACCACAAGTGTTCGATTATAAATTTGATTATTCACTCTGTTTTTGAAGGTTTTAGTAATATAACTTGTCACAGACCTAAGTTATTATTTTTAAGCACACTTGCAAAGTTTGAACTTTTGAACTCTTAAAATTTTATTAGAAATATAATGTGTCTGGAGAGTCATGGTGTAATTAAAATTGTCTTAGTAAATTGTACTATCTGTAACTAAAAGTGACTCTTTGTACACATGAGGTCAAATGTTAACCTTCTCAGGTTATCAGGGTTTTTGTATCAAGAAATTTTTCCATGTAAAGGAAGCTTTTAGGATACGCCCTCCGCCTGCTTACGCAGTCGCAGAAACTTAAATTCGTTTCATAAATAATTAGAAATCCAATCAGGTAAAACCCTGACTTACCCCTGCCTTCACACGTCCCTAACCTAGTGCCGTGTGAAAATGATAAGGTCAAACAAAAAGTGAGGACATCTCTCTCTAGGGTCAGTTAATTAGAGTTAATTCCATAGTCTTTTCGAAGAGGCGCGGGCCTCCGCCCGTTGCCCCCTTCGGGGGAAATTCCGATAACCCTTAGAAGTGGCACAAGCTCCCGCTTGTTGCTTCCTTCGGGTAAAGTTCCATCAAACTCCAAGACATGGACTTATCGTCCACAGTCTAACTTGGAACTTGCGCCGGAACGTTGACACTCTTGTTATAGCCCGTTCTTCGGTCGGGAGAAACTTTGTTACATCCCTCACCGACTTGTGCTATTGTGTCGGCAGTGACTGTTAAATTCCATCATACGGCGTAAGGACGGTATTCCTTTCACCACGGACATTTCATAAAGATTCATCATTGGAGACGAGCAGTGTGTGTTATCACTAATTCAACCTTAAGTGCTCAACTGGACAGTACCTCTGTTCTCACTGTGAGTATACCGTCAACCTACAAACTTAGTTACTACTACTCAGATTCTGCTTACCTAATCTGAACATTGGCTCTATACGGATCTCTTCAAGATCTCTCATTAACTCAACTTTTGTGTACCTAAATGCTTCCTAAAACACTATTAGTTAACCTGTGCTAACGCTGAGTTACGTAGAAGACCTCATGTAGGAAAGTCACCCTGTAATGTATTCAGTCTACGGACTTATTCGAGCCAGCTAATAAAATTCTTCCTAACTCGAACTTGCGTTGTTTACGTCATTCCAAAAACATTCTCAATACTTCCCTTTTGGTGAACGTTTCGTAATTCTTTCTCAATATCTATATTAACGCCTCGTATCGACGTGCCCATGTTGTAGTCTACTGGCGAAGGCAGATGACCTGTGGAATGAAATCCTGTTGGACGTAGTTCGAATCTGGGAACTGCATTCACCATTCGTCTCACCTCTATTCCATCATCCATCCAGGAGAAGACCAGCTTGTGCGAAGTCCCAAATTTCCGAAGACTTCTAATCCCGTACGAAGCTCAGTGACGACATCGTCTTACATGAAGTCCTGATCATCGTCCGTCTATCCTGCTCTTGTATTTCAGCCGCTCGAAGTACAAGTAAGTTTTATCGTAATAGTGTTTTTAGTGCTTTTAAGTGATTGTGCTACCTGGTGCGTACGAAACGGCTACAGCAACGTCGAAGATAACCCCGGAGTCGTCCCATCTCGACTTGGAGTGCCTGGAGGTAGGACCACGGACCTCAGGTGGGTTATCACTGTTTATTTAATATTTTCATGTAACTGTCATTTGCATTATCTTTTCGTCAAGTCGCTTAACTGAAAAGGGGATCACCTCCCAAGTAGTTTCAAAATTACTTTGAAACCTTTTGTTGCTTAAATATCGTTTGTGTGAATTGCTAATTACTTTTGATTTCCTAGGTCTCTTTTAATTCGAGCAGTAATCTCGTGTTTAATTATAACGATATAATATGTTTTGATATGCTAATTTGCTAAGTATTCTGAACTGGCTGATAGCAGTGGTATTCCAACTCGCTGACGCCTTCTCGCCAATATCTTAATACTCGTAATCATTGTTCTCTTGCGTACTGACCACACTCGCCCTTATTGTGACGAACACCGCCTTGCTTTTATTATTTGTATTGTTACGGGACCCTAAAGCTGTCCCCCTTGACGAGTGGTCATTCGATAGCCTATTTGCTTGAGATGGACATCTGCGCCTTTGCGCCCTTACTAGGTTGTTATTGAAATTGTATGTTATTTAACCATCTATCATCCGAGCTGCATAGCTCCTCTTTGATACGGACTAATTTAAAGTCCCTATATAAACAGCCTTTTTCAAGGCTACCTCTTGCTATTATTCATTATTATTGTGCTAATAACAACCTCCTTCACCAAGACATACTTTGGTGACAGATTGGTGGAATGTGCACGCGCGACATAATTGTTGTCGGCCTGTGACATGCGATACTCCGCGTCACGCACATAACTTGATGAATGAATCGTTGGGATATGTACCCGCTGACATAATTTGGTGGCTACATTGAGATTCGAACCCTGGCCCACATAAATGGTGGCCCTGATGTGAATTATTCTTGTTGTGATATAATTATCCTCTGGCGGTATATAAATACTTGTTGTTCTTGGCTATCGTTCTCTATCGGTGTCTTCGCACCCTGTCAGTACGCCCATAAATTAGTTAAGCGCTCGTGTATATAAAACCTATATTTTGACTCCTACCAGAGCTTACTTGGGAGCGTGAACAAACTATTCGTTGTTCTTTAAATGCAAATGATAGAATCGGTGTTCTACATCTTTCTAACACTGAGAATCCTACCAGTCCACCACGAAGGTCTAAGTTTCCCCTTGAGACCGTTCGTGGCCGCGACAGCCCCCTTTGTGGCTATTTGCTCGTGAGAAAGTCTCATAGAATTTTATGTATTAGTTTAATAGTTACAAAGAAGTGTGCACCCTATATATATATATATATATATATATATATATATATATATATATATATATATATATATATATATATATATAACAACTGCACTGCACAATTTGTTCATTTGAAGTAAATTCTAACATTTTCTGCTTGCAAAGTAACTCAGTTGTCGCCAGAAGTTAATAGCAGCATTTGGCGTCGCTTCATTTGTTCAAATGCTACGAATTGAAGATGAGTTGTTATTCTAATCATGAATCAAAACATCCATCCAGGCGTCTTCCCCCACAAATTGGGATTGTTTATATCACGTGAGTGTGATGTCATCATACACAAAATGATCCTCCTCCTCTTACCCCTATCCGTCTCTGATTCGGTTGTTTACATTCCACGTAGGTTGTCTCACGAACCAGCATCTTGCAACCATAAGCGGAACGTTACGTCACTTTAATCGTTAAGCTTCTGCCAGGCATTATTATTTACACGAAGCGCGTAGGAGGTTTAATTCTATCCCTTCGGATACTTGTTCTACCGGGTGAGTAATGCCCTCCTTTCTCTCCCCGCCCGTCTAACAAATCTACCATCCTTCGGAATCATCCATCCCTAAACTAAGTTTTCCTCTCTACTACCCCCGAAAAACCAACAAACCAAAACGGAAAATTAATATAATGTCTCGGAATGAATTTCAGAGTTCAAGGACAAAGTGAGCTTCATCGAACTGTTATTGCTTCCTTTGGAATCCTTAACTTTCGTTTCCCTCAAATTTCATAAATAACCACCTGAAATTTCATAAATAACCACCTGAAATTTCATAAATAACTACCTGAAATTTCATAAATAACCACCTGAAATTTCATAAATAACCACCTGAAATTTCATAAATAACTACCTGAAATTTCATAAATAACTACCTGAAATTTCATAAATAACCACCTGAAATTTCATAAATAACCACCTGAAATTTCATAAATAACCACCTGAAATAAGACACTCGTTCTTCGCACAAGGAGAATAGTTTTATGTAAAATATTTGAAAGATATATTTGAACCCACTTTCTTTCCTTAGAATGTACGAGGCGTATGCGGAAAGTAAGTATTCAATTTTGTAGTAATAGCTTTGAAAGTTTTGCGCGTAGTGAGTGTTTTTTTCGGTAATTTATTAAACAGTCCAAAAAACATTACACCCTACGCCACTTAAATTTAAATAGCTCCGTCATTTTTTAAGATCTACTAAAGATATTGGTAACGATAGAAAGCTAAGATTATGCTCCTTTAATTAGTTTGGACTGCGTTTTCATATTTTTAATAACTTCATAGTTATTTGTCATGAAACGAAAAAAGAGAAACGAGAAAAACTAATTTTTGGCCCAAATAACCGTTTTTTTAATATGGCGGCAACATGTAAACAATATATCCAGTTTTCTTACTTATACTATCAATTATCTTTAATTTGGTACAAAAACTAAGTTTCCAACTTGTTTGTGTGAGAAGATATTTCAGTTCAAATATAATTTGTTACTTGCGAGCGGGCGCCATTTTGAATATTGAATTTCACAATGAAGCCCCGGTTGCGGAAGTGTTACCTTCGATTTTTTTCATTAATTGATCACCCTCTAACAGGTTCTGAAGAGATCTGCTGTCATCCCGGACTTTTCTACAGTTCTTATGGACAGAGCCTGGATCAGAACGCCAGTACGGTTGAGTTGTCGCGAGTGTACTGGATCCTCTGATCGTTTATAATGTTCAAAACAATTGCTGAACCCGCCAACTGTGAGATTCGATCTGCTAGAGCCTTTCTATTTCAACTGTGCCCCTTCTGGCGCTGCTGTCGATATGTGATTTCCCGTACCTCCCTCGAAAGAGGAGGTACAAGTTGCTGCGGCCGACGTCTTTCAATTGTTGGATGCGAAAGTGTTGCAACAATGAATTATTTCACGGAATTTGTTGTGCTCTGTCTTACTAGCCACTCTAAGTAGCCTACGATCTTCACTCGTCAAGACCAAGAACTCAATGACAAATTGGCAACACAGCTGAGGTCATTCATTTCTCTTCCCTAAGTAAAGGGATTGTTTCATCCGCCAGAGGGTTGCGGAGGTGGGGCTGAAGTATATTTCGCATATTTTCCGAGGGCACAGTAGGAATAGACAGGCTCTATCCAGTTTTTAAATGCAAGGAACGTTTGCCGGCCGAAATTCATCGTCAAATTGCGTGGTGAATGCAATGAGTGATGGAATGGTGCGGAAGTGTGTGCGGCAGTTCAATGAAGGGTGGACAAATGTCCACGACGAACCACAAAGTGGGCGGCCTTCTGTTGTGACTGATGAGTTGGTGAGGAAAATGGATGAGAAAATTCGTGAGAAAAGACGGTGCCATCTGGCAGCCCCGACTTGCCGCCGTGTGACTACCACTTGTTTCTACACCTGAAGCACGAGCTCGGCAGTAAGCGCTTTGAAAGTGAGGACTAGAGATGGCCACATTTTTTTCGGAAAATATTTTTTCGAAAAATGAATGTTTTGAAAAAACGACGAAAGAATTTTTTCGAAAAACTAAAAACGAAATTTTTCTCAAAAAAACGAAAAACGAAATTTTTTTCGAAAAAGCGAAAAACGAAATTTTTTTCGAAAAAGCGAAAAACGAAAAAACGAAAAATGAAATTTCCGAAAATCGAAAAACAGATTTTTCGAAAAAGGCCATCCCTAGTGAAGACGACGCAAAAAAACACTGGAGTTATGGTTGTCTTCACTGGCGGGATGTTTCTTTGAGCAAGGTTTGAACAAGTTGATTACCTCCTATGACAAGTGTTTGAACATTAGTGGAAACTTTGTCGAAAAAGTACTTTAAGGTTTGCTCTTTCATGTAAAAATAAATTTGGCTTGAACAAGTCTGTTTTAGTATTTTTATTTATTTTTTTTATTTTTTTTAGAAACTATACTTAACTTTCCGGAAACGCCTCGTATATTTAAATGTAAATGAAATTTTTAAAATCGGCCCAGCTCGACTAATACCTGAGGTACTAATTATCTTCAAAAAGTTATTTCAAGCTTTGTAGTCATTACTCTTTGTAAAATACTTAAACACCCTCCCCCCCTCTTTTAGGATGCGCATTTCATTCAAAGTGTAATAATAAAAATCCAAATCCAGCCAAAGCTAATTATATTCAAAAGCTTATTTTAAACCGTTCAATTGTTTCATTATTTTTTGGAATTTTACGTATACGAACTGAGAAATTTAAAATATTGTAGAAATTTTTCCCTATTCCCCTTCTGAAGCAGAATTTTTGAAAACACTTAAACACGTGTCATCATAGTTGTAATCAGGAGTTTATATATTCAGTATCATATGTGTAATTTAAGTAGCATATGAGATACGCATTTTTTTTGGCATAAATTTTGAGCTTCCTTCCCCTCCTGTGAAATCCGTATTTTATTGAAAGCGACATGACAAAAAAATAAAAAACTAGCTCGAGCCAAGTGTCAACTAGTTTCCAAGACTGATTTCAAACTGTTTGCCCATTTCCCCATGATGGAAAATGTCCCCTTCCTCGTTAAAAGTGGAAGCTTTGAGAGCGATTAGACAAATGTCAACATTTGTATTGAACGGGTATTATTCTGCACCCAAAAAGACGACAAGTAATTGTAAAATACTTCCATCTATATTTTCGGAAAAAAAATTAGTTTATTTTAATAAGAGAAACAGTATACATGAAGTCACTTGCAGATCCAGCGGGGGGCGATCGGGGCAATCGCTCCCCCCCCCCAGAAGACGAAGCTTTCTTATTTTATATATAAATAAAACCCATCTCAGAGTTTGGAGCTGTTAAAAGTAGCTCTAAGTAGTAGTATTACAACCCACCGCCTCCCCCAGAAGTCTGTCCTGGATCCGCCCCTGGATGAAGTGTAAGATAAAATTTTCATGCTACATCAATCATTTCCTTGTCAAACAAGTAGAGTTTTATTAATAAAGTGTACAAATGTATGTTGAGTTAGGATTTGTTTTGGGGAGGGTCTGAACCACATGGACCCCCCGTGTTACACCCTTGAAAAAGCCTCTTTATAATTCAATAATTGTAGTAAGCAGAGTTGATGACGATGTTTTGGTGGATCAGTGGTTCACGGTGGGTGGTCGTCGGATTGAGTCATGGTGGGTCAGAGTGGGTCGTTGGTTAAGTTTTCATTGACCCACGCCATCTCTGGTAGTAAGTTGATGCCAATATGAACGGATCTTTCGTAGAATGACCAGATGTACTATTTTACGACTAGAAATGTAATAGGGCGTATAAGACATATAATCACCTAATATTTTTATAGTTCAGTATATGATCACTTTAATTTTACAAAAGAATGAACATATACTAGAATGGATATACGCTGTACATTTGAACACGGTCAAATGTACACCTACCAAAAGTTCTAGCATTATATATACGACTGTTTGAGTACTATCTGCTTTTAAGGATTCAAATAGACCTACCCTATACTCTTTTTTTTTTCGCCAAAATTTATGCTTTATACTCTGATTTGGTAACAAGAAATGAATCCTCTTAAGAGAAACGGTGGCCTAACGTTTCATTCTTGCCACCGTACTCAGACCAGGAAATAATACAAGGTGAGATCAAAAAATACGGTGAATCTAGTTGCACAGTGCCATCTATCGATGTTGCATCCATTTCAACTAGTAACCCCAATAGCCTAAACCTTTGGGACAGCCAATGTCGTGTTTGAACGAGTTGTGACATGTTAGTTGGCTTCCAGAGGCAGAAGAGTGAGGACGTGTTAAAGAGTGTCCGTCGCGCGCCAACATTTAAGTTTTGTTCTAAACTGAAAGAAAAAAAAAGTCCCAAAGAAGCTCACGGAATGTCAAAATCAGTGTATGGCGACGAAGCGATGGCATTGAAGACTGTTTGTAAGTGGCATGCGCGATTCAAAAGAGGCAAGAAATCGGTTGAAAGCTAGCAAAAATCCAGACGTCCTTCGACGTCACAAACGGATGAAAACGTGAAAAAAAAAAGTGGCACAAATATTTTTTTTTCAAACAAGCGAATGACTATTCGAGAGCTTCCCGAAGAACTGAACATCTCCAATGGGTTCGTGGAAACCATTTTAACCGTCGATTAAATGGGGGAAATGGCTTCCTTCTTCACCACGAAAACGATGCGTGACACACCTTGCTTTTGATCCGCGATTTTTTGGCCAAAATAAAGAATATTCCTGTCTGCCCACATTCGCTGTGTTGTCCAGATATAGCACCATGCGACTTCTGGCTCTTCCCCAAAATTAAAATCGTGCTTTAGAGTCTTCATCCTGACGAAATTAAAATACCGCTAATTTTACAGTAATTATGTGATATCTTCAAATAGATGAAAGATAATCGAAAATGTGGAACAAGACTGCCCTAGACAATATTATTTTCCATGAGAAACCGTTATCACGACTCACTTATCTGCTTTCGATTTCGAGCCATTTTGAAAATCGGAATTTATTTTCGCGTTTGTAAACAGCTTAAAAAGGGAAAGCCACTAGGTGACTTGTGATAACGGTACCTCACGAAAAAATAATATTGTCTAGGGCGCTCTTGTTCCATATTTCAATTATCTTTTTATCTATTTGAAGATATCACATAATTACTGTAAAAATTAGCGGTATTTTAATTTCGCCGGGATGAAGACTCCATTCCTGACATTGAGAGGGACACGACAAAGCAGCTGAATACTCTTCCAGAAATGCTTCCAGTCATGGATTCAATGTTGGGATAAGTGCGTTACTAGCCAAGGAGTGTACTTTGAAGGAGATTTAATCAAATTCCTTGTAACCTTATCAGTTTGTTTCTAATAAAATTATTCACCTGAAGGAGATTAAATCAAATTCCATGTAAGCTTATTACTTTGTTTCTAATAAAATTATTCACCTGAAGGAGATTAAATCAAATTCCATGTAAGCTTATTACTTTGTTTCTAATAAAATTATTCACCTGAAGGAGATTAAATCAAATTCCATGTAAGCTTATTACTTTGTTTCTAATAAAATTATTCACCTGAAGGAGATTAAATCAAATTCCATGTAAGCTTATTACTTTGTTTCTAATAAAATTATTCACCTGAAGGAGATTAAATCAAATTCCATGTAAGCTTATTACTTTGTTTCTAATAAAATTATTCACCTGAAGGAGATTAAATCAAATTCCATGTAAGCTTATTACTTTGTTTCTAATAAAATTATTCACCTGAAGGAGATTAAATCAAATTCCATGTAAGCTTATTACTTTGTTTCTAATAAAATTATTCACCTGAAGGAGATTAAATCAAATTCCTTGTAACCTTATCACTTTGTTTCTAATAAAATTATTCACCGTATTCTTAGATCACACCTCGTAAATTTGAACGTTTTCCTCTCTAATTTAATATTAGCAAGACGTATACTTACGAAGGTATGAGTAAACTTTTAGAAACTTCTTAAAAACCTTGGGAGGAGGTATAGAAAATTGACCTATTAACCTTCTCCTCCTACTACATGGACTGAAACCGATATTTTCTCCGAAATCCGATGTTGCCAAGAAATTCAAGCTAGCTGACAATTTTCGACCAGAGGGGTGAGTATTCTTCTCCGTCACTTGAGAAAGGTTTTGGCGAAAAAGAAAACAAAAGTAGCGTAGAAACTCCGAATGGTTTGTGTTTTTTGTTATTTGACACTTTGAGTGGAAAAATCTTCCTCCTTCCTTTGGAGAGGAACAACATTCGAACTGGACGGCAGCTCTCAGCAAAAATAGGAGGTGAGCAAAAGCTGATCTTCTCCGTCATATGAATATGGAATGGAATGTCTCAAATGCTTTGGCGAAGAAAAAAGTAGTCTGGAAACTCCGAGTGCTTGATGTTGCTTTGTTATTTGACACTTTCAACCTGCTTTCAACAGAATATTTCTTTTTCCATTGAGAAGGAATGATCTATATATGCAGGCAAATTGGTCAGTGTTTGTTTATTTCCCCCTTCTCTATATAGAAAGAAAGAACCCACATGTGTAAGCCATTAATCACAGTGTAATGGGGACCAAAGCTAGGGCAACGTCGTTGAACATAAGTTAAGTTACAATGTCACTAGTAAGAGGATATGATTGTTCGGACTGTTCCGATTACCACCCACTAAGGTTTTTAAGATCCTACCAGTTCTATATTCCCATTTTTCCTATTGATTTACGTCAATATTCTCATTTTTGGTTTAAAATATTCCTGGCCACTCCAGTCTTTCGAGAACCGATTTTCCAATAACTACCGCTTTCTTGTCCAACCAGATCGCTGTTTTAGAATAAAAAAAAAAAGAAAAGAAACACGGCGACGCACGTCTTGCCCTCTTTGTGACACCTCCACTCCAGCGGCTGATAACCATCTGGGAGAAGGCCGCGTATTGCTCTCCATGGCATCGTAATCGAAGCGTGATGCTCTCTTGTTCTTGATAGAGTTCTTTTTAGCTTTTTTTAAAAAAAATTCTTTTGTGGATAGCTCGTGGCGTCTGTTATTATGGCTCGCTGATAGCAATCTCGAAAAAAATCCCAAATTTTACCTCAATCGATTTACGTGGTCCAGCGACTACGAAAACTACAATGCAATGCAGGAAGCGCGCTTCATAGCTTTATTACTATTCGATTTTAATACAGTAAAGAAAGGTGCAATTGTTATTTGAGAGTTCATTAATCCTCCCTGTTGTCACGAAATTGTACACGCGTTTCCCACATATTGATGCAAAAATCAAGATTCATCTTTTAAACATTTCTTGTTGATATCTTCACTAATGTTTCTTGAAGAGCTTAAATCTCCGTCGGGCGCAACTTGCCTGTCAGATTAACAACATTAATATTTGCTAATTTCCCTATAATGGACTGAAATAGTATTAAAATAACTAAGGTTATTTAAATTAAATACAAGAAACTAAAATTGAATAACGAAACATGCATTACAATAATAAAATTGCATTTAAAAAAATTTTTTTTAGTCTTTCATTCAACTTCAAGCAATTTCAATTTTCTTCAAGAAAGACCTAATTTGCGAAGAAAGATGTAGTTTTTATTATTCTAGAGCCTTCTTATTTCAAGTGCGCCCTCAGAAAATATGCGAAACATACTGTACTTCGGCCCCAGCCCCGCGCACCCTCTGACGGAGGAAACCCTCCCTTTGCTTAGGGAAAAAGAGGTGAATGACAGCTGTGTTGCCAATTTGTCACTCAGTCGCTTGATCTTGACAAGTGAAGATCGCAGGCTACCTTAGAGTGGCTAACAAGAGAGTGCACAGCGAAGTCCGTGATATAATTCATTGCGGCAACGCTTCCGCATCCAACAATTGATCTCGGCCCCAGCAACTTGTCCCTTTTCTTTCGAGGGAAGTACGGGAAATCCTACATAGACAGCAGCGCCAGAAGGGGTACAGTTGAAATAGAAAGACTCTAACAGTGGTTTTATTCTTCAATTTTAATTTCTAATATATAATTTATATAAATTTAGTTATTCTAATACTCTTTCAGAGCTCGCTCGTGGCTAGCTGGTTAGTATACGTGCCTTTGGCGTGGGAAACCTGGGTTTGATTCCCGGCGGGAGCTCCTGTGGTTCGGATTCCACGTTGAGCTGTAGGTCCACGTCTCACATAGCTTCGTTGCTGAAAGGGACGGTAAACTAAAAATCAAATCGAAATACTCTTTCAGTTTATATACATTGAAACTAGCAAATATTAATGCTGTTAAACTAGTTAGATTAGTTCTGCCCGATGGTGTTCAAAATTAAGTTGCTTACGAGAAACAACAACATGATTATAGTATAAATATCGGCTACTATTCCCGGGAAATCTCTGTTAGATAAACATGTTTGCTCTTCAACCCACAGATTATATGCGCCCATTGGAGGGTTAACTATTGTTTAGCTAATCCTTAACAGCACTCTTGGTAGACCCCGTGTAAGGTAATGGTCTACATGGTTGGGGATTCGTAACTGAAAAATTAAAGTTGAAAAATCCGTTGGCCTAAAGTCATTTCAAGTGTACGTTGGCTAACCAACAATTTCCCGTCATTTATCCCGCAACTTTGACCTTTTAACTTCCAAACGCAATAGTACTTCCATCATAAGAATTGCAAATACTCGGCGGAGTGATCAATTATAACATAGGGTCAACACTGGTAGTTGGCTTGCCAACCGTTTCCCACTATTGGACCCATTGTGTACATGGTTGTTCTTGGTATGGACATTCCACAAAATTTCAAAATATTCATTTTCCAATTTTCTTCATTACGCCATTTTTCATTCATTCTTATCGTCATGGTCTCCTTTAGCCTACACGCATATCCGTGTCCTCCTCCGGGGAGCACTCTCAAAGCTCCGGGAGGCAGTGCCGTCCAAAAACATGTCTGGAAGAAACAGTGCTTGTAATCAGTGCCGGATCCAAGGGGTGGGCTTTAGGGGCTATAGCCCCCCCCTTGACGCTCAGGTATACACGGGATAAAATAGACTTCAATCTTGCTTTACACTGGATAAAACGGCAAAATATGGTTTAGCCCCTCCCTTGATCACATCCTGGATCCGCCCCTGCTTGTAATAATAATGATATTTCGTATTCGTTTATTTGAAGTTTAATGCTCTTTTTCAGCAACTAGGCTGAGATCTTTCTAGGTGAAAAGGCGAGAACCTTTTTTATTCAAGACATCAAAAATAGAGCTACTGCCAACCCTTATCTTTTACATCAGGTGTATGTGAATCTTCACGATAATGAAACCTGATAAAACCAGAATACAAATATTGTGTCAAAATTGTGACAAACAACACCGAAATAGAGTTGCAGCAAACGATATCGTGGAAAACAACACGTCATATGCACATCGAATACCGGTACAAGATTGGTGGTGTTGCAGCTTTTCTTAAAGATGGCGCCAAATTTGAAATTCGATACTATATTTATATAATGTGCATTCTGTATATGATAGGTCTATACCTTCTACTGATTTTTGCGTAAAGGGTATTGGCTAGGAACTATACGGTCTATTTAAAAGACACTATCCCAACATTCACCCTGGTCAAACTAAGGCGAAAACTCTGGGGGGCGGAGACTTCTGTTATGATGCCCAGTTATCAAATTCCTACCCGGAACCTCTCGACTGCGGAGTAAGAATGTTAATCACTAATTTCATATGTACTTCTATGCAGGGCCGGGTTTAGGGGAGGGGGTGCATCGGTGCAGTGCACCCCCTTCGTTGTATATATATATATATATATATATATATATATATATATATATATATATATATATATATATATATATATATATATATATATATATATATATACACTAAGGTAAGAAGCTGGCAGTGAAAATAGCAACTCTTTCTGAAAATTCCTGCTGTCATGTTTCCGTTTGGAATTTGAAACAAAGCAGAGTTTTGCAAAAGCAATAGCTTTAAGTCAGGAAAAGGACTCAACCAGAGCAAACATAATTTCCAGTGCAATTTCTCATTCACATCACAGATGCCTACAATGCATTAAAGAAATCAAATTTAATTCAAATGTAGTGGTAGTTATTGGCGCACCCGCGTCAGAAAATCCTGCATCCGACCCTGTTTGTATGTGTTATTTTTTCAGCTTTTGATTTCTAATGCATTAGCCGTATTACTTCATTTTTTTGTTTATGTATCTACAGTCTAATTTTTCTAGCTCTGTATATGGTCTTTTCTGAAAATAAAGAAAAAAGAAGCAAAAACAGGTTACCATTGCAATATTTATATATCCGTTTTTTTATAACTGAAGTAAACACTGTATTCTATTATTTTTTTGTAATACTTTTTTTTTTTACCTTGAGAACGAACTCACATAGTAATGCAAACAGAATATCTTTTCAACAACACAACGATGAAAAAAGACGTAGAAAAGGGCGAAATTAACAACCAAATTATCAGAAACATCAATCGTCAGTCACACATATCACTCATGTTACGCTGCCACAATACTAATGAGAATATTGGTGTTTCTAACTAATGAGAAATATATATATATATATATATATATATATATATATATATATATATATATATATATATATATCTATTATATAAAAGAGAACGCACAAATCCTTTGTTCCCTCATCACGCTAATACGGCTGAACCAATTTCTTTCATTTTTGGGGGGTTATTAGGATTTGGACCCTAGATGGTTTTTATCATATCACTTTAATTTTCAATTACCAGTGTCTTGAGATAATTGACCATTCAGGTGTCCATAAGGTACAAATCCTTTGTTAGTTCATCATAGGTAAAAATAAACGTATTTATATGCAACCCACATGACCGTGTCACTCGGCGGGTTAACATAAATGACAGGCGATATAATGTTAACATTTAGTGCAATCTTCTATGGTTTTTATCATATCACTTGAAAGCGAAAAAGTAAAAATTATCTAAGTAACAAAGTTTATTGCGTTCGGGGGTGACCGCAGCGAAGCGGGGCGGGTTAACATAAATGACAGGCGATATAATGTTAACATTTACTGCAATCTTCTATGGTTTTTATCATATCACTTGAAAGCGAAAAAGTAAAAATTATCTAAGTAACAAAGTTTATTGCGTTCCGGGGTGACCGCAGCGAAGCGGGGTGAACGCTGCTAGTATATATATATATATATATATATATATATATATATATATATATATATATATATATATATATATATATATATATATATATATTCTCATTAGTTAGAAACATCAATAAAAGAAAATATGTCAATATTGATGTATATGAAATAGATTTCACACATGCACGTTTATACATATAAAGGCACTGACTGTATTTCATTACATTTTATTTTTTGAATTTTTTCACGTAACGTACAGCAAGAAAACAAACATTGCCCACATAAATATAATAACTTACTATTAACCCCCGATACAATTTAAAATTTAATCTGAAACGTTTTTAAATAACTAAATAAATGTAATCTGATACGGCTGGATACATGGAAATTCGTGTTGTACACGAGATGAGAAATCGATTCGTAAATTTTGTGGAAGTCTCGTCTCATACTGCTTTTGTAAATTTATATACAAAATTTATGTCCTGGTTTGTCACTCTTCCCCGCTGGTCTATCGACTAGCGTGGAGCACCTTTGGTGTCCCGGTTTTAATTCTAGATGGGGTAAATATTGAAGTCCGCATGTATTATGGTGGTTCGGATTTTATTTAAGACTGCAGGTCCTTATATACCCTCGGTGCTGAAGGGAATGTTAAATTCCAATCCATTAAAAACCAATAAACTGATGAATAACAATGTAATAACAGGCAAAGAATCATTGGAAATTAATTGTTCGAAACGCATATACAAAACGCTACGAAGTTATGCACCAACCCAATATTTAATTTATTTTTCTAAAATTCGGGGGGAAAAAGTAGGCAAGAAACCTAGCTGTAAGCTGCTGTAAGAAGCGTAGGAAAAACCCTTAGATTAATCTGTTATAAAGTACCCCTGACTTCTTATAGTTTCAAGAAGTAAGTACCCGGCTATTTGAGGCGATCGCAAAGCGTATTTATTGCTCATGCGTGCTCTTGGAATACGCTGACCATGTATTTAAATATAGACTAATCATAAACGCGAAAGCAATAAAATCGCTGAGAAAACGTAAGCTCGAGCGTATTTGGTGCGGGTCGGAACAATAGACCGCCTGCTGTTTAAAAGATTTCAAAAGGAAGGGGAAAAAAAGGAAAGATGTGTTGCCAGGCAAAGGGATTGTAGCAAGAAACAGCTGCTTGGAAGATGTTTTTTTGCAGAGTATTGGAACTCTGCTATTACCCACCTGGACCTGGCAAAAACACCTGGAAACCCTAACTGGCTCACAGTATGATTTACACATCTGGTGAAAGTAAAATTACTGAATAGTTACTTTGGCCGCGTTCGCTACAGGGGGTAACGCTTTCTCGACTAGCCTAGGACTAAGAGGTAGGGCAAAGCAGCGGAGACGCTTGAGGGAAGTCACCATAATAAACATTTAATTTTATCGCTACAAGCTAAAGCAGGGTTTCTCAACTTGCAGGACGCGTACCACTAGGGTACACGAGTCGCTTTTGATGGTACATAGCTTATGGTGGTATCAATAATTAATATGCTTTGGTGGTACGCCTGTGGAAAAGGTTGAGAACCCCTGAACTAAAGGAAGAAAGTTTCATACAGTTTCAGAAAAGCGAGCGAAGTAGCTCAAGTGGTAGTGCGTTGGCATTGCATTCGGGAGATCGTGGGTTCGATTCCCGCTGCCGACCATCCAGACTGGGTGGGGGTTTTCCAGAGTTTTCCTCAGTCCTACCAGGCAAATGCCGAGATAGTATCTAGTAAACAGGCCGTGGCCGCTGTCTTTCCAAATTCTTTCCACTGTTATTGTTGTTGTTAGATATCCAGTATAAAAAAATGGCCTCTGAACTGTATCTGGTGATTGTTAAATAAATAAATAAATAAATAAATAGTACATTATAGTCCGCGTTACTCGAATTGGTGTATGATATCAGCCAATAAGCTCGCAGTGCGGTTACTAAACCTTCAGGGAGGAATCTAATCATTCATAATTGTCCACAAATACGAACACAATACGTAGGTTTCTTCTTGCTTCAGCTTGCGTAGCTACAAATTTTTTGTCGATCAAGTATCGTGTTATTGTACTATTAATTTTTGAATCTTAAGGTGTATAAAATTATCTTGAGACAGAAAAAAACAACAGGAAATTGCGTTTAAGTTCTTAAGCTACAAGATCTTGCAGGAAAACGAAAGAGCTCAACCCACTCACCACTAGATGGAAGCACTTGACATGGTAGGCTGCTGGCTGTTGTGGCGTACGAAAGCCAAAGCACCTAGGCATCTCGACGATTAATTTCCGTGATCCTCCAATGACATGGGCCGAGAGATTACCAGTAATGAGGATTATTTAGAAGACTCTTGCTTAGGACCTCGTTACCAGAATAGAGCTGCTCTATGTTTTAATTAAGTTTCCGGACGGAAGGAAGTTTTCAGAAAATGCAGACGACTAGAAAAGGCAAAAGGGAAGGAGGAGGAGAGGGGAAAAAAGACGTGGATTACGGCGAAAACCCAGAGAAAAGTTTTCCCCGCGTTTTAATACTCTCAAGCTTAGGTAGATGTTAGTTTTCGGCGACAGGTCATTATGTTGTTTTATGTGTACGTACTTTGTCGTTTCACGTGTTTTTTTGTTTTTTTAATACATATTTCACAAACGTTTTTTCGTTTCTTTATAAGACAGTTGACGGTCAGAATTCGTTCTTTTTTCACCCTCCTATTTCTTCATACACACAAAAAGTGGTAAAGCGCGCGCGTTACGGAAAGAAGTAATCATTTTTGACTCGGTTGCGAAATTCATGTTTAAGAAAGGTTTGAGTTGTTTATTAGAGGCAACAAGAGTTCATTTGTTTCCGCAAGAAAATGTTTTATGAAGAATACTTTAAAAAAATCTTTGCCTAGTTTAAAAGAAACAAGTTTTGTTAAGAACTACTAAAATGTCCTGTATATTGTGTACTTAAAAAACAAAAGCGAAAAAATTTTTACTTTTTTATACATCTAGACCGACAACTAACTTTGTATAACTTTTTTAAAAAATATATACGTATATTAAGCTAAAAGCAGTGGCGTATCTTGAGGGAATTCATCATATCGGTAAAACTCAAACTTCTGTGGCTACAAAATAAGGAAAGAGAGCTTGACTGATGTACCAATTCTTATATGCAAGCTTTCTTTTCTTTGAAGAAATGAAATTCTAATTCTAAGCGATGTAATCTCCCTCAAGAACCGCCACTGATTGAAAGTAAACTCCGGGCCCACATGCAGTTATATTATTAATGGGTTATGTTTGGGGAATACTACAGCGATATCAACCTGAAATGTTATAAAATCCCATCTCAAGGGGCAAGAATTCCCATTTTACTCTCGAATTTCCCACGCTATACTAATAAAATTTTCTAAAACTTAGAAACCATGGACAGTGAAATTAGTGTATATCATTTTCTTCAATATATGAGTGAATTATTCAGAAATTCCGATCGTTTACATTTATTCAACTAAAGTTTATGATCAAGTATTTTCCTTAATTGAAAGAGAGAATTCAAAATGCTGATAAAAATAACTACATTTTGTTGTGATTTTAGTATTTCCACCACCTTTCGTACCATGATCATCCACTGAACGCTATAAAACTAACTAGAGAAACTTGATTTCGTATAGAACGTTTTACCTTCTTCCGTTAAGTCTGTTCTTTCTTTCATTTTTTAAACAACAGTATAATTAACGTCGTTCCTTGGTGCTTATATATATATATATATATATATATATATATATATATATATATATATATATATATATATATATATATATATATATATATATATATATATATATATATTCACAAGCCACTGCTTAAGAGTCTTTATCCCGACGAAATTAAAATACCGCTAATTTTACAGTAATTATGTGATATCTTCAAATTGATAAAATATAATTGAAATATGGAACAAGAGCGCCCTAGACAATATTATTTTGCGTGAGGTACCGTTATCACAAGTCACCTAGTGGCTTTCCGTTTTCAGCTGTTTAGAAACGCGAAAATAAATGCCGATTTTCAAAATGGCTCGAAATCGAAAGCAGATAAGTGAGGCGTGATAACGGTTTCTCATGTAAAATAATATTGTCTAGGGCGCTCTTGTTTCATATTTCAATTATCTTTTATCTATTTGAAGATATCACATAATTACTATAAAGTTAGCGGTATTTTAATTTCGCCGGGATGAAGACTCTTAACACTAACATGCATTTTATACTAACAAAATTTGACAATTAGCATTAATTTCGCGTTTATTGAAGACTTATTCGTCTACTCGCTCGCAGCCAATTTTGTAGGTGTCAATGGAATGTATATCGCACCTTTTCGACAAAAGTAACAAGTCAAAAACCTTAAGGGCCAAGCTCACATTCCTGACGAGAAAATTAACATAACGCGAAATTTGTCATGTTTGTTTTAACACACACTGATTTCAGAATCAGTTTAAAGCTATATTTACAACACTTTTGAACATAGAAGAACACACCATTGTGATTATAAAAAAAAAAAAAAACTTTAAAACAAGCTACGAGTTATGTCAGTTTTCTCGCGAGGAATACGAGCTTGGACCTTAAGGTTTTTTGACTTGTGTCACTTTTGTCGAAAAGGTACGATATGAAAAAAAAATCCCATGAATTCTGGCAATTTATACGAAAATTCCCTTTATCCCATTTCGAGATACCATCGTCAAAAAATCGCTCAATATGGGGTATTTTCAATGGGTTGGCATCACTGGAAGTACACTGGCTTCAGTCAATTGCTGCTATTTCTGAATTTCAAGACAATATTGTGTCATCTCTTAATTCAAGTTACTACCAAATCACTTCACTCCATCACGATACAGGATCGACAGCGAATATTTTATTTTCGTTACCGGGAATAGAGCCCGGGATCATGTACACACCAAGAACAGGTTCCTATGCATGTGTGCATTGGGTTAACTACGATAATTTCCTTTGGTGGGCTTACTTCTGAAAATTGCAGTCCTCTAGAGTGGGCCTGCCACCCCCGTAGTTACGCCTATGCATATACGACTATACGAGTGCATTCAAGTTATAGCACTTTCATTTTTTCTCAGTACTAGTAACAGATAGAAACGTGCTGTTTGTTTTTAAATACACGAGCACTCATTGTCAATGGGTGATAGAGATGATAACGCCGTATGTCACACAGAACTTTAGCGGTAGCGGTGATGACTGTGATGACGGTTTTTAATACGATGCTCGTAAAATGCCGACGTTTTCATTACAAGAATAGAGTATAATAATTTGTTTTCTCCATTTTCTCAAATTATATTTTTCCCAAAATGAATCATTCCCCTCCCCAAAATTATTATTTCCCCCTAAATTTACCTTTTCTTACTAAAGTTACCATTGTTTCCCAAAACATCGTTCTCCTCCCCAAAATTATCATTTTCCCCTAAATTTACCTTTCTCCTCCCAAATTTATCATTATTCCACCAAATATATCGTTCTCCTCCCCTAAATTATCATTTTCCCCTAAATTTACCTTTCTCCTCCCAAATTTATCATTCTTCCAAATATATCGTTCTCCTTCCCTAAATTATCATTTCCCCCTAAATTTATCTTTCTCCTCCCAAATTTATCATTCTTCTACCAAATATATCGTTCTCCCCCCCTAAATTATCAGTTTCCCCTAAATTTACCTTTCTCCTCCTAAATTTACCCTTCTTTCCCAAAATATCGTTTTCCTCCCCAAAATTATCATTTCCTCTTAAATTTACCTTTCTCCTCTAAAATATATCTTTCTTCAGTTTGATTGTATCATTTTTCAGTGAAGAGTTACGTCTTCCTAAATATTCTCATGAGCGAACCCTGGACTCTAAAAAAAAAACTCGTCTGAGAGCACTTGTTTTCAAGATCCAAAAAGTACTGCTTACCTCATAAATGACAGCATTATGTTACTGATAGTCATCTAATACAAAATTACAATGTAGAAAATCTTACGTTTTCGTAGTAATAATAATTGAGGCACGATATATGCTGTAAAAATTAATACTTAGAATAGAGAAAGAAGAAAGAAAAAGATTTAACATTTTAGCAAAGTCAGTGCATGACACGATAATTACATCGCGGAAATAACTGCATCGTTATTATTATTTAAAGAAGCCAACAGCAAAAGGCTTGGCCAGTTAACCTTGAAAAGAAATTAAACTTAGCATTGTCTTTTGGGCTGCTACTTCGTGACATTCCAGGTGGCATGGAATGTCACTAACGTACACTCAATTTTATATATATAAACTGTAACACATTCCACTGCGATGGTGATACTGATATGACATATCGTTTTGTAGTATTTTTGCTTGATATAGATTATCTTGAATACATATAGTAATAGCTGTCAATGTAACAAACCTATTCATGCCGTAGTACAAAAACACGTTAATCTGTGTTACAGTAAAGTCAGGATTATCCGCAGAATTGGGTGGTAAAGGCACCGCGGATAATCCGAAAGAATACTTAAACCGAGGCGCAAGCATGAAAATAATTTCAGCATAAAAACGGTTTTATTGTACAAAAATAAATAAATAAATAAATAAAACATTTAAAATACGTACAATATAGCAAGTCACTCTTTCCAGTTCTCGTTTTTCATACCTTACAACAATCGGCTTCCGCTTATCAGGGTAGTGTTGCACTACGAAACGTACACTATTGTTGGAAATCTTGATTTTTATAATATTTATTTTTATGTTTTAGAACATACAGTACTTATTTCCATGAGGAATGTCAGTCAGCAGCGACTACTTACGAAAAATAATTGAGCGCGACTGAATCTGATTTTTTTTAAAAAAAAATCGCAGCACTCGCGGATAATCGAGATTTACTGTAATAAAATTAAACTGATGACCACAGCACTAAATATCCTAATAAGATTTGTGTAACAGTTTCGGCAACGTAACGTTGCCTTCATCAGACTCCTTATGAAATATCAAGAGTAGGTTAAGTATAAAGTGCAAATGAGGACACACTCATTCTTCTGAGACCCAATTAAGTATCACAGATAATATCACAATTTATATCACAGATATTGTGATAATTTATTCATATCTATCACTTACTCGTGCTTACCTCGGTCATATAGTATTTACTTACTATGTGAATACTAATACTCACTCAACCTGACGTAGGAGAATGGGGTTATAGTTATTTATGAGAAACAATGACTACTCAATAATCTACTTTTTTGCTATCTCATTTTATTATGTGATCTTATCTACACAAGATGTGGGGGTGACTCTTACAGGGCTATTCTATACCCGATAATGACAACGGATTAATATGTGAGTCACCCACTTGTAAATAGATTATTAGCATTATCTCAATGTTTCAAATAACAACCGTAATTATCCAGCAGCAATACATGGATTGATAAACAAATCAAGAATGCATAGCATTACAATAAAATACTGCTATTACAATTATTATTGTTACTGTTATTATACTACTACTCGGGTTTATCATAACCTACGGTTACGAGGACTGTGAGAATTGCATTGCCTGACCATACTGATGTGTAAAATTAAGAAAAACCATAAAATACACAACTTACATGCTCTGGTCCATCAATACTGTCGACTTAACCAAGAAGCGTTAAGACGAGAATCTCGCGTATACTCGAGACGAGACTAAACCGCGTTTGCAGATGCGAGCCAAGACCGACCGAGACTCGATCTAAGACTGAACAAGGCTGAACGTGACTGAACGAGCCTGCATCCAAAACTGCACACCCTGGTTTAGAAACCAGGAGTTTTTATATTTGCCTCATTTGTTATTTTTCTTTCTCATGTCCTTCCGGGCCAGTACATTCTAGACTATGAAATAATAGTTTTGTGACGTATGCATAGAAAACACAGCTTTTACACTTTCACTGAAGAAATTGTTTTGTCGTATGGGTATTATTCAGTTTCCTGGTGTCCTTCTTCCTGTTTTTAACCAAGCCAATAATAACTTATTTTTCACACTTTGGTATTTTTCCGGGTGACATTCATTTTTAATAATACAATGTATAATCTTCGAAATTATAAAAATTTCGATCAATCTCGATGTTCTCGTGATATTCCCCCACTTAAAAAAATAATACTGAGCAATCCTGTAATGGATGCCCAAAATTGTGAATTTCGATCATAGTTCGATGGTCACCCTGTATAAGGAGTTCAGCAAGGCACTGGAAAACACTATGTGTCGTGAAACTCGTGAAGCACACTTCCTATATACTAGATTCAACGTCCGTTTCATGCCTAGAATGCTTGGTGCAGGGACATAGGGAAGAAGAATAACATTAACTAGGCATTGTTACCAAGGGTGGCTAATGAGGCATAAGGTTGTAATAGCGGTGTACATACAGCGTTAACACCTTTAGTACAGTGACTAATACATCTAAAGTGTATGTCCAAGAAGGACGAACAACCTATAATTAAATGTATCGATGGGATCCAGAAGAGTAAAGCGTTAAAAGTTGCATATCAATTTACCGTTAAACATTGTAGAAAAAAGGATTGTCTGACTCGTACGGCAGGCAATGGATTATCACACCCGTTAATCATTATATTCATGTTACAGATATGAACAATAGAAACACAAAATATATATATACATATATAACATAAAATAAATCAACTAAATAAAGTAAATACATAGATACATAAATATCAGGGGAATGTTGTATATTCCACTGGTTTTTCCTTTATGCACAAACCTTAGCCTTTGGAAAATAATGTGCATCCAAGATACACCTGTGATTCCCTTTCAGTGCAATCTGCCATGAAGGTAAACGTTAATGTAGGCAGAAAGGGTTAAAGGAAGGGGAACAAAAGGTTAATAGGCATAAGAGAATGTGATCAGGAAAAGGGAGATAGCATACGGTTTTTAATTTTTTTATTTTATTTTATTTATTATTATTATTTTTTTTGGAAGGATAAGACGAATAGAAAATACCATCACCAACTAATATTAGGGAATATTTACAATGGTGTTTGTGAGAAATATCTCGGGCTAAGCAATGAATCCACAGGAGGAGATGCAGGTCTGGATGGAGTGGTACAGGAATCAGGTGCCGGATCGTGTGGCGAAGGTGTTGGTGCACGGTGTCCTTCCAAACGTGTTAACAGAAGGGGGTCTTCTCCATTGTTGTGAGTGGAAGAAGCACTTAGGCGAGGATGCGTGAACTGTGATGTAATATTCGAGTTATAGAATCTGGAACGTTGTTTGGGTCTGCCATATCGACACCAACAGAGGCAAAAGATAATGGAAATCACACATCCTACAGTACCCACGGCACTGATAATTGTAACCAGAGTTACCATATCGAAGGGGGTTTGGGCCCTCACGGGATGTACTGCAATAAGGCCAAAACCAGAGACGAGCCACCTGAAAGGGAGAAAACGAACTCGTCTTACAGGTAGTCTACAATTGAACTATTAAAACGAAATGCAAATTCTAGTTCTATTTTTTTTATTATATGTCTTGCCTTATGGCATGCAATAATTTACTTCCCAAGAGTAAGCTATACGAGTCGCGGTCATAACACAGTTAATTTTAGTACAAAAGAATTCGTTGACCTGGTGAAGCTCACGGTGGGAATTTCTTCTTGGTAGGATAGCCACCTGACTGGCGCAGGATTCACTGATGCGTGCGAATGCACTTGCATTGGGAGGCTCCTGACTACGACCGTAAAAGATCAGGAAGGAGGGGGAAACCCTGAGTGAAAGTATTTCCCAAGCTATGCAAATCAAACGGGGTAGTTCATTAAAGTAATTAGTCTATTATGTGCTGTGCACGTCGTGGTGACGATGTTCGAAGAGTGTATCTTGGTGAGTACTAAGGTACTATTAATTCACACTTCGGTTGGGCGCGACGCGAAAGATATTCTTTTATGTGTTTGTATATGGATTCGTGTGTTGTGTTTGTACACACGAAAATGTGTTTCGGGAAAACGTGGGAACAAATGCAGTCAGTGGGGTGAAAGGCAAGGAATGTAAGTTTATTGCCACGGGAATGAGCTTACTTATTGCCGTATCTATTTATGAGATTTTTTTTGCATAGAGAGAAAGAAGAAATGGGTGGGTCTGGGAATAGGGCTACATACAACCTATGTTGTATTTTCCTGGGGATATTTTATATTTTGTTTTTGTTTTTTGTGTAAACCCAGAAACTCAGCCTATGCTGAAGTCTATCTAAATCTTTCTCCTTCTTCCGAAAGAAATGCATTTGTTGCCTAAAGGGGTTTTTGAACTACACGGAAATTATGTGTAAGAAACCGAATGGGATATATATCGTTGTTATGCGTAACGCTGCAGTATATATATATGTTTTTTTGGGGGGGCTCATGTTAATCAAATGAATGAATGTCCCGTGTAACCGTATATAATTTTATGCGATTACGTGTTGTTCACCGAGAAAAGATGCAAAATATTGGTTAGAGAATTTTGTAGTTGTAGTTACTTTCGCATAGGAATTGCTCAAATGGTGATCGGAGCGAGGGAAATGTAGGGAGTAGCAGATGTGAGTATGAAGTATATAAGATACTGTAACTGTTAAGTTGACCATTTTGGGGGCCAATGTGGTGGGTATTCCCTCGAGATGCCAGGGGGACCAGAGCCCTTATAATCTTAGGAGGACCAATGTAATTGGTGCACTCGTACAATTCGGGGGGAACCAAAGCCCTTAGAATTCAAGGGGCGCATGTCTCCCTTGAATTATCTATTGTTTTTTTACACAAACCTTTTACAGTGAACAAACTCGTTCTGTAAACAGTTGTTATGTTGGAAAATGCATCATGGGATGACATGAAGCGTGGTCCAATTGTGAAGTACCGTGATGAACTTACTGAAACCCGTGGGTATATGCCTAAGTTTTGCATACAATTAAGAACAAAAGTAAATAATATAACGTATGGAAGTCTAAATAAGCTATTCCTTGTATGAATAAATGCATCATATATGTGTAAGTAAGATCATTTGTCTCTGAAAGGGAAAGAGGAGGGTAGCATACGGTAGTCTATGAAGCGTGTAGGATTACTCGTAGAACGAATAGCTGCACAAGCTGCATATACATTGAGACGTGTCCGCATTAGGTATAAGAACCTAAGTAGGCAAGTAACACTCAATAACAAGCTGGTTCATGAAGTAGTGACGAAAATGAAATCAATTACACATGGATTAGAAAACCAATATGGCTGCTACGCGTATGCACGCAGGCGTGGACCAAGCAGTCATTATGTATAAGTGTAGAAATGTGCATGCAATGGCTGGAGACAGTCATTTGCCGTTTTCGTCTACGAATAACCCACATGGGAGGGTCTTGGGGGGAACTACGGCACTAGATAGTGGCGGAGGTAGAGGGGTAGACACGGGTAGGTGGGGTTTGCGGTACCTCAGGATGCTAAGGCAGGGTATGATATATGTGAAAACAAGAGACAAAGTCGGGCGTTTGAGCATATATATATATATATATATATATATATATATATATATATATATATATATATATATATATGGTGCATTTATACACGGAATGCTACACGATTACTCTGCTACCAATGAATGTGGTTACAGATATTGTCTGTACTTCGTCTGAAATTCGGGACTCGGATTTTCATCCGGTATATACAGTTTCAGACGTGATTTTGCTATTGGGACCTGTTGACCGTTCATTAAGACCATATATGAATTACCATCTAGGCGGCTGTGAATTTCAAAGGGGCCATCAAATAGTTGTTGAATACTCCTGCAATCACCGGGTTTGGCATATAGGCGTTGCACAACGACTTTAGATCCAGGAAGAAACTCTGTCGGTTGCTTCTTAGAATGCAATTTTTCGCGTTGCCGTTCAAATATTTGATTCCTTCGGTATAACACGTAGTCCCGCGTTTCCCGTGCAAGAGTTAGCCTCTCGTGATTGCTTAGTTCTTGGTCGGGTGCATTAAGCACACGATCAATAATGAACGCAGGTTCGATACCAAACAGGATCGAGAAGGGACTGACGCGAAGTTCCGTGAGGGGTGTCTTATTTACACTAGCAGTGGCGGTCTGTAGAAAGTCCGGCCATCGTGCGTGTTGTTCCTTGGTAAGGAAACGCAATGCATTCTGGATGGCTCCGATTCGATTCTCAGCGTGCCCCAAAGTTTGATGATGGTGGGGGAGGGTGTAACGAACTTCTACCTCCATACTTGCCAAGAATTGCCGCGTTTTCGTGGATGTATGGGATGTTTGTTTGTCCATAAAAAGTAGAGATGGACAGGAGTAGGGCGTCACTATATGGTCCATAAAGAAACTAATGAAAGCTTCTGACGTTGGGGATCTTACAGGTGCAGTAATAACAAACCCACTGGCATGGTCTGTCGCCAAATAGAAGTACTGATATTGATCTGGTTCGGAAGCGATTAACTTCCCGGCCAAGTCAATGGAAAAGCACTTGAAGATGGTGTCGTGGGGTAGTTGTTGCACCGTTTCGACAGACGGTTTATACGATCTTTTAAATAGAGAGCATTCGTGACACCTGGCTAATTTTCGATATAGCCATTGTTTCATCTGCGGGAAGTAATACTTTGATTTAACTAGCAGATGTAATTTGGTAAATCCCGGGTGGGTTAATGAATGCGTGTGTAGTTCATCAAAGATCGAGTCCCGTAATCTGTTAGGAACGCAGAGTACTAGTCTGTCGTTAGGTATGGTCTTGATCTTCCTATACAGGATACCATTCGAAATCGTGAATTGCTTTTTCCATTGGTTATATTGGCGCTGAGAGGTATCTTCAGTTTGTAAGGCGCGTATAATCTTCCCTAGAAATGAGTCCTGGCGCTGTAGTTCACCTACATCAACTCGTTTGTCGAGAGCCAGCATTTGGTACTCATGCGGGGTTTCTTCCGCTTCCGCTATTGTTTCCTGCGTAACCGGGAGTGGGTTCCTACTCATCATGTCTGCCAATCCGTTCTTGCTTCCGGTCAAATGTTTGATATTAAAAGAGAATGTGCTAAAGAAATCTCGCCACCTCAGTAATTTGGGACTAAGGTGATTCGAGGTTTTCATGGCTGTGACCGCTAGTGAGTCGGTGTAAATGGTGAATTCCTGTCCAATTAAATATTTATAGAATTTTTTAAGCCCAAAATAGACCGCATATAATTCAAGCTCATAGATGGGTGGGGGCGTCTTCCTTGGCGGATGACGGGATGATGCAAACTGCAGCGGGTGCCAGTCGGCATCAGAGGCGCGTTTCTGTAATAAACAGGCTCCGACGCCAATTAAACTGGAGTCCACCACCAGGGCATGCTCCGTATCTTGGGTTGAATATATCTGAAGAAGGGGTGGGTTAGTTAGCGCCTGGCGCATTTGTTGGAATGCACTCTCGCATTCATCTGTCCACACCAATTTCTTCGGAGATCCTTTTAGAGCTTGATAAAGCGGTGCTAGGTTCAGTGAGATATTGGCAAAGAAAGTTCGAAAAAAATTCACCGAGGCCAACCAAGACCGTAATTGCTTGACAGTTTGGGGCTTGGGGATGCTCAAAATAGCCTCAATCTTAGCTGGGTCTGGTTGAATATGGCCTGCTCGGATTATAAAGCCAAGGCACTTTAGCGTTGTCACACCAAACATTGATTTTTTGAGATTGAACAAAACCGAGTAACGTTGTGCAGTCGCTAGTACTTTCTCTAGACTTACCAACAGTTCTTCAAACGTGCGCGCCCCTAAATAAAGGTCATCCACATACATAGTAAGGTGGTTGGGATCCACGTTTTCAAAAATGTCACGCAAAATGCGTTGGAGCATAATCGTGCTGTTAACATGCCCCATGGGCATGGCTGTCAGTTGGTACATGGAATGCTTAAGATTTAGGGACGGTACGGAAAATGCAGTAAAAGGACGGTCCTCAGGGTCTAAGGGGACCTGAAAGAAGGACTGCGATAAATCGAAACAGCAGTAGTACGTAGCGTCTGCTAGGTTCTCGATAACGTCCGCCATATTGGCTGGAGAATCCCGGATTGGATGGCAGGCAAGATTGAGTCTACGTAAATCCAAACAAATACGCAGATCGTCAGAATTAGGTTTTGGAACTACTAGAATATTATTCCGAGTTGCTGAATTGCTTAATTCAATAATGCCCATCTCTAATAATTTTAGTACTTGTTGTTTTGCCCTAGGCCGTAATCGGTGTGGCACCGTAAACATCGGGGATCGAAAGGGCTCTCTAGATTTTAAGTCAAGAGTGGCTTCATATGCATCTATATGGGAAAAATCAGTGTCAGACCATTTGAAAACACTGGCATATTTAGTAAGCACATCCCTTAATTTCTGTTGTTGTTCATTACTCAACTCTTTGTTAATTTTGAATTGTTGTGAATCAATAAGGTGACCAATTTTCGCAAGCCGTTCTTTTGTTTTCTGTTGTGCATGCTCAACAGTCGGTGTAAACAACTTACGTACTGTGTTTACATGTAGCGACTCAGGAATGTCTGGTAGAACAGACGCAATAGCCAAAGGCGTTCCCTTGTGAAAGTGTTTGGGCTTGGAAGCCAGATTTACAACGGGAACCGCTATGTTGTCTGTACTAGCTACTGTGTGAGCAATAAAGCAACGTTTTAGGTTGCTGTTGATAGGTGTATGTATGTGAACAGCACTAAAATTGACTCCTAACGGTATATCAAGTGGAATGAAAACAACAGAGCGTGGAGGGACGGTTGTGGTTTGTTTACAAACCAACGTAAAGTGTTGATTCGTCTGCACTTTCGAAGCAACTGCAGGAGGCAATTGAGTAGAGCCTACGGGTATATTCTGATCTGAATTTGGACGGCAGCCAAAATGACGTAATATGAGTGTATTATTCTGATATTCAATTACGGCTCGATGAGTTTTCAAAAAATTATTAGCCAAAATAATAGGAAATTTAGGAATGGGAATAAGCCTAAATAAAACCGTAAATGATTTTCCGGCCAAATTAATCTTAATGTATGCTGCATACTTAAGCGATAACGGTTTCTCGCTTACACCATACAGATTTGTTTCCATCTTAAATACAGTCACATTGCGTGGTAAGGCTGTCCACGGTAACAGGGAACTCTCTGCTCCGGTATCAATCAGAAAACGGCGTTTTACGTTCCCTATCGAACCCTGAACGTAAAATAATTGGCCTTCGGATTGTAGTGGTAGGGTGAGAATGGTAGGAGATAAGGTATCATGGGCGGTTGATATGAACTTGAAGGGGCTGGCTCAGGAGCTGAAGGCTCCTGAGGCAAATTCAGTTTTTGGATCGGGAACAAGTTCGAATGGTTTAGGTGGTTGGGCTATCGGGGGAGGGGGATGGGGTGGGAAAGCGTAAGGAGTCGGCGGGGGGTATCCGTAATACGGATATGGCGGGGCATACGGAGGGTATGCCGGCGGAAATTGCCCATAATACGCGTGGTAATTATTATTGCCTATTGGAAATGTATTATTTTGCTTCTTCTTCTTCTTCTGGTTCTTTACTTTGGCCTGCTGGGCCGAGTTCGATTCCTTGTTCTTGTTGCCCTGTTTAGTTTTTGGCGCAGGAGGCTTATCGTGCCGATGATTACACTTAGCACAATTGGTACATGCTTCCTGGCTTCTGCGGTAATCCTGTTGATAGGACGGAGCAGAAGTTGCGCGGGGGGTGGGGGGTCTGGATGAAGTTTCTGCAAAGTGTACATGAGCCTTATGGGAATTGAACTGGAGCTGTAACTTGTCTAGCTTGTCCATTATTTCGGCGTATGGGTCTGCTTGCCTAACCTGGGGAGTAGAATATACAGTGGGGTTGCCAGTAGCTTGCGGGGCCACTGGGGGAAGCTGAGGGTCACATGACACGACCCGCTGTTGTTCCGCAATGCGCTGGTGTAATAACAGGTCAGCCTTCTGCCTGGTAAATGCTTCCTTAATTAATGCCTCAAAATTCGCGAACGTCTTTTGAGAAAAATAATGCATGTGTTGGGGAAGCATAGCAATAACAGCATCTGCCATAAAATCTTTAAAGGGAAGGGTGGGATTGTACTTATCTGCCAAGAACTTCTTCTCAAATAAGTAGTGCGTTACTGGTTCGCCCGGGGCTTGAACTCGCGATCCGTAGGCATTAAGTGCTGTTAATGGTATCTGGCAAGACCCAAATTGCTCCTCAAACGCTGCTTTCAAACCCGCCCAGTCTTTGTTACGTAAAGACTCTTCCTGTGTCTTGTACCAATACAAAGGCGGTCCACTTAAGCATGTGGGAAAGATAGCTTTAATCCGATCGGGTGTCCACGCGTTGATCTCGGCCAAACGTTCAAAATTTGCCAAAAATCTGTCAACACTTTCAGACGGTCCATCGGAAAATACATCTAAGGAGACAGGGGGAAGGATCATGGAAACCGGTGTTGCACTATTAGACCTACTTTGTGATCGAGTATTAGCCATAGTTAACTAGTGAAAGTAGCAAACTGAAATATGAAAATTGCACTGAGAGCGAATCACAAGTTTAAGTAACCAACACTACACATAGAAATAAGGTTTATGCATTACACATAATTATGTTCAGGCAGTACAATCATAAGTCCTCTTATTCATTTCGGGGAGCCATATCACAATTAATATCACAATTTATATCACAGATATTGTGATAATTTATTCATATCTATCACTTACTCGTGCTTACCTCGGTCATATAGTATTTACTTACTATGTGAATACTAATACTCACTCAACCTGACGTAGGAGAATGGGGTTATAGTTATTTATGAGAAACAATGACTACTCAATAATCTACTTTTTTGCTATCTCATTTTATTATGTGATCTTATCTACACAAGATGTGGGGGTGACTCTTACAGGGCTATTCTATACCCGATAATGACAACGGATTAATATGTGAGTCACCCACTTGTAAATAGATTATTAGCATTATCTCAATGTTTCAAATAACAACCGTAATTATCCAGCAGCAATACATGGATTGATAAACAAATCAAGAATGCATAGCATTACAATAAAATACTGCTATTACAATTATTATTGTTACTGTTATTATACTACTACTCGGGTTTATCATAACCTACGGTTACGAGGACTGTGAGAATTGCATTGCCTGACCATACTGATGTGTAAAATTAAGAAAAACCATAAAATACACAACTTACATGCTCTGGTCCATCAATACTGTCGACTTAACCAAGAAGCGTTAAGACGAGAATCTCGCGTATACTCGAGACGAGACTAAACCGCGTTTGCAGATGCGAGCCAAGACCGACCGAGACTCGATCTAAGACTGAACAAGGCTGAACGTGACTGAACGAGCCTGCATCCAAAACTGCACACCCTGGTTTAGAAACCAGGAGTTTTTATATTTGCCTCATTTGTTATTTTTCTTTCTCATGTCCTTCCGGGCCAGTACATTCTAGACTATGAAATAATAGTTTTGTGACGTATGCATAGAAAACACAGCTTTTACACTTTCACTGAAGAAATTGTTTTGTCGTATGGGTATTATTCAGTTTCCTGGTGTCCTTCTTCCTGTTTTTAACCAAGCCAATAATAACTTATTTTTCACACTTTGGTATTTTTCCGGGTGACATTCATTTTTAATAATACAATGTATAATCTTCGAAATTATAAAAATTTCGATCAATCTCGATGTTCTCGTGATATAAGTTTTACCGTTAAATTTTTACATCCACCTCTATCAAAAATGTAGATTTTTAACTAGTGATGTACATGTTATGGTTGAAGTAAGAGATCTCTTTATTAATTTTAATCCCAAACTGTAGAAGTAAGTTCCTATTGTTCGACAAAACACACACAGCGTTTTATACAAATCTGTGTGTGTTTAATAAATATTCAGAACAATCATAACTATGAACTCACTGACATAAGAAAACGGGTACTTCCGTTTGATGTGGAAAGCTGGAATTTGGCATGATTGTAACCTTCCGGGATTAACCTACAGAAAAATTGCCAAAAGTAGATATTTTTATTTTTTAAGGTGTCTAAATGGGAAATGAAAAATCTCAATGTTATTCAAATGGGCATTTTCTTGGGATACAAAATCGTGCCTTATAGATAGTTGAAACCGGAAAAGAAACTTAAAATTCGCAAGAATTGTGGATTTAAGAGGTGGGATGCCGTAGGTCGAGCTACGCGGGGGTCTGGAGGCGAGACCCCCACCTGGCCAAATTCAAGCAATATTAAGAGCAAATGCACGAAAATCAACCTTGAAGAAAAGGCTGATATATGAGATGTGAGGGCGTAAGCCGTGCAAAAGAGGATTCGAGGGCGACGCCTCCATTTGACCAAAGGCTAGTATGTTATATAAAATTGGGGGAGAACGTTCCCCCCTTATTATTAGCCCATTTCTAGTGAAGCAATTGTGACTATTCGAGATTCTCAGAAAAAAATAGACAATATTTGACAAAATTGTATTCTTTACAAAAGTTATCGTAGAACTTTTATTTAAATCTTTGAGAAGAGAGGAGGGAGGTTAAAAGAGTCTTGATATTGGATGGTCTGCAGCTGCAAGAGTGGGATAACGTGAAAAACTCAATAAGCACACATCATATTATATTTAAAACGAATAATATTTAGGAAAGTTAAAATAGAGCATACAGTACTTTTTAAACCAGGTGTTAGGGAGGAAGAGAGTTCACTATTTTAAGTCCAAGCACGAAAAATGATTGTGAAGTCTGAAAAAGTAGACACCATATTCCATGAAAATTAACGATTTTGCTAAAGATATATTGGTCTTGGATTATATTTTTAATCGAAGGGTGGTGGTGTGGTAATCCAGGCGACTAAATTCACCGCTCACCCTGACTGATTTTAATCCCAGACATAGAGGATTATCTAAAAGAGTAAAAGAAAATATACATAATATTGTATTAAAACCGAATGAGTTTTATATAAGTTATCGAGGACCTCTAAAACATCAGGTGAGGACAAAGGCGCCCATGAGGGGGGCAAGGTGGGGCTATCGTCCCCCCTAGAGGAAATTGTGCTTCGAAATATCGAAAACCCAACAGAATTTTAAGAATACTAACAGCAAAATTTGAAACTATATTTGAAATATCGCTTATACTTGCCCCCCCCCCCTTGGAAACCACAACATGGGCGCCCTTGGGTGAGGATGAGGTGTTACCACTACTTTACAGTATTCTTTATTGGATCAAGCTCTATGCAGAACGAATGATTGTGAAGATTAAAAGAAAATACGTATATTACACCAAAACCGAACAGTTGTAACGGAAACTATCTTGAAACATGATTCTTTTTAATGGCGGGGGAGTAATCCATCCCACTTGAGGAGTCTAAATTTACCGTTCATTCTTGACTGATGTTAATTCGTAGCACTAGGGATTATGGAAAAAATGTCAAAGAAGAAGATACACTATATATTATTCTGTTTTAAAATTATTACATTCAAATAATGCAGTTTTTAAGTTACAATTAAATCATCACAACAATTTTAAACAAAACATTCAAAGTGATTGCATGCTAGCGACATCTGGTAGTATCAAGCACGCGGGTGGCGACACTTATTAGCTTAACTATTAGGAATTAGCGTTACGAACACGCCAACAATGTTTTGCTATTATAAATAGGATGCATTATTCTGAACATTTCTTAGTAGTTACAGACTATATAACCACTCTGTACAAAGACTGTAAACAGAGTGCCCCGTAAAATTATAAGGAAAAACTGACAATACTTTTCATCGATTACAATTAAAGTGTTAAACATAGAACACAAATTGAGATTAAAATAATGAACGTTGCTTCTTGTTATTATTAATCTTTACTACAACAATTATTTTATTATCCACATTATACCTTGTATTCGTAACTATGATTCAACAATGGATTCACGACAGAAATTTTGTCGATTCCTTCTATTTCATGCGTCAAATTTTCAGTTTTACGTGCCACACTTATGCCGGCTAGACTAAAGAAGACACTGATTATGAGAAATGAATGAAATGGTAGAATGAAGAAAGTGGGAGAAAACTGAGAACCCCGAGAAAAACCACAAACACGGTGTTTGTCCACCACAAAGCTCATTTGGCGCGGCCTGAGATCGAACCAAGGACCCCATGCACCAGAAGTAAGCGCTCTACCACTGAGCCACAGCGGCCCCTGGAATGAAGAAAGTGGGAGGAAACGGGAGAACCCCGAGAAAATCCACACACACGATGTTTGTTAATCACGAAGTTCACTTAGCGCAAGCTGGAATTGAAACAGGGACTGAATGCATTCTACCACTGAGCCACAGCGGTTCCCCATGCGTCAATTTTGTACAGTATACACACAAAGATGAAACAATCGTAGCCCATAGTAGGAGACATGTTTTTATTTTTCTCTATCACGATAGCACTAATAAGTAATGGCTTGGCTTAAATATAGTTTAACTACTTCACCGGGATTATACTTTTACCTTCAAATTTCAAACTCTTCCCTTCCCCCACCCCCAACACACACACATGTATATCCAAACAGCCGCAGTGGTTAGTTTCCCTGAGCAGAGAGCAACTCCAATAAAAGTGTCACTACGATCATACGAGCCAACTTTAACTTCATCATAAAGAGTATTCGGAAGCCAAATAAACCACACTTCTCTCTAAATCTCATTACAAAAAAGAAAAAAAAGAGAGAGAGGAAGCACTGGTTTACAGCTATCATTACTTGCATCCTAATTTTAATCCGGCGGAAAAACAAAAAAATAATAATAAAAACTAAAAACTCTTCTTCACCAGATGTCTCTGCTATCTCTGTATATTCCAATAATATGCAAATGACTCTTTCAGCCTTAATTTAGGCAAAACAAAACGACATCAACGATTACGACCTCCATCCTTTGTTTCTCTTCTCATTTAGTACTGTTGTAAAAACATTCTTCATATTTATTTGAGTTTTGTTTGTACTTAACAGCATAAACAAAACAGCAGATATTATTCCGAAGAGACAATACTAATAACAAATGCCTAACTGCTCAGTCTGTGTCACGCTAAAATCCTTTACTAATAAACAATCACGCTAAGAGTTGTCGCTTCCTGCGCTATCGCTTGACTGCCTGATGCTAATAGACGTTGGCAACTGCCCTATCGGTTGAATGCCTGATGCTAATAGACGTTGGCACATGCGCTATGAGTTGACTGCCTGATGCTAATAGACGTTGGCACATGCCCTATCTGTTGAATGCCTGATGCTAATAGACGTTGACACATGTCCTATCGCTTGACTGCCTGATGCTAATAGACGTTGGTACATGTACTATCCGTTGAATGCCTGATGCTAATAGACGTTGGCACATGCCCTATCGCTTGACTGCCTGATGCTAATAGACGTTGGCACATGCGCTATGAGTTGACTGCCTGATGCTAATAGACGTTGGCACATGCCCTATCGCTTGACTGCCTGATGCTAATAGACGTTGGCACATGCCCTATCGCTTGACTGCCTGATGCTAATAGACGTTGGCACATGCCCTATCGGTTGAATGCCTGATGCTAATAGACGTTGGCACATGCCCTATCGCTTGACTGCCTGATGCTAATAGACGTTGGCACATGCCCTATCGGTTGAATGCCTGATGCTAATAGACGTTGGCACATGCCCTATCGCTTGACTGCCTGATGCTAATAGACGTTGGCACATGCCCTATCGCTTGACTGCCTGATGCTAATAGACGTTGGCACATGCGCTATGAGTTGAATGCCTGATGCTAATAGACGTTGACACATGCGCTATCGCTTGCCTACCTGATACTAATAGATGTTGTTAGCGACGCTATTGCTTGCCTGCCTGATTTTAATGGGTATTGCTTCCTGCACTATTGCTTGCCTTCCTGATGTTAATAGATGTTACTTTCTGTGCTATTACTTCCGTGCTTGATGTTAATAGATGTCGCTATCTGCGCCATAGCTTTCCTTCCTGATGCTAATAGATATCGCTATCTGCGCCATCTCTTGCCTCCCTAATGCTAATACATTTTACTATCCGCGCTATCGCTTGCCTGCAACCTGATTAATTGCCAAAATATGGTATGCCGTTTGGAACAGTTGATGAGTAAACTACACGAAAAAAGGTAATAAATTTGTCAGATGTAAACAATTAGGACTTTTAATTAAACACGGTTTTAACGAATACTGTAGAGTAGTCCGAAGGTTCGAGAGGAGGATCGCCGAAAGAGTGTGAAACACATTACTTCGAAAGTTGGCATTGCCATGGGGTCTGTACACACAATCCTCCATAAAGACCTGAAAATGCAAAATTTGTCCTTCAGGTGAATGCCACGAATGCTGACGGACGACCACAAGGCTGCGCATGTCATATTATCAGGCAATGTTGCCGCGACTTTAGGCTGTTTTCAGCGATGAATGACACTCTCCGGAGTCGCACTTTCACTAACTGTGCCGCTATTGCATTAGTGATTTTCCAGTGGTCAAAAAAGAATCCTAAAGCAGCGTTCGCTGCAGATATGGAATCATCGTGTCGACGTTGTGATAAAATGTGTATGGCTGCAGGGTGATTAGATCGAGAAAAAATAGTGTCATAACTTGAATGCACCTCGTATATATATTAGGAATACGTTCAGTCAGAATTCATTAACCATTTGGGATCCTTTGTAGATTGAGGCTTGACATTTACTTTGCTCATTTCAACCGATGTCAAGCCACGGTTGACATGCTTGTTGCCACAGTATAGTAAGAACATGATTTTGGAAACCGTAAGAAATTGAACACGAAACGCTGTAATTTAGCAAATTTAGACCTATTTAGACAAATTCGGAAAAAATTAAAATGAACCGCAATAGGTAAATTCAAATACTGGAATTTCATTATATTTACCCTAGACTTTTCCTATTGGTTTAATGGCTAACGTGCGCGCCTTGAAGTGGTTTCAGATTCGATTCCTGGTCAAAGGGCACTGAATCTTTGTGGTTGATTTTGAGTTTAACGTCCCTTTCAGCAGCGAGGCTATATGAGACGGGACATACGGAAATCCGAATCACATGACCTCCGCCGGGAATCGAACCCAGGTCTCCCACACCGAAGGCGCGTATACGCTAACCGCTTGCCCACGAAGAAACTCCCTTGGTGATTCGGATTCCACACACTGTAGGTCCATGTCTCATATGACCTCGGTCCTTAAAGAGACGCTAAATTTCACCAAAGTACTTAACCTAAAACGCGCTACAGATTATGAAAAGAAATTAAATCAAACAAGTTTAGAATAGAAAAATAAATTAATTTACTGAAGTACTCCATACAGAATGATGAAGTCTAGACATATCATTATCTAAAAATGGAGTTTTACCAGAATTTATGACACAGTATATGAAAATATGATGACCCATTTCATGTGCTCGCCAAAGTACGAAGAGCAAAAAAGTATCTGCATTCATGGAGCAATATAATACATTTTTAAAAGGAAAGAAAGAAAAAAAAAGCTAATTTCACTGCACTCAACAATAGCCGAAATCTGCTGTATCATATTGACATATAAAGATTCATTAGTAGAAAAATGCCATATGGTACTCTAATTAAGTGTCTGACCTATTTATTATGAGCAGACGTCCACAGTCTGGTTTGGAAATTCAACCACAAAATACGTAGAAATATTAAATATATAACGTGTATGAAATGATTCGGTTTGGCTGATTATAACTTGTAGTACAGTATGTCTTTTCAGTAGCCAGGCTATATCAGATGTCAAGTAAATTCGAGACTACATCGTAAAGTTGAATCCTAGTCTCCCACACCAAACTCAATAGTAGGTATAAGCTACCGCACTAAACTTTCATCTTTCACCTTTAGCCATCAGTGCGTAACTCTGGAACGTGATCCTGAAAAACTTCATTTATTTATTTATTTTTAGGTTTAGTGACCCTTTTCAGAACCGAAGTTATACGAGACATACAGTTGAAAGTAGAATCCGAATTATTGTAACTCGTTCAATTTCTTTCCATTGGAAGTCGAATCCAGAACCAAATGCTTTAAAAAAAAAAAAAAAAAAAAAAGAAAGAAAGAAAGAAAAAAAGAAAAAAGCGCGCTAGCCACTACACCAACACCGAGGGCTCTTCCGGATAAGACAAGTGGCCCCGCGTAGCGCAGTCGTTAAACGCTCTCCTCTCTGGTGTAAGTGATCCTGGGTTCGATAACCGGTGGGGGCACTCGGTCGAAAAAATTGTAATAGCTTTTTCACGTCAGTCATCCTGAGTGAGGATTTCCTCATTCACACCAGAGAAATGCCGGGAAGGTACCTAACATACTGGTCCCAGACTGCTTCCTTTCCCCGGGTAATGTGATCGTTGAGAGACGTCATCCCCGATACGTGATTGGCTAACATGGCCACAGATGCCGAAAGCCCAGAAATCTGATCCTAATCCGAATAAGAAAAATTCCAGTCCTATTTATTCGTTCCTTGACTTCAAATTTAAAGTTACCGCACCTGTATAACTCAAGAGAGTTTCTCCTAATTTCGATTCTCCCCGTACGCTATAACGCGTGTGTATGCGTAGGTATTGCAAAATGCCTCAAGGCAGAAGAAAAAGATCCATCATAGTATGCTTACACGTTCGTCCCTCAAAGTTAATTCCTCTTGTCTCTGCAGGACCTCTCACTTTGAGGCCTTGGTACACAACATTACAAGTACAATACACGCCCACGTTTTTTTTAGATAAAACAGATACAGGGTACATGCACATTTTTTCCTCTTGTTTTTCTTCCAGATGCTCATTCACAACTAGTCATTATGTAATGTTTCCGTGTGAGTTTTTTAGTGGGTGGGGACGTGACCTTCACATGCTTATGGGATTGCTTGCGGAACAAAGGTGAAATCACATTCCAGCCATGATTTAACTACTAACAGACAAAACAAAAGTGTGTTTACAACCTGTGTCACGAGAATAAGACGCTCTTCTTTGAAGTGTTCTGCGACGCGCGTGGTTCTTTTTCAAAACGAATAATATGCAACATAGAAGTGACGAGCGGACGTAGGTGGAATATTGGCGTTTTGCAATCAGCAAGTCTTAAATTCAAATCTCACGACTGGCTATCTATGTATTAAAATGCTACAATAGCAATTAAAAGCGACTGAGCTCCAACCTATAACTTTAGCTTTCATATCTTTCATTTACGGTTATGTGTGATTTCACGTTTAACAGAGACAAACGTTTTAAGTATTTGTACTTTAAATAGTCTATATTAGTTAAGTAGATATTTTTCATATAGTTTATGATATAAAATTATTGTTCAAAGCCTTTGTATTTTAATAAGCCTTCTCTAAAATCAATGCATATGAATTGTGCTTCCATCTTCCGAGTTCTTTTAAACTATATGTTGTGGACGTTTATATGTTTGGGGTCAATCCTTTCGACAATGAGATCTCGGAAACTACAGGCTCTAGAAAGATGACGTTTTCATTGATCGATTGGAAATTTTACGTAGATTGTCCAGTTCTAATTGAATATTTTTTTAAAAAAAAACATGGCCGTTATTTCTTTATTACGTTTTTTAGGGTACACTGAAAGCGTTGAAATTAAAAAAAAACTAAAGCATCATATCCTACGCGTAATACATTCCAACACCCCCTTCGATGGTATCGATATAAAAACACTGGCAACATTCCAACGTTATACATTCCAACACTAAAACTAACATGTTTGATACTAGTAGTTTAATTCTTGTTTTAGTACTTTTTTAATTTCCAGATATGACAACACTAGACTTCTGTTGAGTTTAAGTTGCAGTATCAGTAACCGTGTTGCTCTATGGGCTAATACCTAGGCCTAATAGATCTATCGAGCTGTGCATACGTGAACATCGAAAATTTAATTGTGCTTCCGTATTATCCATATTAACATAATGAGCAAACAGAGCTACAATGAGCAAACAGAGCTACAATAAAAAAAACTTTCAAAATTCACGGCTCATAGATAAAGCATTTAGCAAATGACTTAAAGAAGTGAGGAATAATAGAGAAAAAGCGCACTGTAAACGTTGTAGAAACGAAGGTATTTCAGAGTCTACAGAATTGACTTAAGCAAACGTATGTCCTTAGTAATAAGAAGTTTTCTATTTTATACTATCAACTTCTACCCAGTTTACTGTGCACTGCAATTGTACTGATCATGACGTAGTGTGGAGTTTGCCGCAATACAACACCGACAAAACTTCGAAACTGTGGTCGCCCCCTGACCGTTGCCAACCTGACCTCTGACGTATTTGCAACTTCAGGTGTTTCCATTAAATCGGCAAGGTTATTATATATATTTATATAATATAGGCTATATAATAATAGGATTCAGGATTTTCTGACGAGAGTGTACCACCAATACATTTGAATTAAATTTATTTTTTTAAAAAATGCATTTAGGTATCTGTGGTTTGAATGAGAAATTACCCTGAAAATCCTAAATATCTGCTTTTGGTGAGTCCTTTTCCTTCAACCCTCAGAAAATTGACAAACTATTGATTTTGCAAAACTTCGCTTTCTTGTAAGCCCAAGCGAAAACATGACAGCAGACATTTTCGGAAAATGTTTTTTTTACTGCTAGATTCTCTCTTTAGGTAGTATATATTTACTTTTGAATCGTAAGGTTTGACGACACTGATGTGGATAGCGTCCGTTCCTTTGGTGTGGGGTACCCGGATTGAATTCCTGACATGAGCTCATGTGGTTCAGATCCCACGTTAAGCTGTAGGTTCATGCCTCATATAGCCTCACTGCTGAAAGAGATGCTAAATTCAACTCATATGAAAAATCAAATTCTGAGGGAATGCAAACTCGAACAGTGGATTGAAAACAAAATAAATGAAATTCTTCAGTTTTACGTTCCATTATTATGACGGCTAGGCTAAAGAAGACGGTTATGAAAAATGAATGCAATGGCGGAATGAATGAAGTGAGAGGAAATAGGAGAACCCCGAGAAAATCCACACATACGGTGTTTGTCCAATACAAAGTGCACTTGCCGCGAGGTGGGATTGAACCAGGGACTCCACGCACCAGAGGTGAACGCTGTACGACTAAGCCACCGCTGCTCCTAAACAATAGGTTCATTTCATAAGGTTGGAAAAAGACACATACCAAGTTTCATTAAAATCGGAAGTTTTTATAAGAATAATCCTGAAACGGATTAACACAGAAATATTGGTTGTGTTGAATTGTGGAGGCTTCCTTCAATAATAATGTCAAGTATAATTTTAATACATATTCTTTAATTCCAGTAAAATTATTTTAAAATACACGACAAAACTAAAGGAAGAAAATGATGAAACTATTAATAAGTAAGCAAGCTATAGCTGAGAATCTTTTATGTGAATGTTTGAATATGACTCACAGCTTGACTTACTATGTCAACTTAAAACAAGACCGTTTTTGTACCAGGGAATAGACATTTATTTTAGCTGATAGTACAAAAGCAATTTCTTTGCATCCTCGGGGTGTTAAAGGAGTAGAAAAGCCATGAAATTTCAATGATTGGATAAGGTGTTTTGTCACCGAAAACCAAATAACCACCATTCATCAGAGTGTCAGCGCGTTATAAGGACTCAAAACACGGTTTCATTTAAGACAGATAAACATCAGAGGAATAAATCAACTCATGACAAAACTAGTTAACCTGGAAGAATTCCTCAGGACACACGCATACATGAAAAGAATACCCCTGAGTCACAGAACACACACATGCATGAATACACAGGCAATCAGTATGCAATATGTAATGCCACCATTGAGAAATAACCTGTATCCCAATGAATACCGACAGCTGGTGGTGCTCATACATACAAGAGCCGCTGCCCCCTTTGACAAGGTAAATGCTTCGTTTAGTTAACCGGTTGCTTGGCCCGTTTTACAGAACAATGCACAGGCCTTCATTCATATTGCTGTTAAAGGTCTTTCTTATTAAAATCAATGTGACACACTCTCTAAAAAAGCTACCTGTATTAACTTCTCATATATGCTTTTTAAAAAAGAAAAACTTCTGAAGGTTGCTTACAACCAGTGTCGGATTTACGTACAAGCAAAATAAGTTATAGCTTAGGATCCTACTCTCTTGGAGCCCCCCCCCCCAAAAAAAAGAAAAAAAACTGGATTTACATTTCCAAAATATAACAGTAACAGTAAATAAGATAAAATCTACACATAGCAACAGTGCTTCGGTTGTATAAGTCCTATGACGTAAGTAATGCTCCCCCTTATGCTAACGTAATTTTTAAAATATCACTCGTTTCTTCATTTCTGTATATAGGAAGCCTACATTCATCAGGACACATAAAGGGCCCCCATTACCTTCAATAGCTTAGGGCCCCACCAAACCTAAATCCAGCTCTGCTTAAAACTGTCATTTCAGAATTTTATTATTATTATTATTATTATTATTATTTAAACCTCGCTTCTATTACTATAAACAACATGGCAATATGGACTTTATATGTTCCGAAAACAGTTTTTGCAGCTTAGAAAATGGGTTTGCAATCTTTTACACGACCTTAGTAACAAGAAAGCATTCGTCCAGTTGGCGCGTGCTTGGCTTTCGGCTTCCTATGCTTGCACTTGAAACATGCTTTCATACAATCTGCCTTTTGTTGTACTTGCAAGCGATGTTGATCGCAGAGCGTCAGAACATTACTGGTCGTTTATTGGCTATTGACTTGACTTGTAAAACGCTTGCGTCAAGCTTGAATGGAACACTGAATACAAGGTTGTCCCCACGTAACTTCTTTACTGGAATCCAGCTTGCTGCATGCTTGCACGTTTTCCAATCAAGTTGAATGCAAGCTTGGCCGACTTGCAATTCAAGCTTACAGCAAGCAATTTGCAAGTTGTATCTGCTACTAGGGGAATGACTAAGAGTGGACTTGGTGTGACTCGAAAACTCTTTTCGTAGTTTAGAAAATTGGTTTAAAAACTTCAGCAAGAGTGATCACAACAGCATCAGCATGTAAAGTTCGTGACACAAAGTTAAAGACTCAGGAGGTCGCATAAAAATAATTACAAGATTTAAACCAGATAGCAACTAAAAGTTTGCATAAAAAGCATATAATAAACATGTAACACATTTGAATCAAAGCCGTACTCTGAAGCATATTCGCCGAGCCATCTAAATTCTGTCAGCGAGGCGCTAATACTAACACCACAGTTTATACCAAATGTCGTGGTAACAAAAATACATATTCAAAGCACATAAAATACGGTTCAATTCTACTCTGCTTTTCCTTTTCACTCGAAGCCAGTGTTTTTACATCGATACCATTGTTTAAAGGGAGAACATCTCAGGACAAATTACAGGGGGTGCGTCATGAACACGGAAGATGGGTGGGTATGAATGTGCTTAGTACGAATGTTAGACATTTTAGTACGAGGGATTCACTATCTCAGTGGTACACCAGTTACCCGTGATGTAAAGAATTCCTAATTCGATCCCAGGCCCGGTCGTTGTGAGTATAATGAACAGGGATTTTAGTACGGAGGATTCAGTAACTCAGTGGTACATCAGTTACCTGTGATGTAAAGGATTCCTGATTCGATCCCAGGCCCGGTCGTTGTGATTATAATGAACAGGGATTTTAGTACGGAGGATTCAGTAACTCAGTGGTACATCAGTTACCTGTGATGTAAAGGATTCCTGATTCGATCCCAGGCCCGGTCATTGTGAATATAATGATCAACATTGAGTTTGTGAGGTTTCTCGGGCTCTTTTCCCTCCTTTTCTTACATTTAGATATTAACGTTTCATCCAAATTCATAAGATTACAGTTCAATCCATTTTCCTGCTCCAGCTGAAAATATTTAACTGTCTACTATATTTATGTTTATAGCTGAGGGCCGCACCCACATGGGGGTCCACGGGGTCCAGATTCCCCCTAAACTTGGTAACTAGACTAACGTTTGTACACTTTCTTAACACAACTATATTTGTATAAGAGAGAAATGATTGATGTAACCTTAAGATTTGATGTTACACCTCGTCTGTACTCATTTTCTTATAAAAATATGGTGGCAGTAATTAACAATTGCTTATCGTCTTTTCGGGTGCACAATATAACACGTTCAATACACATATATGTAGTATCTTGTAGTACTGGATCCCCATCTAAAAATATTGGACTCCTCTCAGTAAATAAATCTAGGTGAGCGCCTCGTATAGCTAAATGTATCAAAGGATACAGTTGTGTCGAAATTTGAATCACACACTCGAATTTTGAATGCTTTCTGTAATGTGAATTTTCTGTTTACAAACTTTTTAACTCATTTTCTTTTTTAATTAGCATTACTGTATATTTAACCGGAAATATTGTTTCTTTTTTAAAAAAATAATCAGGTGCTGTTATTTCTAAGTAGAAATAGTCTTGTCACGACAAATTGGATTTAAAACTAAAAAAAAAATAGTCACTTAAAGAAACGAGTGTAATAAAAAAAACTCGATTACAAGAAGGATATATCGTAAGTAAACTTTTCTTTTTGACATCACGAAGTTCACAAGAAGTATGTTCGTCAGCCAATAAGATATTTGGTTAAGTTTCTTGTTTTTTAAAATTCCTTTTAACTATGTACTGTGTGTACATACACTTCATGATTCTACTTGAATTATAGCAAACGAATAACCAATTATTAGCACTCTTGTTTGCTAAAGAAGCCTGTTTTTAAAGTATGCTACAAACGTATTTTACGTGACATCAAAACCAATAAGTACCCCTTTTCTCAAACACCGAGTTAGCGGCACCATAAAAGATTTCTACGAATGAAATAACTTCAAAAAAAAAAAAAAAATGTACGTACTAATAAGTAGGCTCCGGATTCTTAGGTTCGAACCTATTTTATTCCTGTACAGTGAATGCAAAAAAATCGTGTTTTCTTTACATTTCAAGTTGTTATAAGTAGAACTATATTAGTTTTATAGGACCTAAAATGTCCTAATTGGGGGTTAGGACCTAAAAAATTCCTAAATTAGCTTTTAGAACCTATAACGTCCTAAATGATTCTTTATAGTTAATTTTAACTTGAAAAATACTTTCAAGAGAATTTTGTCAGACGACAGGAAAAAGTTCACAACAGAAAATCTTACCAAATATTTTGTTGTTCAGTGCCATTACAGAGAGTGAAGTGACCACTTTTTGCACTATAGAAAACATGAAAAGTGCCGGCAAAACAATATTTGAACATTCGTATTTCCTCGGTGTATCGTTAGAAAAGTGAAGTGATATTTGTGGTGTTGTATAAAATTTCAAATATAAGAAAACTGACAAAAAACTCTACTACTACTACTACTATAGTACGACAGGCCATACATATGTTAAACTATATTTCAGCTATCAAAAAAAGTCCAAGGTAAGAAGAGTTTTATTATTTTTATTACGCAGAAGACTGGTTAGCATAAAGCTTACTAAATTAAGGTTACCATTTAAGTATGAAATAGCTAACAAAGTGTTTAAAGTGTAGTAATATTCCATTTTCAGTAATATAACGCTAAAAATCCTAAACGATGTTTTTAAAAACCTATAAAATCCTAAAATGCACTTTTTAAAATCCTAATTTGAATTTTTTGGGACCTAAAAATCCGAAGCCTACTAATAAGACATACAAACACAGTTATATGGGGCTTTAACAATATGAAGTAATAAGTGTGACAAATATTTTGCTTTATTTTAACTCTTAATAAAGCAAAACTTTAGAAAGACCTCTTGTCTCATCTGAAGTAGGTCAGGGAAGCGTTCACACAAGGTTACTTACATACATACATACACAAGACATGTCACGTGTGAGTAACTGCTTACTTACACGGTTATGTGATGCTCTGTCAAGCATGTAAGAATGACGTATTGCGAAGACTGTGAACTGTCTCATAAGACATTCATCACCACCCGTGTAAACAAAAAGCAAGTTTCATATCATATATATATATATATATATATATATATATATATATATATATATATATATATATATATATATATATATATATATACACAAAACAATGCAAAGCTCTTCTTTACTTTTGCTACATAACATGCATACATGTAAGCATACAATAAAATAAACCATAAACTACCATAGTTTATCAGTTAATTAGTGTATTGGCAAACAGTTATTCGAATTGACACGGTATGGTTTTGAGTTGTTTATATTGTTTATTAAGAAGAAAAGAATACAGTAATAATGTCAACAGCTTTTTGTATTTATAAACTTCATCATGACCTTCTGAGAATGGCAACAACTTGTTCTGCAATGTTACAAAAAGAACTGTTTAGATTCACATTTTTTTTTAAAATTTTAATTAAACAATTTTATTTATAATTAACTTACTCGTGAACTGTTTTTTGTACAGAACAAACACCGACAACTACGCACGGGCGATGGGGAAAAAATTTAAGAGGTTTATGATAAAAACAGTATTTTCAATTTCTTTCATCATCATCATCATCATCATCATCATAGGTATTCTGCCATTATTGGCAGATCACTTAGTGCAACTGTGAAGCTACCAAGCTCCACGGTCTTCCGCTAACCACTTCGTCTACACGTACTCTTTTCTGTTTCGATATCGTCCATTAGCCTAATTGTAGTCTCCTTCGCGCTCTCCCTCTCTTTCCTGCAACCATCACGTTCCTCACGATACAATTCCTTCTTAGGCAATGTCCCAACCAGTTTCTCTTCCTCTTCCTAATAATATTTAAAAGTGTTCTTTTCTCACCCACCATTTCTAACACTCTCTCATTCGTTTTCCGCTCGACCCAACTAATTCTTTCCATTCTTCACCACACCCACATTTAGAAAGCTTCCAGTCGTTTTTCATCAATTTGCGTAATGTCCAAGTTTCTGCCTCATATAGTACAACACTCCACATGAAGTATTTTATAAGTCTTTTTCTCAATCCTCTATTCAAGGTCGCACAAAATAATATTTTCTTCCTCCTAAAGGCTTCTTTCCCTATTCCTATCCTTGCTTTTACTTCACGTTGACATTTCATATCATTACTAATAATACTAACCAGGTACCGAAAACTAGTCACCTGTTCTATTTTCTCCCCTCCTATTTCTATATTTGACGTCGACCGCTTCGTTCCAATCACCATGGCCTTTGTCTTTCTAACATTTATTTTCATCCCATATTCTTCACAGCCCTTCCTCAAGTTTTTTAACATCTTATTGATTTTCATTTGAGATTCTGCAACAAGCGCCATATCATCTGCAAACCGTATACATCTAATCGTTCTACCTCTTGCTGAAATACCATCTTCATTTTGTAAGCTCTTTCACTATCTCTTCTAGACAGAGGCGGATCCAGGACCGATTTCTGGGGGGGGGGGTTATCATACTGCTACTTTTAAGGGCTCCAAACTTTGGGATGGGTTTTATTTATATATATAAAATAAGAAAGTTTTATCTTCTCGGGAGGGGCGATCACTCCGATCGCCCCCCCCCTGGATCCGCCCCTGCTTCTAGATAGATACTAAATAATGTAAGCGAGAGATAGCATCCCTGTCCTTCCAATTGCACTCCCCTTTGTCATTTCCTCCCCTATGCTAACACTTACTTGTTGGTTCATATATAAGTTTCTTATGAGCCTTCGATCTTTCCATTCCAACCCAAACTTCTTAACAACTTCCAACAACAAATCCCAATTCACATGGTCAAAAGCCTTTTCGAGAGCAATAAATACAACATACACCTCTTTCGTTTTCTCTATAAACATTTCACCGATCACTCTTCATAATCCAATTGCATCTCTTGTGCCCTTACCTTTCCTGAACCCAAATTGTTCCTCCTCAACTTTTTCATTGTGAAATACTGATGCTGATATCTACGAGGGACGCTCAGAAACTTATTTTCTAGTGCCAAAAAATATAGTAGAAATTGGGGTAAGCATATATAGCCATCGTTAAAATTAACGGCTATCCGTGAAGATTTTAACGGACTGACTCTATTAACGCATTTGGCCCAGATAATCGTTTTTGCTATCAATTGCAAAACTACACAACCTAAAAATTTGCCTACGCTTAAGAGTTATAATAGAATAACAAGAGTACTAATATTACAATCTTAAAAGACTCTTTTACGTGATCCCAAAAAAAGCATTGCCATTATACAATAATAATAATAATAATAATAATAATAATAATAATAATAATAATAATAATAATAATAATAATAGTGAAAAATTGCCTCTTGTATTTCGAACGACACATTTCATCTCTATATCCTTTTTGTGTGTGTGTCTGTGTGTGACACAAGGTTAAAATATAAATGTTTAGGTTAAAGTAGAGTAAAGGAACAAGTTTTGCCAATAGATGTCACTACAGTCTTCGTATCTCTCCCATATATCTTTCACCTTTCACGAAAATTTATAATTTCTCTTACAAATTTCAACCTAGAGACTTCAAATTTTTAGAGAAGGAATTTCATAATCTATTAAAGGGAACAATCCGTGTCGATTTTTTATTTAGAATTTTCTTCATTGTTGAAACAGTTTCGTTGTTAAAGGTTTCGATATCCATTTCAACAATCAGGTCATTTCAACAATGAAGAAAATTCTAAATAAAAAATCGACACGGATCATTGCCTTCGATGGATTATGAAGTTCCTTTTCTAAAAATTTGAAGTCTGTAGGTTGAGGTTTGTAAGAGAAATTGTGAATTTTTGTGAACGGTAATAATAATAATAATAATAATAATAATAATAATAATAATACATGGGAGAGATACGAAGACTGTAGTGCCATCTATCGGCAAAATTTGTCCCTTTAAACCAACCTTAAAGAGTTTGATCCCTCGCACTCCTCCTTACGTTCGTGCGAGAGGTCAAAATACACTCATTCCTTTCGGACTTATCGTAACCGGATGAAGAAACAAGGAACAAAAATACTTATAATTCAAGTTATGTGTTTGTATTAAGTACAACACATTTATGTTCGACTCGAAGGCGGCTCCTGAGGGAAGTCACACTGGTAAAATCTAGTTTTTATCCTTTGAAACTACGGGAATAAAAGCTATATAATGTATTAAGTGTTGCATACAACAGTTCGACATTAAGAATGTTTTCTTCTTTTAGTTTCAAGCGAGAAAACCAACTAATTTTCACCGGAGTAACTTTATCACGAGCCGCTTTTGCACTCTGCCAGGCTTAATAGTTAAAAAAAAAGACTATTTCTATTCTCTAACGAATTGAAGCTGCAAGTTAAAAAAAAAAAGTCCTTTGGGAAAGCCATCCCTCCTCCCATAGATCCGCAATTGTTTCCTATAAATAAAAGTTCAATTCTTTTTTTGGTGCATGCTCAAAGTGGCTGAACAATTTGTGTCCAGTGGTTACACCATGAAACTTTTATGAATGTTTTCTCCCTGTTTCCCGCTGGTTACACGGTAAAACCAGGTTCCAACACTGCTGCCATTTGCTGTACTGAAATATAACTAATTCTTACCTAAACCAGTACGAAACAAAGAAATTCAAATATCAATCAGTTGTGCTTGAATGAATCAAAACTGATCTTTTGAGAAAAAAAACCAGAAAGGAATGAGTTTCAGAAAGACTGCAACTTGTTTGATTCTTCTAGTGTGTTCTATAGCAAACAGATCTAGTGTGTTATTTTTATTTCTTACGAATTATAAGTCTTTCCAGTTATTCGCAAGTTGTAAACATGTATAATAGTTTTTCTCGTTCTAAATATAAAAGGAAGTTCAATTTATAACCGTTTTTTTTTTCAGGTGTTGCAGTTGCGCAGCTTGGCGTTCGCGTCCCATTCTGTGGTAGGATGAAAGAAGGCATTATCATCATGCATTACAACGCGCGTCCTCATACGGCAACGACAACTGTCCAAACTTGGCTTGGAGATCTTAGACCATAACCCGTACAGCCCAGATCTGTCTTCTTGCGACTTCCATCTTTTTGGTCTCCTCGAGGAGCACTTGGGAGGACAAACATTCCACACCGACGACCAAGACAAAACATGTCTGCTGAAATAGTTGAAAGATCGTTCCAAAGAATTCTATGCCGATGGATATGGGTACTCCCACACCGATAGAACAAATATGTGTGTATGTACACCTTGTCTCAAAAAGGTTGAGCGCATTCTTTATTGGTGTTTTGAGGCAAAAATTTTCTAAGTCCAGCTTCGGGTATCTTCGGGAAAAAGTAAGCCAGGTTCGAACCTCCAAGACAGCCTTTGCAATCGGGAAAAAGTTTGCAGATGTGTTTTTCTTCTTTTAAATATAATAAGACTTGTTACCAAGTGTTTAAAAAAGCAACATTGATTGAAATACTTAATGATACAATATTTCGAAACCTTGCACATGCTTGTTTGTCATTTAGCTCTCTATACGTAATGGAGCATTTAAATACGTTAAAGAATCTTTCCATATGTAAAAGAATGCTCAAAGTTAAGAAATAGAACATAATTATCGCCTGAGTACTAAAATAAAAGTCAAAGTAGAACAGAAACAGCGTTTGTCATGGAAATGAATGTCATAAAGTAGTGATATTGGATTATCTGCTCAAAAATGGGGGTGGTAATTACAATAGATTGCCGACAAACACCATTGTAATCGTAGCAGATGCTTCTCTTTGGAGGTGTCACGTAATTTGAACCTTGTGTCAATTAAGGAAGTAACAAAGTGTCAATTTAATGTGAGATATGGATGTTGCACAATACTTTAACCCTAGGAGGTGAGAGAGACACGTCAAATAAATTTTAGAAACATGAGAAACATGAAAGAAAAGGATACAATTTGAAATTGAGAAGGTTCTTGTAACTGTCTCGTAATTTGAACATTGTGTCATTAAAAGAAAGAAGAAAACTGTCAATTTAATGTAACATATGGATGTTTGAAAATAGTCTAACCATGGGAGGCGAGAGAGAGAGATCTGAAATGACTTTTAGAAAGTTTGGAAACATGAAAGAAAAGGATACAATTTGAAATTGAGAAGCTTTTTGTAACACTGTTACAATTTGAACATTGTGTCATTAAAAGAAAGAATATATTGTCAGTGAAACGTGACATATGGATGTCTGAAAATAGTGTAACAGCAGGACGTGAGAAAGTCATGTAACCTAAGAATGGCATGGGTAGGGAGAGAATTGTTTGATGTGTACTAAAGAAAGAAAGAAACATATACACAGGTGTACTGTAATTTTGGGTGGTCTAGTTTTTTTTTTTTTTTTTTGGAGTTGGAGGGGGATGTACTGTGCTCTGGACATTGCTTAATGAGGGGACTGTGATTTCTACTGTATGGAAACTGAAAAAGAAAGAAATAGGAGACACCTGGTTGTATGTGTGTGTTCCAGGGTTTTTGGAGGTGGGGAGCGAACTGTAATGCCCATGGAATAAAAAGACATTGCTTAATTGACAGTGTAACTTGCACCCTATGGAGAAAGAGCAATGAGTATACTGAAGGAAAGAGAATGTAAGAAATACCTTGAAAATGTTACATTGCCTCATAGTGAGAGACAGGGCATACAAGATTGCATAGGGAAAGTGTAGTGTCCTTTTGACCAAAGGACCAGTTTAAATTAACGTGGGAATAGTTAAGAACCTTAGCATGTAGAAAATTACTACAATAGAAAGCGAAACTTTTTTTGTGTGTGGATGAGAAAATGTCATGTTGGTTGCGACACACGTGTATGTCTAACTCTTTTTAGAAAAGAAAGAAAGAAAAAAAGATCTTTTAAGTTGTTAGGATATAGAAAGTTATTTGAGAAAATGTATGTGACATTTATTGTTGACGGATGGGACCCCCAGTAATTTCGACTTGAACGTAGCTCTTTTTAGAAAAGAAAAAAAAAGATTTTTCTGACTTAGACAGAAAAATGTTCCATTTAGCATGCCCTGTTAGAATGAAAAAAGAAAGAAAGAAAAAGTCCTTTTTCTGGAAAAGATTCTTGTTAACTTTAAAGAATAGCTATTGTACTTGTTTTTGTGAAAAAACGGAAGTGTGTGTGTGAACGCTGGAACCACCCAGGTTAACGAATATATATAACGAAGTTTGAAATGAGAGCAGATTATATAGTGTGCTTTTGGCGTTGTGGAAACGTGCCTTGTGTATTTTTTCTGTGAGTGTGTTGTTTGGAGAATAATTTTGGAATTACCGGAAGGAAAAAAAAGTAAGTTAAAATTTACCATTTATATAAATAAATATTGAACTTTGATTTTAAATGTATTTACATGCATTAAAATGACTTGTGTTTGCTTTTATTTATTGAACAAATGTGAGATAGAACCGTTGTTATGAGACTTATTTGTGAAGATTGAAATACGGAAACCAGAAATGTTGTGTATTTTGTGGATATTTAAAACACCAAGAAGCCCAATAGTGAACGGATAGGTTACCTACCATAAGACAGCGAGAGAGAGAGAGAAATAATATGGGAAGCATGCATATACGCTGAATGCATGCTATGAAGCGAGGGCGGGAGGGGGTGTTTGTAGTTTGAAGGAAACAGCAATAGAGACGCGAAGGGTGTTTTACGGAAAGAGTGTATGCGATAAAGAGAGAGAGAAAGAGAATGTTTGCAAGGTTGGATAAATGCGTTCGGTGCGTGAGAGGAGAGGGGTGGGAGGATTTTGGTGCTTCTACTTTGACGAAAAGAGCAATAGTGTGCGTGAGAGAGAGAGAAAGAGAATGTGTGCAAGGATACGTAAACACGTTGGGTGCGTAAGAGGAGAGGAGAGGTGCGGGGGAAATTTTGTTTGTTGTTTGACTTGAAGAGTAAGAGCAATATAGACACGAGCAAAAAGATAGGGAGAGAGAGAGAGGTAGAGCGAAGCATGCATACGTGCGCTGCTGAGCGGAAGACAGGGGGAAGGCGCGGGTTAACCTGCTTCAGGCCCTTTTTTTATTCTTAGTTGAATGCAATGGAATTTACGGTCTTTTAAAAGGAGGGGAAAAAGCGTGATCTTGAACACAAAAACTGCAAAAGTTGTCGTAAGCCATGAGAAAACAAATACATGAACGAAAATGAATAATTTATATGTTGATATCAGTGGCGTATATGCGCGCTGTTTATTGAAATTCTAAGTGACTATTTTTTTTTTAAAAAAAAATATGTGTGTCAATTGAAATAATAGAAATGTCTATGTAAAGCTAGATTATAATGTTATGATGTGTACTAAAAACCACATGTAAAGTATAGAAATGTTAAAAATGTTAATACTTACCTAGGATAAATTGTTTTGTTTGATGATTGAAGCATATACGAAGCACTAATATATGGCGGGAAAAAAAAGACGGGAAACGACAAAATGAATTTGTCGGTAAACGTATGAGGAAATGCCGGTTGTACAAATAACACGAGACCCATACGATGTGATGCTAACCGCACAAAAGCATGAATGGTACTGACACGTGTTGGTATATAGGTGGCGTTGATGCATAAAGACTAAGATTTTTTTCCGTATAATAATTTTAAATGGGCATAGCTCATAAACTATTCATCGTATGACAAAATGGATAACAGAAATCGATTTGTCAGGTCAAAATCTATATAGAAAGATACCTTACATGATAAAATTGAACAATTTTTTGTGGGGGGCCAACAGTGGTGGCTGGGTATGTAGGGCTCTAACATTACATTTTTGGCTTTTGACGGTTAACTTTTGGTCGTAGAAACAAAAGAAAGGTATTTTCTTGAATGTTAGGACCTAACGAACACGACTATACAGATTAGAACATTGTAAATTGAAAATAATTTTAAATGGGGCATAGCTCCTAAACGGTTGATCGTAGGTGAAAATGGACTACAGAAATCGATTTGTCAGGTCAAAATCTATATAGAAAGACACCCTACATGATACATTTGAACAATTTTTATTTTTTTGAAATTTATATACAGGGTGTTTCAAAAGTACAGTTTTTTATTTTTTCGCTTTTTTGACCAAACTATTGGTCGTAGAAACAAAAGAAAGGTATTTTCTTAATTGTTAGGACCTAAGGAACACTACTATACAGATTAGAACAATGTAACTTTAAAATAATTTTAAATGTGCGTGGCTCCTAAACGGTTCATCGTAGGTGAAAATGGACAACAGAAATCGATTTGTCAGGTCAAAATCTATATAGAAAGACACCCTACATGATACATTTGAACAATTTTTATTTTTTTTGAAATTTATATACAGGGTGTTTCAAAAGTATAGGTTTTTATTTTTTCGCTTTTTTGGCCAAACTATTGGTCGTAGAAACAAAAGAAAAGTATTTTCTTAATTGTTAGGACCTAAGGAACACGACTATACAGATTAGAACATTGTAACTTGAAAATAATTTTAAATGGTCATAAATCCTAAACGGTTCATTGTAGGAGAAAATGGACACCAGAAATCGATTTATCAGGTCAAAATCTATATAGAAAGACACCCTACATGATACATTTGAACAATTTTTATTTTTTGAAATTTATATACAGGGTGTTCCAAAAGTAGAGTTTTTTTATTTTTTCGCTTTTTTGGCCAAACTATTGGTCGTAGAAAGAAAAGAAAGGTATTTTCTTAATCGTTAGGACCTAAGGAACACGACTATATAGCTTAGAACATTGTAAATTGAAAATAAAAATTTAATGAATTTGCATAAACAATATGGCGTCGATTTTTTTCAAACTTTGGAAATATGTTTATTAAAAGATATATTTTTATATGAATAGGTAAAATGAATAATATTACTAAAATAAATACCATTTTTGCGCGTTTTTTACCGCAAGCGGTACGCGCCGCGCGTTTTTTACCCCAATCGGTACGCGCCGCGCGTTTTTTACCGCAACCGGTACGCGCCGCGCGTTTTTTACCGCGACCGGTACGCGCCGCGCGGTATATGCGGCCGGAAAAAGGTTTTCGCGACGCGGGACGCGTAAAATATTGCCGCCCGGAAACTGCGCGGGGTATTGCCGGTTATAAAAACAAACAACATTCGGTAACTTGGTATGGCACATGTACACACACGCACAGTCTTATACACACTAATGTGAATGTTATGATACAGGTGTCGTTCTTTCAAGAAACAAACATGGCGGATGGATTTTAATGTGTTTTCTATGCATTAATTTAGTATACATTATTTTTAAAAACAGTAATAATTAAAAATTTAAACAAGTTAACACGAACTTAACCGAAGTTTTCCGAACATTGCCGAACATAAACCTAAGAGTTTATTTACAATTTGTGTACATGATTATACATGTACAACACGAATGGTTCCGAACTTAACCGAAGTTTCCCGAACATTGCCGAACATAATCCTAAGAGTTTATTTACAATTTGTGTACATGTTTATACATGTATTACACAAACGGTTCCGAACATAAACATAAAAATGTATTATGATTTACCGTACACGTTTAGTATACGTATACTATGCATTAAATATAATTTAATTAACGTCAAAAATAATAATAATATTAACATGGAGTATAACACTATTACTTGTATAGGCTACAACACAGTTTGTAGTGTCGTACCCAAAAGCATTACGTTTTGTAGTCTCAAACCCAAACGCATTTGGTTTTGTAGTTTCGTACGCAGGTGCTTTAACATATTTTAAATTAGTAACAGTGATATTACGCAATATGATGTAATTTGTACCTTATGTTACTGGGTCTAAAAAAATCCTTTGTTAGTAGTGCTAGGAATTTCTTTTGTTTGCTTTGCTGCAGGTGTTTAAACCGGTTTTAAATTGGTTTTGTTTTTTTTTATTGTTAGGCATTGTGTATATATACTCCCGTTGCAAAGGAAATATTATCATATGTATGCTGGTACCCGTACCTTGAGCACAATATTTACTTACTGAATAAATTCATAGAAACATATAATAAAAGAAATATTAAAATATTATATTTAGAAAAGAGTAGTAACATTAACTGTATTGTTACAGTTGTTGAAATTCAAAACAAGAAGAAAAATAAAAGAAGAAAGGAAGTAAGGAAGAAATCCTGATTTTATCTCAAGTTTAGAATACATACCAGATTTACATAGAAGATCATCGTAAGTATAATTATATATTATACATATTTGAATGATTATGTTTTTATACTTTGATTAAATATTGGTATATAAAGTATTATTTTTAAATTGTAATGTGATAAATATTTACAATAATATTTTTATAAAACAAACGAAATTTGTTTTATCATTGCACAAAACGTGATTTAAATAGATTTACACTCCATTTTAACATTGAAGTTCTTGCAGAATTTTAATGATGATCACAATCTATTTTAACAATGAAGTTCTTGCATAATTTTAATGATGATCACACTCTATTTTAACAACAAAGTTCTTGCAGAATTTTAATGATGATCAACAGAAAAAATAAGTAGAGCTTCTTAGAAGAAAACTAAATAATATTGTTAAATGAATAACACTATATTTTTATATATTGTTGTATTTATTTTAATGTAAACTAATTTTTGTTTTAATATTTTACAGATGGAATTTCTCGGTGCATCATACGTAAACGAGTTTAACGAAATTGACGAAATTTACCTGTCTGCTGTTATAGAAGGTCTAAATACAAAGGAGCGCGTGTTGGAGACCTGGTGGCGTATTATGGATAAGCAACGCCAGGGATTTCGTGGCAGTGAAAGGTATGATACCTTGTTATCAGCTCTTTTTAATTTTTATTATAATAATCAAGCACTTATATTGCAATATGCAATGTCTAGTGCTGACATTGTTGAGTTATTTGTACACGGATTTTTCCGTGAGCAAATCATGTACCAGTGGGCACACGATAAATTCATTCATTTTAATTATTTTAATTCTGCACAAGGTGATAGGATGAATGCAGCAGAGGTAGCCGAATTTTGTAATTATGGATCGCGTTTTATTTCGGTTCATAATAATGTGTTGCCATCTGTTGAAAATTCCGTAACCTCGGTCCACCAAGAAAGTCAACCCTTGGAAAATATACTTCAAGAAGAAGATTTTAATTTAATTGATGAAATTATTAATGAACAAATACAAAATGAAACAGCAGATGGTACACAAACAAATAAAAATTCCGCAGTTTTAGTAAATTCCGATGAGTTTGGAACATCTGATTATGTGGAGGCTTTATTGAACGAGTTATGTGAAAACGGACAAAATCCTGTGGATGTTGTAAATAATGAACTACAGGTATCAAGTGTACAATGTTCACGGGATACTCGTGGTTACGGAATGGGCTCTCCACAACCTAGTACTTCCGGTTACGTTCCTCCAAGTGAACGTAGCGGACATACAGATGTTCAAAATACAGGGGAAGGTAATTTCGAAGTAGTACATGAAAGCAGAAAAAGTTTCACTAAGTTTAACTTGGTGGGACATGAAATTGCGGTAAGGCCAATGGGAAATGAAGAAATTAGAAATCCTGCGGCCTATATTGAAAACCTTATGAACTTCGCATTGGATAATGTATTGAACAATGCGAGACCTAATGATTTTGTTGGAATGTACATTGATTCCTCCAATAGTAAGGATAAAAAAGCAGTGTATGTTCCATGGAGACGCCGCAAAGACATTTCTGCTAAGTCCGTTTTAGCTTCCATTACTAGAGTGTTAAATAGTAATGAAGACTTCCTTTTAGGTAATCATGTCCTCTTTCGATTTCATATAGTAAATTCCATGTTTGGTACTGGAAGAACACGTGATAATAATTCCACACTAAACAAATATTTACCTTTAAATGAATTTTTAGTACAACATTTGGTTGAGCTTCCGGGAACCGATAATGATAAACTTTGTTTACCTAAAAGTATTGCTTGGGGTATAGCAAAGCATACCGAAACACATCGAAATTTGAGTAATTTAACAGATCCAACTCGAGATACATTAAAAGGTAGAGCTATTAAGCTTTGTACTCAGGCAGGTGTTAGCGTTAAAGGTGGTTGCGATTTTAATGACGTTGAATTATTTGAAAAACATTTAGCTCCAAATTATCAAATTATTATTTATGAAAAAGTACCTGAAAGCAAACGTGAATTTAGAGTACGTTATCCGGAAACAGAAGTACAAAGACCAGAGTTACAAAATGCAAAACCAATCTATATTTATTACGATGAAAGAGGTACTATTGGACATTTCCGTCCTATTCGTACTATAACGTCATTTCTAAGAAAAGAAAAGTATTGCTTGCATTGTTTAAAGGGTTTTAATGGTTTGAATCGTTATCATAAGTGTGAGTTAATGTGTTCATCTTGCGAACATATGCATAAACTTGATGTTACGATGTATAAAATGAAATGCAATGCATGCAATAGATATTTTACTAGGGGTGAATGTTTTGACAATCACTTAAAAGGTAATAAAATTGGCAAGAATGTGTGTGAATATGTGAAAGTTTGCATCAACTGTAATGCACTCTATGATTTAAGAAGACGTAAATCTGATCATACATGTGGTGAATACTTTTGTAGTACGTGTCGTGAACATGTACAGGAAGGTCACTCATGTTATGTGAAGAAAGTAAAACCTACTCATATTAAGAGGTTTCTTTATATTGTTTTTGACGTAGAAACCATGCTCAAACCGGAAAATGAGCGTGGGGAGCGGGAACACGTTGTTTGCTTGGTATGCGCTAGACATGTATGCCATAAATGTATGAATAACGGCATTGATGAAGCCTGCAGTACATGTGGTGATGAAAACGGTAACCGCTCGTTTTCTTTTAAAACCATTGATGAATTTATTACACATATTTTATTAGATAGACCCCTATTTAGTAAAGTATGTGTCATAAGTCATAATGGTAGTCGTTTTGATAGCATTTTCTGTTTGAGATCTCTCATTGAGTCCCAGCATATTATTCCAAAAACTTTAATTCAGGGTCAAAAGATTTTTAGTATTTCTATTCATAATAAAATCATTTTTAGAGATAGTTATTTGTTTGTTGGTGTAAAATTATCAAAATTACCTAAAACGTTAGGCCTTTCAGAAAATTTAAAGAAGGGAGATTTCCCATACTTGTTTAACACAGTAGAGAACCAAAATTATGTAGGACCATATCCGGGAATAGAGTACTATGATCCTGAATCGCGATCTGCTGAAGAAAGAAAGCGGTTGGAGGGATGGCACCAAGAACGGGTGCAATTGGGAGAGCAATTTAATTTGCAAAAGGAAATGCTGGAGTACTGTGAAAATGATGTGAGAATTCTCACAGAAGCTGTTATTAAATTTAGTAATATCATAGAAGAGAAAACGGGTGGATTACAATGTTTTCTAGTATCGTCTACGATTGCAAGTTTAGCCATGCAAACATATCGTACATCGTATCTTCCAGAAGAAAGTATTTCTGTTATACCACCTTTGGGGTACCATTATAAAACAAAAACCAGTGAAAAAGCAATGAAATGGCTAAAGTATATGGAACACCAATTGGGTATAAAAATCCAGCATGCTGGACGAAACGGAGAACAATCTTTTGGAAGGTATAATGTTGACGGATACAATGTAGAGCTTAATGCCGTGTTCGAATTTATGGGATGCTACTGGCATGCCTGTAAAACGTGTTTTCCAAATAACCGTAATGCCATAATAGATAATGCACATGGTCCGTACAACACATTTGAAAAAAGGTATGAACATACGGAAATCCGGCGAAAATATTTCACAGAAATTCTAAAAATGAATTTGTATGAAATATGGGAGTGCTCTTGGGATAATAAAGTACGCACAGACGTAGATTTACAAAAGTTCCTTAAAGAACAATGTGATACTACTGCCGACTTTCTTATTCCTAAGAGTTGCTACAACGGAGGCCGTACTGAAGTATTTCGTTCTTATGTGAATTGTGCGGACGATGAATCCATTCTTTATTATGATATTACATCGTTATACCCCTACGTAATGGCAAGGAAACCTCTTCCGGTGGGGCCACCTAAGGTGCATAAGGGGCCGGTTTTCCCAGATGTGGGAAAAATTCATGGGATTGTAAAATGTACTGTATTGGCTCCTAAACAACTCTTTTTTCCCATCTTACCGTATGTAGCACAAAGCCGATTAATATTTGGACTTTGTAGGCTATGTATGGAAGGAGAAACTATTGATAATTGCACACATAGTGATACTGAACGTGCATTAACTGGAACTTTTTGTACACCAGAGCTTCACCGTGCTCTTCAAAACGGTTATAAAATCGTCAAAATTTATGAAATATGGGAATTTGAACTCATGGGTTCTGAAGATCGGAATTCACCTAGTTTATTCCGGGACTATGTGAATACGTTTCTTCAGATGAAGCAGGAAGCATCAGGCTATCCTGCTTGGTGTAAAACTGAAGAAGACAAAGATAAATATATTGACGATTACTATGCTCACGAAGGCATAAAATTAAATAAAGATAATATTAGGTCGAACCCTGGACTTAGACAATGCGCGAAGTTGTACCTCAATTCCTTATACGGAAAATGGGGACAGCGTACAGATATGACACAGTGTGTAATTATTGATAGTGGGGCAGAGTTCCATAGGTACCTTGCTACACCGAGATATGAGGTTCATAGTGTTATTCCAGTTGGTGATGAACATCTTATTCTAACATATAAAGACTTGGAAACCGAAAATGTACCTCTGGAATTTTCCAATGTCATCCTTGCTGGTTTTATTACTTCATGGGCCAGGCTACAATTATATGATTTACTTGTGACTGTAGGACCTGAAGACGTAATTTATTGTGACACAGACAGTATTATGTTTACGTGTAAAAAAGATAGGGAACCTCCGTTGAAGCTTGGAAACTATTTGGGTGATCTCACTGATGAAATTGAAGAAGGGTGGGAGTTTGTAACGTTTATAGGCTTAGGGCCAAAAAATTATAGTATTCGGCTTAAAAATGCCGCAGGGGAATTTCGGAATATTTTCAAAATTCGGGGAATTACACTAAATGATAGGACCTCTCAAAGAATAAACTTTGAGAGTTTCTATGAATTAGTGACAGGAAATATTAATTGTACAATTATAGAAAATCCAAATAGCATTGTGCGGAAACAGGGCTTCACTATCTTTTTACGTAAAGAGACAAAAACACACCAAGAGGTAAACAAAAAACGTAAACGTATTGACGATACACAAAGTGACGAACCAGTACCAAAGACAAAAAGTTTACCTCATGGATATGTATCATAATAATTTTAGCTTGGCTTATAAGTGATTGTTTTTATTTATTTATTTATTTTTTTAACAGATCATTAGTAGAGTATGACTATTTATTTACTTATTTATTTATTTATTTATTCCATCGTTTGCTGTGCAAACTCATACATTGTAAACCAAAGTATACATTTCATTCTAGTCATTCATTTATTCTAGTCATTCATTCATATTTTAGTCATTTCAAGCTTTAATATTTATTTTTTAACTTATTTTTAATTTATTTTTAATTTATGTTGTTAATTGTGTGAGTGAGTGAGTGTGTGCATGAGTGTATATAAAGTAAAGTATCTATTGTGTGCATTCAGTTTAATACAAGATGTTAAAGTTTCAACATCCATCAACCATTTTAATTGCTGGTCCTTCACGTGCAGGTAAAACATGTTTTGTAAATCGATTATTAAATGAACGTAATCAAATGTTTACTATGAAATTTAATGAAATTGTTTGGTGTTATGGTGCAGTCATACCAAATTTAGATGCAAGTTCAGAAATTCGATTTATAGAAGGAATTCCAGATATGAATAATTTTGAAATACAAGAAAATTCATTATTAATATTAGATGACTTAATGTCTGAAACCAATGGTGATGTTGCAAACTTATTTACAAAATATGCACATCATAAAAAATTAACAGTAATATTTATTGTTCAAAATTTATTTCCAAAAGGAAAACATGCTCGTGATATAAGTTTAAATGCACATTATATTATAGTATTTAAAAATCCTCGTGATAAATTACAAATACAATATTTAGCAAGACAAATTATGCCACGACATAGTAAACAAGTTGTGAATGTGTTCGAAGATGTAACACGTGAACCTCACACTTATTTGTTATTTGACTTAACTCAAAAAACAAATGATGCATTACGATTACGTACAAATATTTTTCCTAATGAAACACTGCATGTATATGCAAATGTAAAAGACAGTAATTCAATTATTTACGTTTAGTTTAGTTCAAGATGTTGAAGGTGAAACAACACTTTGATACTCTCCGTGCTTTGTGCAAATGCAAAAGCGCAAAGCGAAAACAAATTATACGACATGCATCTGGTGATTTAATACGTACTATTTCACAAGTTGCTAAAAACACAATAAAAGGAAACATTCCGTTGAATTCACGTCAGAAGCAACGTTTACGTAGACATAAAAAGATCTTGCGTGCTTTATCTGCACAACGTACAGCACTTAATAAGAAAAAGAAAATTTTATTGCAGAAAGGTGGTGCATTTTTACCATTAATTTTAGGACCATTACTTGGTGCAGTAGCAAGTAGTTTGTTTGGAAGATAAGTATGTCGGAATTTCGTAAAATGATATTAGTGCCTGAAAATGCAATGCAACAAATGCATGCGAATATAAAATCAATAGATTCACATCAATCGCGTTTAGATGAAGAAATGAATAGTATTTTACAACGTCGTAATCTTAGTATTGATGAAAAATGGAAATTGTATCAGCAAGCATTACAACAATATTTAAATTATACTTCATCAGTTTCACAAAATCCAATTACACTACCTATTATTGAAAAAGATGTTCCTCAAACATCATCATCATCATTATCTCAAGAAGAAGAAAAAAATAATTCTATTTTACCCTTTGTATCAGACATTTTACAATCAGTACCAAAAACACAACGAAGGAAAACAGATCTATTATTAAAACAGTTAACAAGTTCTAATAAAATTCATTGGGATCAATCAGGAACAGTACGTATTCAAGGAAAAATAATACCAGGTTCTAATATTATTGATTTAATAAATGATGTTGTTCGTACACGAAAATATTCAAGAAATCCGATAGGCATTCACGAATTTAAAAATTTATTGGATGATCTTAATGTACCACGTGAATTTATTTCTAGTCCTATAGTGAAATCACATAGCAAAGTTAAAAAATCACAAAGTCCAACACTAGTAACAAATATTTTTAAAAACTGGAAGGAATATAAGATGTAAATAAAAATGGGAAAGTTGTCAAAATTATATTATGATTATACGAATCCTGCTTCTTTATCAAGTATTAAAACATTACAAGGAAAAACAAAATTATCAAAAAAGAAAATTAAAAATTGGTTAGCATCTCAAGATGCATATACATTACATGCACCAGCACGAAAAGTGTTTGAACGTAAACAATATTATGTTAGTGCACCAAATGAAACATTACAAATGGATTTAGCAGATATGCAAAATATTGCAAAGTATAACAAAAATTATAAGTATATATTATGTTGTATCGATATTTTTTCACGGTATGCGTATTGTGTTCCCTTAAAAACAAAAACAGGTCCTGAAATGGCAAAAGCAATCAAAAAAATTTTAAAAAATTTTAAACTACCTGTGTTTAATGTACAAACGGATTTAGGTACAGAATTTTATAATCGGCATGTAAAACGTTTATTTAAAGAATACGAAATTAATCATTACAGTGTACATTCAGAAATTAAATGTGCATTAGCCGAACGCTTTATAAGAACATTAAAAGAAAAATTATATCGTTATTTTACAGCTAAAAATACATACCGTTATATAGATGTCTTAGATCAATTTGTAAAAAATTATAATCATTCGTATCATAGTAGTATTAAAATGGCACCAGCAAATGTAAATTACTCTAATGTTGATCAAGTTTTGAATACGTTGTACGGTAATAAAACAAATAAAAAGAAATTAACATGTAAATTTCACCCTGGTGATTATGTGCGTGTTAGTAAATATAAACATAAATTAGAAAAGGGATATTTACCAAAATGGTCACAAGAAATTTTTATTGTTGATAAATGTATTCCGACAAATCCTATTACGTATAAATTAAAAGATTGGAATGATGAGGAAATTAAAGGAATATTTTACACAGAAGAATTACAAAAAGTAAATGTAAATTCAAACAAAACATTTTTAATTGAAAAAGTACTAAAACGAAAAAAAGATATGATGTATGTAAAGTGGTTGGGATATCCATCAAGTATGAATTCATGGATTAAAAGAAATTCTGTTCAGTCTTCAAAATGAGTTCAATGATAGAACATGATTTCTATGTTACTCTTCCTTCAAATGCTAGTAGTGAAATTTTTACTAATAATACAACTTCTTCATTTATAGTAAAGTTAGCACAACCTATTCACTTAAGTGAAGGAGAATGGTATGTTGCCTTAACGCAACTTAATGTTCCTTTTAGTTTTTATAATGTTGGTAAAAATGAAAAAATTACAATTCAAACCATCGTTAATGATGAACTTGAAATTGTAGATGTTGATATTATACCAGGATACTATACTTCTATTACATCCATTTTAGAAATGATTCCTGAGGAATTACGTATGTTAAAATATTATAAAAATAAAAATCAAGTTGGAATTAGACATTCTTTAAAATTAAAAGATTTTTGTGTTATTGCAATGACACGTGGATTGCAACATTTACTTGGATTTATAAATGAAAATACAACAGAGTTTACAGATGCTGTCTTTGTAAAACCAGTTAATGAAGATGTTCCAACCATAACACGTGCAAAATTTCCATGCAATTTAGAATATAATATACCAAACGTTTTTAATGTTTGTGTTGATATTGTAAAACAACAAGAAAATATTGGCCCAGTACTTCGTAAAGTTAGTGCCTATAATATTGAGCACGGAGATGTAAAATGTTTTCTATTTCACACACCACAATATGTTAAAGTTGTAAAATCTTATTTTAATACGATTGAAGTAAACTTAAAAGATGAGCACGGTTTAAAATTGCCATTTGAATTTGGAACTTCAAACTTAACACTTCACTTTAAACGAAAATGATTTCTGAAAGTATTGATGATAGTTTTTACATTACACTTGTATCAAACGCAAGTACTGATGTATATCCTACAAATAGTCCAACACATTTTATTAATCAACTAAAAAATAATATTCAATTATCAGAAACCGATTGGCATGTAGGATTAAGTGAATTACATGTTCCTTTAACATGTTATAATGTTAACGATGGAGAAAATGTTATGTGGTATAAAATAAAAAATGAAGAAGCACAAAAAGGTAAAATTCTAAGTGGATATTATCACTCTGCACATCATATCATTGATGAATTAAATAAAATATCAAAAGATATAAAATTTTCTATATCAAATGTTGTACAAGTAGATTGTAGTGATCGTGTTGAATCTGCCTTATTATCACCAACATTAGCAATGCAATTAGGACTTCGTCAACATAAAGAACTTGTTTTGTATAAACGTGGATTTAAACAACCATATGTTGATATTGGATATCCTCATCAAATTTTTATTTATACTGATATCATACAATATCAGTTTCTAGGTGATACAAAAGCACCTTTATTACGTATTGCAACAATATCAAATGTAAAATACGGTAAAGTAAAAACATTAACATTTCAAGATATTCATTATCTTCCACTTGCAAAGTTTTCATTTAACAGTATTGAAATACTATTAAAAGACCATGCAGGACGAAATTTGCCATTTCGTTCTGGGACACTAAGTGTTACACTTCATTTTAAGCGCTCTCCTAATAAAAATTAATCAATTAATTATATTTTAAAAATGAAATTTAGACGACATTACGGACATGGTATCCCATACTTTTCAGGACCTGTATATCAACGTGGACATGGTATAGGTAGTTTCTTTCAAGGATTATTTCGTTTTGCATTACCATTTCTTAAACAGGGTGCAAAAACTTTAGGTCGACAAGCATTACAAACGGGAATACAAGTAGCAGGTGATGTATTAGAAGATAAACCATTTAAAGAATCTGTTCGTGCACGTGTAAAACAAGCTGGTGAAACATTAAAGACAAAAGCTGCTAACAAAGTTGGTCAGTTATTAACTGGAAGTGGTAAGAGACGGCCACGCAAGCGTAAAGCTCCGCCAATTATTCGTTTTGGACCTCCAACTAAACGTAAGCGTACAAACAAAAGCAAAAGCAAAAGCAAGAGAAAAGTAAAAAGAAAAATAAATCGTGTTACAGATATATTTTCATAATGGCACTACTTAATTCAAACAGTGTGGAATGTTGTACCAACGATTTCGATTTATTTAGTACTCCAATGACACAAACTGCAATTGAATCTTGCTTTAATGCTGAATACCGTCCAATTTCAACATTAAGTTCTGATGGACCTATTGAATTTTTTATTCCCGGTGAAACAGGAGAATTTATTCATACTGCATATCTTTATCTTTACGTACGTTGTAAAATTACAAAACCTGATGACACACTATTAGCTGACACTGATGTTGTAGCACCAACAAATAATTTCCTACATTCATTATTTAGTCAAATTGACATTTCATTAAATGATAAATTAATTACTTCTTCATCAGGATTTTATCCTTATCGTGCGTACCTTGAAACATTATTAAATTATTCCCGTGATGCTTCTGATACACATTTGAAATTAGGTATGTGGTATAAAGATACCGCTAAACAATTTGATACCATAGGTAATGCTAATGTAGGTTTTCAACAACGTGCTAATTATATTAAAAATAGTAAATCATTTGAGATGTATGGTCGTCTGTATACAGATATTGCTGGATTACCAAGAGCACTTGTAAATAAAGTAGGTCTTCGTATAAAATTACATCGTAGTAAAGATGCTTTTTGTTTATTATCTCCTGCAAATACTTCTTATAAAGTAAAACTTGAAGATGTTACTCTACATATACGTCGCATTAATGTTGCACCTCATTTGGCAATGGAAATCAATACTAATATGAATCATGAAACAACAAAATATCCCCTTACAAGAGTACAAACAAGATCGTATACTATTCCTGCAAACGTTAATTCATACAATCTTGATAATATTTTTCTGGGTAACGTACCTAAAGGTGTTGTTATCGGGTTTGTTTCCAATTCGGCATTTAATGGAAAATCTGAACTAAATCCATTTCATTTTCAACACTTTAACGTTAACAAACTGCAGCTACAAGTTGGATCAAAATCTTTTCCTCCCAGTCCCCTCACCCCCGATTTTAAAAACAATTTGTATCTTCTAAGTTACCATTCTCTGTTTTCCGGTACTGGTTTATATTATAAAGATGATGCACATACTATTACTCCTGAAGAATATCCACACGGCTATACTCTTTATGCATTTATTCTATCACCTACAGCAACATTAGATGACTGTACTTGGGACCTTGTGCGTGATGCGCCTGTAAATGTTAAAGTTTCCTTTTCTGAAAATTTAACTGAGCCTATAACATGTATTGTTTACGCTCAGTTTGATTCTTTAATTCAAATTGATAAAGATAGAAATATATATACTGATAATACTTTTTAAAAGTATCATTTTAATAAAAGAAGTATAACTGTTCACTTCTAAGCATATGATTTACATGTGTCCTACTGGTACAAAGTGTGTTAAACATTGTATATTGTAATATTTTTGCTTGATTATTCAAAGAGTTGCAAGGTATCATACTATGAAGTTTCTCAAAAGTATTTTTTATGCGTTAGCACCATTCATCGTTATTGGAAAACTTATAAAAAAATCTGTCATGAATATTTTAAACATATTATTTCGTTTTATGAGAATATTCCATATACTCCACTAGGTCTTCCAACATATACGCGTATAAAGTGAAGTGAAGTGATGTGAATTTAAAAAGAAAAGTTATGTACACGGATGATTTAATAAAAGTGTTACTTCGTGATAAACTTACTGGTGCAAATGTGCATGGCATTTATCCTATTGATAGAATACCAAAAACTGTGCAACCACCGGCTGGACTTATTATAAATTTAAGCAATTCATCTTCAGGTGGCACACATTGGGTGTGTGTATTCATTGATGAAAATCAAAGAGGATACTATTTCGATAGCCTAGCATTACCATTTCCAAAAGAAATAAAAACTTTTTTAAATAAAAATTGTAAAATATATTTTACAAATAGTTCCGCATATCAAGATGATAATTCAATCTTGTGTGGACAATTTGTGTTGTACTTTCTGCATCATATTGTACGAAAGAAAAGCTTTAACGAATGTTTAAATTTGTTCAAAACAAATAATCTTAAACAAAATGATAAAATTGTATTCAATCATGTAACCAACATATTGAAAAAGAAAAAACAAGTAGATTAGTTTAATAAATTTTTTTATTTACAATTTAAAATCTTGTATTTTTATTTACAAGAACATATCATATATCCTCTTTACAACTTTGCAAATGCATTAGTTAATGTTATAGTACGTTGAAACTTCAACCAATAACATAACTGTTGTGCATTACGAAATGCACATCCTGATTTTTTCTCAAGTTTAATATTTTGTTCATGAAAAGCACAATAATCATTAAATACGTTTGCATGCATTGTGTTTAATGGTGGACACTGTTTACTTTCCAAATCAATAACATTAGCTAGTGCAAAAATATTTTTAATCCAAAGTGTTTTTTCTGCACCTTTACAATAAAAGGTTGCATCTTGTTTACAAAGTTGATATATAAGGTTACGTATGTGTGATACAGTATAACCGCATTTATCATTCCAAGTTAATCCATGTAAGTTTAATGTTAACCATTCAATTTGTTTTTGACAACCTAATGGAAGTATATTGTATTGTACTGGTGATTTTATTAAACAATGCAAATTTACTGTATCATCACACGCAGTTAAACAAAATTCACGTATAATAAATTCATGATTTGAAATCTTAAAACCTTGTATGTCAATAATATATTCATTAACACATGGTGAAATTTTATGTTTACGTTCTAAGAAAAATGGTATAATTTGTCCAACAAATTCAGTGTTCTTTAAACAATCACGCACTTTGCGTGTAAAGTTTATACTTGAAATTTCACTATGATGTTCTTCAAACACTTCAAATAAGTCAATAAGAGTTATATCGTTGGATAAATATCCTACAGCAAAAGTTCCAATATCTTCGTGAAATAAACATTGATGTTCAAGATGCAGCAAACATTGTTCACAAGAAATATTATTATTAAAACGTAAGTATGCACTTATAGTTTTTAAAACACAAACTTCACTAATATGTTCTTCACTACATGATACACAAAAATTTTCGAAATACATTATGTACAGTACGTTTTCTTAACACACTTCACTATAGTCGTTCGATCTGTCTTTTTCAAGAAAAATACTTAAAAGTTCTTTTCGCACATTCACATCCACTGATAGTTCACCAAATGTAATATTAAAATAATCTCTTGTTAATGGTGTAATAACTGTATGTGTTTCTGCATAAATGTCAAATAATTCCTCCTGTACACGAGGATTCACTAACACAGACCAAACACGAATGTCTAAAACGTCATCATTACAATAAAAACATTCATGAGACCATTCACATGTATCGTGCCAATAACATGCATAGCATATTAAATAGTCATTTGGTTTCCATTTCAGTATACAATCTCTTACACAGTTCACATCCACATAATTAACACCACATTCACAGTTCCAACTTAATTCTGATAAATCAGGTGAACATGGCGGCGTATCCACATTTGATACCACTTCGTCATTTGATTCCGCCTCAAAATCTGAGTTATCTTGCGAAAATTCATACACTTCATTATCTATTCCAACCTCACTATCACTTGCATAAACTTTTATATTATCGTTTTCATATCTTTCTAATTCATTTTCATCAAATGTACAATCTGGAGAATCTGGATATTCATTCTCACCGTCTAACTTATGCTTCACATCAACGTCTTCTACAAACTGACGGTTCTCCATCGCTAACAAAACTATACATGCCTATTTTTTAAAACCAATATTTAAATAAAAATTCCAAATGACGTCACGCGCTCGCGCCCGCGCACGCGGGTATTTTCCGTTCGCGCCTTCCCGCGCCGCGTCCGCGTTTCTGCCGCCGCCGGGTTAAAAAATTCTTTTTATGACAATCCACTATTGTTCGTCACCTAAATTATTATTCTTTAACGCATACAGGTACAAGGTTTCTCTTTTATTATTCTTTACATACACCTGCAAAGTATTGTATAGTTCTATTATTTCTTTATACCCTTGTTCAATGATTTTCCCAAGGTTTCTCTTTTATTATTCTTTATAACAAGCTAGCATTGTTCAACAAGTTTCCAAGGTTTTTTAAAAATCATTTATCTTTACAACTTTGACATCTTTTTATTATTCTCTTTTGTGTCACTACTATACATACAATAGTACAACAACCATTACCTGTCATCATATGTCATTTAAACAATAGTGTATTTCTATAGCACTATACTCTCTACCCATTGTTTCCGGGCGCCCCACTGGTGCTTCACTATTACAAATACAATAGGTTTCTATTGTGTTTACCACCCCCATTTTTGAGCAGAAAATCCAATATCACTACTTCATAATTATCTTGAGATCCGTTATACATCGCTAGAAGCTTAGTTCTAGAAGTTCTTGTGTTAGCTCATTGGTAAGCTGTCGGATTTCAAATCATAAGGTTGTGAGTTCGAATCGCATCTGGGTCAATACTTTTTTTTAAAATTATATTTTCCGCAATGCATGAAAAATTATATAAAATAATTACATTAAAATACATAAGTTGTTTATATATAACATAATAATTACAGAACATAGTAATTATTATGTTTAAAATATAACATCTGAGATAATTTTCACAGTAGGTCGGTATTATATATGAGGATGTAAATACAAGTTAAGAAACTCGTTCAATAGCAATAAATAAATCATGTAGTGTATTTATTTGCAGCTATTTGTCATATAGAGAGTAATTCTCAACATTCATAATATAGAATGTCATTTATGTTCTTGAAAAGTTATTCGATGCATAAACAGAGGGTATAAACAGAGAATCCAAAGTCGGAACGCTCGCAAAAAAATTCATGAACCCCAAAGGTCACGTGAGCAGACAGGAATTGTCCTTATGAAGCATGCCACAGCAGAAAGTCTTTACATAGATTTTCAATTCAATTCCTGATATATGCTTTTGCAATGTGGAAGTGGTGATGCCTTGAGTCGCCCTCTCTCGCTCGCTCGCTCGCTCACTCTCTCTTTATACAGAATATAAAAGTGGATTTATGTGTGTGTTTCAACATAATTCTGATATATCTAGAGCAATTTTAACTATATTTCTTACAGTCTGGAAAAAGAGTACTGTCGGGATACATATCAAAAATGCTAGAAACGGGTCGATATTATTATTGAATCCATAGTTTCGTGGTCGCTTAGGTGAATAGCCCTACTTTCAATTCAAGTCCAATTAAGCTCCCATTAGCACCCAGGGTGGTTACGTAGCGACATAAAGATGTCGAAATCAACCGATATTAGAATCGAATCATAAGTTTTCAGCGCCGCTAACAGTGCAGCATTTCCCATTAGTCCCATTGCCTAGAGGGCAACATATTTGCAGAGTGCAAATTTTAAAACTTGAATAATATTTTAATTTTTTCCGTATGAAAAAGTTAAAAATCATGAGCAAATATACTACTCACGAACAATCCTCTTTTACTATTCTAATATGTTTAATAATAGCGTAAGAAATGTAATAGTAATTCAGAACATGTTTCACAGTTGTTATTTTTTCTTACATAGTTGTAGCTGTAGCATGTAGTGAGTGGAATTTAACTGTAATAAATTCACTAATTAACCATATTCGAATTTAGTTTTATTTTTAAATTCGGAATGAAGGGGCGGAGAAATATGGAGTTATTGGGGGCACCGAGCTTTTCTACATTTTACTTTCAAGATCTCCATTTTTCTTTTGTCATTTGTTCCTAATAAAAAAAGTTCAGTCACTTTTGGATTGTCATAGGATAGTAGGAGTTGGATTTTGGGATGCAGCCTGTGAGATTCTAGAGGAGCTAACTGCTTGAAAAAATATTTTTGAATCATCTGTAACATATGAAATAAGGATATGTATCATAAAAAATTGAAAGTAACTATGTCTGCGTAATCATCACGGTCAAATTGCAAAGTCAAATGAATTGACGTTTGGTATATAATCAGGCTCCAATCCCAACTGGGAAGTTATCATACGCGTGTCACTTTCATTATAATACATATCCTTAGGGGGAGTAGAAGTCCGAATTTTTGCGAAAAATTTAGTATCTCACAAGCCGTTCAACTGAGAGCTGAAATTCAGCATATAACTCTTTATTAAAAATAAAGAGAATATGCCCTGGCATTTTTTAAAATTGTCTTTTATGAGCGGGGGGACGGGGGTGCATTTTCTATATATTGGAAATTGGTAGTGGGTTGATTTGTAAAAATAATCGAAAACGATTGATATTAGTTGAGAAAAAAATTGAGTAATGCAAACTAAAGTTCTTTTTGAATTTTATACCCACTGCTTTCTATTTATAATTGCTGAAGCTGGTGTTTAATATATGGAGCGTTCCGAGCATAAGGCAATCAAGCCATAAAGTTAGAGAAAAATGGCCATAAAATTTGTATTCTAAACTTAATTACATGGGCATTTCCAATTAGTACGGCATGCTTAATTATATAGAAAATTAGTTTCTCTCTCTCTCTCTCCTTTTTTTTTTCTTTTTACGTTGGTCTACTTTTCCTTGATTCGAAACTTTTAAATTTCACCCTATTTTCTACTGAAATGTGTCTGTAAGGCAACAAAGAAATAATTACATATGATAAATTTAAATTCATTTTAATTCGGAAGATGAGAAACACTTTGCCATTATATATCGTAAAGGTCAGACCCACCAGTATTGTAACAAAGAGGTGCTTGAGCCAATGACGGTAGAAATTCAAACTCCGATAAGTGATAATTTCACAGTCTTGTTTTATTACAAGTGTAATCTCTTTAGTCAATGGAGAGGAGGACGTGGGTCATCGGTCAGAGTTGATATCGATGGATTTTGGTGGGTCGGAGTTGGTCGCAATGGTTCAGAGTGGTTCATAGTTGGTGGTGGGTCAGAGTAGATCACGATGGTTGATGGGTCAGAGTGGGCCAATGGGTCATTTGGGTGGTGGGTCATAGTGGGTCATGGTGGGTCGTGGATCAAATTTTCATTGACCCACACCATCTCTGGTTAAAATTGTACTAAAGATAAGAGGCACCGAAGATGCATGTCGGCTATTATGCTCAAATTTTGCGCATGGATAGTACTCCACCAGAAAGCAATAAATCTGAAACGGTTCACGGTATGACCTCCTAGAACTCGAGATGTAGGGGTTTGTCTGATTGGCTAAATTAAGACGTCAATGATTTATCCTTCAACAAGCAAGCTTTTTATGATCGTTTCCGTGGGGAAGTCAGAAGAACACGTGCCTAGTAATCGTAATATTGATAGTTCGCGTCCACCCCGGGGTATTTGTTTTGTGTTTTTTTGTTTCACCTAAATATAAACAAATCACACATATAGGCATCTTAACATATTTTGGGAGAGTAATTTTGTGGTTCGTTGGCGTTTCATCGCGTCTCTGCCGCTGGTAGTAAAGTTTTCAATATGGAACTTGGGCCATCACGGATCGTCGCTGCGGGGCCACCAATTTCTGGCGAGAGGTTAATAGTTGACCATCTGTAGTCCACCGACGCTTACAGCTTAGGGTAATGAACGATGTCCTTGCCTTGTAGACTTCATGACTACCGACGTCGGCAGTCAACTAGCTTTTAGTATTCCTTTACTAACCATCTATCGTTCATGTTTGTACACGGTGTTGTAATAATAATAATAATAATAATAATAATAATAATAATAATAATAATAATAATAATAATAATAATAATAATAATAATAATAATTATATTATTATTATTATTATTATTATTATTATTATTATTATTATTATTATTATTATTATTATTTGTAGTAACAGTAGTATAATTGATGATAGAATAATTATTGTCTATGTATTGTCTAGGTAGGACTACACACAGGATTTGGCTCGTTTTGGTTCGACTTGACTCTAATCCGAGTCGAGTTGGAAGATATTTTTCGCGCTGAGTCCAAGAGTAGACCTCAAAGATGTCTGTTTCGAGTCGAGTCGAGTTTCAAAGAAAAGTCGTTCGTGCCCATCCCTACTAATGAGAGCTTAATCGGAGTTAAGCGAAATTGAAAGTCTCACTATTTATCTAAGCGACCCCGAAAACTATGAATCTAATATCGATCATTTTCTAGCAATCTTTTATATGTATTCCCCTCCCATTCACCATAGGTAACCCGACAGCACTCTTTTTGAAACTATAAAAAATGTGGTTAAAATTACTCTAGGCCAGTGGTTCTCAATCTAATTCCTATCGCGATCCCCTTTTATCACACGCTCTTGCCAGCGACCCTTTTATAATTTGTTTTATAAAAAGCTTGTGTGGGATTTTTAACATACCTATTTCTATAATAGTAGAATCAATTTTTTTTGTTTATAGTGAACAGTGCCATGGAAAATCATTGCCCGGGGCGAGAGTATAGTACGATGTCACCGTATATATGAGTGACGTCGACAGACTAGCTACGAAGCGCCACCATGGTTGGCACGAAGCTCAATAACATTTTCAAAATAAACCCTACCTTTCCTTAATTTTGAGCACATTTTATTACGTTTTTCCTTCTGTTTTACACATGTGCACATGCACTTTCCTAACTTGAGTAACACACTTCCTCCGAAATGTGTGGCCCCTCTTTTCGGGGCCTGGCACTGACAGTGGATACAGTAACTGTAATATCTATATTCCCAACGACGAAGGTGCTGGTTCAAGATGGATGTTAAACTCCTTCATTGAAGAGGCCATTAACGTATCCGATCTAAGCCCACAACTCCTTGACCAAATAATAGAATGATCATGCGACAAGTCTTTGCAACTGGTTTTCTGTAACGAAGACTTGGACAAGTTCTGCCTGATGAGGAGAGAAGAATATCCTGGTCTGGTGATTGCTGCTTTAAAAGTAATAATTCCATTTGCTATATCGTACTTGTGCGAAAGTGTTTTTTTTTATGGTAAACATTAAAACAAAGATAAGAAATCGCTTATCAGTTGAAAACGGCTTGATAATATTCGTCATGAAGATTGAACCGGGCATTGCTGCACTAGTGAAATTACACCATGCTTAGGTATCTCATTAGGTTTTAATTTTAATTGTATTTCAATGTGCAGGTTTTGTTTCATGTGTATTTTTCTAGTATTTCTATATACAGTTCTCATTAGTTTTATATCATACCTCTTTGATTTAAATTCATTTTTAAACAACTCTACTAACTAACTAACTCTATGGCCTATGGAACCCGGAGGTTCAATGCCGCGTTCACAAAAGCTCTACACTGACTTCTATCCTTAGCCAATTGGATCCAGTTTCTACTTTGTATTCTTATCTCAGCGAGATTCATCTTAATATTGTCCTCCCATCTGCCCCTAGGTCTTCCTAGTGGTCGTTTTCCGTTTGGTCTTCCAGTCAAGACTTTCAAAGCGTTTCTACTTTATTCCATTCTAGCTACCTGACCTGCCCACCTAAGCCTCCTAGACTTGACGACCCTAACAATGTTGGGTAACCGTATAAATTATGTAGTTCCTCGTTATGAAGTTTCCGCCATTCCCCATTCCCGTTCCTCTTGGGTCCGAATATTCGTCTAAGGATCTTGTTCTCAAATACTTTCAGTCTATGTTCTTCCCTCAGAGTAAGGACCATGTTTCGCAACCATAAAGAACAACAGGCATGATTATCGTTTTGTATATTTTAAGCTTCAAATTTCTCGACAGAATTCGCGACGACAAGAGACTTTGAACCGAATAGTAACACGAATTCTACACCCTTTGAAAATGTTCAGTAGACTTATTTTTTATTGTTCTTTACAGTGTGTATAAAAAATAAAAGTATGCCTATCAGAACAAAATTAAAAATAATATTTAAAAATAATTTCTGGTATTAGATTCTAACTATATTTATCTCTTCCGCTTATCTTCGCGATCCCCTAGGGACCGCGACTCCCAGGTTGAGAAACCCTGCTCTAGGTATACATGAGTTATGTTGGAACATACATACATACACTTTTATATGTATAAATGCAGATAAGAGAGAGTTGAGAGAGAGCGATTAAGGAATTACCGCTCTCAATCTCTTCACTTTACTTTTGCGATTCGTGAATTTCTTACGTGACAGTTTGGGGCTAGCTAGTTTTTTGTCTTGAACCACGATCCGATTTTCGATATGCTCTACCTAAATGCTGTAATGCGAATATTGAGAAGTTATCTGCGATGAAAGTAGCTGCAAATAAATATATTACATATTTATTGCTATTACACGATTTTTTAAATTTGTATTCAATATTCACACATAACACACCGACGTTCTGTGAATACCTCAGATGTTATATTTTAAAGATAAGAATTACTTATGTCGTGAAATGATATGAATATATATATTCAACTGATATATACAACTGATGATATGAATATATATATACAACTGATGAATTGTAATGTAACTATTTTACATAATTTTCATGCATTGAGGAAAGTAGAATATCATAAAGGAATCTCACCTGAACGGGTATCGAACTCACGATTTAAACGCTCGGTGGTGTACCACTGAGCTAACATGACCGCTTTTCGGAAGCTGCTTCTGAAATATAACTGAGCTCATACGTAAATGCTTTTTTCCGTATGGAAATCACAATGACGAAACGAGAGTGTGAATACATAGTCTCGAAATATTGTATCATTAAGTATTTCAATCAATGTTACTTTTTTCTACACTTAATACCATTTCAACATGTCTTATTATATTTAACAGAAGGAAAAACATATCTGTACATCTTTTCCCGATTACTAAGGTTGGCTTTGGAGGTTCGAACCAGCAGCTTTAGTTTACTGTTTTCCGAAGACACCCGAAGTTGGACTTCGAAAGTGTTCGTCTCAAAACAGCTATAATCATATCGCTCAATCTGTTTGGTATATGGTATATGTTTTTATACGTGTAAAGTCAGTATAACAATTCATTCTTTAAACAGCTTTTCGTATGTATTAATATTCCTTTATAAAAACTGTTTTTATTATTATTATTACGGCGCACCATTTTCAGATTTCTTTCGCGAGTCGTTGACCAAGTCGTTCGCCACCAGCGTTGCCAGACTCACAGCTCGGAATTATTCCAAAACCTGATCGAACTTATGTTAGATTCGGTCAAATTATGCTAGATCCTCATAATTACTAATTCAGGAGTTAAAAAAAACAAAGTTTAGATACGATAACGTAACTTAAAATACACAGAGAGCAAGAATGCATGGATAGAACTCAATACTTCACGCACCAAAATTTTAACTCAACTAAATTACTGCAGTCGTTGCCAAACTCAATGGCGTATATATCGTATAAATGAATGCAAAGTTTTTGTTTACATATTTTGAAAGAAAATTACTTCGCAGCATAAGCGGAGTTGGGAATCGTCTGCTGGGGGAGGGGGCAGATTTTTGGTCGGTCTCGGAGCTGTCATTTCAGGAATAAATATGATCATGAAGTCAGAAGTAAAGATGGTGAAGTTGTCAAAAAGTTGGGGGGGAGAATGGCCCCCATAGCTCCGCCCATGCCTCGGAGTTAAAGGATTAGAAAACCCTGGGTGGAGCCACAAAAAAAAAAGCCCAAAGCCGTTCCGAACTTACTTAGGAAAATAAGACTGCCTGTATGGTTTACCGAGTGTATGAATCAATGGAAGAGGATACATTTCTGCCGTTCTTTTTCTTCCCACGACCAACTTCTCCAGGTTTTACGGCTTTTTGATAACTTGCTGAAATTGTGCTAGATTTGGGCAGGATGCTAAAAGCAAGATGCTAGGTGCTAGAGACATGCAAATTATGCTAGATCTAGCATCATTATGCTAGATCTGGCAACGCTGTTCCCCACAATAGGCTTGTCGTGCAAGTAACCAATCACACGTCAGGTACTAGCTTTTACCTATTGCTTTCTTCTCACAGCTCAGAACATTGGTAACTATGGATAGACGTACAGCAGTAATTACTTTATGGGAGTTGGAAGGTTATTCTGCAACTGCAGCTAGCAGGCGAGTAGGTGTCCCGGCCTCTACAGGAAGGCAATGGATTCGGAAATATGGTGCTACAGGTCAGACTGGTAATTTACGATCTCCTGGTCGTCCGCATGTGTCAACCGAAGCCCAAGATGCGAGATTAGTAAACGAAGCCCGGTTAGACCCACTAAGGACGTCTAGACAGATAAGGGAAGCTTCTCTCTTTCCTGGTAGTAAGCATACAGCTCTGCGAAGGCTTCGTCATGCTGGGTTACGTGGCCGTGTTGCTGCCGTGAAGGAAAAACTCTCAGACGACCACAAAATTTACCGTCTCGCGTTTGCACAGGCGAATGTGGGTCTCAATTGGGAAAACGTAGTTTTCTCAGATGAATCCATATTCACAACATCAAAGGAGGGACGCCGTTTTGTGTATCGTCCGAGAGGCACCCGATATGACCATGGATATGTGGCTGCTTGCAATCGCAGTGGCCATGTATCTATTTTATGTTGGGGTTGGATTTCCAGTCGCGGAGCAGGACAGCTTCATAGAATTGAAGGACATCTGGACAATGCTCAGTACTTAGACATTATCAGTAATATCATGGTGCCATCTGTTTCAGCCTGATGGTGTAATTCAGTTCCAGCAATACCAGTCGCCAATACATAATTCCCGTGTGGTTCAGGAATGGTTCGCAGGGCACCCCGAGATTGATTTAATCGACTGGCCGCCTCGTGGAGCAGACCTCAATCTCATGGAAAATATGTGAGCAGAAGTGAAGCGTACTCTAAGGGAAAGTTGGCCTGAGGCAGATCCACCAAGAACTCAGGATGACCTGTGGCATCTTGTTTCCGAAGCATGGCTGGAGGTAGGGGAAGGAGATAGATTTGTCACCTATGTAATAGATTCCATGCCCAGAAAAATGGAGCGTGTAATAAATTCAGAAGGGTCTTGGACACAATATTAACGACCCCGCCTTAACTCTCGAAAACAGCCCTTTTCAGGGCTACCTAAACGCTTCTGAAAATATTTCTAGAAGTAAACCACTCCTTGTATCCGATTTCTGTGCAATCCTACTAACAAAAGAATGATAATTAGCTGTAGGCTTTGAACTCAAGACCTCTTCAGTGGCAAGTCCGTACTCTACCAGTGAGCTAACATGAACACGCAAACCTAACCTGAAGAAACACGACTTTCAATTTCTGGTATTCGATGACAATGATGCTCATATACTTTGCAAATGTTGTATTCAACTTGGGATATTCTGCAACACACACATAAACAAAGCGAAAGAGAGAGAGAGAGAGAGAGAGAGAGATGAATACACAAAAGCATATTCAACGTATTCGAATGAGACTCTAAGTAACGACATTCCGTTCTAAAGAGAATTTGTGTTTCTTCCCGTGACGTTAAGGGGATCGGGAAAAGCTATGTGTCTTGAAGCAGGATACGACTTTGGATACTCTGTTTATACACTTTCTATATCCGTAGGAATATACTGTATTTCACGAATATAAATAACATACTGTAATGAGAATATTGAGAAGTTAAATCTGTATGACAAATAGCTGCAAATAAATACACTACATAACTTATTTATTGCTATTAAACGATTTTCCTAACTTGTATTTAACATTCTCATATATAATAACGACCTACTGTGAAAATTATCTCAGATGTTATATTTTAAACATAATAATTACTATGTTCTGCAATTATTATGTTATATATAAACAACTTATGTATTTTAATGTAATTAGTTTATATAATTTTTCATGCATTGCGGAAAATATAATTTTAAAAAAAGTATTGACACAGATGCGATTCGAACTCACAACCTTATGATTTGAAATTCGACAGCTTACCAATGAGCTAACACAAGAACTTCTAGAACTAAGCTTCTAGCGATGTATAACGGATCTCAAGATAATTATGACATTCATTTCCATGACAAACGCTGTTTCTGTTCTACTTTGACTTTTATTTTAGTACTCAGGCGATAATTATGTTCTATTTCTTAACTTTGAGCATTCTTTTACATATGGAAAGATTCTTTAACGTATTTAAATGCTCCATTACGTATAGAGAGCTAAATGACAAACAAGCATGTGCAAGGTTTCGAAATATTGTATCATTAAGTATTTCAATCAATGTTGCTTTTTTAAACACTTGGTAACAAGTCTTATTATATTTAAAAGAAGAAAAACACATCTGCAAACTTTTTCCCGATTGCAAAGGCTGTCTTGGAGGTTCGAACCTGGCTTACTTTTTCCCGAAGATACCCGAAGCTGGACTTAGAAAATTTTTGCCTCAAAACACCAATAAAGAATGCGCTCAACCTTTTTGAGACAAGGTGTACATGGGGAGTATCCTGACAAAGAATAGTAATTGATTCGCATGTTGTCTTCTTTATGTAACAGAAAAAAAAAAGAATTCCGGTTATAACTTGAATGTCCCTCGCATTCGTGCACATAATCTACCTGCGAATAGCAATGGTCTTTCATCTTTTCTGAAGTAAACGCTGTATCAAGTAACAGAATACACACAGACACCCACAGAATGATTTCGAAAAATTTCAATACAATACTATTCAAATTCAGTATCATTAGAGCATATGAGTACCAGTAGCTTCAAGATGAATTCATATATAAAAACAGTAGTGAAAAATTACAGAGAAAATTTTTCTATATACAGCGTGTTCGACAAATCTCCGCACCCCTTAGTTTTGAGTATTCCACAGAAAGGAATCTCTTTTAACGTGTTCATGCATTGTTGAATCAGTTCAGCTGCTCTTTTGTGAAACGATTTATTTAGTGACATCGCGACTAACCGAGTGACTGCAGCACGTTTCCTAACGCATCTTTCTACATCCAATTTCTCTTTGGCACATCATAGGCGCAAATGCACGTATCACCCAATCAAGTAGAGTTGCTTGACGAGGTTGTGTTCTTGCCTAAGCGATCTATAAACACAGTCACCAGTTGTGTCATTGTCTGGCCTTATATAATCATTCGTGTACGCACTCACATACACTCCACTAATCGTTTCCCAGCTATATAACTGCAATCATTCACATCAGCCATGGCTTCACAACTGAAATGCTCCACGTGACCTTGAACGTTGGGATACCAGAGAGTTCTCTATGACTATGAAAGCTGTTGTTCTCTGTGATACTCAAACTTAAGGGTTCGGGGACTTTCCGGACATCCTGTAGAAATATACTCAATGTACCATCTCGATTAGATATACGCCAAACATGTTTCTAAAGAATATTTTTAAGTATGGTCCTCAAAGGATTAAGTCAAAAACTACTTTTTTAAGAGAACCCAAACAATATTTAAAATCAAAAGGAAAACATGCTGACTATTTTATTTATTATGGGTGCAGCAGAAGCAGGGGCACACCCAGAAATTTTGTTGGGGGTTCCAAGCTTTGTGGGGGGAGGGATCTAATACTAAAGCCACTACGTCTATGCAATATTGAACAGGTATTATTCTGTATCCGATAAGTAATTCTAAAATACTTTCACCTACATTTTCAGAAAAAAAAAATACAGAAATAGATTGTTTTTAGAAGAGTACAGATGAAGTGTAAAATCAAGTGTTCATGCTACAGCAATCATTTCTCTGTTGAACAAGTAAGTTATAATTCTATTAAGAAAATGTACCCATGCATGTTGCGTTAGGCAGTTCTATGGGGCTGAATTTGGTGTACCCCTGCGTGGGTGCGTTCCTAAGCACAAATCATAATAAATAAAATTATCAATGTGCTTCATTAAGCCATGTTTTCTTCGATTTTGTAGTCTGTTTTGACTCTCTTGAAAAAGTAATATGCCTTGTAGAAAAAAAAAAAACTTGCGAATACAAATAATTATGTATAATAACCCTACATACGAGGGGCTTCCCAAACGTTTTCGGCATTGTACTGAAATATCACATCAACCGTTCATGGCATACAGAGCCATCTATTAAAAAATGTATCTATTTCAACTGTCATCTGTCATGCTGCTTCAGTTCGTTTCCTTAGAGGCAGTATTTTAAATCAGTCGCTGTGCGTTGAGCTAACAAACTACATGACAATGTTCCAGTCCAGTCCACACGGCTCTTGCTGCTAAAGCTGCAGTGCTAAATCTGTGCTGTAAGGTGGGTGTTGAATCTCCTTGAAGTCAGTCTTTCACTGGGCTTAAGGTAGATGCTGAATCTCCTCGAAGCCACAGACTTTCACTGCAGTCTTGGCAACAACAGTTGTGTAGACTGGAGCATTGTCATGCAGAGGTAAGCTCATCGCACAGTGACTCGTTTCAACGAACTGACGCAACTAGATAATTGAAACTAATACATCATTTCTTCTATAAATGGCACTATGTGCATCAATGGCTTATTAGTAGTGGCCCAATTTCTCAGGATAAGACCAGAAACTTTTGGCAATACCCATATTATATGTATCTTGGGCGTTCCAAAAATAGTGTCCATGGACCACAGGGTACTATTCTACAGGTCAAAATAAAACGAAAATATTATATGATGGTATACCCTCTAGGGCCTCCTTAAGCCATTATGAGGAATCAAAATTTTGTTATGTAGCAACGTCGCAGAGTAACTTGGAACCATTAGCATCATTCTACGAATCCATCAAGCAGCTACATCGATTGCTACACTAATAAGTGATGCTGGTGTCAATTTATATCGACTTTACTGTCATCTGGAAAGAATTGACGTAACTTCTTGATATATTGATAGATATCTACTCTATTGTTCTTTATCTGCACACCCGAGAAAACCCGAGAACACCCGAGGTGCCAACTTAGAATCGATAGTCTAATCCTGACAATTGGGACGAAACAGAAAGATGTGCACAAACTTTGGGTGACATCAAAAGAAGACAAAAAAATCCTCTTGCATGTTGTTGCATTCCGCGTCGCGTACGAACGACAGGGGTACCAACTTGGAATTGGAACCGACAGTCTAATCCTGACGATTGGGCACTGTTAAAAATACTTTCTTAAATCTGAGAACCCGTTTCTTATCTGTGCACCGAGGATATCTTAGAAACAAGACTTTGAAACTCTCATTAATGAGAAATGAAGAAAAGTAGATGAGGTTGTATAAAGCGAAACGAGAAAATATACTGTTACTTTCCTTATGAATGAGAATTGTCAAATCTCATTTCTAAGAAAATATTATCTCGGTGCACAGATAACAAAAGGTTTCTTAAAGTTAAGAAATTATTTTAAACAGTGGGATGGAACAGAAAGATGTGCACAAACTATCTCTGTTTGCACAACTGCCTAATGTAACATTTTGCTGATATTCATAGCCACATGTAACTAGTTTTGATGTCACGAATCACTTCCCGCAGTTTGTGCACATCTTTCAGGTTCACCCTGTATATATATATATATATATATATATATATATATATATATATATATATATATATATATATATGGCATTTCTAGGTTTGCATAATACACGAGCATAGAGTCTTTTGCCAGTTTCTGAGGAAATATATCAGAGGCAATTACATCTTCCAAACATCCAGTAAAACTGCATTCCGTGAGAAGTTAAAAAGAGAATTTGGTCCAACAACATATTATATATACATACACACAAGCTCTTTCATTATAAGCAAACTGACATTTTATACCATTTAGATTAATTTATTTCATTCGTTAGGTCAAGTGTGCATTCTCTTTCCGTTGCATGTAATAACCCTCTCTCTAGGCTTAAAACTTTTCCAACATTTAAACAGCCTAGCATCACGGAATGTTTTTTTTTTTAATGAATAACTTCCTAAATTATTCTTTTTATTACAATGTTTTTTAATAAATCTTCATGAGTATGATGAAAATTCATGTAACAGCTTTATCTGACATGCACAATGAAAAAGAACGTTGGAATCCCACGGTTAAAACTAACTACACCACTATTACGGCAATGATTGCATTCAACATTGTTATTACATAGTATTCCAGTGTATAATTGGTGCAATTTAACAGCCTACTGACTTAACAGATGGTTCTTGAAGATAATATATGTGTAAGAGAACAATGTGTGATCTATATATTAAAAGAATGATAAAGAAATAAGGGTTTTTATTAATGGTTGACACTTTATTTTCTTTTGTGTACAATATTCCGTGTCCCAACCCCTTCTCTTGCTTGCATTTCCTCTGTAAATCGTACAGAGTTAAGGTGGATCACTAGGTGTTCCCAGTGCTATGCTATATAGTGTGGCGTTGCCAGATAGTGTCGAGTGTTTACTGATGCCAGGTAATAAAGGAAGTAATCATGGAATTCTGCTTAGATACTTACTAGAGAAATTAGTTTTCGACCCTTACCGCAATTCCGCTTCTCGAACTGCAACGCTAGAATCCAGGAATTTTCTTATTGTGACTACTACAGTAAACGTACAAATTTGGCAACAACGCATTATGACGTTCTGCGCAAGTTTCGTCTCAAAATCTATTTCCTTAAATGTAAATTAATATTTAAATAAAATATGAAACATTACACGAAAAACGGTCAAAAAATATATTTATTTCGTAATAAGATCGTTACTTTAAAATACTTTACACATACAAATAAACATTTCATAAAAAGAAGCACTTCTAGTAAGATCTAACAGCAAGTGCCATCTTGTGTGCTCATTGTAAAACGAATCAAATATTTTCTTTTATTTGTTACATTTTTCGATATCAGAAGTCACAACCAAATGAGTCAGTGTCTTGTGCTGTAGCAGAAACATTACTCTATCTTATAGTACAATATTTATAATGTGTAACGTTTCATTGCGCAGTAGTTAAGGCAATGAGCTAAAATATGCACTTGCTTCCGGGTAGTGATCCACACTTACATAGGTAATGAAAGTGTAACGTTTCGGCACCGTAATAACGCCTTCATCAAGGGATTATAATGGTGTTGACCGCCGATATATATAAAGAACTGGATACTTTAATGTATGAACAAGCTTTGAATCAGCTGAACTTAATTTCTCTGCCTCTTCACGAGAAAATAATGTTCAGTGGCGGATCTTGTCTGGGGCCGGGGGAAACCTAGGCCACACAGTTTCTTGAGTGACAAAAATAATTTGAACTATTGTTTATATAATTTTGGAAGTTTATAGTAAACTCATGATATACCTATCATAATCTGGATTCTGGCTGCACCTAAGTTTTACCTTCTACTGCAGATCGACCACTGATATTATTGCCTATGAGACGAGACGAGAAATAAGATTTTCTAGTCTCGTCTCGGCTAGGTTCTCAGACAACCTTTTCTCGTTTCATTTTGTAAAATTTTTGTACAAAATTCATGCACTGATTTTTTTTCTTGATTTCATCTAGAAGTTATCAGAATCCTTAAACGTTACGAGAGGATAACGAAGGTTGCGACATAACGTTATTTAAACGATATTTATTATGACAGCTTACGGTACATACAACTATTAAATGACGGAAAATGCACGTTTACGGTACACAAAACTATTAAATAGTGGAAAATGCAGTTTTACGGTACACAAAACTATTAAATAGTGGAAAATGCAGTTTTACGGTACACACAACTATTAAATAGTGGAAAATGCAGTTTTACGGTACACACAACTATTAAATAGTGGAAAATGCAGTTTTACGGTACACACAACTATTAAATAGTGGAAAATGCAGTTTTATGATACACAAAACTATTAAATAGTGGAAAATGCAGTTTTACGGTACACAAAACTATTAAGTAGTGGAAAATGCAGTTTTACGGTACACAAAACTATTAAGTAGTGGAAAATGCAATTTTACGGTACACAAAACTATTAAATAGTGGAAAAAATGCAGTTTTACGGTACACACAATAATGGAAAATGCAGTTTTACGGTACACAAAACTATTAAATAGTGGAAAACGCAGTTTCACGGTACACACAACTATTAAATAGCGGGAAATGCATTTTTACGATAGACACAACTATTAATTGACGGAAAATGCAACTATTAAATGTAAATCAAAACAACAATGGAAAGGAGGATACATTTTGAAGTTCGGTATAAGCTATTACTACACAACGTTAAAACATTAACCTCGATTACCAAAGCTTAGTCTGCTAAAGTAAGACCTCCCTCTATTTTACGAGTAACAAATTATTAAAAAAAAAACTCGTCTCATAGTCGGGTAAATACGATATTTCTATTAACATAATGACCGATTATAAGGCCCGGTCGTACTTCATAACCCACACTAATCATAGAGTCCATCCTTCATAGCCACTGTGTTAAATAAGGACATAAAACAGAAGAACGCAAACCAAAAATCATTAAAATGTATCAATTGATATAAAATACTTTTAAAAAATGCATATTATAACAACTATTATGCATAACTAATTCCTACACAGATGTTCTAATTGTGAAGTTATGTTACACAAAGCTGGTAACAACTTGTGATACAAAATGCAGGGATTTCTTGGACGAGTGACCAGCGGTTGTATTACAAAGCGTATTGCGTGACTCGTACTCTTAACATTCTTTTGAACCAGAGCCTTGAAGCAGTAACTGGAGTATATTTTCAAAGGATCGTGGAATGGTTGGTGGCAGTGCAGGAAATGGGAATTTGAAAAGAATGTTGTAAGAAGAAAAAAAAAGAAAGAAACGCAATTAGATATTTTCAGCAGACTGAATGATAATACTAAATCCTGTATCTGTAGACATAACAATGAACTAAGAGTCTTCATCCCGGCGAAATTAAAATACCGCTAATTTTACAGTAATAATGTGATATCTTCAAATAGATAAAAGATAATCGAAATGTGGAACAAGAGCGCCCTAGACAATATTATTTTACATGAGAAACCGTTATCACGACTCACTTATCTGCTTTCGATTTCAAGCCAGTTTGAAAATCGGCACTTATTTTCGCGTTTTTAAACAGCTGAAAACGGAAAGCCACTAGGTGACTTGTGATAACGGTACCTCACGCAAAATAATATTGTCTAGGGCGCTCTTGTTCCATATTTCAGTTATCTTTAATCTATTTGAAGATATCACATAATTACTGTAAAATTAGCAGTATTTTAATTTCGCTAGGATGAAGACTCTTAAGCATCAGTTCTTACTTCTATAATTGTATTTGTCATGGTATGGCAGAAATAATGTTTAATTTATTGTTTTTTTTTTTTCATCTGTCTTTCCATCTCATTGATTGTTTCAGGAGTTTTGTGTTCCTTCCCAGCAACGAGGCTGTACGAGATATGGCATGAATCCGAACCACTTAGAGCCAATCCCAAATACAAGATGGGTACTCTAACCTTATAGCCATGAGGGAGTTTGCGCACAAAGAACACTCTGAGAGCCTTATGCAGAGTCATTCTGAAGCGTGATTAGTGAGATACTAAAGAGTTCGAGTGCGCACAAAGAACACTCTGAGAGCCTTATGCAGAGTCATTCTGAAGCGTGATTAGTGAGATACTAAAGAGTTCGACTAACATATATTTCCAGCAGTAGTCAGGCCTTTAGTATGACGCTAATCATGCGTCAAAACGACTGTGCATAAGGCGGTGAGTGTCCATAGGGTATAGTCGTATCTCGCAGTGAAATGACTATCGATGAACATTGTATGTCTATAGTCACGAGTTCGATTCCTTGTTGGGGGGTACAGTCAGCGACAAAAATTCTTTCCATTCCGTTAAAATTTATTTTGGGAATAACGGTGGTAGGACTGGAACGTACAGAAAATGACATTTTTTTAATTTACTGAAAACTGTACTCAAATTATCTTCCATTCTTGAGTTACTCACGAAACTAATTTCATTAAATTGAAAGAACTTTTGTCACTGACTGTACATGCGAGTACATGCCACGATAAACTCGAGTCGTGGTTCGGATTCCACTGTACACAACGGTTCCTTGCTCCCACAGCCTCGGTGCTAAAGAGGAATATTAAACTCCAACTGTTGAATCAGTTGAGTTGAGTTGATTTTGAGTTTAACGTCCCGTTCAGTAGCGAGGCTATATGAGTCGTCGACCTACTGATTAACGTGGAATCCGAACCACATGAGCTCCCGCCGGGAATCGAAACTGTTGAATCAGCTACCGGTATAGTCATTCTCGATTGAAAGACTTCATAAAATTATTAACAGTTGTCCAAAACCAGTTACGTCGAAGTTCCACGTGGTGTACTGTGCACCCTAGAACATCTTTCGTTTCGAAATGAAAAAGAAAAAAGTAACGTGTTACAGAGTGATTCCTTTGGTGGACTGCTGGCTGCGGTCGTTACAAACAGGAATTTCAGTAAGAGCGTGTTCAAACATGAAATCCTAAACAGCTTTTTGGATCTGGACTGGAAAGAAAAATCCTCCAACCGTTTTGTAGGGATGTGGTAAAATGAATGGTTGTTTCATCAATTTATGAACGGCGATTAGTTCCTCCACTACCTAGGGATGTCCACAATGTATAGATAATAACGAGGTAAACTCATGTCCAAAATTATTGTCGCATGTCTATAAATATGTTTTTGTAGGAATATAATTTGATAACAAATTCGCCCGGTATTTCTTACAATGTTAGTATGTGTATAATCGGCAAAGACGTGTATGCGGCAAATTTCATTTCAAAAGAATAATAAATAAGAACAATAAAACGAAAATAAAACTTTCTTGTCCATTTAGCAACATTTTATTTTACTCATTCTAATTTTTGTGTTTATAATTATTTTCCTATGAAATTTACCACAAATATACATTTCCCGATTATACACATGGTATCAGTATTAAAAGTACCCTGCAAAATCATTATCAAAGTATATTCTTACAAGAAGACAGTTATAGATATGCGACAATCATTTTGGACATGAGTGTACTTAAAGACAGGTAGTGAGGCCAATAATAGCGAAATGTATGTGGCATTGGGGAAATCATTCAGTGCCGAAACTTTTCGCCAATAACTCCTACACTTGAGAAATAATATAAAAAGTGAAACGATGGCTCCAACAAGAATTGGTTCCAGCTCAGAAAGTGACTGTTTACACTTCTCTCACAAACTCCATGATAGCATGTGACCCCCCTTTCTCAATACACATTTTAGCATCTTTATTAGCGCTGTTAAAATTCGAATAATGGATTAATCGATAATTCGATACTCAAATATTCGAATAATCGTTTGAATGCTGAAGACAAATATTCGAGTAATAGTAAACAACTTATTCCAAAATATTTAACAGAATTAGTCCATATCTAATTCGTTAATTTACATCTATGCGATCTACGTAGGAACATGCTTTTAAAATCTGATAAAATCAGGGAGAAAAACATTGAGTATTGGGGGGAAGAAGGCAGTGTGCGCGTAATCACGGATCCACGAGTGGTACAAGTATGGCTCCAAAATGCTATCGATGTTTCTTTTTAATACCTGTTACCACTGTCTTTTATACTCGTCAAGTTATGACAGCTCCTTCCCCTCTCCATCTGCTTTAGTGAGAATGGGAGCAGATAACCATGACGTCACAGAACAATCAGCTGCAAATTACTTATTTAATCCGTCCTCTTCATCAAAAGTTTTTTTTGTTCATTCGAAGTTTAACGACCCTTTCAGGATCAAGGCTACATGGGACATGAACTTACAGCTTAAGGTGGATCACAAGGTGTTCCTAGTGCTATGCTAAACGCTGCTTAAATAGTGTGGCGTTGCCAGATAGTGTCGACTGTTTACTGATGCCAGATAATAAAGGAAGTATTCATGGAATTCTGCTTGGATACTTACTAGAGAAATTAGTTTTCGTCCCTTACCGCAATTCCGCTTCTCGAACTGCAACGCTAGAATCCAGGAATTTTCTTATTATGACTACTACAGTAAACATACAAATTTGGCAACAACGCATTATGGCGTTCTGCGCAAGTTTCATCTAAAAATCTATTTCCTTAAATGTAAATTAATATTTAAATGAAATATGAAACATAACACGAAAAACGGTCAAAAAATATATCCATTTCGTAATAAGATCGTTACTTTAAAATACTTTACACATACAAATAAACATTCCGTAAAACAGAGCCCTTCTAGTAAGATCTTTAGGGATGGTATCGAGACGAGACGAGACTTCATACAGTCTCGGTCTCGTCTCGGTTGATAAGTAGCGGTCTCGGTCTCGATCTCGTCTCGAGTCAAAAATCACCGTCTCGGTCTCGTCTCGGTCAACAGATGCCTGTCTCGGTCTCGGTCTCGAAGGCCAAGTCTCGGTCTCGTCTCGAAAGTCTCGAAATATATAGTGTGAAATTAAAATTGCGAAAGTATTATTATGGTACAGTCTGTCGTTTTTACTTCTTATTTTTTGCCTTCATTCTTGACTTAGAATTATGGTATGATGTACCTCTTCTTAGCTAATTTGCTAGCGCTAACGCTTTCCATGCGTGTGTTCCAGGTTCAATCATCAGTGGGTATAACATACCCGGTATAAAACCCTAATAGTAACTCATATTTCACTTTCAGCAATAGACTTTGTCTCAAATAGCTTCAGTACTGCCTATACAATTAAACTCTATTAAATTAATCCCAGTACTATACAGTAGTTTATTTCCTTCCTTTGAATCAGAATTGTTCAATACCTCCTAACGAATAACGCAACACATAGCAGCACGAATGTATTTAATCGTACCGAAATTGAAATTTTACAATTTCTCATTTATTATCCAATACATTCTGCTTTGACTGTCATTTAGAAACAGAATATAACGTTCATTATCTTAACAAATAGGGTAAATTATTACTACAATATATTTTGTTTCAAATTGATCAAATGCTTTATTACCATTTCACATCTCAGTGTTTAATTGTCACTTTAAAACAGGAAATTGCTAACCTTATGCTGGGAGCTACGGCACTCATCTTTGTTTTTGTCTGGTTTCGGGTTGGATCACCAAACAAGTTAGATTCGAAGTCCGATATTTCGTATAGTTCGAGTCTCACTTCAAGTACATTGTGTTTCTTGCACAAGTTCATAAGGTCGTAATGTATTAAATAAACATACCATAATCTGTGCCGTAACATAGATTAAGCTGATTCTTGAGCTCTCAGCGGTGCATGTGATCTTTATTCGAGAAAACTAATTGTGCGTTCATTATGTTGAAATTTTATATTGAATGATAATTACTTGCAAAACATGGACATACATATTATATAGGTATATAGGTAATTCGAGCTATATGTATCTATTTTGTCTGTCCCGGCAATATGAGTGATTTTTAACTTATATGAACTTTAGTAGTAGACTATGATAAGTCACTTTTTGGTCGAAATTTATTTAACAATACTTTTTTAGACTATGTTCTTTCTAGTGGTGTAATAATATAAGTCTAAAATCATCCTATTACTTTGTAACTACTTAGTATAGTTTGAAAAACAGTACTATAGGTCTTACTTAAGGAACCGGTTTTTCGCTTCTCCTGTAAAATTACGAAATTATAACTTGGTTTAGTTTATCTCTGAGGTCCAGATATAATAAAATAATAACCATAATCATAATCAACCATTATCAACCCACTGCTGAATGAAGGTCTTTCCAAATCTTCTCTATAACTAAGCTTGAGCAATTCTTTCTCAGGTTACTCCCCTGTTGTTCTTGATTTCGTCAAACCTTCTTGTACAAGAACGTTTTCTAGACTGTTTTTATCTCGTGGTATCCTGTTTAGAATTGTTTTTGTTCATCGATCATAATTTCTTGCAATATGTCCAGCACATTTTCCAGTCCATATTAAAAATCATTTCATTAGTACCAGTCATTAGTTGCCAAATAATTCATTTCTACTGTATAAATTTGTCCTACAAATTGTTCAAATCCGCTACTTTCGGAGCACAGATACGCTAGTTTTTGATCTTCGAATCTGACAACACTGACTCAATGATTTAAATCAACACAATATGAGGACTCCATTTGGTCTAGTGGCTAGCACGCTTGACTTCGGTTCGAGTGGTCCCAAATTCGATTTCCGGCAGGAGTACAGTTGAACGACCGAAGTGATTCGGATTCCATTATAATCATTAGCTCCACGTCTCCTTTAGACGCCCCAGCATAATCGTGGGACATTAAGCTAAAACAAACCAAACCAAAAATGAACACAACGTGTATTACTAATTGTAAGTCCTTGAATAACTGCATACATCTATGGTATGGATCGAGTTTGAGGTGGTCGATGGTCAAACTAAAACAAGTGAAATGTAACTAGGGTGTAATTAGAACTTTTAATTAACCATGGTTTTGTGTACATCACGATTAAGGCTTAAGGAAACAACTAGGGTTACTGAAAAGTTATCAGTTACATTTAATTTCAGTTACAATTTGCATTTACATGTATTGCTGGAACCAAAACTTTGACATTAACATTAACATTATAAAGACTACGAAAAACATAGTCTTTAAAAACATTCATGCACGATAAAACAAATTACGAATAATTTTAAAATATTTTGCAGTTTAACTACGTTATTTGCACTATATTTAGAATAAAATTTACCAATTTAAGTTGGCAACACTACTTAAAATAATGGAACTGCGACTTGTAATTAAAACCACTAAAAACTATTGTTGTTACCGGTATGTTATAGAAGCAAACTAAAGCAACAATCATTATAACAATTTAACACAAATACGTTATTTTAAGCAGTACAACAATCACTATCCATGTGTTTGGTATCTCTGAAACGGTTTGAAATAACAATTGTTGTAAGTGACATTATGATCACTTAAGTCTTTTGAAAGCATCTACACGATGAGACGTGATATGTCAGCACGTTTTTGAACTGAAGTCTTTAGAAAAAGTTAAATTTTTCATTTCTTGTAACTTTGATCCTTCATTCATTCGAAATACATTATACCATGATCATAGTATTTGACGCTAAGATACAAATGATGCGCATTGCACCGTCTATGCCTTTTGAGTTATTAGAGATCTCCAAAATGTTGATGTTGGTGATACTGTATTGTCCTTTGTTAGACTGAATAATGTATGTGGTATTGTGGTTTTATTTAATATCTAAATTAGAAATAGGTAATACCTTACATAGTGCAATTTGAGAAAATACAACTTTATTTTACGTTGGCAACACTGCTTGTTTATCTAGTGGTATTGCAGAGTATCTAAAAGAATTTTCCCTTCAATATTTCACACAATATGGTACACATTTTCAGCATTTTAAATATATATATATATATATATATATATATATATATATATATAGAGAGAGAGAGAGAGAGAGAGAGAGAGAGAGAGAGAGAGAGAGGATTATATACAACAGCAGTGGATTTTGTTTCGGGAGAAGCTTGAGGAACGGGTAAGAAACATTTGTGTTGTACGTGCAATGCGAAAAAATGATCATAAGTTTATTTCGGGAGGGGCTTGAACCTGACACCTACCCCCTAAATACGTCACTGTACATCAGTCAACCGTTCCCATATTACCGCACATAGCAGCGAAACAAATTTTGAGTAAAGGCAAAATAGCTGTCAATATTCGAGACGAGACTTATAGAGGTCTGTCTCGGTCTCGTCTCGGTATGTAAAAGTTCGTCTCGGTCTCGTCTCGGTATATAAAAGTCCGTCTCGGTCTCGGTGCCATCCCTAAAGATCTTACAGCAAGGGCGCCGATCTTACAGCAAGTGCCATCTTGTGTGCTCATTGTAAAACGAATCAAATATTTTCTTTTATTTGTTACATTTTTCGATATCAGAAGACATAACCCAATGAATCAGTGTCTTGTGCTGTAGCTGAAACATTACTCTATCTTATAGTACAATATTTATAATATGTAATGTTTCATTGCGCAGTAGTTAAGGCAATGAACTAAAATATGTACTGACTTCCGGGTGGTGATCCACCTTAACATGAAATCTAAACTTCTTGAGCTCCTTCCAGAAATCAAACACAATCATATCATACCAAAGTTGCATATTATATATATATTCTACCATTCCTTCCAGATCAGTTGGCGTAAATTAAGGTTCTTCTATACAATACAGTTCTTAGTTATTTCTTCTTGATGTAGAGATATTCTTTTTAACATAACAACTGTCCATCAAATGTAATATTTTCCTCTCCCTTTTTCCTTCAACCAAAAACTATGGGGTAGACATACCGTAGTAAGTGGTTAGACCGTTGGACTCACATTCAGGTGACCGCGGATTCGATTCGCGGTCGGTGCTTCCTAATTTTCGGCATCTACCCAGCGTCATGAAGCAAATTGGGGTGTCAAATGAATAAAAAGACGTGGCGGCCACCAGGTAGAAAGCTCTGATAAGCCTGTAGAGACCTGGCGATGTGGTTGCATTAGGCTGGACGTAGTTCAGTTGGTCGCTAACAGATGGCGCTGGAGCGGCTCAAGCCCATAACGGCTGTCATGCCATTGGTTAACTTAGTTTCTAAAGGTTATTGTGTTCCCTAGGATGTAATTTCTTATTAATGTCCTGACCATTCTCTCTCTCTCTCTCTGTCTGTCTCTTTTCAATTACCTTCTCTATTTTTCTATTTTTCCCTATTACTCCTCTTTGGTTTTTCGTTCCAAATTTAATCCCTTCTCTCTTGTCGTTTAAGACTTCCAAATTCTGCTAACCGTATGAGAAGGTTTATAGAACGACTACGTCTCTCCATTCGTCAGAACAAAAGTGGTGAAATAGGTAACGAGAAGTGTTTAAATCGATTTAGCGTTCGCAACGTAAGCCCCATTTATTCCATTAACCTTATATTCAAACTAACAATAGTAGAAAATTAACATTTCCGGTTTCAACATTGATCGCCATACAGCAAAAGCGGCAAAAGATAATGACAAATGACTTTTGATATGGATTCAGTGTCCCAAGAATAAATTTTATCTCCCTATTTATCCCTCTATTCAAATCGGAAATGGTACAAATTATAATTTCTGGTTTCAACATATTTTTAATATACATGACATTGACATGAGTAAAAGTCCTGCCATCTGTTGTTCCTATACACTTCGTTGCTAGACAAATTGAAATGTTTTAATACTATTTTTTTGCAGTGTACAAGTTGTGAAGCCACGATATATAATCGGCCCCAAACCCATGTTATTGGCGTAAGCATTAGCATATACAACTTAATAGTTAGCTAAGTGCCAACATAGTACTATACTGCTAACCTTTAATTTTCCTAATTGCGTCTTCCAAAGCGAAATTAACATGTAATGTAAATAAGACAATTCTCCTGCTTGAGCCGATATGAATACCAAAAGACATTTTTTTTTTAATTCGTGAATTATTGTTTGAAGACTTACAACTGGCTCTGCAAATACATACTTCACAACAGTACAATACAGCCAACTTTGAATTATTCTTTCATCAACTTCTGATATAAATTAAAGATTATCGTCTTTTTGTCTCCGTCTCAACTGTCTGATTAACTGCGTGACAGGCATTATAGCCAGCGACAAATAAGTCAATGCAAATGTCGAGTCGAGGCGATAAAATATGCAGAAAGCATTTGACAATACTCCGAAGACAAATATGGAAGAACATGACTGACTGTGTAGACTACGACAATTCTTCAATGTATCAAATCCCTTGTCATGAGCTGAGAATGAATACAAAATACAAAGCACGGACATCTTATTTGATGTAATCCTTTTCTCTGTACGTGCACGAACTTAATACAACGATTTCATGTAATAACCTTTGATCTTAACAACAGACGTCGCATAATATACGATATTTGACATAATGTGAGTGTCTGTCCTCTTTGAAAACGTCAGTACAAATAAAATGGGTTCAGATTGTACTACTTTACTAATTAGAACAACATTGCAATATTTCGAGAAGCTGTTACTTCAAACTTTGGAGGCAATATTTTGCCTAATAATCTCTATCTAATCGCGTAATAAAGCAATTTAGCTATATCTCCACCTCATGAAAAAATGACTTATGCACGACAATTTGCAAGAGGTACCTATCTTGTCTAACGATTTCCACGGAATGGTGCTCAATCTAAACCGTTATCGTTAAGAATTGACGCCAAGACCATAAGCACTGAATGAACACGTGTTAGCCATAAAAAAAAGTATACAGTGTTCCCAAAGTTTCATCAGTGTCACTGCACCTGTGAAGGGTTTTTTATGAATTAAACACTCGGATATGATACAATGGTGCCAATTCTCGCCCTATAGGCTTCGGCGCAACCCACCGAATTTACTACTCTCCTCTCTAAGGCTTCTTTCACATTTATGTGGCGATTTGCCGTCGTCGTAGCGGCAGTTTGCCGGGTGAAAAGTGCCCTTTCATATTACCCGGCGTTTTGCCGTGAATGAAAAATGCGAGCACGGTTCCCGTGCAACTGAAGAAACAAAACCTTGTGACTTTTGTCTTGTCGTGTTGTGGTTGTTCCAAAAGACAGACGCAAAAAGTGTCTTCAATTCTACTATTCGCCTTGTTAAGGCAGACAGAAAAAAAAGAGAGAGAGAGAGAGAGAGAGAGAGACATATGGGTTCACCCTTTTTTAGAGAAAAAGCATCTTGAAGGAGAGTTTTCTATACTGTTTCCGCAATTGATAGACTTGAGCAAAATATCGGCCAGGTTCTGGATATTTAAAATACCATCCCGATATTCACCTGTTGTGACTGGGAAAACCAGGATAAAGCCCTTTCAGGGTAGTCAGTGGTTCAGATATATCCCAGAATCCCAAGTCAACACTCAACCACTGAGCCCAAGGCTGATCTGTAGGCATTATTATTATTATTATTATTATTATTATTATTATTATTATTATTATTATTATAGTATTTCTGGTTTGTTCTTTTGTTTTAAGCGTTCCGACTATTGACTCAAGTCCTAAAGCACTACTTTAGTCCCTGAATTCAAAGGATTATTCAAGGAAGTGTTAAAGATAATTATAAAATATATAAAATACGGTATATTTATCAAATATCACATCATGAATTCTCTCTTGCTTTGCGAAAGTACATAAAGGTATTATAGTAAATATATAATATTGCTGAAATATTTGATAGTGTATATTTCAATTTTAGGGCACCACAAATTTATAGAATTACAAGCTCATTTGTCCAGTGCTGCCTGGACATTTATTTGTCCCAATCTTCTATTACCTAGAAAAAATAATTTATATTCATTTGGATTTTTTAAATTAACGACTTATGGATTCGACATCGGTAGTATCTGTTGTTTTCGATTATTTTTACATGTCATCTTTTCCTATATATTGTATTAACAAATTTGGTTAAAATTACTCCAGGTATGCTAGGCTAGAACACAACAACAGACACAAACACACACACACACGTATTATATATATATATATATATATATATATATATATATATATATATATATATACGTACAACACAGACATCCATATTATCGCAGCCACTCTACTCTTTCCTGACAACACTTGCTTTCTTCCCCAATACCCATCCGGCAGATCGCCGCGTACATGTGAAGAGCTCCATTGCCTGTAATGTCCCTTGTTTGCCGTGTAGATGGACGACGACCACCGCACCGCGCATATGTGAAGAGCATTGCTTGCAATGTCTTTCTACCCTGTGCGGCAATTTGCCGCCGCCGTTCACGGCAGTTCGCCGGATAATGAGAAAGGGCTATAAATCTAGAATTCCTCTCACCATTCTTCTCTAAATTTACTATTCCCCTTCCTAAATTTAGCATTCCTCTCATCATTCTTCCCCAAATTTACTACTCTCTTCCCTATAATTAGCATTCCTCTCATCATTCTTCCACAAATTTACTACTCTCCTCCCGAAATTTAAATTTAGCATTACCCTCACCATTCTTCCCAAAATTTACTATTCTCCTTCCTAAATTTAGAATTCCTCTCATCATTCTTCCCCAAATTTACTACTCTCTTCCCTATAATTAGCATTCCTCTCATCATTCTTTCACAAATTTACTACTCTCCTCCCGAAATTTAAATTTAGCATTACCCTCACCATTCTTCCCAAAATTTACTACACTCCTCCCTAAATTTAACATTCTTCCACAAACTTACTACTCTCCTCTCTATATTTAGCATTCCTCTCAACATTCTTCCCCAAATTTACTACTTTCCTCCCAACATTTAGCATTCGTCTCGCCATTCCTCCCCAAATTTACTATACTCCTCCCTAAACTTAGCATTCCTCTCACCATTCTTCCTCAAATTTACTACTTTCCTTCCAACATTTAGCACTCTTCTTAATATTCTTCCACAAATTTATTACTTTTCTCCTTACATTTAGCATTCCTCTCGCCATTCTTCCCCAAATTTACTATACTCCTTCCTAAATTTAGCATTCCTCTCAACTTCTTCCCCAAATTTACTACTTTCCTCCCAACATTTAGCACTCTTCTTAACATTCTTCCACAAATTTAGCATTCCTCTCACTATCTTTTACAAACTTACTATACTCCTTGCTAAACTTAGCATTTCTCTCACTATTCTACCTTTTAGCCCAAATTTACCATTCTGCACTTCAAATTTCACTATTCTCCAGCTTGATTGTACTCATGTATCTCCAAATATTCACGTGGGAGCAACTTGTATCCTAAAACCCCCTTCTAGGCACTTGGGACATGACACATTCAGAAAGTGAAGTTCCAAATGTAATACTGGCGTCTCTCACACTTGTTTCAAGCATCACATTTGAATCATGTTTATTGCAGTGACTAAAATTTGTTTTGTTTGATCTGGAAATAGTTCAACACATCATATTAAAAATAACTCTCCTTATCAAAGATAACTTAGCGAATGTGAGCACTGAGAGATAAATGTGGGCGAAAAATCGAGCTATTTGCGAATCTCTCTGAGGACAGCGAGCCCAAGCTCAAGCGTGATCGAGTCTAAGCTAACGTGGGCATTGGGATTAGCGAGCGCGAGTCCCTTTGGAGATAAAGAGCCCTCTGACTGGCGAGCCCCAATTCGAAAATGGATATTTCTGATCTTGAGTACAGTTGTCTTTCTCTTTTTTACAAACTATGATATTCATGAGAATGGGATATGTACTAGAACGACTAACTTCGTCCGTCTGTCCTGTCTGTGAACAGACTAAAAACGGAAAGAGAGAGCGACTAGCGACTTCCTGGAATTGATTAAGCGACCCGAGAATTCATTTTATTTCTACTTAACTCTATTAAAACCGGGAGAGGTAACAATCTGCTACCACTTTGATTCAATATTGAAAACAAAAATTTTAGGGTGGAAAGTAGATCAAAAGATTGCGATCTTGGCCAATAAATAGTTTTTGGATCAGGGATCACAAAATTTTTGGACGTCCCCTAAATCAAGTTTTCGTATTTTCTACGGAATAAGTATATCACACTGAGTTAAATGATAGTTTGGGTTTAGCTACACTATATATAGTTCTCCAGAAATAAGGCCTACAAGAAAATTTTTGATTGAAATATATTGGATCTTTTGATGCATTTTTGGATCAGGGGCCACAAACATTTTGAACGGCCCCTAAATCGAGTTTTCGATAGTTTCTACGGAATAAGCACATCCTACTGAGTTAAGTGATAGTGTGCTTTTGACTTCACTATATGTAGTTCCCCAGAAATAAGGCCTACGAGAAAATTTTTGATCGAAATATATTGGATATTATGGGCCAATTGGATCAGTGGACACAAAATTTTTGAACGGCCCTTGAATTGTGTTTTCGTATTTTGTACGGAATAAACACATCATAATGAGTTAACTGATAGTTTGGAATATATGTAGTTAACCAGATATAAGGCATACAAGATAATTTTTATTGAAATATATTCGATTTTTATCATCCAAAAATATCATGCCATATAAACCAAACTCCTTCACGTGGCGTACAAGTAACACAGTTACTTGTTTGCAGGCCCGTATCCAGGGGGGGTCTAGGGGGCCGCCGACTCCTACAATTTTCACGGTAGGCTTGCAAATTAACTATAATATGGTTCGATCGCCCCCCCCCCCCTAACTTCAGCCGGACCCCCCTTCATTTTTGGGCTGGCTACAGGCCTGCTTGTTTGATCTAAGAACAAAAGCATGAACATATGAATTTGTAGTTTTTTTTTCAAAACAGTGATTTACCGGTAACACCTGCATCAACTAACCTAAAAGTCTAATAACAAAACAATAGGCTTTAAGGAAACAAATGCAAAACAGCAGTATAAAACATCCGCTATTTTTGCACCTTGTGTATGTGTACTTGTTATTCTACATTGAATGTTCATATCCATACACATCGACAGATACCAATATTTAAAAAAAAAAAAAAAACGAAAATTACGTTATTTCATCTAGAAGACACACACACACATATATATATACAAGAGCAGTTCATAAAAAAGAAATATGGCTGCGAAATTGAAAAAGAAATGAAATCTGGTAAAGGATAATTAACCTGTCAAATAATATAAAAGGTGCAAAGGTTTGATAAAGGCTAGGCAATAAATCTCATCTCGTAAAATGGCTTCTAACGACGTGAAAAGTGGCTGATAATTTTCCTGATTAGCTACACCACTCATATAGCTAGAGTATCTTTTTTTCATTATTATTATCTGATAGGTGTTTTTATTATTATTTTTAGAATTTTCTCCTAGAGGAAACCATATTACACGCTTTGAAACAATATTACAGTAGGTATGCCATTAAACAGAAAGAAATGTGTTATCAGCGAAAAATATCTCGTCTACGAAATTAGTACTCTTGGTTAATTCTTTCTCGGCTTATCGTTCAGAAACAAAACACAAGACATAAAAAAATCTGCATTTTTAGATACGAGCACTCCATTTACGCAAGCACAATATAGGCCTACGATACACATAACTTCTTAGTATTTTTCGATCATTTCTTCTTTATTACGAGACGTTTTCAATGTAGAATGCTAAATTTTATTCTCCTTTTTTTATTTTTTTTATTTTTTTTAAGAAAGAAAAATGACCTTCGGTTCACATTAGGAAGAAAATTGCAGACTTCCAAACTACACAAATTCAGTACTAAAACCGGAAAAAACTAGTCATATGACTTGGTTGCAACAGGGGTTACTGTTACCCACGAAAATGAAAATGAAATATTTCGGTTTAAGGGGGGTAGACTACTAAAAATGATACAAAAGCTAACCACTTTTCTTTTGCTCGTTTTTCGTTAAGTGAAAAGAGATAATGAAATATAATTTACCACACTCATAGAAAATGTTATCTACACCCGAAAATACGGATCAAAAGAATTTTCGGTGTTGCCTTTCATAGAAATTACAGGGTGGCCAGAATACGAATTACCCAAAAATCTAGGTTAAGGCAGCGACTAGAAAAACGAACTCAACGGTAATTGAAGACTTATCATGTTGTCTTGGTTCCTTGTTAACTATTTTTTAAATAATATTTGTATTTGTTTTGTAATGGACAGAAAGTGTATTTTTTTCTAATCTGAAAGTGTAATTCATATTCCGGCCACACACTGAAAATTCTTCCGCATCTTTCAGTTTACCGTCCCATGTTTAAAGCAAGTGAATAATAATGACAAATTGAAATGAAATGAAATCTTCGAGTTTTACGTCCCACGGTTAAGCCGGTTAGGCTAAAGGAGACGGTGATGATGAGAAATGAATGAAATGGTGGAATGAAGAAAGTGGGAAAAAACGGAAGAATCCCGAGAAAACCCACGCACACGGTGTTTGTCCACCATGAATGATAATGAATTGAATCGGGGAAACTTCCGGTTGCAGAAGAGGAATGGAATCGAAGATGGAACATTTTCTTTAGATGCTTAAGAGTCTTCATCCCGGCGAAATTAAAATACCGCTAATTTTACAGAAATTATGTGATATCTTCAAATAGATAAAAGATAATCGAAATGTGGAATATTATTTTACATGAGAAACCGTTATCACGACTCACTTATCTGCTTTCGATTTCGAGCCATTTTGATAATCGGCGTTTATTTTCGCGTTTCTAAACAGCTGAAAACGAAAAGCCACTAGGTGACTTGTGATAACCGTACCTCACGCAAAATAATATTGTCTAGGGCGCTCTTGTTCCATATTTCAATTATCTTTTATCTATTTGAATATATCATATAATTACTGAAAATTACCGGTATTTTAATTTCGCCGGGATGAAGACTCTTAATAGATTGCAGAAAACTGCTTTTCGTTATCTCTTACAGTTTCCGCTCTATGGAAATCCACAGTGAAATCGGTTCTACCACTTTCGGTCGCAGAAATAGAACCGGACGGACACAGCGTTCCTAGAAGACTTCCCATACTCATGCATAGCATAGTTTGGAAGTCTACAAGTGGTTATTAAGCAATATCATAAAAATATATGTTTCTGCACAAGAGTTCTACTAAATACGCACAAAATAGTATTGTTGAGTAAACCAATGAATGTTTCTGAGATAATCCTCTTTCTTTTTCAGAGCTCTCCTGTTAGCTTACGTGCCTTCGACACAAGAGACCCAAGGTTTCTTTCCAGATGGTACCTCATCTGATTCGGATTCCATGTTAAAGCTGAGAGCTGATGGCCAACGTCTCTTCTAATCTTGGTACTCTAAAGCAACGTTAAGTTCCAAACCAAATATTCTTGTCCAATTTGTTTACTAACTCTATGACGTTACAATTTACTGTATTTGAATATGTAATCTTTGGCAAGTGAGAACATACCAGATATATACGAACAACACAAACAGTTTCTAACAGCAGTATTACTTCCTCATACAGTGAACTTTTAGTATAGTTTTCTTTGATGTCTGCAGTAATTTGACAAATGGCAAAATTGGAGACCGGACTGGCAGACATTCTCGTATGACATACAGGGAGTTTCAAAACAACACAGACAACGTTTCAGAGGTGATTCCTCACATAAAGATAAGACAAAAAGTATAGACCAACCTTGATGCACAAATGCTTTCTTTCGGAGTTACAGGCTGCCGAAAACATAAAAGAATGGACTTTAAATGTCCATAGCTTCAAACCTACCGCACCTACCGTAGCCAGGTCAAGACTTCACTTAGGAACTAATATGTGCCCTATATAAAAATCCATGTCCCGGTACTCATGTACAGGTACGGTACCGAGACCGAGAAGGACTTTTATATATTGAGACAAGATCTTGATCAACATAGACCTCTATAAATCGAGACGAGACTTGAAAGTCTCGATCTCGTCTCGAATATTGAAATTGATAGGTATTAAAATAGACTATATTCAAATTTGTTTCGTCCTGTGTTAGATAATATGGGAACGGTTGACAGAAGTACAGTGACGTGTTTAGGAGGTGGCTATCGGGCTAGAGTCCCTCCCCAAATAAATTTGTGATTTTCTTTTTTTTTTTTTTTTTTTAATTGCACGTACAATACAAATGTTACTTATTCGTTCCTCAAGACTCTCCCGAAACAAAATCCACTGCTGATGTATATAGCCTTGTCTCTCTCTCTCCCTCTCTCGCTATATATATATATATAAAATACAGCAGCGGATCCAAGATGTGATCAAGGGATGGACTAAAATATAATTTGCCGCTTTATCCAGTACAAAGAAGTTTCATTAAAGCCAATTTTATCCAGTGAATACCTGAGCGTCAAGGGGGCTACAGACCCCATAGCCCTCCGCCTATTATATATATATATATATATATATATATATATATATATATATATATATATATATATATATATATATATATATGCCTCTGTGTGTGTGTGTGTTAAAATGTTGAAATTTTGTACAATGTTGTATAAAATATTGAAGGGAAAATTCTTCTACATTAGATACTGTGCAATATCACTAGATAAACAGTGTAGCCAACGCAATATAAAGCGCTGTATTTTCTCAAATTGCACTACGTAAGGTATTACATATTTCTAATTTAGATATTTAAATAAAACCACAATACTACAAACATTATTCAGTGGAACAGAGAACAATACAGTGTCACTAGCATCAACATTTTGGAGATCTCTAATAACTCAAATGGGTCGCTAGTGAATAAATTGGAAGAAACAGGATCGTTTCTGAGGAAGACAGGGAAACATCGGACCCCACAGGCGGGTGTAGTGGAAGATGTCAGTTATCAACTCCTTAGGTTGCCCAGGAAATCTCCATCGTCTTTCGCAAGAAACCGGCCATAGCTATTTAACATGTTATTTATAGGTGTTACCACTAACACTTAATTTGTATTCTAACACTTAATTTATATTCTGCAATTTCGCTTCAAAAATTCAAAACCTCATTTCAATTGTAAGATACAGTATACTGGCGAATATTGCTGTTTTTCTTGAGACGTGGTCGATATTACCCTGAATGAATTTAAACTAGTAAACATAGTTCCATAAATTTAACATCCTTCCTTGATCACTGACTTAAGGTAGAAATTCTAGACGCAAATGCAATCCGTGAGTTAAAAAAAATCACCCTGTATAATGTATTTCGAATGAGTGAAGGATAAATGGAAAATTTAACTTTTTCTAAAGATTTTATTTCGAAAACGTGCTGACATATTACGTCTCAACATGTAGATGCTTCCCAAAGACTTAAAATGATCATAATGCCATTTACAACAATTGTTATTTCAAACCGTTTCAGAGATACCAAACACTTAGGAAGTGATTGTTATACTGTTTAAAATAACGTTAAAATGCTTATAACTAGTAGTACACATAATTTTGATGTTTAAAATTTTTATTTTGCATAATCTTAGTAATTATATCCAAAATTACAGCCGTTTCATTTTGCTCCACCACAAACACGAAAGTATATGACAATTTGGAACTATTCATATTATTAGGCGCAAGGAAAAAGTATATACAGAGTGACTTATCGTACGCAGTTGGGGCCCCGAGAATGATTAACAACATGAGGCCCCCTTTCATATTTTTGTATTATAAACAAATTACAGGAATCAAACGTTACTAAAATAAAATGTTGTTTTTCCGGTATCAGTGTTTACAATTAAAATGTGGCAATAATTATTAAATTTATTAAAATTTTAAAGTAGCTACATGAAAAGATATATGACATCAGGGACGCGCAGGAGGTGGGTTCTGGGGGGTCCAAACTCCCCCTTCCTTGAAATCCCGACTTTTCTGTAAAGTTTACATAATTTTAAGGGTAATTTTACAAATTTTAATACAATTTGTCCTCGTATTGAATTTGAACTATCCCGAAAAGCTTTGGACCCCCTCTCCCGAAATAAATTTCTGCTAACGTCTCTGCAAAATGACATTAAAATTCTATGATTAATCAGAGCAATAATAATAATAATAATAATAATAATAATAATAATAATAATAATAATAATAATAATAATAATAATAATTTTTAAAACTTTTTTATGCTTCACATAAGCTACTGCGAAGAGTAGTACAGGCTTTCCAATGCTAATGAAAAAATATAGGAAGTCACGACGAAAAAATATAGGAGGTTTCGTTCAGCTGTGAAAAAGGATTATTTCAATTATCCAATATGCAGAAATGAAAGAAAAAAAATCACACGGAAATTACACCAATTTCGGTGCGATTAAATACATTCGTGCTGCAATGTGTTGCGTTATTCGTTAGGAGGTATTGATTGAACAATTCTGATTCACAGGAAGGAAATAGACTACTGCATAGTACTGGAGTTAATTTAATAGAGTTTAATTGTATAGGCAGTACTGAGACTATATGAGGCAAAGTCTATTGCTAAAAAGTGAAATATGGGTTACTGCCTATTAGGGTTTTATACCCACTGATGACTGAACCTGGAACACACACATGGAAAGCATTAGTACTAGCTATGGAGAGGTACACCATACCATAACGAAGTCAAGAATGAAGGCAAAAAATAAGAAGCGGAAACGACGGACTATACGATAATATTATTTTCTCAATTTTAATCTTTCACTATTTATTTCGAGACGAGACCGAGATCTAGACAAGCACCTGTTAACCGAGACGGCGATTTTAGACTCGAGACCGCTATTTATCAACCAAGATGAGATTGAGACTGTACAAAGTCTCGTCTCGTCTTGATACCATCACTACTCATGCAACTAATTTTATAAAGGGAGTTTGGCTACGGGCATATAATTTGAAACAATCACCAACTGCCTCTATAAAAATTGTTGCGGAAGTACCACAGGATACTGAAACTTCGATATTTGAATAGGGTACATATTAGTTCATAAGTGAAGTATTGACCCGACTACAGTAGGTTCCATAGTTTTGGAGCTATGTACCTTTAAAGTTTATTCTTTCGTGTTTTTGGCAGCCTATAATCCCAAAAGGAAGTATTTATGCACCCAGATTGGTCCATACTTTTTGTCTTATCTTGGTGTCAGGAACCATCTCCCAAACGTTTCCGTGTTGTTTTGAAACACGGTGTGTATATACGGTATGATTGGCCTCAATGACTAGAGTGTTAGAATAATGCACTAATGGCCAATTTCTAACGAAACCTTTCAGTTTAACGTCCCACGATTATGCCATTTAGGCTAAGGGAGACTATGATTAAGGCAAGTGAATTATAATGGTAGAATGAAAATGTGAGAGGAAACTGGAGCAGCCTGAGAAAACCCACAGACACGATGTTGTTCACCACAAGCTTACTTGTCCGTGGATCGAACCAGGGGTCCCATGCACTAGTGGTAAGCAATCTACCACTTAGCCACCGTGCCACTTTCCTCGTCAATTTCTAATGCACTCCAGGCCAGAACAAAATAAAACCAAATTTGGGGACTATTTTCCAGGAGTGAAAGTGAATCTGAAAAGGTAGCAGCATGAAGTCACGCCGCCCCCTGCCTATCTTTGCCCATTGTATTTTTTTTTTTTTTTTTTTTTTAGGAACTGAGGGGACGCCGTACATATTTTTGAAGGTGGGGGACGGCGTCCCACTGCGTTCCCCAGCACTTTTACTCCTGCTATTTTCCATTTTCCTTCCCTCTGAGGCCACGGTTTTTTAAGTGTCCAAAAGTTATACATTTCGTGATTCTTTGTTGTATTCACTGTAACCTGCTTTTTGTTTCATGTGTCTAAGTCAATTAGAGGCTAAGGTAAGAACAATTGAAAGGAAATGTATGAAATTGCATTTTTGTTTGTTTGTTTTTAATCGCTCCCGGTATTACCAATGGACTCACCTTGCAGAGAAACTTATATTCATAGTTAAAAATAAAGTCACGATTCAGGTACATTACGATGGCCAATGACAATTACTCTTATGCCTTGAGTTTATTTATTTTTAAGTACAAATCATACATCTTTCATTTTTATTCCCAGGTCAAATGAAACGTACTCGCGAGCCGAATCCGGGCCGAGGACTGCCATTTGGCCACCACTTTAATAACAATACAGGGAAATGAACCACAAACTACCTTGTCAGGATTAGATAAACTGATCGCAACTATTTAAAACTAAAACAATCTTAACGTCAATCTCTATTGCTGAGTCACAAGAGCTAATGTATGGAAACAAAACGTAATGTACTTACCTTATTATTAATCCACGACGGCACTGGAAGAAGATTGTTTTTATTTCCATGTTGATTTATAGGTTGAGGCGCTTCCTCCATTATTCTTTCCAGATTGAATTTCTCGTCCGTGGGTTTTGGCAACACTGGTTCTCGCTTTGTTGAAACAATCTTAGACTCCTCATCATCGACAAATGATGTATTTTTTACATGTTTAACGGCCCCAACCCCCTCATCTTCATCATCATCTTTGATATCTAAAGAGTTTCTCGAAGCACCACTGATGTCGCCACTTGTGCTGTCCGGCAAAAGGGCTTCTAAATGAGAAAACGCCGCCGAGACTCGATCATCCAACGCGTCAAGGGCGTCCAAGAGGTTATTCAGGCTGGAATCATCGGTTTCCACCAAAGGCTGCCGTGAAGAGGCTCGTGCTAAGGGATGAAGGGGGTAGAAAGCTCCGGAAGAGTCGAGAGCTTCGGAACTTGATGTATCACATAGGTAGCTAGTGCCCCCGCCGCTGTAGGCGCTCGAACCATCAGCATCCACGTATGGTATGCTGTCCATGGAGGACAAAATTGATGTCTTCTTATGGGACGACCGTTTGTTATTACTATTCCCATGTTTTTTGGACGAGCCACTGTAATAAGCACCACGAATATCTTGATAGCTCATACTTTTTCACATAAATAGATAAAAATCACCAAAAAAATTAATAAAAACAACAAATTCCCGAAAAGCCGGTGATATTAAGACACATACGCACACCTAAACTCACTTATACACACTTTCTTACACAAAATACAAGCCGTTATGGACGAAAATACACAGGTAAACTGACCATTTGCCGTCTCAACTAACTTATTCTGCCGGTATCGGGATAACAATGACCTGAAAATACACACACCACTCCGTCACACGTTACATGAATGACAGAAACATGAGAAATTCTGATGAGGAAGCACTTGACGCACCGCGAGGTGCCACGCATAGATTCATCAGTAACTTTTTTCACATTGTAACAACAATGAAAACAAAACAGTCTATGTTATTTCGCAACACGCACGTTTTATTGTACACACAAAACAGCACCACGTATTAACAACTACAGAAACAACACGTCTGTGTATAGCCGACTGCCGTACCATGTATAAAGTTGGTGTTGGAGAGGCACATCAAACTATACAAGTTTTTCCCCCTCCGCTCCACTACTGCCCCTTACCCCTTAGCTTACCAGCCAGTACACAACGTAAGTTGTACTCGCTCCCCTCCCCTACTTCCTTACGTCACTGATGCGTTATCCTGAGGCGTTCTTCTGCTGGATGTATAGCCATCTCCTGTTGGATACAACTTTTGTTCGGGTAGTGTGAGCTACAGCTGTCATGATTTTTTTTTTTTTCTATTTGAACGCGTCTATGATAAAGAGAATTTCCATTGGAATGCATTTAAAGAATTGTCTGAAAGACGTTTCTTGAAAAGCAAACAGGTCTTTTTTTGAAATCAGCAAGGCAACAGGTAGTTTTTTTCCCCCTTCAACTAACACCATCGCAGATACGAAACCAAACGATCTGCCGCGGCGGCAAAATAGGGCTGAACTTCAAACTTTTTTTTTTTTTTTACCTGTTCCTAACGGAACTAGTCTGTAAGGACTATTGAGCCCTAATTCCTGGTTAATATTTTGACCCTTATTAACTTGTGCTTCAGGTGCAAATTTCTTAGAACTCTGAGTCTTACGACCTCGGAAGGCCAAGAAAGAAAAGAAAAATGTTTTTTATCGCATCGCATTTCTTGTAGCCGGGAAAACACAGGTTGAGGATTTCCACGTTGGTTGAAGCATGCATCTTCCTTTTTCCATTATTTTCTTTGTAAATAATGGATTGGACTTTGTCATTGTAAAACACCGGAAATGAGATGAGGAAAACGCGAGAGCTCCTTCCACTAAAATGCAAATATGATGCATCGTGCCTCACAGATGATTCAGCTATGCACTTGTAAACACGTTTCTTTTCATCTGATGACGTATGTCGAGAGACTTTGACCATGTGATGTAAATAAACACAGTGCAGCGTTGCCATATTTATTATTCGGTAGAAATTTAGTTCATAGCATTATGTCATTGAAATAATGAGACTTTGTAAAGGACATTTGGCTTTCATATTTGAGGGAACTATGTAATTTAACTAAATAGAGTTGTCATAGGCGCCGACTTGAAAATATTGGGGGTCCAAGCAATGAATAAATATATCAACATATTCAGCCGTTTGCTTGATGAAAGCCCGCTCTCTCACCCCAGATCTCGGTCCGCTACTCCGCTGAAAAATTCACACTGCATTGATCTTCACTTGTCATATCAGTGCTACCAGAGTGTTGGTTCAAGCTTCATTGCTGTAATAAACACTTTTCTCTAGAATAAGAAGGCTGTTCCTAGTATTAAATTAAAGGCATGACGAAGTTTACGACAGAAATTCCTGCTCCTCTTTGTTACTTCTTCCTCGACTGAATTATATTGGGGGGGGCGAGGACCCCATGTTTAAATATTGGGCGGCCAAAAGTGTCCTGCCCCCCCAAAGTCGGTGCCTATGAGAGTGGTGCATGCAGAGGTGGCTCAGGTTTTAAAAAAAATGTATATCTATTTATAAGACGTACGGTATATATTCAAAAATCCTGAAAAAAAAGTATGAACTTGGGATTAGGATTTAGGATTTAGATTTCTGGGCTTTCGGCATCTACGGCCATGTTAGCCCTTCACTAGGAGTAGGATTAGGAATTTGATTTCTGGGCTTTCGGCATCTATGGCCATGTTAGCCCTTCACTAGGATTAGGATTAGAAATTAGATTTCTGGGCTTTCGGCATCTATGGCCATGTTAGCCCGTCACGTATGAGGGATGACGTCCCTCAGGGATCTTACTATCCGAGGGGAGGGAAGGAAGGAAGCGGCCTGGGACTTCTATGTTAGGGACCATCCCGTCATTTGCCTGGTGTGAATGAGGAAAACCTCCACTCAGAATGACTAGCCTGAAAAAGCTTGTACACTTTTTCGACCGAATGTCTCCTACTGAGAATCAAACAAATCCGGTACCGGTCGTGCCAAAGATGAGAGTTTAGCTACTACGCTATGCGGAGCCACAGTATAATTATGTCAAATATATTTCCTGTCCCTGTGGTCGCTCACTTGAACTATGATGATTTCGCACCCTACACAAAAGCAATAATAATAATAATAATAATAATAATAATAATAATAATAATAATAATAATAATAATAATAATAATAATAATAATAATAATAATAATAATAATAATAATAAACTAAACCTTTTGAAATGTGCGTGTGGATAACCGGCAAGTGCTATACATAGTCAGGCCCGCAACCAGACACAGAAGTTTAGGGGGACCATGAATAAGATAGGGGGGCCAAGTCATTAAAAATTCTTGTATTAAGGTCTAGAGGGGCTATGAAAAGTTTAGGGAGCTAGGCCTCCCTGGCCCCCCTCTAGTTGCGGGCCTCTACATAGTAAGGAGGAAAGAACGATATAAGATGTAATTTTGAAAGACGGAGAAAAGAGGTAGAAAGAAGAAGACGGATAGGAAGAAACCTAGAATTGATGGGTGGTATTAAAACAATGCGTCACAGTGAAGAGAATAATTGAATACTATAGTTCAGAAAGTTTAAAATTTGCTGCAATAAAATTTCTCTTATTATACCGTAATTATAAAGTAAAAACATCTCACTCTGTGAGTAATGCTTATATACAAACTTTAAAACGTATAATACTTCATGAGTTGCATAAGTGTCTACGGGAACATTACACATTCTTAAGAAGCCTACTTATTATAAACGTAAGACACCGATCTGTCATTCACGTTCAATTCTCAACAGTTCACAATCAGACTTGTCGCTAGCTGTGCTGCCTGCTACCGGCAGCCAGGAAATATCGCATGCAAGAAGTTTGCTAATGAAGTGATTACTTACATTTCTCGTATATTATACGTAAAGTTTTCTGCTCTCAAACAGCAACATCAAACACCAGCAGCCATTTCATGTTTTGTTTGGGGAAAGGGAATAGGAGTAGATTTTTTTTTCATTGGTATATTATTGTACTACTGATAATGATACGTATACAGGGTGTTTCAAAATAACACCGAGAACGTTTGAGAAGTAATTCCTGACACCAAAATAAGACGAAAAGTATAGACCAATATGGGTGCACAAATGCTTCCTTTCGAAGTTATAGGCTGCCGAAAACATGAAAAAAATAATTTTAAAGGTCCATAGCACCTAAACTATGGGACCTACTGTAATCGGGTCAAGACTTCACTTAGGAACTAATACATGCGCTATCCAAAGTACATGTTTCAGAATCCTAAGGTACTCACGCAACAGTTTTTATAGAGGCAGTTTGGCTGCGGGCATATAATTTGATGTTCTCACAAACTACCCCTATAAAAATTGTTGTGGAACTACCGCAAGATTCATGGATATTTGGAACATGGATATTTGGATAGGGAACAGCCTACTAGTTCCTAAGTGAAGTCTTGACCCGACTACGGTAGGTCCCATAGTATTCGAGGTATGAACCTTTAACATTCATTTTTCAAGTTTCGGGCAGCCTAAAACTCTGAAATGACAGATTTCTGCACCCAGGTTCGTCTATACTTTTTGGCTTAATTTGATGTCAAGAATCACCTCTGAAACGTTGTCTGTGTTGTTTTGAAAAACCCTGTATATATACCTCAAAGTTAAGGGGCATTGTCCACCCCCTGTGGCCCCAAATGCCACCCTTGCACTTGAGGTATTCCTATATCTATTCCTATGGAAAATTCAAGCAGTACTTATTCCACATTCGTATCAAATTTTCAGGAATTTTGTGTAAATGTTTGCAAAGAACAAGGAATTTTCTGGAAAATAAATGACTTACTATGGAATGAGTAATACAGCTGTGGAGGCTGCGCGTAGTCTTGGAAGGATGTAATTCTTGCAACGTCCACTTAACAATGTGGCAACCTTGCATATACAAGAAGAGCAAAGAGTTGTATCTGACCTTGGATGTGGTCAAATTACCACTTGCTCTCCTCTGGCATTGATGTCAGGAACATCTGTAAAAGAGTTAGCGGATTTTTCGTTTTGTATGTGTGTGTGTGTTGTTGCGTTGCATTCTGTGAGAAAGTCAAGTATGTTTGTTGGGTGCATCTCCTCTTCCATCACATCCTCGTTCTTCACGTTGACTGAAGTACGCGGCGTCTGCTCTAAAAGCCAGTCGACGAGGAGTCACGCTGTACGTGTCATTAAACAACTCTCCCCCTCCCGTTTTCCCCGGCAAAAGCAACTTTTAAAATATGCGTTAATGTCAGTGACACTTTGCCCCAAGGGCGGACCAACTTTAACAGGCAGATTACGTACTGTATTTTATCCAAAAACTCATGCAATTTTCTACTTTTTTTTAAATGTATTTATCTTGTAGAAGAAAAAAGAATTTTAAAAAATACGCTTAATATGTAACTCACTTTTTTTTTTTTTTTTTTAATAATTGTATGTAACACCCGTGACGTGACTATTAGTATGAAGTTTGCATACACAATTGCCCAAATTTGAACATTAATTCTTTGGAAGTAACGGCATTAACTAAACGTTCAAATTATTGGGAAATATTGCTCACGTGACGAGAAAGGAAATAAGGTTTTGTCATCTTGTCTAAATTTTGTAGTTTAGTCTTGTCTGTATTCTCTTGGAGGGCTAGATGGCTCAGTGGTAGAGCTCTTGCTTACCTCTGGTCAGGGCCGTGCCGTGGGGGAGGCAAACTGGGCAACGGCCTCGGGCGCCGAAGTAAGGGGGCGAAAAAATCGGAAGAAAAAAGGAAAAAAGATAGGAAAAATTACTTAAAATATATTTATGGGAGCGCCGTCGTATACTCTCGCCCCGGGCGCTGATTTTCCACGGCACGGCACTGCCTCTGGTGTATTTGGGGTAGTCAGTTCGATCCCTGGCCAAGTAAGCTTGTGGTCGACAACATCGTGTCCGTGGGTTTACTCCCGTGTCCTCACACATTCTCATTCCACGAATTGTTCCATCATATTCACTTGCCTTAATCGAAACCGACATTGTCTCTACCTGAAAGGACATAATCGAGGGACGTTAAACTGAAAGATTTCATTTCATTATAATTTTCTCGTATCTATTCTTAAAAGAGTACTTTAGTCTCGTCTCGATTCACGTAATGCTTTTTTCGTCTCGTCTCGATTGTCGTAATGCTTTTTCGTATCGTCTTGATTCTCGTAACGCTTTTTTCGTCTTGTCTCGATTGTCGTAATGCTTTTTTCGTCTAGTCTTGATTCTCGTAACGCTTTTTTCGTCTTGTCTCGATTGTCGTAATGATTTTTCGTCTCGTCTCGATTGTCGTAATGCTTTTTTGTCTCGTCTCGATTCTCGTAACGCTTTTTCGTCTCGTTTTATTTTGTATAAATTTATACAGGGTGGCTTAAGAGTAGGTATACAGTACTGTGCTGCATTTTATATAATTTTTTATTGTTATGCATCAGGTAGGCTTAGTTTTTTTTTATTTGTTCTTAATGCTTTTTACTTACATCTTAAGCTCGGAAGAGCCGAAGCAAATAAACTCATAAATTAGAATGTTATGCTTGATCAATGCAGGGGTATATACCTACTTTTGGGCCACCCTATATACTTGATTTTTGGAAGTGGTTTTTATAGAATGTTGCACTTAGTAACAGGAAATTCAAATCCTATATAGGGATGACTGTTCAATAATTAGCATTAATTAAAAAGGATAAATATTACCCAGGTTCCTTAATCAATGTTCACGCATAAACGAACTCAATAATCTTTCAACACCACAGTACTACTTGTAACAGATTTTAAGACAAATCTTCAGAGTACATACGAAATGCGAAGATGCTCACTTCTTACAGATTTATATAATTTGTTTCTCAGGAGACTTCTTACATTTCTCGTCTAGTCTCGAATTCTTAAACGTAATTCTCGTCTTATTTTCAAAGCTCCTGTTAAAGGAGACTAGAAATTTCTACCCCCCCCCCCTAAAACTAGAATATATATCTGTCGTTTTCGATTAGTTTATATATATATATATATATATATATATATATATATATATATATATATATATATATATATATATATATATCCCCCTCCTACTTCCCTAGAAGTGCTAGAGGGATCATCCTCACTGAAGGATGAACTTGGACTTGAACGCACGGCATCGGAACTGCCACCACATAACTTACCGACGCTGAAAATAATTCATTAGACACTAATATATGATATTTTGTGATTATTTTTACTTATGTAGTGGACTAAATAACTGACAACATTTAGATATAAGAGGGTAATTGGCTAAAATAATCCGATAATATTTAGATATAAGAAAATAGTGAACTTAAAAAATAATATTTAGATATAAGAGGATAGTGGGATAAAAAAATAGATATAAGAGGGTAGTGGGCTATAAACGATAACGTTTAGATATAAGAGTATAGTTGAGTAAAAATCGATAACATATCGATAACATAAAAATTATATAAGAGGATAGTGTGCTAAATAACTAATAACATTTAGATATAAGCGAATAGTGAACTAAAAAACATAACATTTAGATATAACAGGTAGTGGGCTAAAAGAACTGGTAACATTTTTAGATATAAAAGGGTAGTGAACTAAAAAAAATGATAACATTTAGAGATAAGAAAATAGTGGACTAAATAACTGATAACATTTAATTGTAAGAGAATAGTGAACTAAAAAGCAATAACGTTTAGATATAAGAGGTTAGTGGCTATTAAAACTATAACATTTAGATATAAGAGGATAGTGAACTTAAAAAAAACATAATATTTAAATATAAGAGGATGGTGAGCTAAAAAAAAAAAAAAAAATTTAACATTTATGTACGTATAAGAATGCATTTGGGTAAGACGTTCGTCCTGTGAGACTATAAACAATAAGTTAGTGTTTCAAGAATTTTTTTAAACAATATAAAGACTGGTAATTAGAATGGAATTTTGTTTTTGAATTGTGTCAGAACGTACACGTATCATATAGTTGCGAAAAGTGCAATTTGTAAGCATTGTTCAGGTGTTCATTTCGTTTGTATCAGTGAGTAAGAAACACTGTAAACTCGAGTGACGAAGAACATTCTTTTCACTGCAAAAGAATAAACAAATGAATAAAAGAAATATTTTAACAAATATGGAACGACAAAAAAGTTTTAAATATTTTGATTATGTTTAACATTTAACACACTTTCATCGAAAGTACGTAAATCAGTTTTTTCATTGCGATGGAAAAGTTATAATCGTATTTAACGGGTTTTAGAGGCAATAGCAACAGAAACAAAAGTAAAAGATGTCCCAAATTTTACACCAGAAATAATTTGGAAGAAAACACAGGTTTCATAATGAAAAATGTTAATTTTTTATTGATTCATAAAGCATACAGTATACGGTTATTTATGGAATAACATATCGGGTAAATGACCTCCATGGCTTTGCTGTCACATACACACTCTTTTGTTGAAATTGTTCATGATCGTTTTGCATAAATGTGGCTGAATGTTGTTAATACATCGTTCAATTTCCTCCTTCAAGTTGTGGGTTGTCGGGTTTTAGGGATAAACCTTAGGCTTCATTTTGTACGAAAATTGCGAACTGTGGCTGCCAAATCTTCATTAGTTTTAAAATACACCGTGTTTCAAAAGGAATGGTCTGATTTTGGAGCGTAATAATTTCAGAACATAGGACATGGCAGCGAGGAGATGAGTGTTGTTTGAATGGGCGTGAACTAGTTTCAGAAAATATCCGTTAGGCCTACCGCTCACTGGCGACAAAACAGTTGCGCAACTATCTCGTCGCTGTCGCCTGCAGTCAGCAACTTCACGGAGACAAAACAGTTTTGTTGCCATACCCTCGCTCACTGGCGACGGCAACAGAAAAGTTGCCGAGCATTTGATATCACAATTTACATAATCGGCAACCGGAACAGTTCACATAATCGCTGGTTTCGGACATAAAAAAAAAAAAAAAAAAAAAAAACTACCGCCCATTTCAATGGTTAAATAAATAAATTTAAATAAAGTTTCGAAGGTAGCCTCAACAGGGGCGTTATTTCAGTCTTCACTTTAGGGGGGCAAGAGCACCATCGACATAAGATTTTCACGTTTTGTACTAGTATATTAGTAGACAATTGATTAAAGTATATGTATTCCTCAAACTCTCGGGGAGCAATTGCACCTCCTGCCCCCCCTAAATGACGTCCCTGAACGTCAATGAGTGACAAAAATAACGGCATTGTGTAAGCTAATACGAACGGGAACAATTATTTGAATCAAAAGATAACAAGAATAACGAAAATATAAAACGACTGGAAATAACTAACAGTACAAAACTAACAAAAGCGGCAATCCGACAACACTGTTCAGTAACTGTACTCTCAATCTTCTATGTATAGCCATAAAATAAAAAATTGGCTATCTTCGTTCTTCCCGCGTATTCTTCACGTTTTAAAATCGGCCATTTTTATACAGTACAGTTTTTTCTTTTTTATATTAGAAATGGAAAGAAACTTGAAAATGATAATTTTATCTGTATTTTTTTTTTCTAGTTGTGGGAAATTAATGAAAGTAGTAGTGTGTAGTATGACAGCGATATGTCATTATCGAAAAATGTACCTACCTGTGTTTTTTTTCTTGGCTGGAAAGCTCATTCTAGTTTCCTATTACAGCGAAACACACTGCCTTCCATATTTTTTTCTTTAACGCTGAGCGTTTCTCTATATCAGCGTTTCCCAACCGGTGTGCCGCGGCACACTGGTGTGCCGCGAATGGACCGATGGTGTGCCGCGAGGAAATCGAAACAAAATTATTAATTCTATAGCAACCAAATTGCAAGACATACGAAAAAATGTATATTTTTGTATTTCACATTACTATGAATTTCTACCATGGAAAAAATTTCTGTAATTGTAATATATTATTCTACATCTATTACTATGTAGCAGACAGTATTTCTGCTCGTACACATTTCTACGGTTAGCTGCTATGTTACGCTTCAATTGAGAGTTATACTAACACCGAGAAATGAAAGCACTTGTACGGCACGCGTCAAGTGAACGTTCGTAGAACACTCATTCGCACGTGAATGACAGAACAACAGTTTATTCAACAGGTGTTCTGACTTTGAAGTATCGCAAGCTGTGTGATTGCAATAATATGCACCGATTTTGGTAAAAACAGCAAAGTTAAAAGTATAAGACATTTGTTTGTTCGTTCGTTATTTAGTGATCTTCGTTCTTAGATAAAGGTTGGATACAGTTTTCGAAGAAGAAAGCGTATTTTTAAAAATCTGAGTTCTATATTTCATTGCAATTCTTTGCTATTTTAAAATTAGAATAAAAAAATCATCATAATGAATTAGCATAGGGGAAAACCAGTGATCAAGCTTTCATCTCTGTGAGAAGATGATCAGTAATCACAGAAAAGAATTACCATGGTATTTTATATTTGCAAATAATAATAATAATAATAATAATAATAATAATAATAATAATAATAATAATAATAATAATAATAATAATAATAATAATAATAATAATAATAATATCTATGATTGTGCCGCGAGAATTCAAGTTACACCCGTAGTGTGCCGCAAGTTGAAAATGGTTGGGAAACGCTGCTCTATATCCTCAATTAATTTTTCATAGTCTTTATCACTAAAGACATGCTAGTCACTAATCAAAGAATGTATGTTTCCATTGCGAACACTTCTTTTCACGCGCTACACATGGAACGAACTACACAAGTTACGTGAAAAAAAACTTGTAGAAAACATTTATTTTTTACCTTTCTATTTGGAGGTACCTCGGCAACTTTTCTGTCGCCGTCGCCTCAGTGAGCGGACTCCCATAAGACTCAATGCATTTTTAGATGTTGCGCAACTGTTCCGTCGCCGAGATGTTGCCCTGCTGTCGCCCTGCTTGGCGACACCTCGGCAACTTTTCTGTCGCTGTCGCCTCAGTGAGCGGACTCCCATAAGACTCAATGCATTTAGCCAGAGCAAGAAGATAGTTGCCCGACAAAATGTTGCCAATGAGCGGTAGGCCTTAGATGTCAGTCAATGCGTCTTCTCAGTTTGCAATCAGTCAGAAATAAGAGTCGTCTGCTCAACAAAAGGCGTTTTGTGTGGTGCAGTTTGCAAAGACTGAGTCAGTGCTTTTCGTCCAGCGTGCCTTTCGTTGTCCTTTTTGGCATTGATCCGCCTGCACCCAAAAACATTCGTCGCTGGTATCGCTAAATTTGAAAAGACGGGATGCTTGTGCATTGGTAGGAGTCCAGGTCGGTCTCGCACTTCCGATAAAATGGTGGTGCCGCTGGTGGTGGAACCATAGAGCAATTGTAATAGCGTAGCTAAAACTTGAACATTTTGAGAATATTTTGTTATTTATCCCATTTCTGTAATATGTTTTTTATCAATACATATGGACTTTTAAATTTCGTTTTGAAACACCCTGTATTGCTCAACAATGGAAACGCGTTGTTCTTTCGTGTAGCGCACCATTTTTAATAACCCTGAGCTGTCAGCTGTCACGCTTTTTTTTTTCCATTGGCCACACCTTACCGCACAAATGGCGCAAAATTCAAATTTGGCGTGAATTTTGGAACAACCTTTAGTAGCAAGGAATCAAAATATTATATCCGTGGCAGTAGCGTTATTTCAGGTTTTGCTTTCGGGAAGTGAGAGAAAGAAGGCTCGTTACTAATGAGCCAAAAGAAAGTTTCATTCTGGAGGTTGGGGCAATTTTCCCCCTGTCCCCTAAATGACACCCTCTAGCAGGGGCGTACACAGGGGGTGGGTCCTGGGGGTCCAGATCCCCCGAAATTTCGATTTTTGTGTAAATTTAGTCTAATTTTAGGGTCAATTTTAGAAATTTTAATATAAAAATATCCTCATATTGAGTTTGGACCCCTCCGAAATAAATTCCTGCGTACGCTACTGCCCTCTATTAAATGTGATTGCCATATTCATTAACGTTAATTCATCAATTAACAGTCTGTTAAATACCTGTGTCATCTTTGATTTAACAGCCCATCAATTTGTAGAAGGATTAATTTTTTCTGGTTTCTTTCAAATGAACTGCAATTTTAACGATTTGATATTACTGGTATCTTGTTAGTATCTATCTACATATCCTTTATTTCGTTAAAAATAATTCTGGTTGTTAATAATGAAATTTATTTTAAGAAGTATTAAATTTATAAATGATGTATGACGTATGTATTTAACACCACAGTCTGTTGCCGAAACAAGCTTAAGCGAAACCGTAGCTGTATATCTGTCTCCCGTGATAGTTTCATAAATTATTTATTTATAAACTTTTTGCTGTAAATGTTTTCTCGGAATTAAAATAAACAAAAAACAAAAAAAGTTTATATGTTTATTTAATGTTATAATAAAACGTTTACTCTTTGCTGGAAGTAAACATTTAAAAACTGTCTGTGTTTATAATAATACTTCTTTTTTAGGTTTGTATAGAATTCTGATTTGGATTACAGCTATGAAAACTATAAAACTACTCAACAATAGTAAATATTAGTGTACCTTTTTGTGACAGTGCATGTGTGAGCGGTGTGCGTGGTCTTGGGTTCGGTTCCCGGTGGGAGCTTGTGTCTCGGGTAGTGTTTTTTTTTCTTTTTACCTAGGCCTATGCTTTCAACAGTTAGATCTGGGTTCGCTTCTGAAAAGGAACGTTACATTTCAGTGAACGAACTAATCAACCTATAGCTTTCCTGAAGGCGAGGTACTGTGGTGGGGAACGGCTTTACTGTGAGGATTGATCTTGAATGATGTGATCATTACGGCATCCGAGAAAACCCACGAACACGATGTTGTCCACCACAAACTCATTTGGTCGAAGATCAAACCAGGGATCCCATATACCAGAGGTAAGCATTCTACCACTGCCCCACCGTGCCCCCTCCCACAGTACAAAAGACGAGAAGATGGTTTATATGTAAGATAATCTTGAAATATATGATGATTGCATGGCAGATAGTGGGGACTGTCTCGTCTCGAAAAACATATTTTTATTTGAAGAAATATGTCTCGTCTCGTATCTCGCTACGAAAATTCGTGTCGTCTTGTCTTATGCCTCTTAGGCTAAGGGAGATGATTAAGGCAAAAGAATGATTATGAGAGAATTAGTAGAATGAAAATGTGGGAGGAAATAAGGATGCCAAAAAACAAAAAAAAAAACATAGACAATCTTATCCACCATAACCTTACATGGGCGGGGATCGAACCAGGGACTAATGAACTCCTAAATTGATTTCTTATACCTATACTTGGCCAGCGATCAAATCTTCACAGTTGACCGAAAATACCTAAAAAAAAAACTTGTGAATTTTTTTACTGCAATTACTTATGGACCTACCTCTCAATTGATTCAAATGATTTAAGAACACTTCTTATTTCCTTTTATACGTGTAGTAATTGCGTGTACTGACATTTTGCTGAAACCCCTTCGTTTGCCATATGTTTACCCCTTTGTTAACTATTTAGTTTGAGTTCCGTGGGAACGGAAGTGACAAGTCGAAAGGTTTCCTCAACTGGAAAACAAGGCCACTTTTACATATTAACTTCTTTTAGTATAAAATGTTTGAAGGAGGAGCGGGGATATGACCAAAAGGAAGGTAGTCCTAAACTGGATAAAAGAAATGTTTAGACGGTGAAATCCTCTTGACGCTCCAATTAATTATGTATACATTCCCAAAGTAATCTACCTTTTTTCCCCTTTCTTCCTGTTGACGTCTAAAAAAAATCAATTCATTTTGTTGATTGGTTTGTTTCGGTGACAATGTTTTCTCACATCCATCATTGTCTCAGCCAAGTATCTTATAAAATAGAGGATCTGCCCACATGTATCTTCATCCTATTAAATAATGAAGCCAAAAAAACAACCGAGTATCGACACGTCTGATTGGCTACTCTCGTTTCCGCCATCGTCTGATTGGCTACTCTCGTTTCCGCCATCGTCTGATTGGCTACTTTCGTTTCCGCCATGTTTGTTGGCTCAAAACATTGCGATCCTATTGGGTGGAGTGGGCAGAGTAGGGGTGGCGAAACTGTGACGTATGGCTTCAAGATTTTGTTGTAAGGGAAGATCCTCTATTTTATAAGATCCTTGGTCTCAGTCCTCTCCGCTTGTATACTGGGTAACGCGCGTCTTTGGGGCACGGGGTTTCGGGTTCGATTTCTGATAGGAGAACATTGAGAGCATTATGGTGATTTGAATTTTATCTTAATGTGTAGGCCCACTTCTCATATAGTTTTGGTACTGAAGGAAGACATTGAACTTCAACAAGCTGATAATATAGCATTAATTTTATTATTATCAGTTGGTTCCCATATTATTAATCTATGGAGTTAGAACTTATTCAACCAACATCTATGCTGTAATATCACACATCAATAGTATATTTATCCTTGGGTAGAAACACATAGTTGATTACAACTACAAGTAGCTTTACACCTAACAAAAATGGTAATTGCGTTCTTTTCCATAGCATCTTTATTGTAACTATTAAAACTCTAGTCGAACTAAGGCGTGACATCCTGAGGGGGATTCTCCACAGTTTATCGTACAGGTTTTTAAGCGTTATATCTGCCATAAAAAATCGTATAACAACTAATTCTGTGTCAAACAGGCCTTAGATATGATGAAATCACCATATGTAATTTATTCCAGTATTATCATGTGTTGTCTCGATTCGCTAACACGTTACTAATAGGGATGCGCACGAGACGAGTCGAGACAGGATTTTCCTGACAAAATTCGAGTCGAGACAGGATTTTCCTGATAAAATTCGAGTCGAGACAGGGCTCTTCCAATAGAAAAATATACATTTTTAGAGTCGAGACATCACTTTTACAGCACATTTTCGAGACGAGACAGCAAAAAATCTTGTCTCGTGCTCATCCCTAGTTACTAATGCCATATCACAAAATCAGAATGTCTTATTGAATATCGCAATCTAAATAACAAGTGTCCATTTTTATAAATCAGAAAAATTACATGTCCCGAAAAATGTTATCGGGCAACCGGGATAGTTAACGAAATAACCATGTGTCCCGTAAATCTGGAACGTCTGGTTAGCCTGATTTTTATACCCAAAACTATTCTTGCACCAAAATCTTCCTCGCAATGGAGATATCAGTTACACCAAAATTATTCGTCGGAGTTTGTATTACTAAACATACAACGGAAAGGATTTTTTAATAAATAATTGTACAGTATATTCACACAGATTACAGATGGATATTACAGTGTACTAGGCGTGGCAACAGTGGCGGATCTAGTCTAGGTCCGGGGGGCTTTCGCCTCCCCAGTTTTTGAAGTGACAAAGTAATTTAAGCTATTATTTATATATTTTTTAAAGTTTATAGTAAACTCATGATATAGCTACCATAGTCTGGCTGTCCTCCCCCCACCAGTTTTTACCTTCTAGATCCGCCACTGCTTAGCAATGTTATTTATAAAACCGAATCAAGAAATAAGACAATAAAAAAACATTCAAGCAATTCTGGCCTGACTCATTACTATTTTCAACTCAACAAGTTTTCTGTACTGGCAAGTCACGTGACTCTCAGAAGCCCAACGGCATTTGGTTCAAGCAATTTGTGGAGGAAGAAAACATCAATTTTGTCTTAAAAATCACGATCACAACATGATAATGGCGGCTTTTGCACGTGTTATACGTAATTTATTTATGTATACCTTTCATTTCACATTCTTGATCCTCGTTTCAATAGACATGATGTAATGGGCTGCAATTGGAAAGTAGAACGGACCCACGATGCGTCAGAGATTGTTGGTATAGTCAGTGGCAGGTCTAAAAGGTAAAAACAGCGGGGGCAAGTCAGAACCCAGACTATGATAGGTATATCACGAGCTTACGCAAATTATTTTATATCCCCTTCATGTGTGTCTCTCAACTTAACTGTTGTTTGAGCAGTTGAATAATGCCACTATATAAGGCTAGTCAAAGAGAAGATGCTCTATAGTATGAATGTATCTCAAATGCTATTTTCTTAAAATCATTTGTCTGCGTTTCAGAATCAGCAGTTCAATTCAAAAGCTTTCTTTTCACACTACGAAAATTTTTGCAGGAAACACGCAAACAAGTGACAATTTCGTGAATATGGGAGACCTGGATATTAATTCTATATGAATACTCTTTTTTCTGGTCACGAATAATATGTATTTTCAACAAAACTTTGATAGCTATTAATATTGCTATTAAACCAAAGTCATGTTAGGAACTTATAATTTTATATTTGCTGTAATTTTATAAAATGGATTGAAGAACAATTTGTTTTCCTACAACAGTACCGTAATACGGGATTACTTTACACTTCAGGGGTAACTTTGCACAAAATATGAAAAGAATTTCACAGTTCGCTATTAGTAAAACCATGAACTGTAAAGAGAAAGTTTCAACTGCCACTATAAGATAGAACATCTAACTGTATTTTGGCTATAATGTTGGCGTTTAACATCAGTTCTAATTACCGGGAGGCTTTGTTGTAGTGGTGGCATGGAAAGCAGTCACTGAAAAGGCCGACAAAATTTGAAAGACATCATCTACAAGAATTTCCGTCAAAGTTAAGTCAGTTTCGTAGAATACTACTGTGTATAATGAGACTTTGATGCACTAGTTGAAATTGAAATGTGAAACGTTTTTCGTCACAAAAAGTAAAACTGGGAGAAGGCGGTTTCAGCCTCTAATCGGGGTTACTTTGCATCGGTCCAAAGTAACCCCTTAGATAGTAAATTACTACTGCTGGTACCCCCTGCATTCTAATTGTAGGTAAATTTCCTATTTAGGTAGATGCCGGAATGGATTTCTTGTTGGAAAATAAATTACGAACACTGGCGGATCCAGAGGGACTTCAATTAAAAAAATAATTTTAAAAAAATTAAAGAAATCACTAGACTATGGGGACGGCTTAAAGTTTATAAGCATAGGAATGAATAACATTAGAATTTTTTAAACAAAAAGAAATCATGCAATTTGGGTGGGTTTCAGCCTGAAAGCCCCAAACCCTGTAAATATTCCACTTATTACGTTTGGGATTATATTATTGGACATAAAGATCAATCAACGCAAATCAATTCACGGAGATTTTTTCTGTTCCTGAGTTGGCATTTTTGGGGGCATATGCTAAACTATCAGAATGTGATTCCCTGTGCCAGTGTCACTACCAGAAAATACGTAATTTTCTTTACAAATTTCGATAATTCATATACTACGTACTAATACCAATACCATCATTCTAATATCAATATTTGTAGACTGCATGCAGTTTTGTATAGGAAGTAAAATGTGTAAATACTGAAGGGAAAACATTGCACAGAAACATTATGTTCGTAAGTTGAACATACTTTTGCTTTTTTAGGGTGAGGGTATGTTGTGCAATGTATCCTCATCTATGGATTGTTTTGCACCAAAGCAGTGGCGGCGGTTGGACGTTAAAAGTGAGGGGGCAAGACATGATCTGAATATTTGTATATAAATGTTAGTTTTCCTGGTTGTTTCTAACATTTTGTTTGACGAAAGGTTGTATAACTAATAGGATAATATATTTTCAGTTAAAATACCGTATATCGTATATAATAGTTTATTAAGTAAATTGAGAAGAACAACGCAAGTAGATACTAGCCCTTTGTACTCTTAAACAACGAAAGTGTAAGAAGAGATTTGATTCCTTGCTCATGAACATCTTAAAATTCTGTCTGGAAAATTGTGTGATCAGATTATTTAATAAATTTGCAAAACAAATAAATAGAAAGGATAATATTAATCATAGTAATGAATAATGATGCTTGTTTTGCAAAAGTTATATTGAAACTGAGGATTAATGAAAAACTTAATATTTAATTCCACACATGATATTAAATGTATGTTATTACTCTTAGAAAATGAAAGACAGTAAATACTACAAGCATATGCTACGACATTTAAAGAAATATTTGCTTTTGCAACTTCTTGAAATATGTTCGTTGCTATTATGTGCAGATTTCACTTTCTTGGAACACATCAAAACACAACAATACTTACAATCCACACTTCAGTTATACAAAATAAACTTAAAACCTAGAATTATGTTCAATTTACTAAATTTCATTGTATATACACTCGTACATCCTTAAACACAACACTTCACTCGTATATTACACTACAAAACAATGGAAAAGATAGAAGTTGTTTCTTATCACGCTCTTTTTAATCGATATTCCTTACTTTAGAAAGAAGAAAAGACATTTTAGGAACTATCAATTTTAGTGCAATTAAAGAATAACTTGTGAAATAGGCCCTACTTTTTTGCATAATGTTCTTTCGATTAGCTTCAAAGCGGCTCACTAACATATCGAGCCCTTGTAAGAAGAAATGAAAGTATGCTGAAATTGTGCTCCAATAGGTTATTTTTTGGGGTTATTTTCTGTGGCGATTAAAACTCAATTACTGTAGCTTTCTTTACTCCACGGGAAGACAACCAATACGTATTCACGCAACAGCAAATATTATATGGCAGCATTTTTTCCTATTAATCAGTAACACATACAAAATCGTTACATTTCCAAATGAAACTATATACATTAATTGGTTACTTAAAAAAAGTGCGGGGGCAACTGCCCCCCTTTGCCCCCCCTAATCGCCGCCCATGCACAAAAGTTCATATTTCAATAACTATGATTATACTGAATGTTTACCAATTAACTTGCACAAATGTTTTCCCTATATATCTAGCTATTATATGTTAAAAAAAAAAAAGAACAGTGTTCTAAATCATTTCGTTTGTAAGTTACATGGGATTTTCTTTAAAATTCCTTAAACCCCGTCTTACGGTATGTTGAAATGTAACTTCATTAATTGTTCTTAAAACTTGCAAATCTATTTTTACTTCATTATTCTGTGTAAAGATTAGGTTAAATAGTAGATTTATAAGACTTTCCAAGCAAGATATTAACTTGTAAGAGAATTAAAACGTTAACCTAAACTTAATTAAATGAAATTCAGGTCAAGTGCAGAAGCACAAAAAATGTTATTGAAGATAACATTGTTTTGTGAAAAGCAAAGAAAAGTAGGAATTATAGTATTTACGAAATCATTCGCATGTGGATTTTAAAGACACACCCTTGCATCAAATGTGTAAACCATCGTGCATTTACGACACTTACACAGTGTAGAAAACAGAAAAATGTGAAACATAAAAAAGAAGAAGAAGCAGAAACACTATTTTATTGCATCGCGTATTGCTTTTGAGTTTGCACGAAAACTTTTGTATCCTGTCCAAACCCAGAGGGCAGCTAAAAAGTTGTTTCCGAAAACTGTCAATAGGTGTCACTACTTCACTAGTATTATTTCACTTATTTCTCTTCTTACATTTTGTCTTTGAATGTAATCGTTTATTGCGATTTTCATTTGTCTTTTATCTTCCTTCACTTTATTTTTTTTTCTATATGTATGTAGCTACGCGATTTATAGATCGTTTTTGCTCACTCTCAGAAATTGTTGCGCGATTTTCATTTGTTCTCTTCACACGTAGTTGAGAAACTCCTTAATAGTTGACACGAAACAGCCTTCTTCCCTTCTCAAGGAAAATCTGTTTCCTTCATAATAAGAAAAAGCAGAAGAAAAGTGGATGACGGGTAAGAAATTTTATTACATTTGTCTCGACATGCCAGGCTACTACTCTCCGATAACAAAATTTAACAATTTTGTTATTTTTTTTCTTTCTTTTCTTTCTTCTTCATAAAATCAATATCTTTCTTCTCAGAGCCAAGTTATTGTTTTCTTTTTTTCTTTCCTTCACCAGGGCCGTATTTGTAGATGATGCCCACTGAAGATAATATCTTGAGTAAAACGTGTCTTAAATAAAACAATCTTTGATAAAGTTTCAGTTTTGATTATTCATAAACATGTTTTCAGAATTCCTTAGCGACAACGCATTTTGTGTCAAGACTCCAATTATTGTAGTGTATGAATTAGCAAGATCGAAAGCTTTTCTTGAGAAACGTGCTGGCTTACTTTCGGCACATCATATTTTGCGAAATTTGCAAGTAAAATTCAGTGTCTATTCTGCATGAAAAAACGTCTTTATAAGGAACAAGTTTCTGCAGGCGATACAATTAAACAGTGGTGCCCACCCCCCCTTATGTCCATGACGCACCCCCCCAATTGTCTATCCGTAGGTGTTCTTCCATGAAAAAAATCTTCTTTTCGATTAATTTTACCCCCCCACCAAACATATTTATATAGATTTTTAACCCCCCCAAAATATTTCAATGACGCAGTTTGCGTCATAGCCCCCCTTGTGGGCACCCCTGCAATTAAATACAAAGTAAAAAAGCTAAATTTTACGTTTACAAGTGTAAAGTTATGTGTAAAATCAGCACAAGTGCTTTACGACGCATAAAATAAGTGAGTATACATAAAACGTAACTATTAGATGCTATTTTCTACCGGTGGTGTACTTCTGCAAAGTGTACAGAGGAAAACCCACTTCTTTTCACTATCCTCGCTTTCGCGTATACTCACCGTCGCTTACGCACCTGCTCCCCTCGAACGCACCCACGCGATACTGTGTGAGCTCACCAGCTTCACCCTGCTCTGGCTCGGTTAGATAGCATTCACTCTTTTTAGTTGCCACCTAGCACAGGTTGGTTTGTGTTTTTGCACAGCACATTTTATGTAGTTTATCCGGACACCATATTTACAGGATTGTAATATTTCTGTAAAAGAATTGTAATTTTTCAACTATTACCTTGGTGTCCCCCTTGAATTTTATCTATGCTAAGTGACATATTTTCATGTCGCTCAGCGCAAATGATTTAAGGGACAATAAGAAGGAAATTGGTAGAGGAATTACAATATTGCAACAATTATTTCAAGTGATGTGCCAAAGTAAACCTCCACGTTGAGAAATGTATATGAATAAGGTCAAAATGTCGTTTTCATCCAGATAATCTTACTGAAAACCAGTACCGTGTTCTGAGTGGAGCGAGCGGGGTGACGGCCCTAGGCGCCGAAGTAAGAGGGCGCAAAATTCGAGAGAGAGAGAGAGAAAAGGAAAAAAGAGAGGAAAAATTACTTGGAATATATGTATGGGGGCGCCATTGTACACTCTCGCACCGGGCGCTGATATTCCACGGCACGTCCCTGCTTAAAATTTATATCACAAAACTTTGCCTCAGTAGGATTATGAAACAATAATTCACTTCTCAAGACAGATCTTGAGAAAAAAAACTTCATTAAGATGCCTCTATCAGTACGGCCCTCAGGTATTTTTCTAGGGTCATTGTTCAACTTATTCATTTGTATACTTGACCAACAGAGGGTTATCGAATTTCCCAGTATGGTACCCAATGCCTTCGAATATTTATATTCTCGAACATTATATACAGAAGTTGATAGGCGTTCAGACAGACGAAATTCAAAGGGCACGATACGTCACATGCACAGCTTAAAAATACGAAATTTGCACAACTGAGGCAGTAGTAAGTTTTAAAAAGTTAGTCTTGCTGTGCAGTCTAATGATGTCGAAAATGAGTTGGCTCTGGAAAGGCTACATTGTAATACTAACACATGCTTCAGTTGTTCCAACTTGGTTAAACAGTGCCAAGAACACGGATTTATTTCTGGACTCTTATATGGAACGCGATCTCTACTGGACTGTGTATCACCGACTGTATGCCAAATCTAAAACTGATTGATCCCATTAAAGCTAATCACCGTTGTTAAGCAAAATTTAAGGATATGACGACGTGGGAAAATCCGCTGAATCAACGTGCCTCGGTCATTTAATTCCATGTGTCCCTAACCATTCGCCATCCCACTAACAAAAAGTTACGACGCAACGTGGACGAACAATCAGGAACATAAGATTCATAACGTGGTTCATGCTAGTGATTGCCGGAACCGGTTTTCGATTCTGAATGGATCCGTTTCCGGAACCGGGTTTTTCAGATCCAGATCTGGAACCGGTTTTGGAAACTGGATCTCCAAGAACCGGTTCCTTGCGGAACCGGAACTTTGTGTCCATTCCTACGCTAAACCCGAGCTGCTGGCAGGCTGTGGACAGTGTGCTAATTCCTCGGGGTTTTCCCGTTTCCTCTCACTTTTTCATTCCACCATTTCATTCATTACTCATCATCACCGTCTTCTTTAGCCTAACCGGCATAAACGTGGGACAAAACGCAAAGATTTCATTTAATTTCATTTGCGACAGGTAGGCGCTAAGGCGACGGACGCTTGTCTCATTTGACTAAACAAACTGGGTAACGTGCAAACTCATTGGCTAAACAGGCAAATTCATTTGACTAAACACCCACTGGTGGACCAAACATTTTTTTTCTGAGGGGCACAAACTGGTCTGGGTGGGGAGGGCACAAGCTCGTGGTCCTCTTTACAGTGTTTTGAAGGTGAACCTTGTGCCTCCTTTACGGGTCTTTAAGGACCTTTTGGATCCAAGTTTTGAAACGATTCCTAAGGTCCGGTTCCGGAACCGGGTTTTCGGATCCATGTCTGGAACCGGTTCCTAAGATCCGGTTCTGAAACCGGGTTTTCGGATCCAGGTCTAGAACCGGTTCCTGAATCAATTCTGAAAACCGGATCTCCAACGCAGGAAACGGAACTTTGTGGCTATCCCTAGTTCATACATTGAAAGCCAGTCACGTCATGCAACGGAAAACGAACTGCAGAAAGTTGTACGATAGCCACCTTGCGAGAGATGAGTGAAAGTATGGAGTCACCGTAGACTATGCATGGATACATATAATATTTGGGCAAATCGACTGCTTATTTCAACAACGACATAACTCAAAATTCCTAACTTTTCAGGAGAAGCGTTTAAAGTTTCGAAACGCAATGAAAACAAATTGGCGCAAGAATAACAGAAAGTGCTCTCTTGCGCCCAATTTTGGAATCGCATCAATGAAACTTTTACCAGAGATAGACATCAAGATTAGCTTTCATTTTCTGCCCATAAGTCAAAAAGGGCGATTTTTGAGTTATGTCGTTGTTGAAAGAAACAGACAAAATGTAGATGGAAATGTTCTAGCAATTAAGTACAGAAGTGTCGATACAATTTCGTTCGCCAGTACATACCGAATGGACGTTATCCGCGTGGTTTTATAGTTGTGGATGGATTTTATTACAGTAGAAAATTAAAGCTACGTCACGTTATCAACAATGTGAAAATCAATGCTTCGTATTATCAGGAACATGTTTTGATGGATATTTACACCATGGACATGTCTATACACTGTATGGAGCATATACCAACCGAGTGGAACTACATCAGAATAAGGCATCCAGTCACACAATCAAATCATCGTGGGCATTCTAAAAGAAGGAAAATTTGCTATATTGCTTAAATGACAATTTTTGAAATCATTAGTTGCTTCCTTTTCATTATGAAAGATTACACCAAATAATTTTTGGTAATTGTAGTTACAAGTCTCGCAATTACACAATTTTAAGCAATCTTGTAAACTTTATCAATATTTATCGTATCTCCCTAACAGTTCGACATCGAATTGCTATAAACGACATTATGATCTCTTCGTCTATTGAAAGCCACTTATTCTATATGGTTGGTTATATATATATATGATCTAAGCAGTTTTTCAAAATAATACTTTTAGAAAAATGTGTGATTTTCAATCTCTTATAACTTTGTTCCTATTTATTCAACATGTGTCACGTCAAGGTCATAGAATTTGATACTGAGGTAGCTCATCCCATAAGTAATGTTTTTTGATGACCGCTGCAATGGCGCCACCTGACGAGCAAATAGTGAAGAATATGGCACATGCCATAGCTGTGTTGTATAGGGTGTTTCAAAACAACGCCGACAACGTTTGGAAGGTAATTCTTCACACCAAGATAAAACAAAAAGTATAGACCAACTTGGGTGCACAAATGTTTCGTTTCGGAGTTATAGGCTGACGAAAACATGAAAAAAATGAATTTTAAAGGTCCATAGCTCGAATACTATGGGACTTACCGTAGTCTGGTCAAGACTTCACTTAGGAACTAGTATGTGCGCTATCCAAAAATACCTGTTTCAAAATCCTAATGTACTCACGCAACAATTTTTAGAGAGCGAGTTCGGCTACGCGCATATAATCTGAAGTACTCAAAAACTCTCTTTATAAAAAATTGTTGTGGAAGTACCGTACGATTGTAAAAATCGGATATTTGGATAGGGCACATATTAGTTCCTAAGTGAAGTCTTGACCCAACTACGGTAGGTCCCATAGTTTTGGAAGTATGGATTTTTAAAGTTCATTTTTTCATGTTTTTGTCAGCCTATAACTCCGAAACAAAGCATTTGTGCACCCAAGTTGGTCTTTATTTTATTTTTTTTTTTTTTTGTCTTATCCTGGTGTCAGGAATAGGGATGGGCACGAGCGAGTTTTCTTTGAAACTCGACTCGACTCGAATCAAACATCTTTGAGATCGATTCGAGAACTCGGCTCGAAAAATTTCTTCCAACTCGACTCGAATTCGGGTCATGTTTCAAGTCGAGTCGAGCCAATTCGAGCTGAAACCTGTGTATAGTTCCAAGTACTCTCTTCAAGTATCCTACATAGAAATATAGTATTAATATTTCTACTAATGAAACTATTATTATTATTATTATTATTATTATTATTATTATTATAACAACACCGTGTATAGCCACGAAAGGTGTATAGCCGTGTATAACCCTCTATAGCCAAGGTGTATAGCTGTGTATAGTCGGGCGGTTTGTATCTCAATACTGACAACTAGCTTTCTATCGATCTCGGTCGTCTGGAAGTCTTCAGGAGGCAAGGACATCGGTCACGAGGTTCTGGGTTTGAGTTTCGGAGGAGCAAGTATTTGGGATGGAGTCAAAAATTGTTAAAACTTATAGGGAGCCGGCCAAACATGTTCAAAACTGCTCGGCTCGGGTTTAGGGTTTTCAACGGCTCGAGCGGCTCGGTTTATAGCTCATTCACTATCGAGCCGAACCGAGAAGTGTCTCGAGCCAACAGCTCGCCCAACCGAGCTGGCTCGAACCGACGGCTTCTCTGAGCCGAACCGAATTGAGCTGATTGCTTTCCCAACCTTGCGAGTTTGAGCCATCGACTTAGTTGAGCTGAGCCGAGTCCGTGGCTCATTCCAACCGAGCTGGCTCGAGCCATCGGCGCAATTGGGCCGAGTCGATGGCTTGTTCCAACCGAGCCGATGGCTCATCCCAATCGAGCCGGCTCGAGCAGTTCGTTCAGTTGAACCAAGCGGAGCCGGTTGACAAGGGATGCGCACGAGACGAGTTGAGACAGGATTTTCCTGACAAAATTCGAGTCGAGACACGGCTCTTCCAATAGAGAAATATACATTTTTCGAGTCGAGACATCACTTTTACAGCACATTTTTGAGTCGAGACGCTACAAATCTTGTCTCGTGCACATCCCTACGATTGACATCACTACCCGGGTTGGGCTTCTGTTTGGGCTCAAAAATTCGACCGCACAAGTCTCAACCTTGATGGTAAGGACTACATACTTATATTGGTGCTCACGACCTTTGAGGCTGTCTCGTTATAAAAATCTATTGTCGACTGGTTATCGAGACGAGACGAGGCACATTAAAAGTACCGCACAAAATGCACTAAAAATACAAGAGGAGATGCACCCCTGCCATGAGCAACAATAAAAGTATTCCACATTACTGCTTACATTTCTCATGGCTTTCACTTTCCAGTCTAATCAGGCCATGATTTCAAAACGAGCTGAACGAGTGAGCCATTTATCAAACTCGACTCGACTCGAAACTCGACCTCAAAATAGTGATTCGACTAGGAACTCGACTCGAGAAAATTACCCTAGACTCGACTCGTGTCCATCCCTAGTCAGGAATAATCTCCCAAACATTGTCGGTGTTGTTTTGAAACACCCTATATATGGCACTATACTGTGCAGCGGTTTGTAGGAGAACAGAATTATGACTCCATGTTTTGGAACTGTGGCTTGTGTTTAATCTTAACAGGTCGGAGGATCAAACACTGCATGCCTTACTTTATGAATTTTACCAGTGACATTTAGCAAGCGCAGTGACACGAAACATCAATGCTGTATATGATCAGGGTGTTGTGGATGTGTTATGTAAGTGCCAAAACTGATTCCACCTGAAGTTTCAGTTTGGGGACATGAAAAGGGAGACCTGTGCAGCTGGATAACTATGCGCTGCTGGCAGCAATGGAGCCAAATCTAATGCAAACTGCTGAAGAACTGACAAGAAAATTCCATGTCATCTATTCAACCATTTATCGTTATCTGAAGGACCTTTGGGTACGTATCAAAACTGGGTACTTCATGGGTACTTCATGGTAAATGGGTACTTCATGAGTTAACGCCTCAACAGAATCAGTAGTGAGTGGATATCTACAGTTCCCTGCTCACCCATCACGGACGTTAGATATTTCTGGACATAATATTGGTAGAAAATGAAAAGTGGGTTCTCTACCATAACATTACACGCAAACGTCGGTAAGCACTTAAAGAAGTGGGGGTGGAGCGCAGGAACTCGGCTAAAACGGAACCTCAACACCTGCACAGTGATGTTAAGTATTTGGTGGGATATCAGTAGTGTCGTCTGGGGAGAGCAGGGGGCAATTACCTTCTGAGTTTGACAAACACGTTTTTTTTTTTTTTTTTTTAATATAAATTGTGTATTAGTATACTAACAAAAATGTAACTCTTACGTCGATGGTCGACAATCTTGTCCCGATTTGTCCTGGCAAAATCTGATATGACGCTACTGTGGGAAATCGTGGAATAATATATTTTGTAATATTTTCCGCAAGTAGAAGCTTTGCTTTCTATATACTTAAACACAAACAAACTATTTGCTTATAGTCCAGTGTCTAATGAAGCCAAAGTGTTGGCGAAACTGTAACACGTATGTAGTTCTTTAATGTGAATATATTGTTTTGCTCAGCAAATTGTGTGTGTTTATATATATATTGACCTTCTGTCATAACCAGACAATCAATGCAGATGTCTACTGTCAGTAGCTTGAACGATTACGGACTATTGTTGGAGAAACGTCCAGCAGACATTTTGTGTAATTACATCACTCCTCATAAGATGGCGCTGGTGCTACAGTATGATGGTATTATGAACTAACTAGGTGGAGAATTCTTGGAACCTTGAAACTTAGTGGAGAAGTCAGTGTGGCCCTTAGGGAGAAAAATTTGAAGTCCCATAGTCTGCGCTCTGGGATAATGCATATCTCAACATGTTTTACGGGAAAATGGAGGTGAGTGCAGAAATGAAACAAATTAGGTAGGAAACAGAGATACAAGGTGTTGATCACGAGACGGAATGAGACGAGATATAGAGTTTCTCGTCTCGTCTCGTAAATTTTGAAGAAGTCTCGTCTCGAAAACGAGACAATAATTGTTATAATTGTCATCTCGTCTCGGAAATGAGACAATAATTGTTATGTTTGTCATCTCGTCTCGAAAATGAGACAATAATTTATTTATATATTTATTTAATATACAACACAACAGGCTTAGTGCCCAATTATAGTGTTGTGTACATACAGTAAATGTTACATACATAAAATTCTTAATTATTTCTATTGAAAATGTTTTATTTTACATATGATCGGAACCTATTTTCTGATAAACTAAATAATCCACTTTATCAAACTTATTTACAATGTCATTATATAACGTACACAGCCTCCACATAGGGGATTTAAATATATTGCTTCTGGCTTTTGCACAATAAAATGTCCCTGTATTCTCTGCTCTGGTATTGCAAGTGGGAATCCGAAATGATATTTTCGAGACCAACTCCATACAATCAATCTTATTATTTAATAATTTGTATAAGAATAGCAAGTCCAACATCCATCTTCTTTTTGCTAAAGTTTGAAAATTAAAATTGTTTACTAGATCATTGTAGAAAAAATATTTGGGATAAAAACTAGTTTTTCTTTTCTTTTTCTTTTCTTTTCTTTTCTTTTTTTCTTTCTTTCTTTCTTTTTTTTTTTTTTTTTGTATGTAAGCATTTCAAAAATTTTGTTTGAATGTTTTCTGTTTCTCGAGAGTATTTTTTATTATTGGGAGTCCATATAGTAGAACAATATTCTAATTTTGATCTAACATATGTGAAATAAAGTGTTGTTAGCATTGTCTCACTGAAAAAGTCTTGCCCTATTCTGTACATTAAACCTAAGTTTCTGTATGCGCTGTTTGTTATCATATTTATGTATTGATTGAAATTTAATTCAGGATCAAAAATAACACCTAAATCTTTAACAGTACTTGGCCTAAATAATTGTTTGGTTAATTGTCATGATTGTCATCTTGTCTCGAAAATGAGACAATAATTGTTATGATTGTCATCTCGTCTCGAAATTTAAATGTACACACACACACACACACACACACACAAAAAAATGTTCTCATCTCATGGACAACACTAGAGATATGACGAAGCTGTCATGTTCTACTGGGCGTAATTCTATTCTGCTGCTTTGTTACCGACCACGTAATCTCGCATTAAAGGGCCACAACAGAGGAAGATATAGTTGTAAATAGAACACAACACTGTAACAAAGCTACTACCGCCAAATGGAAAATTAAAGGCGCAAACTTAAACAAAAGGAAGAGAAATCATTGCTAAAATGCGTATACACGTGTGTAGAGAGCATCAGGCCAACTGAACTAAACATTAGCCACTGTAAATCTTCAAAGTTGATCCGGTTACTGGAAAAACAACAGAGATTATAATAATAATACTGTTAACTAGTTGAAATCAAAGGCAATCCCAGAGGCTGATAAACAAAACACTATCTGATTCTGTTTACGGTGTACAACAACAACAACTTCTACAGCAATGGTTCTTGCTTTTTAATGCCTTTCGGGAAATCGTGTTTTGGAAAAACAGGGGGAGGGGGTGTTGGTACTACACAGAAACGGTTCTAAACGGAATTCCGGTTTTCTTTTGTTGTTTTTGGGGTTGAAAGTTTTATGTAACGCAGTAATGCCAACGTTTTTTGCTTTATTGATTTAACAAAAAAAAGAAAGAGGTTTCGTTGTCGATGGAAAGCCACAAATGTTGCCTAATCGTGTGCGGACAAAACGAACAACAGTGTTGCTGACCTACACTCTTGAAAATGTTTGTCTCTTTAATGAGAATTTACCCTCTCGCAAATTGTTAATCAAGCGTTGCACACGAGACTAAACGGGAAACAACTTTCGTGACAAATCAGAGCTCTTTCAACGGAAATAGTGTAATGAAATCAAAAAGAATGAAAGGGGAAAAATCATTAATTTTATTTATGAAAATCAAAAAAGTCGATTTTGTTGTGAAGTTGAACTAACACTCTTATAATACACTCAAAGCAGGGTATGCAGAGCATTATTTTTAAAATTACAAGGAGAACTTGTAATTTTTGTTAAATTGTTGGAAGCAGAAAATAGCTCTATGTCGTAATGTCGACAGGAAGGCGATTCAACTCCGATCAACAGTTGAGGAAGTGGTGCATTCGTAGCTAGCGGCGCAATCATTTTTTTAAAAGAGGGTATCGGAAAGCTTGTGCAACGGTGGGCCAGGTCCATTCAAAAGCAGGGAACTATGTTGAAAAATGATATGAATAAAAACATTGTATTCTTGTGGTAATAAGTAATAAAAATTGATTACAGATACTTATTGTCTTCCCCTCGTATTTACGCTATCTGTCATGTTTCCTCCGTCAGAAAATAAACTCAATGAACTCCCTTATATATTTACCCTGTCTGTTCCTGTTTCCTCCTTCAGAGAACGAAGTCCTTTATATATTCACCCTGTCTGTCCCTGTTTCCTCCTTCAGAGAACAAAGTCCTTTATATATTAACCCTGTCTGTCCCTGTTTCCTCCTGAGAGAACAAACTTCTTTATATATTTACCCTGTCTGTCTATTTCCTCCGTTAGAGAACAATCTTCTTTATATATTTACCCTGTTTCCTCTATCAGAGGACAAATTCTTTTATTTATTTACCCTGTCTGTCCCTGTTTCCTCCGTCAGAGAACAAACTCCTTTATATGTTTATCCTGTCTGCCCCTGTTTCCTCCGTCAGATAACAAATTTCTTCATATCGTCCCTCTCGAGACAAAGGGACGTATCTCATTTTCTTAATTTTTCTAGGAGACAAGTTTAAAAATTTTCTCATTATTTATTCTGTCGTCTTCTTTTAAAATTTACTTTGATATCCTTCGTATCAGGTATGTAACTTACGAGATCAAATTAAATTTTGACAGAACACGATAAAATAAATTTATGATAACATATTTAAACTTATCTCCTGAAAAAGTTTAAAAAAAGTAAGATACGCCCCTTTGTCTCGAGAGGAACGATATATTTATCCTGTCTGCCCTGTTTCCTCCGTCAAAGAACAAACTCCATTATATATTTACCCTGTCTGTCCCTGTTTCTTCCGTTAGAGAACAAACTTCTTTGTATATATACCCTATCTGTTCCTGTTTCCTCTATCAGAGACCAATTTCCTTTATATATATATACCCTGTCTGTCTCTGTTTCCTCCGACAAAGAACAAACTCTTTTATATATTTATCTTGTTTGTCCTACTTTCTCCGTCAAAGAACAAACTCGTCTTTATATTTAGCCTGTTGATCTCTGTTTCCTCCGTTAGAGAACGAACTCCTTTATATATTTATCCTGTCTGTCCCTGTTTCCTCCTTCAGAGAATAGACTCCTTTATATATTTCCCCTGTCTCTCCCTGTTTTCTCCGTCAGAGAACAAAGTTCTTTATATATTTACCCTGTCTGTCCTGTTTCCTCTATCAGAGAACAATCTCCTTTATATATATATAACCTGTCTGTCTGTTTCCTCCGTCAGAAAACAATCTTCTTTATATATTTATCCTGTCTGCCCTGTTTCCTCTGTCAAAGAACAAACTCCATTATATATTTACCCTGTCTGTCCCTGTTTCTTCCGTTAGAGAACAAACTTCTTTGTATATATACCCTATCTGTTCCTGTTTCCTCTATCAGAGACCAATTTCCTTTATATATATATACCCTGTCTGTCTCTGTTTCCTCCGTCAGAGAACAATCTTCTTTATATATTTATCCTGTCTGCCCTGTTTCCTCCGTCAAAGAACAAACTCGTCTTTATATTTACCCTGTCTGTCCCTGTTTCCTCCGTTAGAGAACGAGCTCCTTTATATATTTATCCTATCTGTCCCTGTTTCCTCCTTCAGAGAACAGACTCCTTTATATATTTTCCCTGTCTCTCCCTGTTTTCTCCGTCAGAGAACAAACTCTTTTATATATTTATCTTGTTTGTCTTACTTTCTCCGTCAAAGAACAAACTCGTCTTTATATTTACCCTGTCTGTTCCTGTTTCCTCCTTCAGAGAACAGACTCCTTTATATATTTTCCCTGTCTCTCCCTGTTTTCTTCGTCAGAGAATAAAGTTCTTTATATATTTACTCTGTCTGTCCTGTTTCCTCTGTCAAAGAACAAACTCCATTATATGTTTACCCTGTCTGTTCCTGTTTCCTCCGTTAGAGAACAAACTTCTTTTTATATTTACCCTATCTGTTCCTGTTTCCTGTATCAGAGAACAATCTCCTCTATATATATACCCTGTCTGTCTCTGTTTCCTCCGTCAAAGAACAAACTGTTTTATATATTTATCTTGTTTGTCCTACTTTCTCCGTCAAAGAACAAACTCGTCCTTATATTTACCTTGTTGGTCTCTGTTTCCTCCGTTAGAGAACGAACTCCTTTATATATTTATCCTGTCTGTCCCTGTTTCCTCCTTCAGAGAACAGACTCCTTTATATATTTTCCCTGTCTCTCCCTGTTTCCTCCGTCAGAGAACAATCTCCTTTATATATTTACCCTGTCTGTCCAGCTTCCTCCGTCAAAGAACAAATTCTTTTATATTTATCCTGTCTGCCCTGCTTCCTCTGTGAAAGAACGAAAACGCTCAAGAATTACTTGAAGGATCATCGTCAATTTTGGCCAGGACGTAGAGTCAAAATTTAGGAGATTGTTGACGGATGTGATCCATTCAGTTGATCTCGAGGTAAGTACTCCACATATTTCGTTAGGAGTTATTATAGACGAATTGCTCCTTGGTAGTATGAAACATAGCTGTATATAAAAGTCAGGCTGGTTGCACAATATTCAATTACTTTCAATACTGCAACCAAATACCTTCACGCAGTTTACATATGACACAGCAATTTTTTAATTAGTTTTTTTTTTGGGGGGGGGGAGAAGCAAAGTCAGATATTTATCAAATATGTTAATAGCTTCTGGCAACTCTGTTTGGGATAAAGCTTGTTCCGTATTTGCGGTCAATGTACAACTGTTTATTTTACGACTTGCAAGCTTTTGTTGAACTCACTAATTCAGCTTTTGTTAAGAGCCAGCAGGAACAAAAGCAACACAATATTCGCAGCATTCGGTCAACGAATGCATTCAGGGGCATATAAAATGTTCACACCATACACGCACTTGCTTCCTCCTTCTCTCTCTCGCTTTCTTTCTCTCTCACGATGTGTGCAAAATAATTTTTTATGTTCATTTCTGGAGTAGTAATTACGTCATCCAAAGCTTTAAAACTAGTAATTTCATATTTATAGGTTCTTTCTCAAGTAACATATACGGTAAAGAGGCAAGAATGTTTTTATATTCTGTTACAAATACAAATATCAGGTACTTAAATCGAATGACGTTATAGAGTTCAATAATTAATTTCATTTATTAATTTTTTGATCAAAAGATAAAATATATATTTCAATCAAAAATAACTCAAACTATCACTTAACTCAGTATGATATGTTTATTCCGTACAAAATACGAAAACTCGATTTAGGGACTGTTCAAAAATGTTGTCCCTGATTCAAAAACTAATTATTGGCCAAGATCGCAATCTTTTGATTCGTTTTTTGGATCATTCTTAAACTTCTTGCTTTAAAATCCACTATTTTCCGTGAAAGAATATATGCACATTAACAGAAGTTTAAGAATGGAAATATACTATACTATTCTTGTAATACCAGCCTGGCCAATTTGTAACGCCAATTAAAGGTAATTTTACGCTCTTGGACTTGAAGTTCCACTTGCAGAGTGTGAACTTTACGCTCAAACAATGGTGATGATGATAGTGATGATGAATACCAACAATAATAATTATATTTTAATTTGTGGAATTGTATTTATTTTATATATATATATATATATATATATATATATATATATATATATATATATATATATATATATATATATATATATATATATTACCGTACTTACTCGCGTAATTTTCGCACTTTTTTAGACGAAAAAAGTTGTTTTGAAACAAGGGTGCGTAAATTACGCAGGAAAAAAATTAGCCACATCAGTGAAGATCATCTAATTTTTTCCCCAGTCAAAATAACACGAAAATACCGGTACACATTTTCTTTGTAGCAAGAATTGACAACAAACAACTAATTCTAAATTTGTAGAAAAATAGCATCAAAAAATTGATTAAGAAGTTTCTTACCTTAGAAATCACTGTCAAATTCTCGCGTGCGCAAATTACGCGAGGAAAATAAAATATACAGAAAGTGCCCTTCAAAATTGGGATGCGAAAATTATGGGAGGGCGAAAATTACGCGCGTATTTACGGTATTTATTATCTGCTCCTCTAGAGCTTTAGGAGTTGGTGCATCAGCAGTACAAAAACTCATCTATAGTGTTTGGGTTCCTGGTTCGATTTCAGCTCTCACCAAGTGATGAGCTCTGTGGTGTACAAACAGCATGTATGTGAGTTTTCTCGATATTCTTCCGTTCTTGCTTCATTTATTCCACAATTGTCATCCATTTCATTATGACTAGAGCCCGGATTTCCATGCACAAACAAACCCCGAGATATGCATGCAAATATGCACGAAAAATATCAAAAAAATGCACTAAAATATGCATTAAAAATGTTAACATATGCACTGAAATATACACTAAGAAAATAAAATTTCAATTTCTTATAAAAGAAAAATATCTCATCTCAATGACCTCTGTTGTTTAAGTATTAACGTCTTCCTTAGGTTTTCTTCTGTAAACCCTCTGCGTTTATCAGTGAGAAACGTTTTGTAGATCGGAAAGTTCCTTTCTACATCAGCAGAAGTCACTGATGAATGTAAAAAAATACCGAATAACACCAAATGTCTTTCTGTATTAGGTCCTCTTCCAATTCCATGTTTTCAACATTAAGTATATTTGCAATGTCACAGATTGTTTTGTATCCCGGACTTTTGCATAATACTGTACTTGGCAAAGTTTATCTGATGGTACTTTCACAACACCGTGAGTTTCACTGGGCAAAGTCTGTGATAATTCGCCCAACAAGGAGAGCGAATGCTGCAAAGCATCGTTAGGGGATTTCAACTGTCTGATAATTTCAGGTATTCTCGAGAAGTGGATGTGTATGTACTTAATTTTGTTCTCAGTGTCACTTGGAAAGATACTTTTTTTTGTAACATATGAATAGTGGTTATATCATCGGGATTTAGTGAGTTTACAACTATCTTCACTTGATTTAAGTTTTCTACATAATACAACACAACTTCTTACCCACGAGCACCATCAGGTTTAAAGACTGGTTGCTGTCGCAACTTCGCGAAAGATACGTACGCGCGATGGAGCTTTCACAAATACGAGGGCCATCCGGAAAGTGGTACCCGTTTGTGCAATAAAGACACAGTAGTACATATTAACAAATATACACATTTTTATTGGAAAGAGCATACTTTACACTACTTCTCCACATAATCACCAAGCAAATTGAGGCATTTGTCATACCGTGTGACGAGTTTTTGTATTCCAGCGTCATAGTCCTCCGCCGCCAGCGTATTGAGATATGTAGTCACGCCTCGTTTAAGTTCTTCATCGCTGTCAAATCTTTTTCCCGCCAGACACATTGGGAAAATGTTTACAGAGTTCATCAATTGTGACGCGCCGATCGTTCCTCACGCATTTGACCTCAGCAGTTCGTCTGTAATGACAGATGGTCTCCCTGAACGCTCCTCGTCATGTGTACTCCCCATCCCCAGATTGAAGTTGCGACACCAGCGCCGAACAGACGACTCGTCCATCACATTGTCTCCATACACCGCCTTTAATTGGCGATGAATTTCACAAGGTCGAACGTTTAATGCATTAAGAAATTTAATCACGACCCTCACTTCACAACTGGCGGGGTTTAATATTATAAACGAGCAGAAACACAACACAGGCACTGCTAGCGTCACGCAACCTCGCACAGAGCAGGCAGACAAGCCACTGACGCGGTCTGACCTTGCCCAGCGGCTCCCCGAGTCGTCAGCGCTTCATGCGGCGCAAACGGGTACTACTTTCCGGATGGCCCTCGTATTTTCTTTATATTTGATACAAGCGCATCTACTTCCAGATATTGGCATCTGATTGTTCTGCTACACGATGAACACCGTGTGCAAGACAGGTGGACTAATTTTGGATACAACACTTTATTCTATTACTCTGTACAACATTTTATGCTATTATTCTGTACAACATTTTATGCTACATCTGCGTTTACAAAGGGATTAGGTTTTTCTTAAATATAATCTACTTTCTTGTGATATACTCTGAAATATGCTCATATGCAGCAATAAAATTCGAAAATATGCAGTATCCTCCAAAGTTTACGAAATATGCAAGCACACTCAAAATATGCAGTTATATGTACTATCATATGCGTCTCAAACGAATCCTTACAGGTCCGTCGGAAAGGGAAAAAAAAATATTTTCCATACGTTACTGTTTAAGAACCTTACACTAAAAATAACTTAATACAAAATTTACCATTTTTCTTTTGCCTATGTTTTTCATAAGTGGAAGGAGATAATGAAATTCAACTTACCACAATCATAGGTAATGTTATTCTACAACAGAAAATATGAACCTGAAGAGTTTTCAGTGTTGCAGTTCACAGAAATTACAGTGTTGCCAGAATAATATTTTCCCCAAAATCTAAGTTAAGGCAGCGACTATAGGAACAAACTGAACTACATTTGATTATGTATCACATTATCTTGGAATCCTGTAAACTACTTTTTAAATAACATTATTATTTAACGTTAATAACTGTATGTTAAAATTATTTTGTTTATTACAAACTAAATACAACTATTATTTAAACAGTAATTGTATAAAACTAAAAGATTTCGTTTCATTTTTTTTTTTCATAGGCCAAAAGTGATAAGAGGTATTGATAAATGCCTTTCTGCTCTGATTTAACTGCAGAAGAACAAGCTTCAACTTGATCTTTATACTTCTTTACAATTCCTAGTGTCAACAGTACTGATAGTCATAGTAAATAATCGGTAATATGGATAGTGAGAGGTAGTTTTTTTTTTTTTTTTAAATATGGTTTCAGTACTTCAAGAAGTAATGTCAAGTATCTTTGACATTACTCTGTGTATTGCAACCGGAAGTTATAGGTTTACGACTTCCGGCTTTTGTATTGAATTCTGATTTAGGAAGTTTACCGTACGTAGCTTCAAAATGGAAAATCAGACATTGTTGTTGTGTCCTTTAAAGGTGTTCACTACAACGAAATTAAACTACCGCTAATTTTAGAATTTTTCTGTAATATCTTCAAAAATATTCGAAAAGCAGAAACGTAGTGAAGTAGACAATATGATTTTGCATGTGATCACCTATCTGCTTTTGGTATGCCGCTAATTACAGAACCCGCAAAAAAAAAAAAAAAAAAAAAGCTAAATCTATCTACATTTGCAAATCAAAATCAGATAGATGAGATCTGATAATGATATCATATACAAAATCGTATTATCTAATTCACTACGTTTCTGCTTTTCGAACATTTTTTATTTGTTTTGAAAATATTACAGAAAAACTCGAAACTTAGCGGTAGTTTAATTTCGCTGTAGTGAAGATCCTTAAGAGTCTTCATCCCGGCGAAATTAAAATACCGCTAATTTTACAGTAATTATGTGATATCTTCAAATAGATAAAAGACAATTGAAATATGGAACAAGAGCGCCCTAGACAATATTATTTTGCGTGAGGTACCGTTATCACAAGTCACCTAGTGGCTTTCCGTTTTCAGCTGTTTAGAAACGCGAAAATAAATGCCGATTTATCAAAATGGCTCGAAATCGAAAGCAGATAAGAGTCGTGATAACGGTTTCTCATGTAAAATGATATTGTCTAGGGCGCTCTTGTTCCACATTTCGATTATCTTCTATCTATTTGAAGATATCACATAATTAATGTAAAATTAGCGGTATTTTAATTTCGCCGGGATGAAGACTCTTAATGGTATCTCCTACTACACAATAGTGCAACATCGCCTTCTAATTGCAGTCCATCATCACAATCTTTCACTATGATTATAAACGTTCATCAGCATTTTTGAAAATATAATTAATTGTAGCAAAGAACACATGCAACATAAAACTGAACTTTAAACACTTGCTATACATTATTAGTGAATATTTAACACATAAAAAAATGAATATTCATATTATAATTTCATTGTTAGTTTAACACGTATGGCTGCATAAAGTGGCTTATTCCAAGCAAGTAGGTCTTGATATAAGCAAGCTCATTTAACGCTTGTTAGATGCAGGCAGGCATTGTCAGTCATGCACGAGATGTTTCCCACCAATTAACATGTGTTCGTTCTTGGCAAACCTGTTGTTTTAACAGCAGCAGTTCCTCATTATGTGTAATAAATATGAAACTAACTTTCGAGTAACACTATTTTTAATACTTTTACTGAAGAATATAATAATAAATAAAACGCATTATAAGCAGCACCAAGCTCTTATGTAGAATATGTAAATAGGTGTGAAGAAAGTATAGTGGTGTCCAATAAAACAATGTCTATTTACTACATGGGCATCAATTGAGGAGGGAAGGGAAGAAATTACCCCCTCTAAGGTTGAGAATCACATGCTATAAAAATGTATACTAATATACAAATAAAACGCGTGAAACTCTTATGCCAATAGACCATCTTACACCCCCGACCCTCGGGTTGTGAGTCGGTAACTGTATCTGCAGGTACCCACACAATTCGAAAATTAATGACTGACGAAGTTTTGACTAGAGGCAGCGTCAGGTGTGAGTGGGGCCTACTGCCAATAGTGACCCCGTGGGGCCAGAGTACTGATAAAAATCACCAAACGTGGGAATTCAAAATGTATATATATATATATATATATATATATATATATATATATATATATATATATATATAGGGTTGCCATATTACCTGATTTTCAGGTCCTATATTCCTCCCCCGCTTAATCACGAAGAACCACAAGCTTTTTTTGATTGAAGAAAAATCTAAGAAGACTTTATTGATAAAATGTTGTTATGGAGCGTAAACGGTTACATCTCTATGTCAATCTCAATCGCGATTCAGTTATATTTGGACTCGCGCTCAGGCTAATGCTGTGAGCTATTTGCCCTGTGCACGTGCGCAGAGCCGTTTGCTAATAAGAGATTTGCTCTAATACATAGTGGTTTTCTTTGTATAGTTCATGTAGTTCATGTGTACTTTAAGAAGCAATTTTTAAAAATGATTAGAAATTTTATAAGGGATGGACCAAAACTCCTAAATATGTTTTTACTTTTCTTCTGATAAAAATTTAGGAATTATTTTTTATTACGTAGAGAGAAAACTGTATGAGCAATATCTGCCATATATCGCTTGCATTTTTTTTTTGTGCGTGTGGAAAACTTGCCTTACACATATCCTTACAATTATAGATATCTTACTGTAATAAATTTCCTTAATACCTACTTTACAATTCGAGACTCAGATTTGTTGAACTTAATAAAACACTAAAGGCAAAAACTAAATTTGCTTTACTTTAGTTTCGTTAAAAAAAAAAAAAAAGTTTACATTGGAAGGGACACTTAACAATGGTCCGAAGAATCCAAGGTCAGTATTTGTAATACACAAGTTCACATCAGTACCTAGGGTTTAGAATCCCTCGCTTTTCTAATTTTAAAATATGGCAACCCTATATATATCACGTATGTATATGTATGTATATGTGTGTGCGCGATATGCTTTTGTATCTACTTCTTGGACGAAACATCCTCACGACGTGGGGCCTCTCTAAACGCGGGGCCTGGGGCAGTTGCCCCATTGGTCACCCTTAAAATCCGCTTCTTGTTTTGACTAATAAATCTAACAAGCAATAGTGTCACGTGTACATGACGTGAAAAATTTGGCTTGTATGGTGTGATTTTTCTAAATTAATATTGAAACCGGAAGTAGTTTTAGATTTTTACCACTTCCGGCTTTAATAGATTAGAGCGGAGGTAGAATATATTCTTAGGAAGCAGAATTGATTCCGGAAAACTGCTTCTTGCTATCTGTTAACTACTTCACTCTATAGTGATCAAAATTAAAACCGGAAGCGGTTGATTTTTGCCACTTCCAGTTTTAGTAGAGTGATTTGAGAAGACATGGAATATATTCTTGGGACTATAATCGATTGCGGGAAACCACTTCTCGCTATTTATTGTCATTTTATTTTATAGCAGAGAACGTTAAAACCACAAGTTACTTATTTCTACCACTTCCCGATAAAATAAATGGGAGCTGAAAGATAAAAAAGAGTAGAACAAAAAACGGTATCAGTGGCTGCTGTCAGTTACTTAGTTCATAATAGAATATTTCTTTTCGTAGTCACACCACTTGGTTGCTCCACTTCAATGTCTGTATGAAAGGGTTATAATATTGCAAAAGCTATGCTACGCACCACCGTGTACAGCTTTTATGCTAGTGACATATAGCGTGCGTTGTTCAAACAAGTTAGACTTGATAGTTGTATCTCCCATCCAATAGATGACAGAACAACAAACAGGCCTGAATCATCCCGAAATTACAGCTGATTTTTTAAAAGACAATTTTACGAGGAAAAGAATCGCTGGTCCTTGTCACGTACAATTAAGATTCAGCATTTTTAGTCTACATAGAAGCGAGAATATAATTTATTATTATTATTATTATTATTATTATTATTATTATTATTATTATTATTATTATTATTATTATTATTATTATTATTATTATTATTATTGTAGGGCACGAATAATGGTCTTTGTTCTAAAATTTAGCACGAGACGCCTGAACGACACGCTTTTACACCTCCAGTGCTTAACGAAATTATGCACTGCGAAATATGATTTAATCCATTTTAATGGGTATTAACACTTGCTGATTAATGTTGATAATACTCGATACAGCTATAGTTCGTACAGCATCATTCGGTTATTGGAATCTGAAACGCTTTTCGCTTAATTTCGTGCTAAGAGACGTAAAACCCTGTCTTCAACTCCTTCACAAATGGTTTGACCGTACTAACCAGTGTTGCCACAGTCCTAGTTCTGGAGTAGGCCAAGGTGACCAGAATTTTCACTTGCAAAAACGGGACGCATACGAATCGGCTACGGGAAGGGGGAGGGATATAACTGACTTCCAGATTGCATTTTGGGACTCAGCAGTGTTCTCAATTTACAAAATACACAAGTAAGAGTGATAACACACCGTTTCTAACTTTACGTGTACCACACAACAAATAATGGTTTCCGATTGCAAGTTGTACCCAACAATTCTTTTAACTAGTTGAACACTCAGAATTCTTACTCAATTCCCACTTGAACCACGAACACTCAATTCCCATTTCAAAATTCAGAAGTTCTAGACACGGCTAAACCTTGGCAACGAGTGTTGGTACGGAAGAGAGTAGAATTTTCATTGACAATTTATATTTTGAATAATAATTACGGGACACCTAGGTCATTTTTACTTAAAACCGGGACATTTAGGCGTCCCGTTCGAGAATCAGAAAAAAAAAACGGGACAACGGTTGGAAAAAAGGGACTGTCCTGGCTAAAACGGGACGTCTGGTCACCTTGGAGTAGGCTGAAAAATAGTACCAAATTGAAACAAAAAGGGCTGAATTCATTATTTTATACCAGTGCAATACATGGATCTATAACACGAAACTAAAAGAGATAAATTTCTAGAACACTGCACCCCCCTCTTCCAAGAGTCCAAATTAAGAAAGTGATCTTTTCAAAAATTACTTTTAAAAACATACAAATTTATTTATTTATTTAGAAATGGAGGAATGTATCTTTTCATGCAATTATCGTTTTGGTGTAGAATCTTTGCGACACAAAAATTATAGACTTACTTGACCACGCTCTGTTCTTTTTCAGAATATTCAGCACTTGATTCAACGCGTGTTTGCTTTCTTATATAAGATTTCAAGCCAAAATTTCCATCACAATATTTCTTTCTCGTCTTTCATGCGCGGCGCGGATGCGTCCATCTAGCGTCATTTGTTTCCCGGTATAGTTCGAATTACGAATTTTCCACACAAAGTTAGTAAGTAACGTTATGCGGTGCAACGTCACAGAATGAATGTTCAAGAGCATTTTTAAGAGTCCAACACACAATGTGAGTAACGTGAGATGTAGGAAAAGTCTTACTGACACTTTTGTAAATGTCACAAGTATTTGTTAAATGGTACTGAATTTGGTAGAATTGTACCAACTTTTCCACAAAAGGGGCTGAAAATGCCAGCGTGGTACCAACGGGCCGATGAATGACAAAAAGGGCTGAATTTGGTACAATTCTACCATGTATGGCAACACTGGTACTAACGTTTGTATTTTAAAGCGAGCACATGGAATGGTTCAAATGACTGTACAAACAAGAGAACTAGAGGTGGCATCTGTTGGGAGAATTAAAAACACACCCCTTTCCTTTAGAGCAATTCACATTATATGAGAACACGAGCGAGTCGATGTTTCTACCCTCTTAAGTTAAACAGCTGGAACTAACTACCTTGTCTCTTAGTGCCTTCCGGTTGCTCAGTGGCAGAGCGTTTACCTCTGGTGCGTGGGGGTCCCTGGTTTGATCTCCGTCCAAGTAAATTTCTGGTGAACAACATAAAATCTGTAGTATTCTCGAGGGTTCCAATATCCTCCCACATTCTCATTCCACCATTACCTTAATGATCTGCCTCCCTTAGCCTAAAGGGCAAAATCCTGGGACGTTAAATCAAAAGATTTAATTTTCATTTCAAATAGACTTCCATAAATATTTGTTGTTTCCTTATGAGTTTGTTGGTATTACCTGACCAGCCAACGAGTGCTGGCGGCCGGTTTTGGAACTAAAATACAAACAACAGTGTTTCTAACCGGATTACTTGTAATTAATCTATCACAGTTATTTTTGTCCTGTTCGTAATAAACCACTTCACGCATATGTTCAAGTTAAGACAAACAGTTTCAAACACGGGAGTCTCTGGCGGGGGACGAGGGGGACGCGTTCCCCCCAATATTTTGAAGTACAAAATATTCTATATTTTATTCTAATTTAATTTATATATTAACGACAGAATAACATATACACCGTAAATACTATTATATTTAATTGGAATATAATATTCAGGTTGTGAAACGATTATAACACAGTTCTTGATACACCTAAGGGAGTCTGTGAAGATAAGCAGAAAGGTAAGAAATAGAATCGAATATTATACACAGGCTCGGCTAGGTAGTGTCATTTTAATCACTTTCGTTGATGCCCCCTTCCCCCGCCAAATTTTACATGGTAGAAACGCCAGTGGTTTCAAAAGTTATAGAAGTTATTTTCAGAACACTTTAAGAGAGTGCAAAGAAAGTACATACACTCTCTATATTAATTTGGCAGGGGCTCAGTGGTAGAGCGTTCACCTCTGGTGCATGGGCTCTCGGGTTCAAACCCTGCTCCCGCCAAGTGAACTTTGTGGTGGACAAACACCGTGTGTGTGGGTTTTCTCGGGGTTCTCCCGTTTCCTCCCACTTTCTTCATTCCACCATTTCATTCATTTCTCATAATCACCGTCTCCTTTAGCCTAACCGGCATAACCGTGGAACGTTAAACTCAAAGGTTTCATTTCATTAATTTGGCAATAACTTGCGAATAAACCTCAGTGTTGTACAAAGAAACACTACGAACTTCGTTGCATTAGAGTGTAAGGAATTCTTACTTCTTCTATTAACAAAACCTCGAAGTTCAACTATATGAATCTAAGTTATACTTTGGTAACTGCGTTTTCGTTGTTTAAAGCAAGTTCTATTGTGTAATTTTGAGATAAGACATCTTCGGAATTGCGATCAAGTTGGGCCATGTAATCTCTGATCGACTGTCTAAGCAGTGTCTTGAGTAACAACATTCTTTTACAATGAGATCATTTTCGGATGTGCTGCAAAAATCCGGTGAGAGAGAAACTGATAATCTTTCACCGCCATATTCTAACCACCTCCGAAGGAGACTTGAATCCGCCCTTGATTGAGATGGTAGATAAAGATGTCTATCCTGCCATTATTTAGCATGGTTTGGCAATTTTAAAAAATCCAGTATTTCTGTCATATTTTGAAAACTATTTAAAAGAAATATACAGTGTTACATTGGAGGCGATAGGAGAACGATTGAAGTTTAAAGTGGGATGCCTGACAATTGAAGGTTCCTTGTCCTTCCAAAGAACTGAACTCCAGTGAAATTCAGGAAAAAATGAATTTTGTATTAAAAAAGAAATACAAAATATATTTTCAGGGTAACTCTTACAGGCACTATGTTATTATAAAATTAATGCTACTTCTCAAACTGATTAGAGTGAACAGATGAATATTTGAATAACAAAACCACTTGCATAAGTTTCTCAAAGTATCAAGTTTGAAAAACAAAGTTTGTCTTTCATTGTTATCTCATTGCACAAAGATACCGGTGATGAAACAATTGCCAGAAAATCACGCGGCCGCTTCTTTCATCAATTCATGAAAAAGATGAGTGCCAATATTAGGTACCTAAGTTCATTATTAGAAAAAAAAAAAACACTCTTGCATCCATACTTAGCACATTTTAATACTTAGACTTGAAATAAAAATACAGCTGTTTAAAGATGATTGCCTTTGTCTTTGAATTTCATATATGGACAACAATATAGGGCTTTTCAGATAGAGGAGGAAGAGGGGCAGGTTTTGTTAAACAATACCATACATCTGATATGTTTGAACTATGTGCAACTTGTGCTTACGGGCTAAACTCAGTCCTCTGAAGTTAATCGACAAATGATTATTACAGGCAGAAAGATAACACTAGGCTCCCAAGTTTTAAAATTATATTGTATGTGAAAACAGACAAAAGAATTAATTCTTTGTCACCTGAGACCTAGAGTCTGAAAGAAATTTAGAGTGAGTTCAAGGGGAATTTCTGTACTAATAAATAAAAATTGTGAGTTTATCATGTGTTGAAGCAATGATACGCTTATATTATCCATACGCTGGTGTTTTATCAATACTTTTATTCCACATTTACCAAAAGGCTCGAATACGATAATAATTCTAAAAGAAAGATGAATTGTAATCAGATTTTACGTGCCAATGCCGAAAGGCAAGTTATCCAATCCCATAGCCCTTTAAAAATGAAGGAAAAATTTCTTTTTCACCTCCTTTTTCTCCCAAAGGGTTCACATTCATCGAAAAAAATGAAATGAAATTTCTTTAGTTTAACGTCCCATTTTTATACTCTTTATGCTAGAGAAGACAGATGATTAATGAAAGTGAAAGATTGTAAAATTAATTTTTGAGCTCACTCGGATTTCAACCTAGAACCACGTACAACAAAGGCACATGCGCTAGCCAATAGACCAACGGAGATGACTTCTACAGTTCTCGAGTTGAAAGGTATCAGAATTCTTCCTTGGCTAAAAGTCGAGAAAATATTATCAACCGATAAACATACATTTAAAACAAATACAAGCATCGCGAGCCTTAACTTTATTTAAACTTACAAAGTATTGCACAAGTCTCTAAGCTATCAACCCTAATTAATCTTTTAGTCATTGGCATTGTTATTCCTTTGTTTTACAGGTTGCTCCTGTCTTATAATAAAATCAAATAAAACGCAATTTTTATACAATCTGTCTAATACATGGTAGAAACTCAATTGCGTGCTATGTTGTTCTTAAATTGTTAATTTCCATGCATATGTCATTATCCACAATACATCTGCATTACTGCAGGAATAACCATTCCTGCATTCAATAACAACTATATAATTTATAGCGTTCTTATTAAGCGAAACAAATTAGGTAACTTATAACATGTAAACTGCAACTTTTAGAAATCGTTGGATACACTGCAGAGTGACGCTCTCCTCTCCCCTGTCCCACCGCGCTTACCTAGAAACTGATGTAAACACAACAGCAGCGACCTCCTCGAAAAACCGCACTAATATCCTGGTCATGTTATACACTTCTCCTATAACTTGTGATTTTAACTTCATGTACTATCATGTCCCACACTTCAATAATATAGCCCAATAAAAAAATATGATGCTTACCATTAAAATGGAACACCAAGAAGGAAACAAGATAGCAGCGCCAAAGTTGGCAGGCAGAGACCTGATAGCACAAGTGGCATAAGATAAAACTTATCGCTGTGTTCGACATATGACAACGTGGTGATGGTCAGTAGCAGAATTAGCCGTCATCGGAGCAAAACTGGTGAGGATCAGTACTGAGACATGAATTGAATGAACCCTTGGATGTCCTCCCTTAGACGTGGCAACTTATGTCTCTTCGAAACAAGGCAACAGCTGATCAACTAGCCACCAGCAGAGTTCGCAAGTGTGAGAGACTTTGTGCGACCACCCCCAGACCAGACGTTCAATTGGCGAACGATCGGAGGAACGAGGCGGCCAAGGAAGAGGAAGAATATTGTGTCCAACCAGGAAATGTAGGAATATTGTGTCCAATACATGCAACATGAGGACGCGCATTATCCTAGTGGTATGTATCCTCGGCACTAAGGGACCACATTCAAAATCATCACCACGCCAATATATTGTTACCTGATCAAATGTGTTGTCAATGCGTAGGAGGCACAAATGGGCACGGAATCCAATGACACTCCATACAATAACACCTGGTGTCGGATAGACGCGGCAATGTAAAATGCAGACGTCGCTCAGCTTAGCGCCACAGTAGCGCCAGATGCGGATGTGACCATCTTGATGCTACAGACGAAAGCAGGATTCATTTGAAAAGATGTCCTGCAATTCGTCTCTCCATGTGTGGTGTTCGGGACACCATTGTAGTTTCCCGTACCTATGGTGTGTAGTCAGCGGAAGTCGTGGCAATGGGCGTAGTGCAAATAAAGTTCGCTTTGTCGGACGACGTTTGTGGGGACACTGGGCCTCTAGTGCTTGAACCAGTGTGAGGGAGGTGAATGTCCAATCCGCTAGAGATTTGCACAGGAGCCCTCTCTCCTCTATGCCCATTTTATGATGCGGTCGTTGTGATCCGGTGTGTCGCTGCGTTGTTCCTTCGTGGATTCATCAAGTCAATGCACTACACTGTGGCCGCATTTCGTCCAATACGAGCACAATGTCACGGAAGAATGAACCTCAATTCGCGATATGCCAGTATTCGCCCGCGATCAATGGCCGAAACCTGTTGGACTGCTGCATTCGATGACGAGACATTTTTGACCCTAGCATACACTAACGGTACACGAATGTTCATTTATCGTTGAACCACAGCTCTCTGGTAGCTTCCTCTTGCTTTCACTACATAAAATACCCGGTGCTTCTGTTGCTTCATAGCGCTGTCGCCAATTATTTATACTTGTATGCCCTACATATATTTTTATACTACAAATTTGAGCTTAGTATGATGTCTCCTTTATGTTAATTTTTTAATGGCGAACAGTGCATTATTATTATTATTATTATTTCTGTGGGGCACAGATGGATTGGGAATATGCACTGAAATTGCGCGAACTTTTACTCCCTTAACTGTTAACACAGATAAAGCCCTAATTAGTATGCCTACAAAATTGGAAATTGCGCAAAATATGTTGTGCAACGTTGCCATCCTTACCATAAAAATTTCGACTAATAAAAATCACCAAAACGCAGTTTTTTTTAGGGAGAAAAATACAAAATAATCGATGACAATATCATTTTCAGTTATCGCTATTATATGTGTGCACGGGCGTTGTTAGAGAGGGAGACGGGGAATACGTCCCAGTCAATAATTTTCTATATCATAGTTAACTGTAAGCAGGCCCGCAACCAGAGGGGAGCTAGGGGGGCCTGGCCTCCCTAAACTTTTCGTGCCCCCTCCAGACCTCAACACAAAATGCTATTATTAATACAAAAAACACAATTTAGCTATTTGTAAGAGAATTTTAATGACTTGGCCCCCTCTAACATTCATGGCCCCCCCAAACCTCTATGGCTGGTTGCGGGCCTGACTGTAAGACTGCCTATAATAGTAAAATTGTAAGAAAATAGTTATTGGAAAATTGTAAGGAAAACGAACTTATAAACAAAAAATATAAATATTTCTAGAAGCACTCTTTAATAAATATCGTGGACAGGCGTTCGACCAATCGAATATAAGGATTTGTTTACATTTTCCAGTTCTGACCAATCACAAACAAACATATGTTTGTAAACGTGAGATGTTCTGTAGTTATATATTTTGCTTTGTAAATATTAGAATGCAATACAAGTATATCTCACAAAGAAATTACTTTTGACAATTTTATTTCGGTACAAAATTTCACACAATTTCCTGAATCCTGTTGTTTGGCAACGTCGTGGTGGAAATTTGCGCAATTTCAGCACTTTCTGCTCCTCGTTAATAAGTCATAGATTACACAGATTATCAACGATCTAATCCTTAGAAAAAAATTGCGCAATGCCATTGCAGCGAGATTGGGCCGTGGATCAAGATTTATGAGTGGATCAGTGAGTTGTCGGTCAACAAAACGTGACCAATTTTGACTCAGTCTGACCCACACCGACCTACTCTGCTCATTGTATTGTAGACACCAGCTTCGTCAGAGTGGGTCGCGGTGGGTCATGGGTCACGATGGGGTAGTGAGTCAAGTTTTCATTGACCCACTCCATCTCTGGTTTGGTGAGTTATTTATACCTTCATATTCTAAAATAATAATAATAAAAAAAGATTTTTGGTTTTCATTTAGTTTGTAGAAAGCCCGGTTCCACCGAAAAAAATCCTCTCCCTGAAAACAACTTGCTGGGTACACCCCTGAAGACACACAACCATGCATGCAATTTTGGGCGCGTCCGTTCTTGATATTGTAAGAGAAGAGTAAAGTTTGAATTCCTTTTTATTTTGATAGGCAATTTACCCTTCTCAAACAACTTGATTATGTTTATTATGTTCTTCACATTATTTTCGTTTGAGGACCAGCGGATTGCACATAGCGATTGCTTTTTCTAAAAATTGCCATTAGACACACACACACATACACATACTTAAACCCACATTAATTGGCCAGAAAGAGAGAAGAGCGAAAATAAAGATAACGAAATCGCATTTAAAGCGATGAGAAATAAGTGGAAATAGAGAGTGCTATTAAATTTTGAATAATGAAACAATTACTGTTGACATTGATGGCTTCCCCAGTGGATTTCGTTGAACGTTCCGCACTATTATGGAACAATTGACTGTCACCCGTACGAAAAATACAATTTCAAAACACAGCAGATAAAATTCTTGTTCGTCTCTCTCTCTCCCTCTCTCCATGCCATTTTGTGCTTGGGTGCACATTATTCCGTTTATACAGAAAAGCGGAATTTCTTTATACTCCCTGTGCAGTCGGAAATCGTACTAAGATAATAATAAGAGATAATTGTTTCGAGTAGTTTAGAAGTTTTAAAATAAGTAGTTTTTTTCTTTCTTTGCACTTTTCTCTATGGTTGTGTTGTGTCTAGATAAGCAGACTCTATTTTGTTCCCAGAAATGAGCAATTCCGTTCTTTTACCAGATTATCACAAATACAGTGGCGCCAAACCACAACTGTCATTTGGAGGGGGGGAAATTGTTCCCCGAATTTGAAATACAGGGTGTCTCAAAGTAAATATCGGGATTTTAGGGTATTGTAGCATTTATTTCAATTAACGTACAATCTAATATAAATAAAATAAAGAGCTTGTTTGTGTGTTTGTCTGTCTGTGTGTGTTGTCTGTGTGCAACACGAGTGGACCGAGAGTTACCAATTTTCGGTCACGGTTACCTTGGTCCAGGCCCCAGAGCAAAACGAAGCGTTTTTTTTTTTTTTTTTTTTTAATTCGAACCAGAGGGTCTCAGGAGGGGGCGTTTACTGGGACATGTAAAAGTAGTAGAAAATGACCGATATTAGTGTCGAATTCATAGTTTTCGCTGTCGCTGAGAACAATAGTGAAACTCCGATCGCATTAGCTTCCAAATTCACCCCTTCGGCTGCGGGCCGAGGGTCACCGAGGTGGGATTCCGAGACATGTAAAAATAATCCAAAATGACCGATATTAGTGTCAAATCCATAGCTTTCACGGTCGTTGAGATGAATGGTGATACACCCACAGGCGTTGATTTCCAAATACAGTCTCCCATGCGGAGAATAAGTATTTCAGCTACTTATAAATAAAAATCAATTGCAATTGAGCTTAATACTGAAAGCACGTTGCATTGTAACTACAGATTCAGTCCTTGCAAAATGCAAAGCATAAAAAGGTTTCTGCTTACTAGTCGCCATCTTTGTTACTATAGTGCGTCCAGTAAGAGAACGTCTCTGACGGTTCGCAGTGACATTGCCACTACTCACGTGTCAAGGTTTTTTCGGTGCAACTGTAGTGGCAATTTAATTAATGGTATAAGACAGAGTGATCGTGGTTGGTAACACTGGTATCAAAGTAGGGGCTGCAATGTCCCACCGCATGTGGTAAGAAACGTCAGAGACCATCTCTTGTTGGCCGTGATAGCGCTTTCTAACGACAGACAGAAGAAACAGAGCATGCTCATGAATGCGTACAAAACTGTTTGAATTCCTCTTACATTTGATGAATTATTTATAATTGTAAGTTAATTGTAATAAATACTACAAAACCTTAAAACTCTGATTTCCATTGTGAAACACCATACTAATGAAGAACGTGAAATTTTACCGATAGAGACATTTACTAACCCTCAAAACAAAGTCTGAAATTACCCTGCTGCCCCGGAGGATTCCACCTAGTGTAGCCCACAAGGTGAGACGAGATGAGAAGTAAGGGTTTCTCGTCTCATTTCGCCTCAATTCTCGAAAAGTTTTCTCGTCCGTTTTGTAAATATATGTTCGAAATTTATGCCCTGACTTTTTCTATATCTTATCTATAAGTTATCAGAATCCTGTGTTACAAGGAGTTTACGGTAGGTGTGATATAGTAGTATTTAAACCACATGTATTCTTGGAGTATATCGTGTAATGACTTCGATATATTTAAGTGTTGATGAATGCTCTTCCGCAGGGTCGTAACTTGTGGAGGGCAGAGGGTAACCCCCCCAGGGAAGCTTCCGCCATTCGAGGGGTGCCCATTTTCAGACAAAATTTTCTTACTCCATATACGATACAAATATGAAATTATAAATGAAGTATCAAACAGGTTCACTACATTACATAAACAAAACAACACACAAGAGGTCAATAAAACAAAAATTAATCATGGGCCATTTCAATAAAAAAATGTCTACTGTTAGGGCTCCTAGAAATAATATTTACTCGTATGGCATTGAGATTTGTCAATATTGTCCCCTTAATTGATTTGTCATGTATGGAACGTGCCCAGGGGTGTCACTAACGGCCCCGCAGACCTTGCCGTGTGAGAGGGCCCATAAAGAGTAAGAGAAAGATGGAAAGAGAGAGTCCAAGAATTAGAAAAAACACTTTTCTAGGCGGCCCAAATAAGCGTATTAATGCTTGCCCTCACCCAGGAAGAAATCGAAGTTACGGCGCTGCTCTTCCGGGTTCGATTCCCGGCGGGATCAATATGCGGTTCGGATCCTATGTTAAGCTATAGATCCACGTCTCACATAGAGACGCTAAACTTAAAATAAAATAAAATCAAATAACTGCTCTTCATTGTGTTAGTACAATCACTTTCTCAATTTATAGTTTTTATATTAAATAATGTAACACTAAAGCAGTGTGTAAGATCTAAGACTTGGGTGAACTAGTATGGGACATTGATTTCTGGTCTCGTCTCGACTCTCTCCTCGTTTCCGAGACGAGAAATGTTTCTTCTGAAAGACAACATTACTTCTCCTTTCCATCCTCCTATTTTCGTCTGCTGAAATTAATATTAGGAGAAGTCAAGAAATTCCCGGAATTTCGTTATAACTATTTATTATCATATTATAAGTGTACATTCACTTAATCTCCCATCAAAATAGGCTTCTTGAGAACACACACACTTCTTTCAAAGCTCCTGCCATTGGTGGAAACAAACGGCTCCAAGTCCTGTTTTGGTATGTTTCAAAGTTTAACCATCGCGTTGGTTTGGATGTCTTCTACGGTGGCAAAACGGTTACCTTTGAGGTCCTTTATGATCTTGGGAAAGAACCTGAAATCCGCTGATTTAGCACCAGCAGATATCCAGATAGATATCTATGTAGGTGGTGTTCGTTTGACGCTGTCTAATTTGAGCAGAAAATTCGTCAATTTGATATATTCACGATATGTTATATATCATTTATTGGGCAATAATAAAATACTAAAATTTGGAATATTAAGCAATTTATACAATTTATGTATTTCAAACATAGAGTTTTAGCATTACTTGTATGTAATATACCTCTGTGAATTTGAAATATTCACATGTTCCTTTGATTTTATGTGTGATTTTTTATATACGAGGGGGGACCCAAAAATAGTGGACTTTCGTTCTAAAAAAATGATTTATGATTTTTTTTTTTTTTTTTTTACAAAATACTTTCAATTTCCTTCAAGATAATCTCCATTAGATGCGATGCAATTCTCCAGTCTTCTTTCTCACTGTTTGAAGCATCTCTGGAACTTCTTCAACTTTATTATCGTTCTGTGCCCTCTGCTAAGCTCTTTCTACACCCTCCACTTCATCAAAACGCTTTCCTTTTAGTTTTCTTTTTCATTCCCACAAATAAAAAAAATGTCTCACGGAGCCAAGTCTGTCAAATACGAAGGGTAGGAAACGATAGCCTACTCGTGAGAAACCAAATATCCAGATCCTGTGTAAGTAGGCAAGGAACAAACTTAGCGGCGACGCGTCTCTTTTGCAAATCCTGATTGAAAATCCGCTGCACGAGCTCCAACTCACTCCTGTCTGTTTCGAAATTTCGTCGATTGTGAGATAACGATCCTTGTTGATTTTTTTTGTGTTCTTTTCTAATGTTTTCGTCGTTTTGACATGATGGAGAATGTCCAGAACGAGCATGATCTTCAACATTCTCATCATGCTTAAAACACTCGAAAACTTGTGCGCGCTCATAGCATCCTCCTTGAAAGCCTGTTAAACCATTTGGTAGGCTACCGTTGCAAGCAAGAAGCAAATTTTCTAACATAGTTTTTGTTTCTTTAAATCTCTTAGAACGATTTCACAGACAGCAAACGAGAACGGTTGAGAAAAACACTATAATCAAACATTAACCGCTTGGGCAACTGATTTGAGAAGGTCTCTACTAGACCCACCTAGCGGAAGAACTCTCTACTACGCCTAGGAACAGCCGCGTGCTTTCAGTTAGTTTTTTTTTGAGTCCCCCCTCATATAATGTATTGGATATTAAAAGTACTAAAATTTGATATATTATTTTAATATAAGATGTCTTACAACTAAATTTCAAGAAAATAAGTTTCATATTTTGCTGGATAATTTCCTTTCTTTCAGGAATCACCGGAAAATCGAATTCCGCAGCGAAAGGGTTAATTTCCCCAAAGTTGGCCGAACGTCCTCCTCCTGGAGCAAAGATAAATTAAACTACGATTGTATGTCGCATATGTCCCAGTCTAGCCTCGTCATATTTTGGTTTCTCCAGTGGCGGATCTAGCGCAGGGCCGGATGGGCTATCCCTCCAGTTTTTTGAGCAACAAAAATAATGAAGCTATTACTTATATATTTTTGAAAGTTTATAGTAAACTCATGATATACCTATCATAGTCTGGGTTTTGGCTGCCCCCCCCCCCCCAGTTTTTATCTTCTAGATCCACCTCTGGATTTCCCCACCCGAACCTAGACAAAATTATTTGGAAGACAGCCTTATAGAACCTTCTCACACTGACAATAATGAATACGTTATTTTTTTTCTTATTAACTTTAGTATAATTAAGAGTGACAGTTAAAAGTTCTGCTGCAGAGGAATTCATCTTCTTTTTGCATTTTCGAATATTATTCAAAACAAGGTTTTGGGTAACGGTTTATCAAAGTGTTGTTACCTCTTTATGTTTTCAGGATTTTTTTTTTTTTTTTTTTGAATGGTGATGTTTTTATTGCAATTTCTTGTTCCTCTATAATACATCCAGTTTATAGCTTCTTCGTAGGGACGATTACAACCGCCAATAGGTCATAAATACAGCCATTCAAGGCAACTCCATCTTCCCAAATGGTTTTCTTGGTATTCGAACACTTCTATGTGAAGCACTTGTCATTAAATTTAATGGATAACCAGACTACAGCTTCTAATAACTATCAAGAGTTTTTTTCTGCTCCTTTTATCTCATCTGCATTCAAGAAAATTCGAAAGCTGTTTCTCTTTTTTTCTGTTATTATTATTATTTCTATGCAGAAGAGTTGCCAAATCATGCTAAGAAAATTACATTGTAATCATTTTAAAATTATTTGTAAATCCTAGGATGAGTGTTGAGTTATTTGGAAAGTTGGTAATAGTGCTTCGATTACCGATACGGGAAAATTAGTGTTCATAGTTGCTTACTTTAGAGTTTAACCTTGCTGAACAAACGTAGAGCTACAGATTAACGTAGGCTAGTGGCGGAAGTCCCACCGATCAAAATTATTATTATTATTATTATTATTATTATTATTATTATTATTATTATTATTATTATTATTATTATTATTATTATTATTATTATTATTATTATTAATATTATTATTATTATTATTATTATTATTATTATTATTATTATTATTATTATTATTATTATTATTATTATTATTTTGATTGAAACTAAGAGAAGAAAACTTAGCTACCTAATGTTGCAATGTTGTATAAGTTACATCCGTATCTGAGGCTATTATAGTTTATGTCAACCAGTGAAGTAATTAAGGGGGGAGGGGTCAAACGGGGCTTGTGCCCCGGGCGCCGGATTGGTGGGGGCGCAAAATCGGGCAAATATTTATTTTCACTGTAAGGCAAGAAAAGGATTTTTAGCAAACTAAAGATCATAAAAAATTACCTCAGAAATGACAACCTAAGGATCATATCCATTAACTACAAAGCTATCTTTTGAGGACATTGTAAAAACCTTTGGAGCCAAAAGAGACCGCAAAATTAAATTTTTGTTCCAGCTTTTTGTGATTTCATTTACTTTACATCGATTTAAACGATTTACAAAAATGTCCGAATACTCGAGACAACAGTGTGACTGTCATAATTAAATATTCTATCCTAAAACAAACAGACTGTTGATTCATTCTACACATCCCGATATAATTCCAAAAACATTGTGATGTGCAGTTATTATGATAAGACTATAAGAATATGTCAAACATGCTACTCTCAGATTGTTTGGCAATCAAATACTAATTAGTTTGGTGTTTTATCTTGTACTGAAACTTAAGTTTTGTACTGCAATTTTGAAATCAAGTTTTACCACTTGAAGGAAAATTGAATAGGAGAATTACTGTGTGGTGCCAATATCAGGTGAAGTCGGGAAGCATTTTGATTTGGTTGGTCAGGGGGTGCGCTAAGGCGAGACTTGCCCCAGGCGACAACTAGTCTTGTTGCGTCGCTGATGTCAACTATATTAAAAATTTTATGCTGATCATAAAACAATGTTATGTAAAGTTATTTAAAAAAAAAAATCATTTCTAGCATAAAATAGAGTGTAGTATTTCAATATAATTTTGATTTTTTTTTTTAAATCCTTACCTTATGCTGTAAAATTTATAGTTCATCCATCATATGATATCTCGTTTCCGTCGAAGAATCTTGTTTCTCTTGCTTTTTCCACGCCATTACGCGCGGAGATAGCGATCCGTTAGTGCCAGGGCCGTAACTTGTGTGTGGGGGCAACTGTCCCCCAGGGAAGCTCCCCGCCGTTCGAAGGAGGCCCCATTTTAAGTCAAAATTTTCTTACTTCGTATACGATACGAACATGAAATTATAAATGAAGCATCAAACAGGTTCACTACATTACATAACAAAACAGCACACAAAAGGTCAATAAAACAAAAATTAGTTATGGGCCCATTTCAGTAAAAAAAATGTATAATATTTGGGGCCCTAGAAATAATATTAATTCGTATGGCTTTGAGATTTGTCAATATTATCTCCTTAATTAATTTGTCATGTATGGAACGGACCCAGGGGCGTAACTAACGGCCTCGCAGACCTTGCCGTGCGGGAGGGCTCACAGTCTCCGGGGGACCCATAAAGAATACGAGGAAGATGGAAAGAGGGGGCCCAAAAATGAGGAAACAGCTTTTCTAGGGGACCCAAATACATTATTAATGCTTCCCCACCCCCAGAAAAATCTAAGTTACGGCGCTGGTTAGTGCAGGGCCAAAAACAATTAAGTTCTCAATGAGATTAATATCCAAGAAAATTACCTATTGTTTCTTTCTATTGTCTTTTTTTTTTTAAAAAAAAAAACTACGAATACTTTCAAGGATTCTGTGTACATACAGGAAGTGAAATAGAGACCGTACAATAATTAAAGATAAAATAACTGTAATAATGATAATAGTAGAGTGGAATAGAGTCAGTAGAGTTATATTAACATCTTTTACTACGATACAAAACATATAAAACAGTTTCAATTACAATCACTGCTACTCATGATAACTAAAGACCCGTCCTTTTTCCCCCTTCTTTACACTGAACATATGGACGTTTTTCCAGTGCTTGAGGGTTTTTTTATAACAGATCCTGAAATCACTAGGTTTCAAAATGCCTAAAGTCAAGCCCTTTAGTAGTGTTAAATTGTGTAGTAGAGCAGTATTGTCATTTCAACATTTGGTTTGGGAGGGAGGGATATAAATAGAAATGAAATTAAATCTTTTACGTCCAACAATTATGCCGGCTAGGCTAAAAGAGACGGCAATGATGAGAAATGAAGAAAACCCCGAGAAAACCCACGTTCCACGGTGTTTGTTCACCACAAATTTGACTTGGCGCGAGCTGGGATTGAACGAATGACCCCATGCAGCAGAGGTGAACGCTCTACCACTAAGCCACCGTGAACCCTCAAATATAAATAGAGTGTCACATTAGTACATTATAGTATTAATTGAAATGTATTTTATACCGTTAAGGCCCCATTTGCCCCCGCTCCTGCAGTTTAACAAACCTTTGTTTTTAGGTTATATACACTTTATGTCCTAGTTGTCATTTTTAAGGGCATAAATCCATGCATATTTTCAAAATTCCACATATTTAGTCTAAGTAAAAACTCATATAAGTAAGAGAAACTCATATAAATTGCAGAAAGGTCTGTAGGCTAAAGGAATAGGCCAAACGGATAGGCACTCTATAAAGGTAACACCATGTAAGGGGGGAACCATGTCAATCGGCCTTGTTCCTCCTGGGTAGAATAGCAAGGGGCTAACTCAGTGTTGAATTCAGACATTTTCACCCGGGGGGGATGTGAACTCCTTGGGGGGAAGGGTTGTTATTCTGTATTTTTGCAAGAAAGTAGCATATTTAACAATTCCATTCACATGCACATCTCAGCTAATATTGAAACTAATTGCTTTTAAATATTCAATGTGAGATTATAATTTAAAAAAAAAAACAATCGTTTAATTTTATCTAAAACATTAAATTAAGACTGGCAAAAATATATTAAACTAAACTTTAACTGCTATTTACAGTAGCTATTTTAGTTATTTTTTCCTATATTCAGTAGTTACTGTTTGTTACTAATGTAGAAGTTTTTAAAAAGATTTAAAGTAACTCAAATATTTTTTGGCCTAAAACAAACATACATAGGAATATCTTAACAAAAACTAGTCATTCTTTCTCATACTTCTGATTCTAAATCAAGCATATTAGCCTTGGTTTCTTTACTGCATACACATCAATAGTTTAGTTTACGAAATCTTCAGTAGGATTAGTGGCGTGTCGTGGAAAATCAGCGCTTGGGGCGAGAGTATACGACGGCACCCCCGTACATATTAGTGAGGTCGACAGACCAGCTGCGAAAGGTGAGAAAATTTTAAAAAGTAAACCCTGCTTTTCCTTGATTTTAAGCACTTTTTATTACTTTTTCTTTCATTTTATATATGTACACATGCCCACATGTGTTTCATTCCTCTCTTTTTTCTTTCATTCTTTTCTTTTCTTTTTCCCTCCCGATTCGTGCGTCCCTTACTTCGGTGCCCGGGGCCGTCGCCCCGCTTGCTCCTCCTTCGTCAACTTCAATAGCGATCCCACTTATATACAATTATTATATTGATAAATTCTATATAAATCTCTAATCCAGGAGGGATAACTGTTCCTCCCTGATCCCTCTAAATGACGCCCTCTGAATCTCACCCTTTAACTGACTTATTTTTAGTTAAAGAAAGATGTGTTTACTTTAACAGTCGTAAAACACATTTACGTCTATTACTTCCGATGCGAGAAATGGGATTTAGGCGCTCTATTTCAAATAATGCAAGAACTGTACATTTTCAAGAACTGAAGTCTATTGACATCAGAGATCATGTGGAATGATCGAAGGATCTTCCCTATTTTTCCTTTCTTATCTCCCTACTAATATATAATATAGAGCGAGAGTATAGTACCTACTAAAATAAAAACCTTTCTTCAACAGTTGACAATTTCATGTTCTGCTAAACTCGGTCTTAGCGTTAAGAAATACAGGTTTTGTTGACTATTTGGTATTCTATCTTAGATATGTTACATGTTTAATATTTATATAGAATGGGTCTGCGTCATTTATATAGTATGTATATTGAGAGATCGGATTTCGTCTGCACGTGCACGGAAAGAAAAGCAAATAATTGTGTGAAGTAATTTCTACATTTTGTGACTGAAATTTTGGGAGCTTCTCCGGGGGGAATGAATTTTCTTCGGGGGGAATTCCCCCCGGGCTACCCCCTGAATTCATCACTGGGCTAACTACGGAGTGATGATGACAACAATTCCACTCATTGACAATTCGTTAATGTCTTTTTGACAGTTGGAGAAAAATCATTTCGATGAAGGTAAGTTTTGTTCCATCCAGTAGATTGACTACCAGTAATATCAATCACTTTCTCAATGTGTTAATAAAACTTACCCCGTTAAATTGGATTTTCCCGAAGACTTCAAACATTTTCACCTGTAAAATTAAGGAATTAACTCTTATATAATATGTAGGCCTATATTATTATCAGTTCTGTATTTGAGAAGAAAATTCTAGTTCTTAGAACTTCAATTCTCGTGTAAGATATCTCGTGCCATCTACCGCCAAATTTAAAATAGCATGCTTTCCATCGATGCTCTTGGTGCTTGTGCTATGCCTGCCATCTAGTAGCAAAGAGACAGACTTCTAGAAGTTCAGAATCTAGTGAAGTTTTTAACACCAAGCTACGGAGGAGAAAATCATCTTCTAACACATAACCTATTTAATTTAATTTTGTTTTGTTTTGTTAAATGCCGCCCCTCCTTAAATCTGGATTCTCTCTGGTAGCATTAACAAAATATGTAGTTCTTAAGTAAAAAAAATAAATAAATAATCAAGGAACATTAAATGTTTATTAATATTGATGTAAATTTCGTCACTAATAATTATTGCTCTTTACAAACATATTGGTGTACAAAAAGTCACTATTAAACAAGATACATTATTCTAGTATTCACATATTGTTGCAATTAATAAAGTTTTACTTTCAGCTAAGACTTTGATCACCAAAATGTTTCTGAAATTCATTAAAATATTATATTATTTACGAGAAACTTATCTCCTTTTATTGTCCACAGAATATTAGCCAGTGCCCTCTTCTTCTTCTACATCCATTTTGGATATTTCTTCTGAGCTTTGATCACTTACAACAGAACTAGATTCCACTGAAATGCTACAAGATGAACCAAGGGCGCTTTGATCTGAGGCAGAGTTCTCTTCAATGTTTGAGGATGCATTAGAAGAAGTGTTACTTGGGGTTAAGCTTAGAATAATTACATTATCGGTACTGCGAGATGAATTTATTTTAACTTGATCTGCTGATTCAATGTCTTTTGAGTTTTCTTGCTCTGAGAAGACAGCAGATTGAACGTCACTTTTGCGGAAAGCTTCTTCTTGTGAAACCTCTTCTCTAATTGGTTGTGGAAAATGGCCTAATTTGCCGCTTGGATCAGTCACATGTTCATTTAATACATCAAATATTGTTTTACCGGCAGCAATATTGTCTACTTCTAAGTGTGTATTTTGAATGGACCTAGCATTAGAATTTACAGTATTTCTATTTGAGAAAATGAAAATCGTATTTTGACTGTCAACTGTTTCTTTGTTAGTGTCGCCAAACAATTTATTACTACTCTTCAGCAAGGTCTCCGGTTGAATAGCTGAATCATTGCCACCCTTTTTGTGAGAACCAAATGACCATAAACTTGTATTGTCCTTGTCGCTTGTAATATAACTGTAAAAGGATTTCTTGTTTTCTTGAACTGACTTTGATGAACTCTGCTCTGACACTTTCTTCTTCTGATTTCTCCTTCTGAACCAAGATTTTCTTGTTTTTATTGCTTTTCCATATCCAATGTTTTGTTGAGGTGTTCCTTGCACTAAATCAAAACAATCTGCTTTAGAATCTGATCTTGTTATGACTTTGGTTGTTGATGTCGCCATTTTTTGAAATAAATGCATCACGCCTGTTTTCGGGGTAGCCTTTTCACGTAGCACAACTGTAATAATAATAATAATAATAATAATAATAATAATAATAATAATAATAATAATAATAATAATAATAATAATAATAATCTTATATATAAAAGAGAACGTACAAATCCTTTGTTCCCTCATCACGCTAATACGGCTGAACCAATTTCTTTCATTTTTGGGGGGTTATTAGGATTTGGACCCTAGATGGTTTTTATCATATCACTTTAATTTTTAATTACCAGTGTCTTGAGATAATTGACCATTCAAGTGTCCATAACGTACAAATCCTTTGTTAGTTCATCATAGGTAAAAATAAACGTATTTATATGCAACCCGCATGACCGTGTCACTCGGCGGGTTAACATAAATGACAGGCGATATAATGTTAACATTTACTGCAATGTACTATGGTTTTTATCATATCACTTGAAAGCGAAAAAGTAAAAATTATCTAAGTAACAACGTTTATTGCGTTGCGGGGTGACCGCAGCGAAGCGGGGTGAACGCTGCTAGTATAATATAATATATTTATTTTAGTGCCATGAACAGCCAGATAGCAAAAATACAGCACTTAGTCATAGAACTAAGGGTTATAACACACATCTTATATTCCTTTTAATATTAACAATACATTTGTTTCGACGACAGGAGGTCATTGTCTATCTTATAATATACACATAATTTTATTATTTCTATCTTGTCTGCATAAACATAATTAATTCATTATTCATTAAAATAGTTAGTCAATTGTCTTAAAATTGTCCTTAAAATAAGGATGCCTTCAAACATACAGATATACTATATAAAACATACATACCTATTAAAATCTATACGTCCGTTCAATAAATACAATTATCCCGATAATATATTAAAAGAACTTGTCAGTTTTCTTAAAATTATAGAATTTTTATTCATGGGAATCATTTCCGATGCTTTTCTAAAGTTATATGTTGGTACCCTTATACCTATATTATGTAGGCAGTATTCACTACTATATTTATTATCTAAAATTTTCTGAATAAAGTTTTTCTCTATCATTTTTCTTCTTACATGTAATTCTTGCAACCCCCAGTATTCGCTCCAGTAATCATAACTATGAGAGTAGTAATCTTTTTTCTTATTTCTACACAATAGTCTAATGAAACATTTTTGAACCGATTCAATTTTGCTACATAATGTTGTGGATATATTATTCCATATAATTGCACCAAATTCTAATCTGGGTCTTACAAGTACCTTAAATAGATAGACATATGTGTTTGCATTTTTAAACTCAGGCCACTGTCTAAATACAAACCCTATAGTCTTTCCCTATAATAATAATAATAATAATAATAATAATAATAATAATAATAATAATAATAATAATAATAATAATAATAATAATAATAATAATAATAATAATGCATCTTTGGCTATGTTAGCCCGTCACGTATGAGAAACATGTTATGAAAATTTACACTAAAAACCGCATCCTATGAAAATTTACTAAAAACCGGGACATCCTATAAAAATTTACACTAAAAAGCGGATCCTATGAAAATTTACGATAAAAACCGGGACATCCTATGAAAATTTACAATAAAAACGGGGAAATCTTAAAAAAAACTCATACTAAAATCCGAGACATCCTATGAAATATTACAATAAAAACCGGGACATCCTATGAAAAATTACACTAAAAACGGGGACATTCTATGAAAATTTACACTACAAACCGGGACATCCTTGTAAATTTACACTAAAAACCGGGACATTCTATGAAAATTTACACTGAAAACCGGGACATCCTATGAACAATCACACTAAAAACCGGGACATTCTATGAATTATTACACTAAACACAGGGACATCCTATGAAAATTGACAGTATACTCATACACTTGCTTTTGTTAAAATATCAGAATTCTTTAAATAATACTAGGTCAACACTCACCACAAGTAACTAATAAAAGCGTATATAATATATTAATTTAGTTTTGGAGAAAAGAGACATATGAAGTTTGGACAATTTTTGAGGGGACAGATTATGTAAATTCGGAACTCTCCTGGCTAAACCGAGATGTCTGAGAACCCTGCCCTTGCATGATCTTGTAATAATCTGATATCAAGAAATAAAGGACGAGCTAATTTCTATCAGAAAATACAGAAATATCAAAGAACATACCTACATCGTCGACTTCAGAGTCATTCCAGATGGGTTGGTCCAGTTGATCTAGAAAAAAAAAAAATGAATACACTGTTTAACTATAAAATATGAAACTCCTTTTTAAGGGTTGAAATAAGACAATTAGAAAAAAAGAAACTGTATTCTTTAGGAGGGAAAATTTAAAGATTTCTACTCTACATTGATTTTAATATTGTGTTGTGGAAGGGTAATAACTCCGCAAAATAACGGTATTCAGCAATCACAATGAATCTATACTTGTTAAATTCTTAAAGAATGATAAGATTAGCAGTTCTGCGGGCGTTGCTCGAAGTGCCCGGGTTTGAAGTACGTACCGTACATAACTGATCTTCGGTAGGGAGACAAGATTTAAAAAGTTAAAAAAAAGAGAGACCCTGCAAAATTCGACAATCCACATCTAGGTAGTCAGCGTAAAATAACGCCGTGATCGTATTCAAGCCAATGAGGAAGAATTTTACAGATTTTCAAAATAATCAATTTTCATTTATTCAAGTTTACTCCAATTTTAATTTTTACATTACCTTCTATTAAAAGTCACCAGAATTAGGAACATCGATTGCCTCTTGCATGTTATTTCTTAATGACTGAATTTCTTTCAGAAAAGCTGGTCTTTCCTTAAAAACCACTAGCACAAATTCCGGGAGATGAGGGGGACATGTCCCCTCAATCTTCGAACTGAGGGGAGTATCTCCCCAATAATCCGATTTGAAATGTGATTTTCATCTACATTGTGGATGAGGACCATTGTAAATTCCTAAGTAGAAACGTACCAGTTATAAATATGTATGTATCAGATTTCAGAATATCTTTACGGCACTGATTTGTAATACTGATATGTACCACTACTTCATCTACATTGCTTGATATACAGTATAATATACAACAGGTTTACCTCAGAAATCAAACGGTCTTACCCGTCCTTCCCCCCAAATTTTGAAGATTTGCGCCGCTATTCAAAACACTGTGGAAACCCATACAGAAAATTACTAATATATTACGTAACTATGGGAATTTTGTAGCTCAATGTGCAGTTAAGTATAGTGGAAAAATTTTCCACCTGACATCAATACACATAATATTCAAAATTGTCCGGCTTATGAAAAGTTTTTCCACTTGTTTCTACATTATAATGAAAATTTTCCGATCTATGAAAATTCCTTTCACTTATTTCTACAGAGCAATAAAACTTTCCGATTCACAAAAAGTTGTTTTACTTTTTGCTTGAAAATGATGAAAATTTTCCGACTCATAAAAAGTTTTTCAATTTTTCCATACAGGACAGACAATTTTTCCTTTCGTGAAAAATTGTTTCACTTGTTCCTATATCGTACTGAAAATTGCCTGAGCCATGGAAATTTTCAGATTCATTAAACGATCTTTCACTTTTTAACATTTCTATACATGAATTCAATCAATTTTATGATTATTGAGTAATTGTTACTTAATTACTGATATTTGTTTAGAACGGAAAATTTTCCGGAAAAAATATAGAAGAAAATTTTCCACCTCACACCACGACAAAACAACGATGTAGGAATAAATGGAGTATGTTTTTATGAATCGGAAAATTTTCCGGAAAATTTTCATCACTGCGTTCGGACTTTTCAATGGACACGGACACCGGACAACTTTTTTTAAAGGGTGGGGGACAATCTTATTAAAAACGGGACGTCTGATGACAATAGTCTACGGACCAACAAACTAAATCTACGGGTCTTAATATTAAATGATCTACTATTTATTATCTATGCCATTTAATCCTTATAACATATATATTGTACTCAGTTGTTGATAGTTATTTGGAAAGATTCTATTTCTATTGTAAACAAGAGGTTATGTTTGAATTATTTTCGTTATTGTTCATTTATTATTATGTTGTACTGTATCAACACTCTATTTTAATTTATCAGTTACTTGAGGATGCACCTTAAAATTAGTGTTGATAGGAATTGAGATGGAAAGTTGTGGTAGAGCAAATTTGAAATTCTAAAAACAAAAAGTCAACAATAAAATAGTAAAACAAAAATGGAAACAAACTACAACAAATGAAAACAATATTTAATGTAACCAAGCAACTTTATACGGAGAAAATGTCTTAATTTGATATTAACATTAAAATGTTATTGGTATGTGTCGGGATAAGATATATAAGTAAAAGTATCTTTGGATTATTGTGGATTTTGTAGGAAGTTGCGCCTTTTGGTAGGTGAGAAGACAACAAATCTCCTGAAGCTGACATTTAACTTGGAAGGAACAATGCGTGTGAGATGCACAATATTGTTGGGCAAGACCAATCGAAGGAGAAATTTTAGTTACATAAAAGAAGAGAAAAGCTGCCGAAAAAAGAAAAAGCATGCCCTGCTGGGGAGAATTCTGGGCCTTACAACAGTGGAGTACAAATGCCAGTGTCTGAAATTATTAAGAGAGAGAGAGAGAGAGACAGATGAAAGACAAGGTCCATTGAGCTCAAGGATTTGCGAAACACACACACACACACACACACACACACATATATATATATATATATATATATATATATATATATATATATATATATATATATATATATATATATATATATATATATATATATATATATATATATATATATATATATATATATTTCATGTGTACCGTTCCAGAACGAACTGTATTTTGACATTTTTAATATCAACTTTTCATAGAAAGGATAGTAATATTTGCAAATTATGAAGTGCGATTCTTGAGAAAGCAGATGCATCGAACAGCCATGTTCAAACTAATACAATACGTTCTCGCTATATTAGTCAGTAATCCACGTGTTAAACGAGTGTTTAAAGTTTAATTAAAGCTTTCTGATTAGATGGTACTCGTAGAGTGCCAACAGAATTTGTGATAGCAGAAAGTAATGTTCAGATGAATTTAAAGTGACCTCTCAATTTTTCCACAAAACGGTTTTGAAAATAGAACTTTTCTTCAGTACCAAGGAGCTCCAAATATGAATATCAAGTGAACTCGACAGTCACCAATGGTTTGTTTTTTTAATAATAATAATAATAATAATAATAATAATAATAATAATAATAATAATAATAATAATAATAATAATAATAATAATAATAATAATTATTATTATTATTATTATTATTATTATTATTATTATTATTATTATTATTATTATTATTATTATTATTATTATTATTATTATTATTATTATTATTATTATTATTATTATTTTGTTCTGTTGGTTACTAGTAATGTTTGTAGTTAGTAATAATGGTTACAGTGGTTACAACGTCATTTAAAAAAAATACTTTCAAATTTGTATCCCCAAAAATCTACATATATTCCACTGGTTTCCAGGTTTGTCTTCAGTTCAATCCGAGAAACAATCGGACCAAGCGACCAAGAAGGTCTCCTAACAAAGAGCGTTACCCTCATTCATTTACGATGACGCTATGTCCCACACAGCCAACCATATACCATTGGGGTCCCAACCAGTCTAGGCTCCAATTTCTGTGTTTGAAGAACTATTTTCTTTTCTTTTTTTATTTTTATTTTTTTTTTAAAAAAGCAGGAAGCCAGGAAAAATATAGGCTATCACTGGCTCTCACAACCACAAGAATTCTTTCTCAGGTATGCATAATCTGCCATCACAGGGTATAAAGAGTATTGCCAATGGAAGGGAATGTACCACCAAAATAGTTTCTAGTCTGCAATCGAATTATAGCTTAAAATTAGAACATATTCCTGATAGACTCAATGTGATTTTGTTTGGATGAGGATACGGTAAAGCTCAGGTTGCAGCCTATGTGACTTTGACATGGATAATGTGCTCCTGAGTTTTTAAGGCATTATTTCTATATTCCTAGAAGCTTCAAAACATAAACTTGGTATTTCGCGTACCGTTGTTCATCGTCAATAATTGGCAACCTACACTGGGTTGAACCAAATGTCCATGCGGCTAATTAAAAAAAGAAGAAGAAGAAGAAGAAAGAAAAATCGATTAATTTATGTTCATATTTGCAATTTCATTTCTCTTTAATATCTGGGTTAATATTGTGTCATTCAATCGACAAGAAAAACACCTGAATAAGAAACATTAAACAAAAAATGTCACTACAATTATATATTAAATACCATTATAAGGTTCATGACAAATAAATAACACCATATTGACATAGGCCTAATACATCATTACATGCTTATATTTGTCGCGTGCCCCAAGAGCACTAAATTATAACCCGATTATTCAGTCCTCGGTAGTATAGTGGTTAGTATCCCCGCCTGTCACGCGGGAGACCGGGGTTCGATTCCCCGCCGGGGAGGATAAAACTTTTTTCCACTTTCTTTAAAAATTATTTTCTTTCATTTTACCAATAATATTTAAAAGTATTTATAGGAAGATGTAGAACTCATTTTGTTTACTTACATTCTTTGCCCAATATAAATTATTTCATTTTTAGAAATTTCTATTATTACTTCCTAATGCTTAGGTCCTATGCTAAAGTTGAAGAACTATATCATTTCGTATACCCCATCGTAACTCCATTTCTCAAAATTTCTTAGTGAAGACAAAGCTTGAGTTATAGGAAGTTTGTTATTGCCAGTATCGTACGCAGAAATTTATTGCGGGGGGAGGGCAAACTCAATATGAGGGTATTTTATATTAAAATTCCCAAAATTGCCCCTAAATTAGACTAAATTTACACAAAAGTCGAAGTTTCGGGGAAGGGAGGGTCCGGACCCCCAGGACCCACCCCTTGCGTACGTCCCTGGCTATTGGTATAACTTAAAGCAATTGTTTCCGAACCATTTTTAACTGATGACACTTTACAGAATCCTCAGATCATCGTGACATTATTATTATTATTATTATTATTATTATTATTATTATTATTATTATTATTATTATTATTATTATTATTATTATTATTAATATTAATGGTAATTTCTGTATAAATTATAATAGTTCAAATATAAATTGCTATGTAGTACCAAGAAGCAAGGGCGCCCATCAGGGGGGGCATAGTGGGGCGCTCGCCTCCCCCCCAAGAGGAAATCGTACTTGGGAATATCGAAAGCCCAATAAATTTTTACATTAGTTATAGCAAAATTTGAAACTATATTTGAAACTTTGCTTATATTCCCCCCGCCCCCCTTGGAAACTACAACATGGGCACCCTTGCCTAGAAGTGGAATCTAGAATTGACCGTTGTTGCTCCCGTTCCGTGGTACACAGGAGTTTCACACGTGTCTTTCATGGCGTGGTAAGTCTCTCCCATGAGATTATTTGAGGAAGTATAATTTTTCATTGAAAATGATACACTCGAACTGTAAAATGATTTTTTTGGGGGGGGGGATAATGAGAGGTTGAACCCAATCCTTTGGAAGAGGCACCGCTACTGATATAGTCTGTTTAAAAATTGAATTTTACTCATTATTACAGGATTCATGGTAAATATTGAATATGATGTAGGATATCTAAAATTCTGGAAAATTCTCAAATCAAATCAAAGATTTTAAAATTTTTAAAACTGACCCTTCAATTTAATTTATTTTCTATATATTAGACTTGCTCCAGCCTGAGGGACAGGTCTGAAATACACTTGGAAACCGCGAACTTCCATACTTGAAATAAGTGAAATATAGACTTGCAAATCTCAATTGGGAGACTTGTCACATGGCAGGAAACTCTGCCTTGAAAGTTTGGGTTAAATGTATTTTCGATTTATCGTGCTGTTAGGGTATAGAGAAACGGTTTTCTGCAATCGATTAAACGTCTGAAAGAATACATTATACCTCTAGTCTTAACTCTTCTACTAAATCCGGAAGTGGTTGAAATCCACTACAACTTCCGGTTTCAATAGTGATCCATATAGACCAACAAGGATAAGTGTTAGCAAGAAGCGATTTCTTTAAACTACTAGGTGTTTTAAGAATAGGTACCATCATCATCTCTCTTAATTCTATTCAAACCGGAATTGACAGAATTTAACCACTTCCGGTTTCAACGTTGATCGCTACAGAGTAAAAACAGTAATAAATAGCAACAAACTATTTTCTGCATTGAATTAAGTGTCCCAAGAATATACATATTCAATCTCCACTGTAACCTCGGTACTAAAACCGGAAGTGGTAGAAATATATTACTACTTCCGGTTTCAATATTAACTGAGAAAAAAATCATGGGTCACAAACGAAACTTAAAATAAGTTCATATATATCTCATGATTTTCTTGAAGACGGAGCCATGATAGTTATAAACCTTCAAGTGAGGGTTCTTTCTCAATATTCTCAATGGATCTGATTTGATCAATTTATTTACACATCTAAAAGGGAAACGCACATTTACCTGAATGTTAAAATATATAGCGTTGATTTATTATCAAGATTTTAACCCTTTCCCCTAAAATTCTTTCAGTATTTCACGACGTCAGTGAATGATTTTTGAATTTAAGGGATCGAATTGGAAATAAATTACTAAGTGTATGCTCACATGTGCAATCGCACGAGTCCACCAGAAAAATGTATACACTCTGTCATCCTGTATCAGGATTACCGAAATCCGAAAATCCGGCATTTCGGTTATCTCCAAAACCGGTTTGGTTTTTCACCGGAACCGGTTTCATTTTTCAACAAAAACGGGTCGATTTTTCACCTAAACTAGTTTCGGTTTTCTTCAAAACCGGTTCGGTTTTTGCCGAAACTGGTTTCTGTGTAAACTTATGGAAAACACATAAAACTATTTCTATGGAAACGAAACCGGTTTCTGGAGACCAACGAAACACTACTCTGGTCAGAAATAGAACAAATTTTGAAAAAAAAAAAAAAAAAAACGGAACAGGTTTTGAAGAAAACCAAAACTGTATCCGGTGAAAAACCTAACCGGTTTTGAAGAAAACCGAAACTGGTTTTGGAGAAAACCTAAAAACCGGTTTTTGTGCCCACCACTGATCAGGATACTGGCATTGACAATTGTTTTGAAATTTAAGTATGTTGTAGTATCGTTTTTCGCCCAACAGGTGTCGCCATTGTAAATTGTTTTCAGTTAAAATTACGTTGTAGTACGGTTTTTCGCTCAACAGATGTCGATACTTTCAGCACGGTTAGTGAGATCAGAGAATGGCAGGAGCACACTTAACGTTCGAGCAGCGTAAGCAAGCTGTTAGGTGGTTCAGTACCAAACTCCCCTCTCGATGACATTCCCAAATCTGGTACTTACGTTTCTCGAACGTCAAGCGTAGTCCTGCCAATTTCTTATCTCACTAACCGTGCTGATATCTGTTGAGCGAAAAACCGTACTACAACATAAGTTTAACTGAAAACAATTTACAATGCCAACATTTGTTGGGCGAAAAACCATACTACAACATACTTACATTTCAGAACAATTATCAATGCCCATATCATGATACACGATGGCAAAGAGTGTATGCATTTTTCTGGCGGACTCTGTATACTATAGGTTATTTTTAAATTTTTACAGTTGGCATGATTTTTAGCACCGTATTTTATTACCATTATGCCATAACTAACCAATTCGATCAATTTAATCTTTCAAAATAAATGGATATTTTGTGCTACTCCTTATATGCGACATTACTCTGCTGACTACAACTGTACTTACGTGGAATGCTTCTCTTCTGTCTATCCTCTAGTTCAGTGGCTTTGTTTGCATCGTAGAGTTCAATACTTGTTCTACTGACTTTACAAAACACTGACGTTGCAATGTCTCCATGACCACTTTTCTTTCTGTCAATACTGGTGTCTTCATGGCGTCGTTTCCTATTAGCTGACTTATTAACAGAATCTTCACTTTTTGATTTTCTACTGACACAATCGATTTCCTTTTCTTTACAGTTGAATACTTCATTCTTTGTTGATGTGTTGTTGCTACTCAATTCATCTTCATTGGCACCACCATCTTCCTTGTGTAGCGTGTCATCCATTTTCTCCTCTTTGGTGCCAAAATCTTCATTCTTTGGTGTTCTGCTTCTACTTGAACTTTGTGACCACTCTTCTAAACACTGCCCAGGGCGTCTCCTGAAGCGCCCTCTCCTACTTCTAGGCGTTTTCTCTTCTTCATTGTTGCTTGGATTACTGTCCTCATTGCCAATTCCTTTACTCAGGATTTGCTTTGCCAATCGTCGACCCTTTTTGTTTCTATTCCATGCCGAAGTACGGATATTTTTCTTATCATTTGCTACAAGTCTTCGTCCTTTCGCTGCACCTAGTTTTAAACTTTTTCCTACACCTTTGACATTTCTTGTCACCTCTTTACGACTTTCTGCTACTCTTTTGACATTTCTTTTAACTTCTTTACGACTTTCTCCTACGTCTTTGGCACTTCTCGTCACTTCTCTACGACTTTCTGCTACTTTTTTGACATTTCTTTTAACTTCTTTACGACTTTCTCCTACGTCTTTGACATTTTTCGTCACCTCTTTACGACTTTCTGCTACTCTTTTGACATTTCTTTTAACTTCTTTACGACTTTCTGCTACTTCTTTGACATTTGTTGCGATTTCTTTACGAGTGTCTGCAAGTTTATGATTTTGTTCTTCAGTTCTAGCTGGCACAACCAAAATAGTTTTACTCATTGCCTCAGAGTTGTTACCTGGTATTTGTATCTTAGATGGAATCTTCGTTTGGACGATTTCGTCGTCCTCCGTTCCGCTGTTACTGTGACAAAACGAAGTTCCTGGAAAACACTGTCTTCTTTGAGATACTGTTTCACGATCTCTGCAATAGCCTGAGTCAATATCGGATGATGTAGCGACGTTCCCACCAGCAGGTACACTCGAATCTCGACGAGATCGATTGTCTGTATTGACTTCAGAGGATCTTTCACTGCTGCCACTTGAACGGGAAATAAAATGTGGTATGGGTTTTGGCGATTTACTAACCGAGCGTAATGATTCATCAGAACTTGATGAACTGATTTTCCTTTCCAGAAATTTCTTCTTTCTCTCTTGAGTTCTTTGCTCGGAAGATCTTATTTTATTAGTCATTGGTGTCTGTTTGTTAGATCTCTTGCTTTGAGCTAAAAATCTGTTCTTTGATTCTGGAGATTTTCGTGAATATTGAGTTTGTTTGACATTCGAAGGCTCTGCAACTCTCTTCTTTGGACTTTGGGTACCAGGTGACTTTTTCAGGGCGATTGATCTTATCACAGGAGAATGAACGTTTGACGGTTGTCGACTTCTTACAGATTTTGGAGACACTTTCTTATCTCGTTCCTTACATCTCTCGCTATGAGTCATTTTTCTGATTGTAGGTTCTTGGGACTTCTGTAAACTTTGTGTCTGTTTTCCTTTGATAATTGTGTAAGACTCTGTGGCTTTGTACTTTAGACTCTTAACATCAGATGACGACTTGTTTGGAGAGATTTTCTTTTCCGTAGAAGAAGCAACTACTGAAAATCTCTCACTTCCAGTTGCTCCCATTGTCACTGGAGTTTTTCCATTTTGTCCTTCACGTTTAACTGTTTTCCCTTTCAAACTCCCAGATTTTGGTCCTTCTCTCAGTTTAACAACAGATCCTCTGTAATACAGCTGTTTGAGTTCATCTTTAACAGTCTGTAAAATAATGAATTGATTGTAAGAAGAATGCAAGAGTATATTAATGGTGGCACAAATTATACAGAACTTAGGCTTCTGAGAAAAACGAATTTGAGAATAACTGGAACAGTATGTATTCGGAAATTATATATATATATATATATATATATATATATATATATATATATATATATATATATATATATATGAATGAAAATTATAGTAATTACTAGCTTCATACTAGTAGTCACAATAGGCATAACTACGGGGCATGTGAGGTGTATAATCAGGGCCGGATTAATCCATCTGGAGGCTCGAGACTAGAAAAAAATATATGGCCCCTGCTTACTTCGCCTAATACATTTCTGTGAAAGTACAGTAGCAAAGTTAAGGGAATACACATAGTTCTACGACATGAACCATGCCATGCCTTAGATGATTTATTATACCCAATGGAATTTTCCAAATGCATAAAAAAAAAAAAAAAACACACACACACACAAAGTTACTTTATTATATAAGTGTAATAAATAAAATAAATGAGTACCTCAAAAATTTCTTTTCGTAGTTTTTGTTCTAGCGAAGTCCTCTAACAATCACATGTGGCCACGATGGCTCAGTGGTAGAGCGTTCACCTCTGGTGCATGGGGTCCCGGGTTCAAACTCTGCTCCCGCCAAGTGAACTTTGTGGTGGACAAACAGCGTTTGCGTGGGTTTCCTCGGGGTTCTCCCGTTTCCTCCTACTTCTTCATTCTACCATTTTATTCATTACTCATCATCACCGCCTCCTTTAGCTTAGCCGGCATAACCGTGGGACGTAAAACTCAAAAATTTCATTTCTATCAATCACATCCTGGAAGTCAAGAGAACTGGTCACTTCATGTTCAACTGATAACGAGGCGAGAGCGGAAATGCGTTCTTGTTGCGTTGCATGACGATGATTGTATCTTATATGATTCTTTTTAGACAGCCAGTTGAGATTCTGATCAGAGTGGAGGCCCCCTTCTACTGGAGGCCCGGATTTATAGCCCCCTAAGACCCCCTTAATCCGGCCTTGTGTATAATATGTAGGAATATAATTCCGGGTATACCTACACTTTTTTTTTTCATCCCTTGCAATGATAGGCAGATGTTGCAAGTACGGGAACAATAAGTAGCAAATTCATTTGCTACCCTGGCAAAGTTGTTTTGATACCTCGGTCACTAAAAAATTAAGAAATTTTGCGAGAGGAAAAAGAAGAGAAAAACAAACTGTTTTAGTTATCTCATGGAAGCTTGATACCATCATCACCAACATCTTACGGAAGATATGTATATGGAAACGAAATTTTGTGGCAAAAGCGCACAGCCGAATTCACGAAATTCATACTTGCATGTGTGAGTGTGTGTATGTACTTACTTCCTTCAAACTGTGGTCCTTGAGGTCTGCTCTTGTACTACTCTAAAATTGAATATCAGTCCAAAAAGAAATAATAATGATAATAATACTGGAGTATGTTTAGTACAAGGGGTCCAGAAGCTCGTAAAAAAACAAAATTTATAGGAGAAATGAATGATGCAAGTACTTAGACGTAACATAACCTAACCAAATCTAACCTAACCTAACATAAACTAATCTAAGCTAACCTGAACTAACCTAAACTAACCTAATGTTAGTAGAAATAAGCGAAATTCTATCATTTTTTGGAAAATTATGCGGGACCCCTACACTAATATAACATAAACTAAACTAACCTAAGCTACCTTAAACTAACCGAATGTGAACAGAAATTATCAAATTGTAACATTTTTAGAGAAAAGAGCTGGAGCCCTAATGCTAAACATAGGCCATAATATTGATAATAAAAATAAAAATTAAAGTGAATTTCATATTAGACACTATAATTAAAAAGTTTGGAAATAACATAAGCGTTTTTTTTTTTTTTTTTCCTCACCCAGAACTGACATTTTATGCAGTTTATTACCCCATCTACCTTATAAAGCATTCTTGATAGACTTTAACAATTATAAGAAACTAATGTGCATTTTATTCTACTAAAACCAATAAACTGTGAGAGATGATTTCTCACATCAAAATAAGAAAAGAAGTTCTATAGACCTTAAGTTAACAAAAAATTGGTTACTTACCAATATGTCCTCCCGTGGGAAAACTAAAAATTCTCCAAATTTACCGGAACAACAAGATAGTTTCTTCTTCAGTGGTAAGGGAACAAAGATAAAAATGGAGGAGAGAAATATGGTATGGAAAAAGGAATACATACCACTAAATAAATACAATGTGAGAGATGGATACTAAAAGCAACGAGCAGAGCACAGAGGACAAAAGAAAGAACTAGCTAAGTTGAAAGAAGCGCGATGTATATGTTAACGTCACTGTTGCCAGATTCAAAATATACATCAAAGGTAGGTAGCCAGATTTTGTCAATATTGGCAAAATCCAGATTTAAAGCTGGTTTATATTTATGAATAAGGGATGATATGTATCTGTTTCATATCGTGTGTATGCTATTTTAGGCGAAATGTCAATCCTGACATACCCTTTTCTTGTGACTTTTTGTGTTTTTTGAGTGTGCAATGTGTTCTTTAATTCGGGTGTTAATATTATGTTTGGTTTGACTTATAGGCCTATATGAAGCGTCACATTCATACTGAGTTCGGTAAATACCTGTCCTATTTAGTGGATGAACAAGATTAACTTTTCAAGCCGATAAGACACTTTTCTAAACTTTTTGGGGGGATGCTGGTGGTATGTATTCCTTTCTTCATACCATAATTGTCTCATCTATTTTTATCCTTGTTACTTTACTGCTAAAGATGGAACTAGCTTGTTGTTCCGATACTTCTGGAAAAATATTTAGTTTTCCAACGGGAGGACATATTGCTAACAAGTAACCATTTAAAAAAAAAAAAAAAAAAAAGAATCATTCTCTCATTCGCCTACATAACTTTAATTCTATAGACCTGTTTGGTGGTGGTGGGCAAAGTCCATAATTTCAAAACTAGGACTGTCCAAAAGCACGGAAAAATACGTCGCGACACACGTTAGTTACTTCAAACTTAAGGAACTGTGTAGCGGAGCGGTCCATATTAATGTACTATATTTCAGCAAAGTGCAGTGCGGTGGGCAAAGTATTCTCCACAGGACATAAGTAATTCCTAGACATGCTCTGACTTAACCTTTAGTAACCGAGACTTTTAAATCCAGGAAAATCCTTTTAAAGCGGAGAGGGCTTACACTGGTTTTGAAGGGTTTACACAATTTGCAATATCTCAGCTTCTAATTGACAAAAAAATATGAAATAAAAAAATAATAAAAAAACTTGGCTCTAAATTGTTATATTTTATCCTGGACGTGTACGTGTATATACAGACTATACTTTTTGTTCAGTTATTATTTTTTTTTATAAAAAAATAAATAAAAATATATTTTTTTCATAACTGCACTCCTTTTCCTCAAGTATTGAGAACGGAAATTACTTGGATATTTGCTCTCCGAGTGTTATCAACATTAAAATGTTTTATAAGTAGAGTCAATAACCTATTTTATTATAAAATGGTTCTTTTGTATGTTACAAAAGTTCTTATAACAAAGTCTCTATTATGACCAAGGTTGAAAGTTATATCGTTTGGTACGGAGAACCCTTTCGCTTCATAGCAGCCTCCAGGGTTGTTCAAGGATACACTTCTAGGAGACCTCAGCTCATAGCAGTCTTCTTGAGGTACGGTAATGTTTAAGATATACCCCTTCGCTTCGTAGCATCCCCCATAGTAATGTTATGGTTAGAAGAGCCCCTTCGCTTCAGAGCAGCCTCCAGGGTTAATTAGGATAGGTTGCGATCAGTGGTCGACTGATGCTCGCTTCCTCGTGATTCCTCTTTTATATATCCTCTTCGGGTGGCTCGTCTTCTTTCGGTTCCTTTCGTGTGGCTCGTCTCCTTTCGGTTTCCTTCATGTCTTCCACTTTAGTGTATCGTTTGCTTATTTGTAAATATTAGCACGTGTCGTTTATGAGCATGTGCTTGCTTTCTAATGTAAGGATCCTTACAATATATTTTATATTACCCGAGAAACATTCATTCCAATACCACTTTCTATCTTGATTTACTCCTGTGGTGAAGGAAAATGATATATATTTTATGTTATTTAGTAAGAAAGTTCTAAGTTTGTATATATAACGGCGAGAGAAGTTGATGTGCTGACCACATCACCGCAAAGGAACGAATATTACACAGTAGTCCCTGGCCCTGTAAGAACTATTGCGCCAGGAGTTTTTTAATTTAATTAATTAATTTTCAATATATATTGTGAACACTTTCGAACGTCTATAGACTGTCATCAAACAATACCTACTGCTAAACCTTATGCTCTTTCCTGATATTGGTTGATAACGGCCTTACACAATCGAAAGTACACAGTTAATTTTGTTTTCATTTTATTTAAATAGTGTATTAAACGTATATACAGGGCGTCCGAGAAGTCCTGTACCCCTAGGTTTGAGAATCACAAACAACAACGTCAGTTTAATTTTAGTTGTGGTATTGGTAACACTGATTTCATTGTCACAGACAGCACTGTCTGGTATTCTTGCGTTCAAGGTCATATGCAGTATTTCAGTTATGAAGCCATGGTTGATGTCAGTGATTCTAGTTAACACGGTTGGAAAACGGTTGAGAAACACTCAATGGCCCCTACAAAGCCCGGACCTTACAACACTAAATAATTAATTGTGAGGAATAATCAAGAAACATGTCTGTCATCGTCGGTACAGGGCAGATGAAGAACTGCACGAAAGTGTAGAGCAAGCCTTTCGAACGGTAACTTTTTAAATATTCTGTAGTACAGCACAATGGAGATTGACTAAATACACAGTTAGTATGAGCATGGGCGCCCGAAGGGGAGGGCAGGATGGGGTCCAACCCTCCTTCTCCTCGGCTCACGAAAATGTATTAAATTTCTTAAAATTTTCTTAATACAAATAAAAAATACCAAACGTAATATAGCAACCTCCCCTAGAAAATTTTCTTCGGGCGCCCATGAGCATGAATAATAATAGAGATTGACTAGATACATGGTTCGTATATGTAAGTGCTCTACTACAGTTCTTTGTTAGTTAGGTTTGAGTTGATTTTTAGTTTATCGTCCCTTTCACCAGCAAGGCTATATGAGACGGGACCTGCTGATTAACGTGAAATCCGAACCATATGAACTCCCGCCGGGAATCGAAACCGGGTCTCCTACGCCAAAGTAGTTAGGTTTGAGGTTGGTGTCCCTTTCAAAAACGAGGCTATATACAAAAAGATTGGATCTACAGATTAATGTGAGGTCCGAAACAAATGAATTCCTCTTGGGTATCGAATTCGGGTTCCCCACGCTAAAGGTTTTTACGCTATCCATGCTCTTTTTGTGATATTTAAACCTAAGGGTACGGGGACATTTCGAATACCCTATATAACACCTCATATTTTGATATTTATGAAATAAATGTGTAATATGAGAAACATAAACTTACAAATTTTTCTGTCGAGCTTCGTTTAAGTTCTTCCAGAACATACTGAGTAAACCTTTGTTCCTCAGCATCTATCATTTGACTGTACTTTGAACACAAGCTTACAATACTGTCCATTCTATTCATTTGAAGCTATAAAGGAAATAACAATAACAATAACAATAATAATAATAATAATAATAATAATAATAATAATAATAATAATAATAATAATAATAATAATAATAATAATAATAATAATAATAATGGGCATGGTGACTTAGTGGTAGAGCATTCACCTTTGGTGCAGGGCATCCCTGGTTCGATCTCAAACCAAGTGAGCTTGTGGTGTAGAACATCGTATCCCTAGGTTTTCTCCCGTTTCCTCCCACTTTCTTATTCCATCAGTTCCTTTATAATCATCCGTCTAATTTAACCTATAGAAGTGAAACTGACAGATTTCATTTTTATTTCATTTTAATAATATTAATAACTAACGTCAATTACCTCTTCGCTGGGTTAAAATAAGCAAAAATTAGTAATAGATGTTCCATTAGTCAGTCATTTTTTACTATTACTAAAGCGCTCTCTGATATCGGCCATTTCAGATCATTTTTATACCTATATCTCCCCGCCCCCCAAGTTGCGGAGCCGAATTTGGATTTAAACGGTATCGGAAGTGTCACTGTTCATCTCATCGACCCAGCAAACTATGGATTCGGCACTAATAACGGTCACTTTCGATCATTTTTATGTATCTCCCCCTACCTCAAGTTGCGGACTTCAATTTGGATTTAAACGCATTGAAGTGTCCCTCTTTGTCTCAGCGACCCCCAAAACTATAGATTCGACATTAATATCGGCCACTTTCGATTATTTTTATATATCTTCCCCTCCCCAAAGTTCTGGGGGCCGAATATGAATTTAAATGGCATCGTAAGTGTCACTGTTCATCTCAGCGACCCCCAAAACTATAGATTCGACTCTAATATTGGTCATTTTCGATCATTTTCATGATTTCCCCTCCCCTAAGTTGCACCGTCAAAGTGAAATGATAAAAACCATCCCAGGCGCGAACCTCATCTATGTTGAAAATTTGATCGAGATTGGTTGGGTACTTCGAAAGTTATTAAGTCTCAAACATAATCACTTTCAATTTTATTTATATGCAACGTAGATAAGAACAGCAAACGCCTTTTATAAAAGAGATAATTCTACTATAAAAGAAAATGTTATTATAACTGACTACATATCAGTAAATAATATCCAACGGAATCACAATTGCCATACCAAATTCATCAGACGTTCAAAATTTATTCGCACAAAATGCAGTAACGTAAATAAGAAACTGACATTGATTTCTAAGTGTTAAAAAATAGTTTGTTATGCTAGCAATTACATTGACTTACTAATTTTTCCTTTAATTTGTTGTGCATATGCGTTTTATGTTATTTTTTAAAATTATCTTCAAGAAACAAATATGTATTACCCAAGTAAGACTCATATATATAATTTGTGTCAATAGAAGATTAGTTTAATCTCCAATGCTTTTATCAAGAAATCCCTGCACAAATGTTCTTTTCTATACAAAAGCAAGTTTATCGAGAGGTCAGCGTTTCCATTTTTGAATGCTTGCACCTACAGAGCAAGTTGGTCACATAAAATAATTCTATCTTCATGTGAGAAGTGTAACCTATTGAAAAAGGCTACAGAATAAATTGTTGAAACTATTCAGGATAAATCTTAAAGACAGAATAAACAGGTAACTCCACACTATCACTTTTTAAACAAAACGGATATTAAAATGGGCAATGAACAATATCTACTATCTTTGTATATTGTAATATTAGGGTTGCAAACTCTGAAAAATAAAATTATCGACACATGCTCAAAGTCCTGAAAACAGACGAAGAATAACTATATTTTAAACCTTGAAACATATAGTTGACCCTGACAAAAACACCGGTCAGTTGGTAACTCTATTAATACTTTCCTACAAAACTTCCAAACATGCTCTACGGCTTAAGTATACTAAGGTTCATCACTGGAGAAACTGAGAAGTATTTAATCCAAACAGAGTTGTTGTAACTTAATACTCACCACCCTCGGTCCACCTTATATCTTTCCATAATTTTGATTTACTCAATAATAACGTACCTAAACGTATCGTATCAATTAGAATTTTCCCTTTTTATTCCCCATAATCATAATCATAATTTATTGCATCCGTTCATCGTTATACAACGAAATTGGACATGTCAGTTATATACACATAAACATACACACTATTATACTTCTTATAGATTCACTTATTTACTTACTATACATTTAATTTTACGCATACGAATTATTTTGTACATATTCTTCAACAGAGTAAAAGCATTGTTCTATTAAGTACCATTTAAGTTTGGATCTAAAGCTATTTACAGATACCTGATTTTTTAATACATGATGGAAGTAGATTGTATAATAGAGTACCTTTGTGAATAACTAATTTATTGTATATATTTATTCTATGTGCATGCAAGTGAATGTCTTCTTTACTTCTTGAATTGTATCAGTGAATGTCTTTGTTAACAATAAATTCACTACTATGTTTTTGTCAAATACATTAATATTTCGAACAAATCCATTGAGGGAAGAGTCATATTTCAAGTTGCTTAAAAATATTTCTGCAAGAAGAGTTCCACTCAACTCCTACAAGTATCCTTACCACTTTTTTTCTGTAGCCATACAATGTTCTGTGCATCTTAGAGATTTCGATCTTATTATCTGTACGATTCCTAGTGCTCAAGAAGAAAGAAATCGAGTGTCAGACCCCCTCGAACTTCTTAAGTCTATACCAGATGAAATGCTACTTTTAAGGCATCTTCAAATATCTTTTTCTTTTCAATACCGCCTCCAGTCTTGGATACAGCCTTACCATTGACAGTTTCAGTTAGTCTGAACGAATGGGTAACATTTGAAATAGTTTTATAGGGATTAGGTAACAGGATTGCCAGATTTCCGGGCTTCGTACAGAGAGGCCGGGTTCGAAATGCATCTACGGGTATACGCGTCGACAAACTAAATGTATAGGTTTAAATAGTAAATTATCTATAATTAAATACCCATGCAATTTATGCCTTATAAAGTACGTTGTACTTTCTTATTGTTTGTTATTTACAGAAATTATATTTTTATTGTGACAAAAATGCTAGATTTAAATTCTTTTCATTGTTGAGCTTGTATCATCGCGCGGCATCAACACTATTTTCGTTTAATGATTTTACAATGGTGGGAATGGAACTTTTAAAATTAGTTTCGATGGAAATAAGTTTTGTGTTTTGAAATCTATTATACCAATACTTATTAGGAAGGATAATAATAATTGTTGTGAACCATGGAGTGAGTTTATAGAGCAAGCTAATGCACCAAACCTCTTCAAAAAATAATGCAGTATATTCTCGCTATATCAGTCAGTAATACATACATATCGAATGAGTGTTTAATGTATTCAAAGCTTTATGGCCATATTACAGAAACGGAATCTCAATGGAGATTGTGATGCCCGAAACTTGTTTTCAAATGAACTTGAAAACGAGCTATCTACACAAAAAAAAAAAAAAAAAAAAAACTCTGGAAAATAGCACTCTTCTTCAGCAGTGAGGAATTCCCAAAAAAAATATGAATAATAAGGTAGGTATCTGTAGTCATTTATATTTTGTGTTGGGGCCGCGATGGCTCAGTGGTAGAGCGTTCACCTCTGGTGCTTGGGGTCCAGGGTTCGGTCCCCGCCCCCGCCAAGTGAACTTTGTGGTGGACAAACACCGTGTGCGTGGGTTTTCTCGGGGTTCTCCCGTTTCCTCCCACTTTCTTCATTCCACCATTTCACTCATTACTCATCATCACCGTCTCCTTTAGCCTAACCGGCATAACCGTGGGACGTAAAACTCAAAGATATATTTTGTGTTATTTTCATTTAATTTGGGTGAAGTATACGTTTGATTAGTAGTAGTAGTAGTAGTAATGTAAATAGTTAGGTTGATTTTGAGTTTAACGTCTCTTCCAGCAGCGAGGCTATATGAGACATGTAGTGATTATATTGCGTGGCACTAACACTGTTTTCAGCTGTTAGAAGCATGCAGAAGTTTTAAATTTGTGTACGCAATTACTTAAATGCTTCTAGTCTCCGGGCTTGCCTTCATTTCAATTTGAGTTCTATTAGGTAAAGGATTCCCCACCCCTTCCTCAACCTCCATTAGGAGCACGCCGAAGTTGGCCACGTAATGTAGTAAAGAGCCGTAGTGGGAAAAATTAACAATGTTAACGCATTAAAATTAAGAAATCGCCTTAAGAAAATATTAAATTAAATTTAAAAAATGTCAGAGAAAAGTAAAGGTTCAACTTAAAATTAATTTCAACGTTCATTTTAAAATTAAAATTAAAATTGACAAGTTCCACAATTATACAATCAGAATTGCCTTGAGTTGTGAAAGTTTATGTAAAATTTAACGAATAAGGCTAAGGGGATGGGAAAAATTTGTCTATTAGTATGAAAATTTTTTCTTCTAACAAAACATAATTGGATTTAGGATTGGTTCTTATGGATCTTTTTTATGCGACTTTCAAACAGTAATGTGAAGGAATCCTAAATAATACCTCATCTATGTAGTTGCACTGTCTTTTGTTCACTTGTTACTACGTCGCTTTTTGTGACCAACGTTTCAGCGATTGGGGAAATTATTAAATGTTGAATTATGTAAAAATCAACTATTCTTTTAAAATTGTTTTGTAATTTTAAAAAAAGTGTGAATTATTTTGTATTATTGATGAATTTTGTTGGTAGAACTAAATATCTTTTTGTGTTTCTCAGATGCTAGATTGCAGAAGAAGGATTTACTGGAGTAATCACCATGTTTGTTTTTCCTGAACCCCACGAATGTCACTATAATCTATGGAAAAATTTAAAATTCAAGATGTATACTATGAAAATTTCAGGTGTGGATAACCTTCTGGATAGACTAACCATTGAAAAGGCTGTACTGTTAACGTTGAAGGATATATTTAAAAAGATAATGGTAGAATATTTCAGAAAATATGTTTACAATGCTGGTGAACATGGTTTTGACACTTTGTTCCCATCCTACCCAATGCACACTGCCAACTTGGCACTCCAATTCTGTTATTGTATGCTCATTTTAGTTTTTCAGAGTTCACTACTCAAAGAATAATTATGAAATATTTTATATTAAGATCAGAGGAGGATCGTGAGGGAAGTCATATCAGTAAAAAATTAAAGTTTTTTTTTCGCTTCAAAACAAGGGGAGACATGATATCTGATGTGCCAATTGTTAAATACAAGAATTAGTACATTAAGTAACTTTTCTTCCCTTAGTTTGAAGTGATAAATCTAGTTTTTACATGTAACTGTCCTCACGAGACGCCTTTGATTAAAATATCTCTTCTCAGATATCCTACTTTTTCTAATGTATTTAAGTAATAACTTACTCTTTCACCAGGAGATCCAGTTCTGTGTGAATCAACTACCATTCTTATAGCATGTTGAGAAGCTCCTGACTTTTTGCTAGAAATTCCTTGTGTTTGTGTGGTGTCTTCAGTTAATGATCTTTGTTTCTTCAGTTTAATGATGCTAGACCGACTGATGACTTTTTTGTACTGTAAATTCCTTGAACTTGGTACTCTTCTTCGAAATGATTTGCCTCTCATGTATGGAATCTTGTACTCTTCGTATGAGGACGCTGGAGCCACTGGTTCTTCCTCCACCACTGTTGATAAAAGTCTCTGGTTTGTTGAAGGTGAAACGACTTCTGGTTCTTCTAAAAACTCTTTGCTGGCTGACGAATTCTCAGTACAATTTTCTACTTGCCCGAGAAAATCTGTGCTAGTGCTTTCGCCAAGTGTTGCAACAGTACTACCTGACACATTAGAAGAAGGGCTTTTTTCTTGATGCTTCGGTAATATTGGTAGGGTTCGCGACTTATAAATAGTATTTCTTCCAATGGACTTTGTTTTTGCTGGCACCTCAGATAGTTCATGTTTGTAAGACGAGCTTGTTTCAACACGTAGTGATATTGATGTGCTTGTATCTTGTGCACGGTCTTTGGAAGTACTATTTTCGTCAGGAGATACAGACATTGTAACGGTGGTGGGTTTCATACTTGAAGTTGTATGCTTTGTTGATAGTGAAGTTTCATTGGCTAAGTTATTAGGACTTCCTCCACCACTTGCTGGGATGAAAGATTGAATAAGATACATACTTTCCGATGGTTTCCTTCTGGAAACACTTTCTTCAGAACTAAGGAAACGTGTTTGTACAGATTTATTTACTGACGAAGATTGAGCGTCCGCTGAATATTTTTCTTCAAGACGAGATGCTGTTCTATCCCACAGAACATCACAATAACTTATATTCTTACAGTCTTGAACATTACTTTTCTCTCTAACATAGGTAATAGAATTTCGCTCGGAAAATATATTCCTAAGAGATGACTTGTCTTTCCTTGAGTCCTGGTTGTAAGAATCTCCTTCGCCTTTAGCGTTTTCCTGAAGAAAGAAAGAGAAGACTTAAGAATGTATTTTAAAAAGTATAAAATACTTTACTAATTCCATTTTAGCTGCACAGACTTAGCAGAACATTTAAGAGCCTGACATACAAAAAAAAAAAAAAAAATCTTTTGCTTGTTTTTCGTAAGTGAAAGAAAATAATGAAATTCAACTTACCACAGTCATAGATAATGTTATTCTACAACAGAAAATATGAATCTGAAATATTTTCAGTGTTGCCATCCATAGAAACTGTAGTGTTCCCAGAATAGCATTTGCCCCAAAATCTAAGTTAAGACAGCGACTAGAGGAACGAACTCAACTGCATTTGATTATGTACAGGAGCGAATTAAGGGCGAAGCCAATGGAGCCCAAGCTCAGGGGCCCCCAAAAATCCCTCTCTTTAATACTAAAATATAGAAATCAACTTATTATATTATAGGCTTCAGACCCATGCTAGTTTTTTTCCGCTCGCGGTATCGCTAGAGTTAAGTCTTCTTCCACTAGCGTCTTCACGATACTAAGTGAGGAAGTGAGCTATTTTGGACCTCTATTACAATCCAAATTGTTAGCTTGTGAGAATTCCTTTGAAATAGCTCTATCATTACTTAGACCAAATCTAAGAAGTTTTCCAAATCTCCTTTACTCTATTAGTGTTTTTACAGGGACTGATGACCATTTGGCTTGTATTTGGCATTTATGTGTTACACTGCAGTATATGGGCATTTAACTGTTAATAATGAATGTAATCAAGCTAATTATAGTAAACTTGGAGCACATTAAAATATTACAGCATAGTTCTCGATAAGCCTATGAGGCTGTGGAAGGCAGCAAAGAAAACTTACGCGCTGGAATTATTCGTAACATAGGACCAGTGCTCGAAGTGAGACGATATGCGGTGGTATGCCATACCGCCTCTGGTTTTTCAGTAATGAGTACATACCGTCTCTGGTTTTTCAGTGATAAAGACAATATTTAAATAACAGGTATGTTGAGTCAAAATCATAATAAAACATACCGCCTCTGCTTTTTTTCCACTTCGAACACTGCACAGGACCCTTGAAATAGTTGGCTTCAGGGCTCCAAAAGCCTTAATCCGCCCCTGATTATGTATCATATTGTTTTGGTATCCTGTGAACTATTTTTAAAATAATAGTTGTGCTTAGTTTGTAATAAACAAAATAGTTTTAACATACAGTTATTAAAATTAAATAATAATGTTATTCAAAAAGTAGTTTACAGGAAACCAAAACAACATGATACATAATCAAATGCAGTTGAGTTTGTTTCTCTAGTTGCTGCCTTAACTTAGATTTGAGGGAAATGTTATTCTGGCAACATTGAAAATTCTTCATGTTCATATTTTCTGTTGTAGAATAACATTATCTATGATTGTGATAAGTTGCATTTCATTATCTCCTTTCACTGATGAATAAACAAGCAAAAGAAAAATGGTAAATTTTGTATTATTTTTAGGGCCCAACATAATTAATCTTTGTAACATTTAAATTGATTTTCTGCAGGTCTAGTTAGCCTTGAGATTAGATGATTCTTGTGTGCGATTATCTATTCATAGTTCATAGTAGCACTTATAAAGACATGGAAGATGTGGAAATAGTTCCATATCGTCTACATATGTAAGTAATTTTATTAAATTATATTTTCTTTCTTGATGGAAGATATGATCCTTAGTGAATCTGAATGTCCCATTGGTAACAAATGTCCAATTAATATTTACAAAATGTCACAGAACTTATTAGTTAGTGAATCTACTAGCCATTTGTAAACAACGTATTTTTCTAAAAGCATTTTTCACTGCTTACAATAATTAAAGTATTAGTATTCGTGTTAGTAATGATTATTAGTTTCTAGGTAATTGATAAAAAGTTTTTGTTCTTCATATTTTAAACTAATTCCAGAAGCTTCTTCATTTTCTTGATTATAAATTTCTCTCGTATTTAAGTTATATTTAGTATTTGATGGTGTTTCTCAACATTGTATTGAAATTAATTCTTCATGGAATGAATTATGATTTAATTGGCTATAAAAATTATCAGAAAAATTGTGAAAATGTTTTTAAAAAATATCACACACGCTTCAATCATTTGTTCTTGCACACCATCCTGTAATTTGTTCGAATTGTCCGAGTTTACTTTGAATCTGCGAAGCAGCAATGTGACCAGTTCCCAATTCTTTATTGATATTCTGTTTGTGTAGAACTATGTTATGTGAATCTTGTAAATTTGAAATTAAGGCTCTTCACTCATTGGGGTGATGGACCACATTTTCCTCCATGGAAAACTACAATCAAGAAAAAAGAAGCCTCTAGAAGACCACAAATGAAACCATGTACTAAGAAGACCTTTTTTTTTTAGTTATATAACATCAACCATTTACAACAACTGAAACTGAAAAACAATTAACTGTTATCATGTATATTAATAACTTAATTATTATCAACACTGAAAATGAAAATGAGAAATATTGATTAAATATGGTGAATAGAATCATAATTATTTATAAAGATTGGTAGTTGTGGCAAAATGTTTTTTTTTTTTAAAAAAAAAAAGAAGAAGAAGAAGAAATCGTGAATAAATGCCATTTATTGTGATCATTATCCATAATTGCCATTTTATAGGTTGCTTCTTAAGTTTTGATCACCTTAGTATCGGAAATACAAGTGACTTGCTGCTTGGAATTATCGTAAATTACAGCTCAGCTGTGAGATATAAAATATAACGCTCCTCACCGGAGGAGATTAATTATGATGTTTACTAACCAAATACATAGAAAGCACGGTTGAGATGGCTATGAATTGCATGTGAACTATGTACTGTATTCTATGATTGCTTTATAAAGAGTTTTTTAGAGTAGACTTTTTCCAAATACGAATTAAGTTTCTATTTTGTGTTATTTTATTTTGATATAGTTTCTGGTCACAGTGTTCATTAATATTTTTTATCTTCACTTTTATCTTTACGAATGATTTGTGTTTTACTTTCTCCTTTCTTTCGTTTTGATGTGCTCTGGTTATTTTGATATTTTTAAAATCACACTTACTATTTAGTGCTATTACCATCCTTAATGTAGATTAACGCATTCAGTGTGAGCTTTTGACTAATTAATGATATAATACAACTTGGATATGCTCATTTTTACGATACAAACTGCAATTTTTAAAATTTGGTTTATCATTCGGCTATATATATATATATATATATATATATATATATATATATATATATATATATATATATATATATATATATATATATATATATATATATATATATATCTTTTTTGCCACAACAACCCGTCTTGACGTAATTCATACGTTGAGTAAATAATAATTGAACACAGTTACATTGCCTATGAGGCATTAGTTAATTAAATATTAGTGAATTAACAAGACAAGTGTCATATTTGATTTGATTTAAGTTTAGCGTCCTTTTCTGCAGCGAGGCTATACGAGATGTTGACCTACAGCTTAACGTGAAATTCGAACATCATTACCTCCCTTCGGAGTCGAACCCGGGTCTCTTACGCCGAAAGCGGATATGCTAACTGCTTAACCACGACAGGATCATATCTTTGCTATAAAAAGGAAATACAACACATGTATTTTATACAATTATACTCGATATCGATCTATATCTTCGACTTTAAATCAATACAAGTATGGCAAAACATGATTAACACATTTGTACAGGCAAGCAAATTTCAATCTTATGAATTAAAGTTAAAATTCTTTCAATTCACCGATGAAAACGAAATATATGCTGCTAAACAGGAACTTTTTTAATTAACCCATTATTGTTATTATTATTATTATTATTATTATTATTATTATTATTATTATTATTATTATTATTATTATTATTATTATTATTATTATTATTATTATTATTATTTTTTTACAGCATAAAGATTTCAGTGTGACCAATTATCAGAGTGAAAAACAGAAAATAGCCAACAAGCAACATAGCATGTTTTGCGATCCTGGTGTTAATTTCATTCATAAAGCTGAAATTCGCTTGTGTGTACAAACGTACTTATCGTGTTTTCCATTCTCGTTTAGAACTAACACCTCATAGGCACTAAACTTGAATTTGAACTTGAGAGTGACACAATTACTTACTCTCTATGAAACGAATAGGATATACGTATTTAGAAGGTTCTTCTTTAATATTATCAACATTCACATGCACTTATACTTGTAAGGTAATTTTAAATTTCCAACAGTAAATCAGTAAATTGTGGTGTTAATTTTATTTATTTACTTATTTATCTAAATTCACCCTTTTCTGGCTTAACGTCGGGTTTCAATCTTTTAATAAAGAATAACTCTAAAACTTATCTGTCTCTGCCTGTCTCACAGTCTTTCCTAACGTAAGTCAAGAAAGTGTGGTCAATTCTATGGAGACGGGAAATGTGAGAAGCTAAGAAATTGATGTAAACCCGAAAACGGTGGCAAATTCTATCGAAACAGGAAATGTGAGAAGCAACGAAATTAATGTAAATCCGAAAACGGTGGCAAATTCTATCGAAACGGGAAATGTAAGAAGCAACGAAGTTAATGTAAATCCGAAAACGGTGGCAAATTCTATGGAAATGGGAAATATAAGAAGCAACGAAGTTAATGAAAATCCGAAAACAGTGGCAAATTCTATCGAAACGGGAAATGTAAGAAGCAACGAAGTTAATGTAAATCCGAAAACGGCGGCAAATTCTATCGAGACGGGAAAGGTGAGAAGCAACGAAATTAATGTAAATCCGAAAACGGTGGCAAATTCTATGGAAATGGGAAATGTGAGAAGCAACGAAATTAATGAAAATCCCAAAACGGTGGCAAATTCTATCGGAACAGGAAATGTGAGAAGCAACGAAATTAATGTAAATCCCAAAACGGTGGCAAATTCTATCGAAACGGGGAATGTGAGAAGCAACGAAATTAATGTAAATCCGAAAACGGTGGCAAATTTTATCGAAACGGGAAATCGTAAGTAGAAGCAAAGACATTAATGGAAAGCAGAAGAAAATGGTAGTTTCTGTCGAAACGGAAAATGTCGTAGGAAAACGCAAATACGTAAATGAAAAGCAGAAGAAAGTGGTGAATTCTGTTGAAACGGAAAATGTGAGAAGAAGCAGAGAAATAAATGGAAAACAGGATAAATAAGAAATTGTCGAAATGAGAATTATAGACGGAAGAACCAAACACCTTAATGAAAAGGAGAAGAAAGTGAAAAATTCTCTGCAAAACCTTGGCGCTCATGAGTAGAAGAGAATCAAGGTAACTAGATAAATAAATAAGTCATCTCGTGCTTTATTCCATGTAAGTATTCTCACCATCAAAACCATATTAGCACAGAAAGATACAGCGGTTGCTTATAGATATATTTTTCTTCCTAGCAAGAAAATTATTCTTCAAATTGGAAACAACTAGTGTGTCTCGTCACATTTCTTGAGTTTTGGAAAAATGTCGGTACTAATAAACCAATACTGACCAAAGCAACAAATACAGGGTGTTAGAAATATGTGTCAAAATATTTTGGCAACAGATTCCGCACATTAAAATAAGAAAAAAAAAAAGTTCATATGAACCTGTGCTCAAAAGTGGATAGTTTCGGAGTTATAGGCCGCCGAAAACGTGAACTTCAAAAGTTCATAGCTCCACTACTATGGGATCTATCGTAGTCGGGTCAAGACATCACTGAGAAACTGCTATATGAACTATCCAGATATCTATGTTTAAGAATGCTCCAGTACTTGCACACCAATTTTTAGAGAAGTAGATGAAGAGTGATCAAGTACTCTCAAATAGCTTCTCTAAAAATGATTGTGCAAGTACCGAAAGTTTTGGAAAATGGATATTTCGATAGTACACATACTAGTATTATTAATACTGTATATACACGCTTATATAAGAGAAGATCAAAAAAGAAACGGAACAGTGGTTTAGAATTGGCAAGAGTGGGAAGCTGCTTCAAGCAATAATACAAGGTTTAGGGAAGAAACAGTACATGGAAATGAACAGTGGCTTAGAATAGGGAAGAATGAAAAGCTGCTTTAAATCAATCGCAAGATTGTTGTTGTGGTTTATTTAACCAAAATTATGTATGGTAATATGCTAAATGGGTTTTGAGCAACTAGAAAAAACACTAATAATCTATTCTGCAACGTAGCTATTGTATTTTGAATAGATCTCCACAAGACATCCAAACTATACTACCCAAAACGAACGACGATTTTTTTTGGGCGCTGTCTATATATCGCTGCTATTTTGTTTTCAGTGTTGACAGCTGCACACTGAGTTTATCCACAACAATTGTTGACCTGAGAAGAATATGTATATGCAGTCTAGGCATTTTAAACTCTAGAGCTATAATATTTATATCTACTTCTCACTTACCTTCGTTTGAAGAAGTGTTCCTTTAGCTACATTTAATGAACTTCCTTGTTGTAAACAAGCCGTTACTACTGATCTCTGGTTCCTCAATGGTAATTCATCATACTTGACGATCTGCGGCTTGGAATCTTTGCCCATTTTATATACACTATTTGTTGCTCTACTTGCATGCTCAGCTGATTGACGAGATTGCACCTTTGCTCGTTCTATATCACTATATTGTGTTGAAACATCCGATATTTTTGCCTTTTCTGTAATACCTGAATTAATGGTTGCTTTCTGACTTGACTTTGCTGAATCATGAGTCACCAGCCCTGCAGTTGTGTAACTGCTTTCCTCAGGGATGTCTTCTTTAAATCCGTCTAAAGTACCATTGGATATAGCTTCAGCTTTCGTGGCCAACTTCTGTGGTGATTTCTCACTAGTTGAGTTTGCTTCTGAACGTGAAGGGTATTCACCCCATTTATATCTTTCGAACAGCGTAACTTCATCGTCTTCACTTGCTAGATTGGCTGGAGTTACTGGAGCACGGTTAATAGCAAATAAAGACCGTTTCCTATTACCAGTACTCTCCTTTTCGAGCACTCTCTTCACAGCTGTTTCCACTTCATCAGCGTAAATGTCATCAGTTGTGATACATGGTACCTGCCGTTGGTCAGTATCGTCTTGCTGCTTCTCTGAACGTTGGTTTGGTTCCTTTGAAGTGTCCTCTATCTTGTTCTGTAAATCAGGCGTCCAGGAAAGCCTCTTAATATTATCCTTCATTCCTTCGCTTTTGTCGCTTGCTCGTTCCTTCCTCTTTTCACACTGACGCAAGTTACAGTATGAGCCACGTGGGTCTTCGTTGTCGTCTCCTTTTCGTATTCTTCTTCGTGGCAATGGACAACATCCAAACACGTTGGAACAAGCCTCACAACACTTGTTCAAACTCCAGCGAATCAACGCAATCGGATAAATGATGAAAAACACCACGTTGATGATAAACTCAGCTCCTCTGAAAATATACCACAACATAAAACAGCATTCTTTACTTAACAATGATATAAACAAAATATTGCAACATTACTACATAACGGTTGAAGAAAAGGTGTCATTTGCAACTTATACAGAGGTTGATTCACTTATATTGAACTGAATTTGAATGTGACAGTTACCTAGGGAATGCCGTGCTTCCACCACCGGTTGTGTTCGATCTACAGGCCACTTCTACTGACTATTGTCCGGCATTGGAATTTCTATTGCAGGAGACTGCATTTGCAGCTGGCTCACGGATATTGCATCCCACTCCTTTTTCCAAGGTTTCCACAGACTGATAACGGCACAGACTCGATGATGGAACAGGTGTCGCTTGAGAAGCCCGAAAGCACAGTAGTCCATTAGGCTGTCATTTGGACTCTTGGCAGGGATCTCAGAGAAGGGAATGGCCGAAATGCTGAATGCCTTGTCTTGGTGCAGTTCATCCTTGTTCAAGTCTTGTTCGTCTGGAACTTCATGCTGTACATTTCAGTCAGGACATGACTCTGGTAATGCGCAGCATTAATTTTGACGTTTTCTCCACGCTTTGGAGACGCAGTTTGCTCCTGTATGAGAAACCGGATACAATCATGTACCGTTTTGGGAAACGGTTCTTGCTGCTTGCGTCGGTGAGGTGGGCTCAGGACTCTATGTCACATATTTCCGTATAATACACAGTGGCACGACCTATACGAAAAAGATATGCACTTGACATATTTCTACGATACGAGTCGTTGTGAACTTAGCCTCAGAAAGGTCCACAATAAACTCCTCCCAGAATCTGTTCAGTTTCGGCAACATCCGACCAAACTGCTCTACTGTTTAACTAACGAGGTACTATTGCTTATCTCGTGCCAATCTCACGGTGATGGATTGCGCAACAGTATAGTTGCACACTGACTTGGGATTAATATAAATGAGTCAATCTCTGTATAACTCTGATTCATTAGGTTTCTATGGATTACTTTTAATCATCCGCCTTCTTTTTAAGTCCATCTTTTGATTTCTCCCTGAAAAATGAATGGTGATTTATCCCTTGCCTTATACACCTTCCGCATGCAGAAAAAAACCATACGTATTATTTTTAATTTGAAACCAAGATCATCTTGTAGAAAAATATTTAAACTCCATAGAATTCCAACGCTCCCATCTCTGTACATATACAAAACCATTATCTTTACTAACAAGGTACATTCGCGAAGTGTCCCCTCGAGATTCGTGTAGAATTGATTCAAATGCAAAGTTCTCCGTAGCCAAATCTGAATTTTACCAATTTTAGCGGCCCATATTGGTAATTTGCATATTTATGGACCTTCATATATCAGAAATTTAATCATACACTACTATAGGCCTAACGCTCGGACATAAAGTTGCTTTTAGTTTATTTACATGTAACTAGACATAAATGTGGGCACATGAAAAACAAATTGGATCAAGTACTGCTTCTCTGATACATGTTACCCCTTGGCCGCTATCTTCGATCCGCAATATTGAATTGAACTTTTGGTTTTTCAAATGGGATAGGTGCAAGTGATACATCAAATTCATGTAAAATTTTCTCGGAAAGTCATTGGTGTAGTGAGTTTTACCGTAGCTTGTACCGTTTGGAAGGTATTACATGTTAAATATCAGGCACTTCACGAGTATTGAACCAAATAGAAAGTTGTGCAGGGTCCCGTGTGTATATGTAATCTTTTACGTGATTTATCGTTGACGAAATATTCTCTGAACATACATACAGACAGACACACATACATCAATACGGAAATGATAGGTCTTCACCCAAATCTGGTCGTATCTGGATTTACATTAGGGATTTTGAATGTAATTCCTTGTTATAGTGTAACATGGAAGCAACAACAATTACTGACAGAAATGTAATAAGATTATGACACCAATGTTGTAAAGAATTTGTTTATACCTACAGTATTTTTCCACTTAGAAATTGTTTTGATTCGTCAACATCAAAAACGTAAGCGTACCTGATATTACTTTGCAATGTCTATTTGCGAAGTGCCTAGACGGATTTAACATGCAATACTTTCCAAACGTTACAAGCTACGGTAAAATTCACTACACTAGTGAATTTCCGAGAAAATTTTATATGAATTTGATGTATCACTTACACAGATTTGCATTTGAAAAACTGAAAGTTGAATCCAATATGGCGGATCCAAGATGGCGGCCGAGGTGGGTAACATGTGTCAGAGAATTAGTATTTGATCCGATTTGTATGTCCACATTTATGTCTAGTTACATCTAAATAAAGTAAAAGCAATTTTATGTCCGAGCGTCATAGTAGTGTATGATTGAATTCCAGATATATGAAGGCTCATAAATATGGAAGTTACCGGTATGGGCCGCTAAAATTAGTATAATATACATTGGGCCGCGGAGAACTTTGCGTTTAAATCAATTTTACACGAAGCCCGAGGGGACACTTTGCGAATGTACCTTGTAAGACTAATTGGCATTCCTTTACACTTACATCTTCCATACATTCACATAATACAAGGCAAGCTACGGATGTTTATGTCTCGCAACAAAATTATAGCTCAACTAGAAACAGTGTGTATCATATGTGTATAAGATTGTATACTCATTTACCCCAGCATTTTAAAAAACATTAAGAACACAAAGGTGTCTAAGAATGAGGTGTTAAAATTTTTTGTAGATAAAGCTTATTTTAGCGTTCTGAATATCTAGAGCAGTGCTATTCAACTTTTTTCTCTCGCCTATCCCTAGACACAGTTCGTTATCCAATTGTGTACCCCTGAAGCTGTTTAAAACAAATTAAATCGAAATTAACTTATTAAACTTAATACACATGTTCTGTTGATTAAAAAAGGGAATAAATAGAGACCCAACAAAAGAACAATCAGTGTGCTAATCAAAAGATTATTTACGGGGAGATAAAGTGCACATACGAAAAAAATAACATGAGAAATTTCAAAACATATGGGAGACATCCAGTTCTACTGAGGAGGATTTTCGCTCATCCTCTCTCATAATTCGTACACTGAGGACAATGTTAAAAATTAAAAAAAAAAAAGAAAAGAAAAGAAAAAGACTAAAAGTAACTGTAGAACTAATCTGGTAATGAGATAGCTTGTTTCCGGGACGCCAACCCTCGATTCTTGTCGAATCTTTGAGAGTGCGAGAATCTGAGCTAATTCTGGATACAAGCAATTTCTGTGCTTCGTTTTTATTGATGTTAATGTAGAGAAACCTTGTTCACACAAATATATTGATGGAAATGGAAGAAGTTGTGAAATAGCACTGTCACTAATTTCATTTTACTCTTTTCGAGCATAAATACAAGTCACAAATTAACAAGTTATTGAATTTCATTTGCAGTGAACTGTCAGCAGACCCCCAAAAGCAGCATTATGTACCCTAGGAAACATATTCGCGTATCCCCCAGGAATACGCGTACCCCCGGTTGAATACCACTGATCTAGAATATAATTCTTAAACTTAGCTATATAGTTAGCATATTTTTAGATATATATTTAGCTCTAGTATATATTTAGCTATATTCTTTGCTGCTAATTGTAATCTAATTTTTCTTTTTAGTGTTTTATTTTACTTTTTTTTTTTACTTTTTATTATTATCTTTGTCTGTAATTTGATGTGTTATTTTCTGACGTGTCCTATGTGTTTGGTCTTCTGCAACCTCTATATACAAAAAGGATGAAACTAAACTAAACTAAACTAAGCGGTGACTCAGTGGTAGAGCATTCACCTCTGGTGCATGGGGTCCCTGACTCGATTGCAGTTTCGCGTCAAGTGAACCTTGTGGTGGACAAACAGTATCTGCGTGGGTTTTCTCGGGGTTCTCCCGTTCTGTCCCACCTTCTTCATTCCACCACTTCATTCATTTCTCATCTTCACCATCTCCTTTAGCCTAACTGGCATAACCGTGGGGATGTAAAACTCAAAAATTCCATTTCGAATTCTTTGCTTTTCCAATAACTGTCAGGGTTTGAGTTTGTGATGGACAGCATTATGTCCGTGGGTTTTCCCAGGATTTTCCATATTTTTTCTTTTCTTGTTGTTTCTTCTTTACTTTCTCTTTTTTATTTTTCTTCTTTTTTTCGTATGGGTGCTTAATCAAATGTTACATCTACCAAAAATAAATAAATAAATAATAAAAAAAAATGGAATATCTATGATTCATGAAACGTTAAATATTTGCCTATTATTGTTATTATTTATAATTTATTAGTAATATATTAATATGTTTCAAATAATGATGATTTGGACGTGAAAATAACACACAATGGAAGAGGGATGGTGAAATTGAAATAAAATATGTGGAGTTCTGTGTAACTGCAGAATCATGGTAAAGAAAGGGATGCTTTACAATACAATGGTAAGGATAACCATGGTATACGGAGCAGGAACATGGCCAATAAAGAAAGCACACAAAGATTGATTGTTACTGAAAAGAGAACGCTACGCTGGATGTGTGGGATAACAAAAAGAGACAGAGTGAGAAATGAGAGAGTAAGGGGAACAATCAAAGTTGTAGAGATATTTAAGAAGATCCATGAGAGAAGTTACAATGATATGATTATCTAATAAGAATAACCAAGGACTATATGGCCAGAAGAGTAATGACAATGAAAGTGGATGGAAAGAGAGGTAGAAGAAGACCAAGAAGAAAGTTAATGCAAATAGTTAAGAATAGCTTCAGGGAGAAAGGTCTAATAGAGGAAGAATTCCAGGACAGGGCTTTCTGGAGAAAGTTTATCAGAAACGATAAGTGGGAAAAGACGGAGGGAAAGAAGAAGTAAACAGTACAAATTCAGTTTTTGGTATCAACATATCACATTAGAAACACAATATGCTGTAATTTATTATAGTTACTATTATTATTGTACTTACTTATCAACCATTTTGACAGTACGTTCCATGGAGTCTGGATGCACGGGAAATCCTTCCTCATCAAAGACAACATCTCTCTTGGCCAGTTCTGGCTCATAATAATGTGGAATTCGTCTTGGTCTGAGAAAAATTATATTGAAACCCCATTCTCCGATCTTCCTGAAGCCAAGTAACCCAAGCCATGCTTTGACAGTACCTGGAAGTGTAAAAAAGATTATAAAAGGTCTTCACTACGTCCGGCCATATTTTTTTCCTAAGTAATCCATGACAATAAACTAGTGGCGTATATTCAACCGAAACAAATGAAGTAGTTCTTCAGTAAGCAGTGGCGTACGCATAAATTCATTAAGGGGTTCAGGTACTCAAGTTCTTCAGAGTAACTTAATATAGTATATGTATATTTTTCCATAATATCTTTCTTAAGGAGGAGTTTTAAACCCCGAAACCCCTTTTGCGAACGCCAGTGTCAATAAGCCTTTTGTTTTTGCAGACGGAGTCTGTGTTCCAATTCCTTTCTCTCGCAAACTTTCAGATGAAACACGATTCCGTTTGTTTTTCCCCTTCCTTATGATAGATCTATTATTATCGTAATCTCATGGCAGTGGCATATTGTTTCGTTTGTATATAAATTAGAGGTGCAGGAACGCAAGGTTTTTGGAGGATAGATTTTTAAATCTCTTTCCCAAAAAGATGTTTCAGGTTATTTCTTGCCGCTAATTGTAGAGCCATCTGCGCGAGATCTTCATGGGTAAGCCCAACGTATGCAGCTTCCATGGCTAGACAGTATTTTACAAGCTCTTTTCCTATTTAAGGACCAAGCATTGTTGGTCGCCCTAGTTTTGTCGTAGCCGCCATAAGCGGATTTCCATATTTTTCTTTGGGCAACCTTTGAAGAGTTGTTCTGGGAACTCGAAATGTTTTGCTAGCTTTCTTCCAACCCATAAGTTTTCTTTCGCATGGCATCTATGGCCTTGCCCATGTTATTTTGATTCTAAGTACTAGTTTCGTCCTTGTTCTGGACATTTTGGTCCTCTTGAGAACTGTAAATAAATTGCATGAGTCATTTGAATTTGGTACAAAACATATTTTTTACTTGTTGCACGACATAGTAGGGCAAGGGACCCACTTTACGACCATACGTGTTTTTATTTCGCTGCAAATTATAATGGTAACTAAGAAAGTTCTATCGCTTTTTCACCTACCATCTTCGGACGTCGATATATCACCGAAGACGTACCTGAAAGATCAAAAATAGTCCACATCAGCATCGACGACCTTCTGCCAACGTTCTGGAAGGCTATGGATTTTATCACGGTAGAACTTGGTGGACCGTGAAGCGAAGAAGGTATCAAGTGCGTTTTGCACCTTTACTAGGGATTTGAACTGGCGTCCTCTAAGGTGATTGTCCAAGAAATGGAACGGTGATAATCAGGAGATGCAATGTCCAGGGAGTACGGCGGATGCAATAGTGGTTCCCATCCAAGGCGTAGAATGGTGTCCCGGGTCATCCTAGCCACGTGGGGCTTAGCGTTGTTCTGTAACAGGAGGACGTCTTTTCGATTCAGAAGTGTTGGCTCCAGAGTTTTGAGTTTTTCTTGAATACGTCTCAACTGCTTGCACTACGCAGTCGCACTGATGCTCTTACTAGCTGATAGCAGTTCCTCATGCACGATGCCGCGAGCAGTCCACCAAACATATAGGAGGACCTTCTTCTGGTGCAGTGTTGGTTTCGACTGCCTTTGAACCGTTCATGAGATGCTAATCATTGATGATGGCGCCTCAGAGCTTCATAGAGGACCCACTTCTCATCACATGTCAATACACTGTTCAAAAATGGCTCCTTCCTCAGACGAGACAGCAAACAAACACAGGTGTCTACTCTTGTTGCCTTCTGGCCCGGATTCAAATCATGTGGGACCCATCGACTCAACTTGTAGTGCTTCCCATGTTGATAGAGGTGCTGCCGAATGTTTTTTCCACTCACACTGAATTGTAATCCCAGTTTCTCACATGTCTGATCACCGTTCGCCGCAATTGCTGCCTGAAGATCTTCATTTTGTACATATATTGGTCTTCTGGCACATGGTGCGTCTTTGAGTGTTTCGTCACTGTCCTTAAACTTGTTTAACCACCGCTGCACTGTCCACGTAGTCACGATACCCTCACCAAAGGCCTGGCATATCTTCCGCCCCGCTGCAGAGGCGTTTGACCCCAGATTGAATTCGTACAGCATACACGCCCTTATGGCGCTCTGTGGAGGTCCCATGTTCACTCTGTCCTTATGCAAGTTCACGGTGTAACTGAACTGATACAACCAGGTAGTATGTTGGGTATACCCACACCAACAACTGACCTTCACCTTATCTCCATTCGCATTCAACTCACGGTGTGAGGGCCAATGGAACACAGGCCTCCACAAAAAGCGAAGAACTTTCTTGGTTACCTTTATATTTGTCACTCTTACGCCTAATTACTAGCTAACTACATAAGAACATACCTCTTGCCATTAAAATTAATTGATTAAATAAATAAATTCTTACGTCTTTAATAACTATGGAAAACAACACTTGCTTGTCGAAGCTCTAAAACTTTCGACCACGTGCTGACTATAGAACAAAGGATTAACTGATCAACACAGGAACTAACGCTGCATGCGGCAGTAACGGTAAACTATAACTCAGCGTATTTCTACAGCATTCTACGCCAATATCCGGAGCAGTAATCGAGGGGGCCCGCTTTATGGATCCGAGTCCGGGTTTGGTAGATTTCCTGTATAGGCCCTACATCTAAAACTAAAGTGGACAGTTGTCTCCAGTGCTATAGTCCTAAAATTTTCAGAAGATATACGCTGTTTTGTGATAATATATGATTATCATAAAAGAGATGGAAGGCGTTTTTAATGAACAAGGTAAAAGGCATGTATTAATTAATTCAATTAAAATGTAACGGATACATTTCTATTTTATACTTTAAATTTATTTCATGCTGTTTTCTTGACACTGCTTACTTAAATCACACCCTTAATAACATAAATGGATATAGGTATGGAGAAGAAACAAACTCACTCTCAGAAGAAACAGAAAAAAATTCGCCCGATAAGCCAGAATTAAGAAAAATGTTCCCAAATATAACTATATAAAATCATGAAGACATGATTTTTTTTTTAATTAATAGATTCTGGATAGCTCAAAGTTACGTAATAACATTAATATGATATTGAAAATATGCATACCTTAGTTTAAAAATATCGAACAAGTTGTGTTCTCTTCAGCGGAGAACAAGGTTTTAAGCAACTGAAATATCACGGCCATCGACCTTCAAAAGGCTTGGATATTCTCTCAGAACAAAAATGCGCCATTTTGCATCGATCTATTCCGTCATCCTAAAACTATGAATTTTGTGTCTTTGTTCCTTCCTGTGCAATAACATCCAAATAATAGTAGCTGGTAACAACAATGAAAACCTTCGATAAGATATAAGACGTGACACTAGCCTTAATAAAGTTTTCTCCGGAAGCTGTTTGCGTCCATTTGCTCAATAAAACTTTAAAGTGTGACTTTTAATTGTCCTCACACTTATCACTAGAACACTTAAAAAAAAAAAAAAAAAAACTTAAATATCACTAGTAACAACTCGAAATATATAAAGCTTAAAATAAAGTAGTTTGAATACCCACCATTAACTTCCTCTGCAATAATAAATTCTTCCTCTGGGGCTATTCACATCTCTTAACTCGACTCTACTTCACACTTATCCCATGAAAACTCTTAATAATTAAATAACATTGGTAAAAGATTTTTAAAAGCTTGAAAAATATAGTTACTTTAAAGATATTTATTATTTACCTTCAACACTACGGTTTCTTTTAGAGCTATTTGCACCGGCTTACTTAAAAATACTCCAAAGCGCAACTTTTGATTCTTCACAAGTGTCACTAGCGCATATTGTACAAACTCTTGATTTACTATCATTTCCAGCACGGTCATTTTGAAGCCAAGTGTTCACGCATTTCTAAGCCATGAAATGATCAAGAGGTGGTCCATTTGATTTGATGAACATAAGACTGGAGACGTGGATAAACAGCAATAATGATCTCAAGTCAGTGATAATTGTATTCCTCAAGCTAAATCCTCGCTCACACTCCGCTGTGGAATGTGGCAATGTGGAAATTGTTCTCATCACTGGTAATATTAACGTCACATTTGAGTACTATACACTTTGGAGCAGAAGGTACACTGTAATGACTCAAGATTAAGCAGAGAGTATACGGCGTGTACCGCAGGCTCGTAGCCAGCCCAAAAATTTGGGGGGAGGGGCAGTAGAAGTTAGGGGGACCCGACCAAATCATATTATACTTAATCACCATATTATAGTTCATTTGCAAGGATACCGTGAAACTTTTAGGGGGCCAGCCAAAGTTTAGGGGGGCGCCCCCTAGCCCCCCGTGGATACGGGTCTGGTGTACCGCCGTGTATCCTCGACTACAGCCGCGGTTGTCTCCCTGTCTCTTAAACAGATGTTCTTGCTTGGAACTGGAATTTATACATATTTTAATAATAATAATAATAATAATAATAATAATAATAATAATAATAATAATAATAATAATAATAATATAAGAAGAAGAAGAATTTTTAATTAAAATTTAATGATGGTCAAAATTTTTTCCTTCCTATTATTGGCCGACAGAGTCGCCCAACTAAGTACTAGTAAGTACGTACTAGTGTTAGCAGTAAACACTAGACTTACCTAAGAGTAGCAGTACGAAACTGAATACGAACAAGTGCAGAGTGAGCCCAACAAAGAATCCGTGTCTTTTATTGGGCAGCTTCCTCGTGGGCACAGGCAATGATCCTCGGAATCCAGCGGCGTGGTAATGAGTTAGAGACATAGGTTCACATTGAAGGCTCTCGGGGAAGCTAAGGCATGAGCACAGACAATGCCAGACGCAGAAGCAGTGGTCATTGCGTTTAATGAGGACTCTTCTGATGGCTACGACTTCACGCTCATGGTTTACTAATTCCACTGCAATTCAGACAGAGTACAATAAGAATTATGGTCATTTTGGCTTATAAGGAAAAATAAACAGCAAAACAGCATAGAGTCTTTCTATTTCAACTGTGCCTCTTCTGGCGCTGCTGTCGATGTATATTTTCTCGTATCTCCCTCGAAAGAGGAGGGGCAAGTTGCTGCGGTCGAGATCTTTCAATTGCTGGGGATTCATTGCCACAATCAATTATTTCACAGACTTCGCTTGGCAACACAGCTGACGTCATTCACTTCTTTTCCCTAAGTAAAGAAAGTGTTTCCTCAGTCAGAGGGTAGCGGGAGTGAGGTCGAAGTACTGTATGTTTCACATATTTTCCGAGGGCACACCTGAAATAGACAGGCTGTAGCTTAGGGTGTCCTATCTATTTCAAGATCTAAGGCAAAGGCAGCCAACTCTAAGCCCGCGGGAGGGGGGGCTCAGTGGCAGAGCGTTCACCTCTGGTGCTTGGGGTCCCGTGTTCGATCCCAGCCCCCGCCAAGTGAATTTTGTGGTGGACAAACACCGTGCTCATGGGTTTTCTCGGGGTTCTCCCCTTTCCTCCCACTTTCTTCATTCCACCATTTCACTCATCTGTTATCATCACCGTCTCTTTTAGCCTAACCGGCATAATCGTGGGACGTAAAACTCAAAGATTTCATTTCATTTTCTAAGCCCGAGGACCAAACATTTGAACACCAGAGTGAAAAGCATTAATATTTACACTCTAAATTGGTCCAGGGGGGCGCGGTGGCTCAGTGGTAGAGCGTTCACCTCTGGTGCTTGGGGTCCCGGGTTCGATCCCAGCCCCCGCCAAGTGAACTTTGTGGTGGACAAACACCGTGCTCGTGGGTTTTCTCGGGGTTCTCCCGTTTCCTCCCACTTTCTTCATTCCACCATTTTCACTCATCTCTCATCATCACCGTCTCCTTTAGCCTCACCGGCATAACCGTGGGACGTAAAACTTAAAGATTTCATTTCATTTTTTCTAAATTGGTCCAGACTCTTCGGTTTGGCTATTTGAGAATTTTAAACTCAGAAAGTAGACAATTTAAATAAAAAAGTGTTTTTCAAATCCTTAATGATTTTAGCATTATTTTCTGTTTATCGATACTTTCATTGAGCATATCTTTTTTAAAATTTAAACTATAAAAAGGTAATTTTGTTACGTTAAAATTTATAATGACCTCCTTAAAGTTAAAGCATTTGTAGTAACAACAACAAAAAAATGCTATGCCAGCGTTTCCCAACCAGTGTGCCGTGAATGGGCCGCTGGTGTGCCGCGAGGAATCGAAACAAAATTATTAATTTTATAGCAATCAAATTGCAAAACGTAGGGAAAAATGTATATTTGTATTTCACATTACTGTGAACCTCTACAATGAATCTACAATTTTAAGTTTCATACCGGGTGACTGTTCTGTATATTTCTAATGTTGAAAAAAAAAGTATTTGTTATAATTGTTATGACCATTATTGCTTCTTTATTGTTGTAGACTATTTCTTAACTTCAAAATTTAAAATATCATTCAATCCTTTCGACAAATTACCTACATTTGTGTTTTAAAAGAAAAAAAAAAGTTTGTTCGTTCGTTATATAGTGATCTTTCTTCTTAGTAAAAGGTTGGATAAAAAGAAAGCGTATTTTTAAAAGCCTGAGTCCAATATTTCTTTCCAATTGTTTTCTATTTTTAAAGTAGAATGAAAAATAAGCTTAATAATTTACCACAGGGAAAACCCAGTGATAGAGCTTTTTCCTCTGTGAGAAGATCAGTAATCACAGAAAAAAATACCACTGTGTTTTTATATTTACGAATAATAATATCTATAAGTGTGCCGCAAGAATCCAAGTAACACCCGTTAGTGTGCCGCAAGTTAAAAAAGGTTGGGAAACGCTGTGCTATGCTATATGAAGTTCCCTTAGTTTTAAACTTATAAAAGTCGTGACGTATATGTATCATCATCATCGTAGGCGTTCTGCCATTATTGCTGCAACTGAGAAGCTTCCATCAGCGGAAGCGATGATGAGTTAAGGCGAGTGGTTCTCAACCTTTTTTGACTGACGACACACTTGTTTGATATTTTTATTATAAATATTAATAATAATAACAATAATATTTATTATAATAGTGAAACCAATTAGTTTTTATATTGACTATATAGCACTGATGTGAGCATTATTGCTACAACTGGAGGTGTTGACTGGTACTTACAGTCTATCTCAATTTTAACTAATTATTATTAAATTCTTCATGATTTTTACATGGGTGCCCACAGGGGGGCTATGACGCAAACTGCGTCATTGAAATATTTGGGGGTTGGTTAAAAATCTATATAAATATGTTTGAGGGAGTGTAAAAATTAATCGAAAAGTTTTTTTTTTCATGGAAGAACACCTACGGATAGACAATTGAGGGGGGTGCGTCATGGGCATGAAGGGGGGTGGGCACCACTGATTTTTAAATTCTAAAATTTCGCGACATACTTTAGGGGAATGAGTGACACACCAGTGTAACGCGATACATCGGTTGAGAACCACTGTATTACAAGGCAATGTGTAAGATTTCTGGTGGTTCCTCTGTTTCCTCACACTTTCTTCATATTACCATTTTTCATTCGTTATCATCATTACCGCCTCTCTTAGCCTTAGTGCATAGCTAATCGTGGGACGTTAAACTAAAAAATAATTTTAAAAAACACTAGATAACACCACTAATTCATGGAACTGTTATTATAACAAAGCCTATTATATTAGATTGGTATTAAAATTATAAAACTAACAATAAATAAATAAAAAGTAATACCCAATAAATTAATCTTCAGTTCTCTTTTAGTAATTATTCTTTATAATATTTGTTGGATCTAACCATGGATATTTCGTTTGTAAGAAAAAGAAGTACCTTCAAGTCATAAATTGTAAAAAGGGCAAACTGACAGAAAATAATTATTAACATTCTGGCCCAAGAAAAAAGAATTACTGGTTCCGCCCAGGATCGAACTGGGGACCTTCTGCGTGTAAAGCAGACGTGATAACCACTACACCACGAAACCAGCTCGGGGAAAGTATCGCTTAACTAGTCTGATAAGTTCCGGGAGTATCCATTGCATCAGTTTGCACCTTCATTGAGATTTTTGTAATCGTTTTCAAACCCTTTTACAGAATTTTATATTTATGAATATGATTAATAGTTTTGAATATCACAAATATGAACGAATCAATTGTAGTTCTAAGTTATATATTTGTAATATTTCACAGTAAGACATTTAATAAGACCAGAAGGAAAAGGAGTCTTTTTTTTTCTCACTGCGTCGTAAGATCGAATCGTCTTAGTTCCTAGTCAGCGTTGCCAGGGCCCGCTTTACTGTATGCGGAACACGTGCATTTCCAAGGGACGGCAAAAATCTGGTATAAAACAAAATTGAAATATAAAAAATATGTTTAAATATATCTGTAGTTCAAATTTAATTCCTACCAAACATACTGTAACTTTATATGTTCTTTCCGACACAACTCTTCTTGTTAATGGTTTAATTATTTTAATATTATTAGTTGATTATTTGGTGAATGCCAGTGGCGTAGCACACTTTTGCGGGCCCCCCCCGCAAAGTATAGAGAAGGGGCCCTAGTTGTAAAGCCGATGGAAGTAAGATTGACGTTCTACTTCTTTAAATCTTTATTCATCGCAAAACTTCGGGGCCCCTATACGTCGGGGGCCCCCCGCACTGCGGGGGTTGCGGGGGCAGCTGCTACGCCACTGGTGAATGCTAAACTTGTGTCTTTTAAGATGTGTGCTTTCTAGGGAAGGAGGGGATGGCAAATGATACTATTGCACGGGGGGGGGGAGATTGTCTAGAGCTGGCCCTGGGTGATACTATATCTAATATTTTTCAATTTAATAGCTACATTATTAGTTCAAAACTTACAAGTATGCAGGGGCGTATCCAGGACCGACTTCTGAAGGGTGGGGGCGGTGGTTGTCATACTGCTACTTTTAAGGGCTCCAAACTTTGGGATGGTTTTATTTATATATATAAAATAAGAACTCTGGATCCGCCCCTGCAAGTATGGAACACTGGCTGCTCCAGGGTAATACAATGGTATGGTTGATCATTTCACAAACGGGACAATAAGACCAAAGTGACCAGAACTTTTACTTTCAAAAACGGGACGCATACGAATCGGCGACGGGGGGGGGGGGCATGACTTCCACATTGCCTTTTGGGACTCAGTAGTGTTTTCAATTTACAAAATACACAAGTAAGAATGATAATACAGTGGGCTTGTGTATAGCCCGCTCCCCTCAGTTCTTTGTCACCGGAACTGGAAGAGTCACTACTACTACTATGCTGCTACTACTACTATTACTTATATCGAGAACAGAACACAATCAACCCCTGTGGGGCTTCTAACCCGTTCTTACTACTACTACTACTACTATTGCTACTAACCACCACCACCACTACTATTACTACTACTACTACTACTGCTACTACTACTACTACCGTTACTACTACTGCTACTACAGGGTGTCCGAGAAGTCCTTCCCTGATTACAGAAATTGATAACTCAGGCTAGAAATAAGATAGAAATATGAAACTGGTGTTGAATTGTTTACAAACTATAAAAGTTTTGGTCACATCAGTACACTTCCACATGAGCACCCTTGGGAGCACGTAGCACATCTAAGCGATATGTGTGCCCTCAGCGAAGAAGAATGGCCCGATAATTCGATCGTGCAATAACGCGCACCAAACATTCACCTTTGGACTGCCTCTGGTGAACTCCCTGACCTCCCTGGGGGGTTCTGAACCCCAAATGCGTACATTATGGCGATTCACTACTCCACTGACAAAGAATGTCGCTTCGTCGGAAAAGGCAATTCGTCTGAGATAACCATTATCGTCCTCAATACGTGATAGCATTTCGACCGCAAAGTCATATCGACGTGTACCGTCGTCGGGCAACAAGGCCTGAACGAGTTGCACTTTGTAAGCACGAAACAATAAACGTTTGTGTAAAATGTCATGGATAGAGCTTTTTGGCATCTGTAATTCACGTGAGGCCCTGCGCACTAATTTCTTAAGACTTCTCAGGAAAGACTGTCGCACAGCCTCCACCGTGTCTGCTGAGGTTCTTGGTCGACCAGACCTCGGAAGGTCAGCAACCGATCCTGTGTTCTTAAACTTCTCATACCAATCTTTAATGCTCTTGACATCAGGTGGAGTCCTCCCAAATGTTGTCTGGAACTATCTCTGCACCGTGGTTTGTGATCGTGTCTCATGGCTCCACAGGACACACTGTGCCTTCTGGTTGGTTAGCATGGCTTCTTGGGCTTCTTACTTACGTACTACAAACCAAAAAAAAAAAAAAAAAAAAAAAATTGAGACTTGGTAAAACAGAACAAACCTAACACAGACAAAAACTTTTATAGTTTGTAAACAATTCAACACCAGTTTCATATTTCTATCTTATTTCTAGCCTGAGTTATCAATTTCTGTAATCAGGGAAGGACTTCTCGGACACCCTGTACTACTACTACTTATACTAAAGCTTCCTTACCACTTGATTTACATCTTAAATCTTTATAACATGCGATTCGATTTATTATGAACTAATATGAATCATTAGAATCACTATGATTCGTTAAAAATCACTGGGGGGAGCGGACTATACTCAATTCACACAGTGTTTCTAACTTAAGTATTACCCAACAATACTTTTAACTACTTGAACACTCAGAATTCCCACTCAATGCCCACTTGAATCACAGAACACTCTATTCTCATTTGAATATTCAGAAGTTCTAGGCACGGCTGAGCCTTCCCAGTGAGTGTTGGTACGGAAGAGTGTAGAATTTGCATTGATCATTTATATTTTGACTAATAATTACCGGACACCTGGGTCATTTTTGCTTAAAAACGGGACATTTAGGCGTCCCGTTTGAGTATCAGAAAAAAAACGGCACAACGGTTGAAAATAAGGGACTGTCCCGGCTAAAACGGGACGTCTGGTCTCCTTGAATAAGACGTCAGGACCAGGGCCGGATCCAGGATTTCTTGAAGGGGGTGCACCAATAACTACCACATCTGATTTAAATTTTAAGTTTTTAAATGCCTTTAGGCATCTGTGATGTGAATGAGGAATATTACTTTGTTTAGTGAATCCTTTTCCTTCAACCTTCAAAAAATCAACTTAAATTATTGCTTTTGGAAAACTAAGCATTCTTTTAAGCCTCAAACAAACACATGACAACAGAAAGGTTTGGAGAATGTTGCTTTTTCGCCAAATGTTGCTAGGCTCTCATTTTAGATAGTATATATTTACAGTGAAGGGGGGGTGCATGTGCTCCGGTGCACTCCCCCTAAATCCGGCCCTGGTCAGGACATAAGTGAAAATATCAATAGGCTATACGTAGAAACTTATTCAGAAATGCTAATACTGTATTTCGGAATGCATTGATAGATCCAAATCGCATGGGCCTCATAAGTCTCTTTTGTAAACTCACCTGTTAAGCTTGGTATCTTTAACATGCATAAACATTTCGATACAATTAAAAACAAATTAAGTAAATCCTACGGCACCGGGGCCACAAGAGAAAGATAGATTTCTTCTCCTTAAAGTGTAGGATGAATTATAATATTTGGAAAGGAATGCAGGAATCAGTTGTTTAGGGGTAGTAATCAATCATAAGTAAACTGTCGTATTTCGGTGATATGTTAAAAAGAAATACTGTATGTAAATCATGTCATATGCAATTATCGTTTTACATAACAAATACATACCAAAGAAGTTAATAATATAGAAGTGTTAAAGTTTCATTTATACTAGTACGTGCTTTATTGGGGGGGGGGGAGGCGAGCGGGCCAACGGACCCGGATGCCGAAGTAAGAGGGGCGCAAAATTCGGGAGGAAAAAAGAAAAGAAGGAAAGAAAAAGATAGAGGAAAAATAACTTGGAATATTACTAGTATGTACCGGTACTTGAATTCTCTTCCTGTTTTAGAAAGTGGTCCTATAATACTACTCATGTTAGGAAAATGCATGTGCACATATGTAAAATGGTAGGAAAATAGTAATAAAAAGTGCTCAAAATCAATGAAAAGCAGGATTTATTTTTGAAAATTTTGGGACGCTTCGCGCCAACCATGGTGGCGCTTTGCGGCTGGTCTGTCGACCTCACTCAGCTATATGTATGGGGTCGCCGTCGTATACTCTCGTCCCAGGCGCTAATCTTCACGGCACGGCACTCTTACGGTCATATAAGAATACAGATACCAAAAAAAAAAAAAAAAAAAAAAAAAAAAATCTTAGACAAAAATAGTATTTTATTACTAGAAGAAAAATCTAAGAGCAAATTTTATTATATAAACTTTCAATGGAGAAACGGAAAATCAGGAAATTTTAAAATTACTGAAATTCAATATGAGCAAGAATTGGTTACGCAGTATGCAGTTATGTAAAAATAGGTTTGCTCTTGTAATTGCTTTGCTTTCGCAGTAAATTGTACAGTGCATTAGTCAGGTCATTTGGTATAGGTATTAAATAATACGGCATGAAACTGTGTAATTGATTGTCGTTCCGTATAAATATACGGGGGTTGCTTATAGTATCCTGTTGTTCATGAATCCTACAACCGCCAATGGTATGAAACTCTGTTTCAAGAGGTTGGTAGTAGCTATAATGAAAATGCTAAAAGACACATCCTCATGTTCTGCATTTTTAGACGTGAATTACTTTTAGCTAGCAAAGCATCAGTCGATTTCTTGACGAAAGTCATATCGGCAAAAGCTTAAAAGTTATGGAAGAAATGCTTACCTTAGTGGTGGGCACAAAAACCGGTTTCTCGGTTTTTTAGAAAAACCGGCTCGGTTTTTCACCGAAACTGGTTTCGGTTTTCTCCAGAACCGGTTCGGTTTTTCACCGGATCCGGTTTCGGTTTTCTTCAAAACCGGTTTCGTTTTTTTCCAAAATTTGTTCTACTCCTGACCAGAATAGCGTTTTTGTTCTCCAGAAAACGAATCTGTTTCCACAGAAATAGATTTATGTGTCTTCCGAAAGTTTTCACCGAAACCGATTTTGAAGAAAACCGAAACCGGTTTCGGTGAAAAAACCGAACCGGTTTTGGAGGAAATCGAAATGTCGGGTTTTCGGGTTTCGGTTTTTCTAGAAACCGGTTTTGCCCATCCCTACCTTGTATACAGCTATCTGAAATATCGATATGAAACATCCATCCCTTATAGTGATAAAATTTAACTTTAACCGATGTATATGCTTTCATTAAGAGTCGCCAGTGTAAAGCTCTCGTCTTGCGTCTTAACTAAGGCAATTCTTCTCCCATATGATGAAATGTCATAAATAAATAAATTCCCTTTATAAATCATTAGTCCCAATAACATGTTTGTTCTTTATGGAATTACCGTTAGACTGCGGCTTCAAGAATATTCGGCTTAGCGAAGCTCATTATGAACTATACATCAATAGCTGAACATCCAAGCCTAAAACCACCGAAACCGATTTCAATTAAAGATCTTGACATGAAAGCATGCATACAAATCAGTCCCCTCTCCCTTTTAAAAAAATAAAAATAATATATTTTATATCTTTGAGTATTTTCCTAATTTGGAGCTGCAGTGCAATGAAGTAATACCGCGTTTGACCCTTCACAAGACCTGAAGTATCTGTTTGATGATAGGTTGATTTCAGGCACGTATTTATATATTGTGCGCCCTTGTGCTCCAAATAATTGCCCCCCCCCCTTCAGCACAAACTTATATCTCAAACAAGGAAAGAAGCCGTAATTTTGCGAACATACCAGCTCTTGTTGAGTAGCAGTTTAGGTATTACAAGTTAAAAAATTGCCATAAGAATAATATGGGGGACATTTTAAAAATACAGTAGAACCCCTCTCGTCCGCTCTCGGCTGGTCCGCTACTCCGGTTGATTCGATCGTGCTCGAGCCGAACTTCTCCCGACTCGTCCGTGAGTCAGAAAGCCCACTGTCGTTTACTGCCGCCGCGGCATTGTTTACTTGCTGTTGCTGCTTGTCCGCTTTAGTGTTTCGTCATCTCTTGTTTCATTTCTTTCGTTGTGCGTGCTTTCTGGACTGTGTTGTGCAGTTTTTAGTGCTTACTGTTCGTAGATGTAGTGTTGAAAATTTGTATTTTTGTGTATTTTCTGATAATCTGACTTTTTTGCGTTCCGACCATACCCCCAGTCCCAGAGGTGACGGATTAGAGGGGTTCTACTGTAATCGAAAATCACCAATATTAGAGTTGAATTCACAATTTTTGGGATCGCTGAGATGAATGATGACAATTTTAATCTAATTCAACTATCCAGGGAGTGGGCGAGATTTTTAAAAATAATCAAAAACGACAGATATTAGTGTTGAATTCATAATTTCCGATTTCGCTCAGGTATCAGCGATTTAACGGTATCAGTTTTCATGATGTTCAAGTTCATCCTCACCCCTTGGAATGGAGGTGGGAGAGGATGGATTTTTAAAAATAATCAGATAAGCTAGCTAATTAGTAATTACTGTAATTAGAGCGAATTAAGCATATTAACGTATTTTCTCGCGCTTGCGTGGGATCCTGCAGGTTGCTAGTTTTAAATACTACTTTATTGTGAATCTTTAAAAAGCTCCAAAATTTTGCCGCCCCTAAATTCTGCTGTCCTGTGCTCAAGCACAGAATAGCACTTACCTAATAGGGCCTGGTTGGATTGGAAACTTCGATTTTCGGTGGATTTCCAGCACCAAGACTACATGAGACGTGAATTTACAGTTCAAGGAGGAATCCAAGCTAATAAGCTTCCACTGAGAATAGACCTTCCGCGTGTCCTGCACCGAATCAAAGTATGCTAATAATAATTTTACTATTTAATAATTTAATTTAACTTAAACAATATTAAATTTATATAGCCTGTAAATTAAATTCATTTTGATAAAGCAAGGATATTTAATTAGACAGATAAAGAAGAAGAAATCAGTAAAATCACATTATTAAAATGTGTTTATTTCAAAGAAAACTGAAATATAATTCCCCTAAAAAGTCAATGAGCTAAACACACACACACACACACACACACACACAAAAATGGCGTACGTACAGGATTCAACAACATAACTGGCCAAGGTGTATGAAATAACAGGTAACCCTAGATCGCGTTTAGCATTCTGATTGGCTCTCTGTCCGTGACGTCTTGTGGAGGAACTTTTGCCAATCTTGAAACATTATACCAACTAGCGTAATTGCGTAAGCAGTATTTCACTTGTTCTCTTGAAAGATATCTCGCGATACCCAAGGATGTTATAAAATAGAGAATCTGCCCATATCTATTTTCATCCTATTAGGTAACTGAATGATCACCATATATGTTGCCTCAAAACATTGCAATCTTCATATGTAGACATGTAGTATGTCCGTCGTTTAAGTCGTTGCCTCAGATTTATATTATACAATGGTTACATGGTACACGTATGGGTGTACAAATAAGAGTGAGAAGAAATTACCGGAATAACCTTTCACAGGTAAGAAAATCACCAATCATAGTATACGAGTAAGAAAATCACCAATCATAGGATACGTATGACTGTGAGGTATGGCTTCACTATTTTGTGGTATGGGCAGATCCTCTATTTTATAACATCCTTGGCGATACCTCCACGTGACGTCACCGACCGCAAAGTATCCTGGGAAAAATTAGGTCAGAAAGGCTCCACCAAGAGTCTCCTGATAATAAGAATTACCCTTCTTCCTTTCATAACTTCAAGTGAGGTTTTATATTTTAGGTTGCAGACTCCGGTCCCAGTTTCCTTTATCACTAAGAATTATTATTACTAATTGTTTCTAATATAATAAACTCAATGTAAAAAGTATGAAAATGGTTGATGATGGTGATTATGAAACATGGCGATTAAATTTTCCGCCACATCTTACCTGCATAGCCAAGGGCGCTGATCCCGGGGGGCCCGGGCCCCCCGAAGCTCATGTGGGACCCCGCATTGTATTTATGAATATACAATATTTGGTATAAATTGAATGCAATTTGTCTTAAAAATTCTCATATATACCTTCTGCATCTGAATGGGCTCCCCCCAAATTCACAGAGAAAGCGGCGCCCTTGGGCATAGCAGTTATAATTGGTAATTGCATTTTTTCAGTTACGTTGCGATTCACAAATTATGCGAAGACTGATACGAATTGAAGCCCATGATTTCCGAATTCGGCTAAATCAAAATAAATAAATAAATAAATATAAATAAAAAAACACAATAAAAAATAAAACATTACCTGAGCAAAACATTTGACGCTTTGTGCCTGGCAACTGTACAGATAGATTAAATTCGTTGTTGTGTTGCGGAGGTATAAACAGGAATGGTGACTCTATTATTTTTCCTTTCATCTTCATATCTGATGGACAATCAGCAAGTGACACCATGTACACAGAACCTATCAGACCTAAGTTGGTAGCAATAACTTTTATGAACACAGTATCGCCCATTCCATCTACATACACTTCTGTCAGTCTTCCAAGTATGCTGCAAAAGAGTAAAGACGGAAATCAACTTAAACACTTCTTGTGTTTATAAACATTAAGAAACTTCGTAAAAAAAAAAAAAAAAAATAAAAAAATAATAATAATAATAATAATAATAATAATAATAATAATAATAATAATAATAATAATAATAATAATAATAATAATAATAATAATAATGTAACTGGAGATTACAATACAAAATCCTATCGCGATAGAAGTGATAGATTTTTTCAGTGGAATATATATAATAAGATCAGGTACCTAGCCAAGGGGTGGGTCCCGAGAGTCTAGACCCCCTTCGAAACCAGAAATGAAAAAATTAAGGAAGGATGAAACAAAAAGAAACGAGAAAAAGATGAAGCAGCGTTAAAAATATAAAGGTACGGCAAGCATTTGGTTATTCTTTCTTATGAGGAGCTTTGTGTAGTGGAAACGGGCAGGGGGAGTCAAATTGAAAATGGATATTATTGTAACGGAGCATTCCGAATTCCATCTATCTCCATGCTAATTCTATGAACTAGAAATGACGATCGATAAACCGGTTCGATCAGATACACTCTCAGATAGAACTTAAGAAATGCCCACAATCACCAATAATATGAACCTGGCAACATAGATTCCAGTTACACTTGTTAAAGAAATTTTCAGTTTCGCGGCAACACTAATCCATGAAAGAGATCTCATTGCTATCCTTGACGGCATTCAACGAATATAAGAAAAAGAAGAAGAAAGAAGACAAAAAGAACCGAGTTCGAACGACCTCGGAAGACTATCCTCCTTATGCGGAGTCGTTTTGACGTATGATTAGCGTCATACTAAACGCTTGACTACTGCAGGAAACATATGTTAATCGAACTCTTTAGTATTGCACTAATCACGCGTGAGAACGACTAAGGCCCTATATCTTTTTCAATACTTTTTATATTCTTTTACTCAAGATTTCTTCATAGTTTTTTATTAAAATATTTAGTAACATATTTTTCATTTTATTGTCCTAACGTTGTCCTAATATGGGTACGTTGCCAGTAAAATAGTTTAGATTGATCGATCCCCTATTATTAACCACAATATTTCAAGTCATCCCCCCCCCATTACGAAATCCGGGCTAAACGAACGAATATATGTTGCCCGTAAAATAGTTTAGAATGATCGAGCCCCTGGTGTGATAACCACAGTATTTCGTCACGGACCTCCCTACTGCGAAATCCTGGCTATATGTCTGCATAAGATAACCACCATAGCACATGAAAATGCCCTAGTAGCATAGACAATAGGCTCAACAGTGGGGAACGGTAGGCTAGCCAACTGTCAATGTTGGTCCTAAGTTGTGATCGGTTGCTTTGCCAACCATTTGCTAATCAAGTAATTGTCAACGTAACCCCTTACGAAAAAGGTAAATTTACAATTGAGACTGCAAGATTTAAACTATTGGATAAATTTCTGCAAATTGCTAATTGCTAACATATATTTTAAATTACGTTGGGGCGTCCGGCAGGGTGAAGCAAGAAGAGCCAATCGCTAAGCACTATTAAAAAAAAGGCTTGGTAAAAAAAAAGACAAAACATTAAATTTGCTCACTCTCGTACTAGTAGCATTGTATATTTATTGTGGTTAATTAGGTTATGCAATATGTGTGAAAATATTTATTATTTTACACAAAGTAGTGCGTGTACGCATGCATCAAGGTCTGTGCGCATTTGCGGCTAAGTTTGTGCTGATTTTTTTTTTTTTTTTTTTAAGTGACTGTATACTATTAATGTCGCGAAGTTCACTCATAGTGGGATAACTGTTGCAAAATAAGTTATTCGTTTTGGATATGAAATTCCCATCTACACCATTGGGTCCGTAATTTACTTTCGGCCCAAGACCCTTAAACAATGGAACAGCGCCCCACCCCCTACTCATCTGTCATATTTAGCTTAAAGACTATAAACGTAAGATATTAAAGTGAATATTTCACTATTATTTTGGTTTATTCGGGTTTGACTATTGGAGTTTTTAACAACTTAAAAAAAATTGAATTTAATAGCCTGTTTTAATTTTCGAGTTGGCAACCTTAGTTCATTTCATAATGATGTTTGCCTGAGCATCGAAAAACGTGATGAAGAAATAATGTGATGCTTATCATTTTATGTTACTCTATGGCCATGAGCCAGAAATCTATAAATTACAAAACAGTAGCCACTGTATGACGTTCCAACATTTACAAATAATCACTTCATATGTTATTTACCTCTGCTGACATAATTACGTTCTATATTATGCCTTCCAATATAATTAGGAGTTAGATTTGTCATTTTCTATCGCAACGCAAGTGTAAATATCTATTTATAAATGAACTGAAACATGAAAAATACATTATCACGTCAAAGCAAGACGTATCAACTATGAATATTTGTTCGTGGAACGCGAAACAACACGCAATGTACAGAAAATTTGTATTACAAGCAAAGATTATAAGCAGCCCGGATAGCTCAGTCGGTAGAGCGTTAGGCTTTTAACCTAACGGTCCAGGGTTCGAGTCCCTGTTCGGGCGGATGCCTTTTTTTTCTTATCCCCATAATATTCCATTGGGAATTTCAAATTTTTCTAATTGCTTTTTTATTTTCTAATTTTGATTATCATGCTATTCAACACTTACTCAAATGAGCACTCAACCAAATGTCTACCTAACTCAGATAAGGTTGATCTATATCGAGGTTAAATCATGTTTCTTTGCCTTTAGATCTTGTTTCATAGCATTTGGTCGGACCCAAGCCGTAGATAAATATTTTGGGGCCCAGGGCGAATTAGAATTCGGTGCCTCCCTACACTCCCTTACCAAGCTTTTTTTTTTCTTTCTTTTTACATATAAAAGAAGCAGCTTTTGTTGTTATGCTACACTGATTTTTTTTTAAATCAAGCTTCTTGGACAGATCATTGGAACAGTCAAAAGCGGTCATTATGCATTCTTTTACAAATAAGAAGTTTTCAAGAGTTTTATTTTGGACTTTTTGTTAAGCTTGACAAAACTAGTTTTGGTTGAGTACAAATTCACTTGGAGAACAGTTACGGAAATTTATTTTAAAACTATTTACAATATTTCATAGGGCTACTATCGATAAGAAATGACATTTCAATACATTAGAAACTGAGTTTCAAAAATGTTTGAAGTGGGTGACAGCATTAATTTCCAGTAATAATTGTAAACTTTGTAAATTTATTAGGGTATAATAACTTTGAGTAAAAACTTGACTCACATTGAAACGTTTGGGTTGCGAGCGGAACGAGCATATATATATATATATATATATATATATATATATATATATATATATATATATATATATATATATATATATATATATATATATATATATATATATATATATACATAGAGAGAGAGATTAACAAATGTTTTTGCAAACTGACAACAATATTGATTTAATAGGGCGCCAATAACTTTTCGGGGCGATGCGTCGTTTACTCATTCCCAACACTTTTCCTTTCTTCTTGCTCGTTCAGCGCTCGGGGCAACCGCCCCACTCCCTGCTAACTACGGCTCTGGGTGGGACTGACAGTAATTAATTGGGCTGGTATGAGTCAATCTGACATACTGGACCGGTTGTGAATTAAGATGTCAAAAATCATACCAGCCGAAAAAAAAAAGTTATATTGAACTAATGCAATGCTCAAATACGTAGGCTATACATTCTTGTTCATAGCTGTCGCTGGCTTTGAGCTTTTGTGTTAAACAGCCTTCTATACCACCGTAGCTATGAAGGAAATGACACTATACTAAATGAATAGAATAAAGTAGGTTTTAACGAACTACACGAACACAAGATTTCATTTTGCCTTTTCAGAAATAACACTAAAAATGTGTTTTCAATTCAACTACTGGGGGATGAGGACTGATACTTTATTATTATTATTATTATTATTATTATTATTATTAATCTTTTCAGACCCTAGTAACCTTGTTCAGACCTGTCTTCCAGAAAATACGTTGGAACTTCCGGCTGGGAGTAGTGGCGTGCTCTTGTAATCCAGCTCGCTTGGAAGCCAGAAGTTGTGGATGATTGGCTTAGTTGAATGAGTAAATCCGGTGGTTCTTCCAAAATAGGACCCGCGAGGTTCCGGAGGTGCTGCTGGATGTCTATCGTAAAGGATGCAAGCATCCTTCATGAATTAGTCTGTCTCCAGGTCCTATCAAGGAGAACCACATCAGTGGATAAATCAAACTAACTTCTTTTTCTACGCGCATGAACACTGCAAGCAACAGCAGTCAGAGCAGGATGTATGGTAAATCAAAACCTTCTTATTCCATTATCAGTAATGATTTCAGTAGATGGTCTTGGGGACAGGGGGAATCACCATTACCAAAAAAAGAACAGATGATATTTTATACGAAGTAACATAAAACAGGAATTTTAGGAATGATTCAAAAAAAAAAAAAAAAAGTCAAAAATTGCGATCTTGGCCAATAATTAGTTCTTGGGTGAGGGGAAACAAAATTTTTGAACGGGCCCTAAATCGAGGTTTCGTATTTTCTACGGGATAAACAAAACACATCATACTAATTGTGAGTTAAGTGATAATTTGAATTTGGCTACACTATATGTAGTTCTCAAGATATAAGACCTGCAAGATTTTTTTTTAATTATTGAAATACGTTAGATCTTTTGATCCAACAATTCTATTGGCTCATCGCCTATACATTGTTCGGGGTAAGCTCTAAACTGCGATAAACAAAGCCACGTGAAACTAAATCTCGCTGATTTGCTGTTGTCCTACCGACGCTTGTACTCCTCCGCAAAATAGTTCATGTGATTGCATTATTACTTTTACTATGAAGCTTCATATAGAACTGCTATATTATTATAAATGACAAAAATATAATACGGATTATATAATAATACTGCAATCGAGTGTGGCTAATGAAACAATAGAAATAAACACTAAGCATGCGCAGTAATTATGGCGCCAACTCAACTGTTCTGCTTTTAAAGTCTGAAAGATGACTGGCATGAATCCCGGTTCCGCGAGTGTTGTGGTGAAACACCAAGGCAAACCTTTACTCACTAAGCAACAACTGTTTACGAGCGAAATTCAAATACTATTTTTTTAATCTTTCGAGTTTCTTTTCTTTCTTTTCTGCTGCTGCTGTAAGTATCTAGACAACACGAGACAGTATTGTCAAAATACATGTGCATAATTTGCTTCTCCCCGTGGGGAGTGGGAGTGATACATCACTAGCCAATCGTATTTGTGACAAGCGGAAGGATACAAATAGTTTGTTTATCGGAGTTTAAAGCTTACGCTGAACAATGTTTAGGAAAACATCTCTCAATTTCAATTTAGTCACTAAAAACAGTATATTTAACACTGACAAGGACGTATCCAAAGATTCAGACTTTTGACAGGGACCCCGAAATTCACTTTTTTTTTTTTTTTGTAAATTTAGTCTAATTTCAGGGTTGATTTTATAAATTTTAATATACTTTATCCCAGGGATGCAAATAAGCAACAAAATTTTACTAGCCCAAGAAGAAAGCTACTAACCCACATCTCAATCGTGACTTTTATAGTCCTTACTATTTAAAAAATCGCCCGCACTGATGAACTACTCGCCTCGGGCAAGTGGACGAGTGGTTATTTGCATCCCTGCTTTATCCTCATATTAAATTCTCCCCCTCCCCCAAAACTCTGAATCCCTCTCGAAATAAATTCCCACGTACGTGCCTGGCGTTGAGCAACAATAAGGACTGGGTAGCCTTCATGCAGTCTCATCCTGACAGTCATATTGCTCAGTGCTTTACTGCCTACAGATTTCTCGAAGTCTTTTGATTGCATTAGCTCTCAGCCATGAATATTTTTTCAAAGGTTTTTTTCTTACTTTGGTATAGGAGGCGAACTCATTCACCCGATGCAAACTCTCAAACATTCATGCAGTGTTGCCAGATCTGAAGATCAAAAAGTAGCGAGGTTGTGCTCTAAAAATAGCGGAGTTAGATGTTCACGTGATGCTCACGTTTACACAGCTCCGTAAAGCTATGAGCCCTAGGCATTAACTGAGACATCAGCACGGTCAGTGATACGACAACCACTGGCGCAAATCCCGGGGAGGTGGGGTTGAGAGGAATATGTTCCTCCTTTCTTGGAAGTGGGGGACTGTCCTCCCCAATAATCAGATTTGAATTTTGTGTGTGTGGGGGGGGGGGGGGGGGCGGAATGTGATGATCTGTGTGCGACTGTCACAAAGGAAAATGAAATGAAATTCATGTCCTTTGCTGTATAATACACAACAGATTCAACTTAGAAATCAAATTCATCTACCGTAATATGAGTCTCATATCCCCCTCAGAATAAGCCTCAAACCTGCCCGCCTCTCAATGTTGAAGACAACTCCTCTGCTCCACTGATCCTCCAGAGCATTGATTTCAAATTCATAAATATATTAAGCACAGCTTAGAAAAAAGATTAGGAGAACGGTCTTATCTGTTCCCCCTCTTCTCCAATGTTGAAGACAGATTTGCGCCGTTGAGTGCAACAGCACGAACTCAGCAAAAGTCTAGTGTTGTCAGATCTGCTGATTAAAAAGTACTAAAACAAGAATTGTAAACTAATATCCAACATAATAGTTTTACTAAAATAATTGTTCATTGTGAAAAAAATACTCAACAAACAGAACTTTTATTGTATTATAGGTCTATGAAACTAATAATTTGTGGTTTCATATATGAAAATAAGGAAGCAGCGCATTCTTAAGAGTTATAGCCTACAGAAAATTAAAAGTAGCTTTGATAGCGAGAGCACTTAAAAAATTGCCCAATCTGGCAACACTACATTCATGTAGCCTACAGAAAATTAAAAGTAGCTTTGATAGCGAGGGCACTTAAAAAATTGCCCAATCTGGCAACACTACATTCATGTAGCCTACAGAAAATTAAAAGTAGCTTTGATAGCGAGGGCACTTAAAAATGCCCTATCTGGCAACACTACATTCATGTAGCCTACAGAAAATTAAAAGTAGCTTTGATAGCGAGGGCACTTAAAAAAATGCCCAATCTGGCAACACTACATTCATGTACCCTACAGAAAATTAAAAGTAGCTTTGATAGCGAGGGCACTTAAAAAATGCCCAATCTGGCAACACTACATTCATGTAGCCTACAGAAAATTAAAAGTAGCTTTGATAGCGAGGGCACTTAAAAAATGCCCAATCTGGCAACACTACATTCATGTACCCTACAGAAAATTAAAAGTAGCTTTGATAGCGAGGGCACTTAAAAATGCCCTATCTGGCAACACTACATTCATGTAGCCTACAGAAAATTAAAAGTAGCTTTGATAGCGAGGGCACTTTAAAAAGTGCCCAATCTGGCAACACTACATTCATGTAGCCTACAGAAAATTAAAAGTAGCTTTGATAGCGAGGGCACTTAAAAAATGCCCAATCTGGCAACACAACATTCATGACACAAATGGAATTTCAACAAAACACCAATAAATTTGGCCATAAGCTGCTTTTAAAAAATTTATTTCTACTTATTCTCTGAATGTTCTGATGTATCTTCAAATGAATGAGTTACGGGGTAATTAGTGCAACACATACTGTACGACACTGCCTAATGAGAGATGAGCGTCCCTTTTCAAAAGGAGAAGTTGAAGCTGCTATTTTATTTAGAAACAACTATGAAGGAAAGAATATGTCTCTCACAGGTGATGATTCTTGGACTACAAGTCGCAGATATCTCCTGGACACCCGGTTCCCGAAAGTTATACGATATTGATTTTTCTTATGGAGTTTTCAATTATTAATGTATGTCCTTCAAGCTTTTACTGATGCAGCTGCATTAACGTATCCTTATCTGTTGATTACATTCAACTACACTGTGCTCTCTCTCTCTCTGTCTCTTTTTTTTAATCATATCTGAAATACGAGGCGCATCCAAAAAGTAACTTTCCCAAAGGCCTTGAACAGAAATAAAACACAACTGAATGGAAACATTTATTGTACCAGATACAGGATGTGCTTAGCTATTTTTCAATATATTCACCACCGGAATTCAGACATTCGTCATACCATGGGATCAACTTATCTATTACTTGTGTCATAGAACTCAGCCGGCTGAGAGTGGAACCAGTGTTTGACAACCTCCTCCGCCTCTCCGTCATTCTGAAAATACTGATGCTGACCTTATAGGAATCTCTTGAGGTGTAAGAGCAGATGATAATCGCTCGGAGCGACGTCCAGGCTACACGGTGGATGATCCAAAATGTCCCAGCCGAACTGCTGCAGGAGATCTGTTGTTTGGTGTCAGGCCGGGCAAAGCACCATCTGCTTGCTCATGATGTTAGGCGCATAGACCTGCCACAGCTGAGGATGGATTTCAATCGGCGCTATGCCCTGTAACATTCAAAAACTTTATCACTGCTCGCACTTCACACGCGGCGGGAGCTGGAATGGGAACGTCCATCTTTAATCACTGCCACGACGCTGCTGAGAGCAATAGGGAAGTTCCGCTGGTGCATGCGCCATGATAAGACCTTACTATCTTACGTGAACGCAGTCGCTTCGCGCAACATACGGTTTCTTAGCTATGGAACGCGTGGGAAACTTACTTTCTGGATGCGCCTCGTATATAATGAAAAGAGTGTGGTCCAGGTTAAAACGAAGCTCCTAATCCATATTATCCCATTTATTATTATTATTATTATTATTATTATTATTATTATTATTATTATTATTATTATTATTATTATTATTATTATTATTATTATTATTATTATTATTATTATTAAAGTTACTTATTTCTTTCTTGTTTCTAATCTTAATTCCTATGCTATCGAACACTTACCCTGATCGAATAACCGCATTTCCGTTAGCTTTCAGCTCAAAGTCTACAGAACTCTGGTGAGGTTGATGGTATTCTAAGGAGAGATAACGTTCCTTTGTCTTCGGATCTTGCTTCATAGGATTCGGTGGGACTGATCCAAAATTCTCTAAAATGAATTTTCCTTTACGACCCATCTTTCTTGCTTCCTGCAACAACATTAAGTGTAGTCTTTATATACAGTGTTCCGGGAATAAACTGATCAACCTTACATTAAGACTTCAATACATGAACAAAAAGTTTATCTCTGGCTTTGGCCTGAAAATGCCTATTTACGGAGATAGGGTTAATTTAAGGCAATTAAGGGTGGAATTGATCGTATGGATTACCTTAAACTAGCCTCATCTCTGTAATTAGGCGTTTCCAAACAAAGTCGTAGATAAACTTTTTTCTTGTATTAAAATTATGAATACTACAATAACTTTCTCGTAGTCCTATTAGTAAACAAAACTACGTTCTTCGGCACAAGCACGAGCAAGAGCCGACGGATGCCGTCACCGATGAAACACGAAGAGATACGAAGAGGATCCCTTCAACCCCTCCACAGACTCCTCTTCCAAAGACTGGCTATAAAAACGAACACCTCGAGGCAGGAGAAATCAGCTGTTAATTGATCATATTCTACCTATCTCTCCAAGCTGCATCGGGCGCGTTAGATTCCTCTAGTGTTAGCTCTCAGCTGCAAGGGACAAGAAGAGTACACGAAGAAATATGAAGGGGACTCCTTCAACCCCTCCACAGGCTCCTCCTCCAAAGACTGGCTATGAAAACGGACACCTCCAGGCAGAAGACATCAACTGTTAACTGGTCATATCCTACTTATCACTCAGAGCTGCATCGGGCGCGTTAGATTGCTCTAATCTTAGCTCTGACCTGCAAAGGACAAAAAGTAGTCGTATCTTCACCCTTCTCCGAGTTGAAACGGGCAAATGATACCAACCTTATCTATGAGCTACAAGGGACAAGAAGTAGCCGTATCCTCATTCTTCTCCGAGTTGAAACGGGCAAGAGATACCAACCTTAGCTCTGAGCTGCAAGGAACAAGAAGTAGCCGTATCCTCACCCTTCTCCGAGTTGAAACGGGCAAGAGATATCAACCTTATCTCTGAACTGCAACGGCCTGCAACGGACAGAATCATTCTTGCCAGTAAACCTCAAACCTCCGAGCTGCAACGGGCAGGAGGTCCAACTATAATGGAAAGAACTTTTAGAGAATTACTTATTTGTAATCTTGTATATAAACTGTATAAACGTGTTTTATAATGATAAAAAAGTGAGGGAAAACAGTGTATCGTTACTCTACCGAATATTACAAAATGTACGAAGCTTGTTGATTGTTTATTCAGTATAACCACCCCTGGACCATTTCCGCTAATCACCGCCAATTGGCTTTATCTTCGTAATTAGGCGTTTCCGACCAAAGTTGAAGATAAACTTCTTTTCTTATATTGAGATCCTGAACACCTATGCGAAATTTGTCGGTTTATTCCCAAAACGCCATATATATATATTAATGTGATAATTAAAACTTGTATTTTAAAACTAGAGATAGAATTACCGCTTTGTCAGATAACAGAGCAAGGTTTGAAGAGTCCCCAGTTGAAATATCTCATTTTGTAAAATTTTGGTGCTTATGTGATAAGAGCTGTCATGCCAATTCTTAGTTAGTTTTTCTTAGTAGGTCTATCTGTATTTACTGATCATTTTCGGTAAATTCTTAAGGATTTTAACACAATTTCTATCATTTTTAAAAAAGGAATGTAAAATAATAATCGTTTAATTATATCATTATCTGATAGATGTGTTGAACAGTAGGAAATTGTCGGCTGGCCACTTGCCAACGTTGGCTCTATGTTGTAATTGGTCTCGTTGCGGAGCATTTGCCAACCAATTGCCAACGTATAACACCTACGAAAGAAATAAAAATTACGATTGGCAGTATATGTAGGTTGAAACTGCTGGCTAACTGATGATATATTGTTGGTTGGCCAACATACTACGTTGGTGGGGAAACGTACTTTTCAACTTTATTTTTGGAATTCCTAACTCCCAACAATGTTTACTATTAGTCTACAGTACTGTTACGTATTGGCACTACTACCACTACTATTACAAATAATAGGCCAATACTACTACTAATAATAATGCATCATTGTCGTGCAGAGATGAGAGGACACCGGTAGAGGAGTTTATCAGGGACAGACTAGTGGATATCGTGCTCCCGTGGTGCTGTGTAAAGGAAGGGGTCGAATGGGACTTCCTTCACACAATTACACTTGCACGTATCTTCTTTGTAGATTTGCTCGTTCATACACCCAATCCTTTCTTTTACACTTTTTCCTTTTTTCATCATAATTCCCCAGTTTCCCCGCCTTTTCACCACTGTCCATCTGGTATTTAACCTTCTTCCAACTCTTGATTGTCTGAACTATCTCGATTTTGACGTTTTGTTTTCCTAATTTGGTAACATTTACTTTTCATTATTTTTTTTACCTTATAATTCGTACTTTGTCGATTTTCTATTACTTTTTCTATACTTATAACTTTTTACCAATCCTATTTTTCTACTAATCAAATCTTTACATTATATACATTTAATTACCTCTGTAAAATGCCGATAAGCCTTGTTTAAGACAGTGGCATCATTTTTGCATCGCGTTTATGGTGTTTCAAAGAAGAAGAAAGATAATGGTACAAAGTGCCATAGTGACAAAAGCGTTCCTCCCCCCAGAAAGAAGAAAGAAAGAAGAAGTTATTTCAGAAATCATTGCACACAATCCCATAGATATACCACATTGACTTGACATGTAGTCTTCCGTTCCCAGCGCTGCTATCGGCTGAAGGAATGCCACTCCCTTTCGCTAAGGCTCTCTCGTTTAGCAACAACTGAACCCTTATTGGCTCAACGCGTGGGTGTGTCGAGTGTGTGAGCTTTAGTTCGCATTTTTGCCGCGGCTCAAGACATTTTGGCAGCAGTATAACTAGGTTCAATATCAACTTTTTAAAAAAAAAAAAGAAAAAGAAAAAGAACTCAGCTATGAAATATCTGATCCTCCTAGTCTGAAGATATGCACACGCTAATGATTTACATACTTACCTCATCCTGTTGCCATAATCTAAGAGGTTGATTTGCCAAACAGGAGTCACGGGGTTTTGAACATCTGTTTTCTTGGTTGCGGAAGGCTTCGTATCCAACGCCTATTTTATCACAATCTACCCCAGTTTCAGATAGCATGCTTTTGTTTACCACCAAATATTTCCTTGCGCCACCTAATATAAATGAAACATTTGATATACTGTACACTCTACTTTAGACAATGTCATCCTTTTTAATTATGACACTGTCTTTCTTAATAAATATTAGAGCCAGACGTTTGCAATATTAATTGCACACAAAAAGTGAGATATTAATTTCCTCATTATCCCCCCCAAAACCCACCCGGACCATTTTTAAGGAACGAAAAACAGGACTTGTCCAGGTAAAAGAGATCTGGTAATCGTATTTCTTTTCACCACCACTCCCTCCCTCTTAATGTCTTGGCTACGGACATATATATATATATATATATATATATATATATATATATATATATATATATATATATATATATATATATATATATATATATATATATATATATATATACATATATATGTATGTATGTCAGGGGTAAAAGTGGATCTGAAAAGGTAGGGGGACGGTAGGTAGGAGCATGACGTCAAACGGTCCCCTTGTCTATCTTTGCCCATCGGCCCATCGTAATTTTTTTAGAAACTGGGGGGATGCCGTACATATTTTTTGGAGGTGGGTGGATGGCGTCCACCGCGTTCCTCCGCACTTTTATTCCTGTAGAGAGAGAGAGAGAACTTTCTTAGGAAACAAACTATAGACAAAAACTTTTTTTTTTTTTTTTTTTAACTGGATATCGCATGCGACCAGTAGAGACATTCTATACAAGGAGGTGTCACGAAATTAGGCAGCAGTGCAAATATCTTCGAAACGAATTATCCAAGATACGTGGTTGTCAAAAATATTGGAAGACCTTAATTCAGCAATGGATCAAGAATTGTTGGTAATGATATATATCTGTTTCGAATATAAATAACCCTACCATTACACTCATGTGCTTCCAGTTCTCATTCTTGATATTTGAGCATTTGAGATTAAGAAATAGACACATACCTTGTACTGAGAGATCGTATGTTTAATTGTAGTTGTAAGAATTTCGAAAAACAAAGATAGTTATTTGTTTCCTGGGTAACATTTAGTGTTATGTCTGGGTATAACAAACGGCTGTGCGAACTCGAAATATTTTAAGAACCGTTTCTAGAGAACCGGTGCGAACCGGCTGAAAAGCACCACCACTGGCTACGGTCTTGATTTGAGTTTGTTGTGAGATTATTTTTCCTTTACTACCAACAAGCATTCTTTCTTTGTTTAACCATTTGTTTGAAATTGTGCACAAATATCGGTAAAAATTTCTTTTCCGAAGGAATGACCGGGAAAACATTTAACTTTGATATTCAAAAATATGTTCGCTTTGCTCCTATTATATCAATAATGTAAAGGAAGAGTGGTTGAAAAAGAGCGCCAGGAAAACATGCTAACTTGGACCACGTTCGATAAGGCTGCTATACTTTCTACACACTGCGCCATCTCTTAGCAATATGTCAAACAGCTTTGAGAACTTGTGGTGCTAACTTCGCGTAGTATAATCACTAGAGCAACTCACATTATACTTTTTTTTTTTTCAAATTATGCTTTATTATGCCTTATTGTTAATTCCAATCACTGTTTTACATTAATGGTGTGTGATGTATAATATTTACTATATATTAAATATTCTAAATATCTTGATCTATTTATTAGTATTTTATACAACCAATTTCTTTCATATTTAATGAACTTTCTACTTAATGCACTGTAAAGAGATATCCTTTGCTTGAATCAGTTTTTTCTCTCACTTGTGTGCACCTTAGAGGCGCATAGGGGCCTATATATAGAAAGGAAAAGTAAAAGATTGCCACCAAAAAATACAGAAAATGCTCAAGTTCAAGAGGTAGACATTAGGGATGGCCACATTTTTTCGAAAAATACTTTTTCAAAATATGAATTTTTCGAAAACGAAAAATGAAAATTTTTTCCAAAAACGAAATTTTTTGAAAAATGAATTTTTTTCGAAAAAGCGAAAAACGAAAAATGAAATTTCCGAAAATCGAAAAACAGATTTTTCGAAAAAGGCCGTCCCTAGTACACATAACAATACAGTGCGGAGTTCTTGTGTGCTATTCATTGTTGGCGGAAAGTTTTCTTCTTTTCTTTTTTTATACTTTTCTGCACATCAAAGGATTACAAGAAGTTTACAGGAATAAAAATAAGCTTTTCATTGTTGCATTGTTATGTTCTCAGGAATAAAAATAAGCTTTTCATTGTTGCATTGCTATGTTCTCAATAACTTTGCGTTGTAAATATTGGTTTTAAAAGATATTAATACAGTATGTTAAACTTGCAGTTAAACAGAATTTACCAAGAATTGTGCTATATATTTTAAATTATGCCTTATTTTTTTTAAAAAAAAAATATGCCTTATCATGATTTTAAAATTAATTTCTTCTGGATCCTTAGACAACCACAACCATGTTCAAGATACCAACCGTATGTCTAAATTGCTATTATGCTTTTTATGCTTTTGGGTTGCTCTAATAACACTGTTGCCACACTTGGTACAATTGTACCAAATGCAGCCCTTTTTGTCATTCAACGGCCCGTTGGTACCACGCTGGCATTTTCAGCCCCTTTTGCGAAAAGGTTGGTACGATTCTACTCAATTCAGCACCATTTAACATATACTTGTCACATTTTCAAAAGTGTCAGTAAGACTTTTCCTACATCTCACGTTACTCATACTGTGTGTTGGACTCTTAAAAAAAATGCTGTTGAATATTCATTCTGTGACGTTGCACTGCATAACGCTTCAAACTATACCGGGAAACAAATTACGCTAAATCAGTTCAGCCATTGTGACCTAAAATTAATAATATTGTGTTGTGATGTTTTTCAGGGAAGATTCTAGGATCCTGGACCGGTTTTACATTGTTTACAAATGTCAATTTATTAACCTTCTTTGGTCATGAAATAAGCCTGAATAAAGTGCAATAATTTATATTTTAATATTTTATTATGACATAGTTTACACACTAACTCGGAGCAGTGTTAAATTCAGACATTTTCACCCGGGGGGAATGTGAACTCCTAGGGGGACAGGATCTTTTTTTGTATTTTTGCAAGAAAGCAGCATATTTAACAATTCTATTCACATGCACATCTTACCTAATATTGAGACTACTTGCTGATAAATATTCAATGTGAGATTATAATTTTTAAAAAATCGTTTAATTTTACCTAAAACATTAAATAAAGGCTGGCAAAAGTATTTTAGACTAAACTTTAACTGCTATTTACAGTAGCTATTTTTGTTACTATTTCCTATATTCAGTAGTTACTGTTTGTTACTAATTTAGAAGTTTTTAAAAAAGATCTAAAATAACACAAATATTTTTTTTGTCCTAAAACAAACATACATAAGAATATCTTAACAAAATATTATTATTCTTTCTCACACTTCTGATTTTAAATAAAGCATATTAGCCTTGGTTTCTTCATTGCATACACATCAATAGCTTAGAGTACGAAATCTTCAGTAGGATTAGTGGCGTGTCGTGGAAAATCAGCGCTTGTGGCGAGAGTATACGACGGCAGCCCATACATGTGAGTGAGGTCGACAGATCAGCCGCGAAAGGTGAGAAAATTTTAAAAAGTAAACCTGCTTTTCCTTGATTTCGAGCACTTTTTTTTTTTTTTTTTACTTTTTTCCCTTTCATTTTATATATGTGCACATGCCCACATGTGCATATGTGTTTCATTCCTCCCTTTTTTCTTTCCTTCTTTTCTTTTTCCCTCCCGAATTTTGCGTCCCTTACTTCGGCGCCCGGAGCCATTGCCCCGCTTTCCCCTCCCCCATGGCACGGCACTGAGCAGGATCTTCGTCACCTTCAATCCCAATCTTTCACTTATATACTACTATTATATTGATAAATTCTATATAAATCTCTAACCAAAGAGGGATAACTGTTTCTCCCTGATCCCTCTGAATCTCACCCTTTAATTGAGTTATTTTTAGTTAAAGAAAGGTGTGTTTACTTTAAGAATCGTAAAACACATTTACGTCTGTTACTTCCGATGCGAGAAGTGGGATTTAGGCGCTCTATTTCAAATAATGCAAGAACTGTACATTTTCAAGAACTGAAGTCTGCTGACATCAGAGATCATATGAAGGGTAAGGGGGAAAAAGAAGGAATGTCACAAAATTACATTTTTGAGAAAACGGCATTTTAATATTGGAAATCACGTACAAAGAATAGGGTTATTAAATCTTTCGTCCCTTTTCACATGGATATTTCTACATCTACGCGTGCATGGCATATACAATCAAATAGTACCAAGAGTCCCCAACAGATAGGACAAAGCACGCGGTAAAGCACATGCATGGACATTCCTTGTTTTTTCCCCTTACCCTTCATATGGAATGATCGAAAGATCTTCCCTATCTTTCCTTTCCTATCTCAATTTGTGCTAGTGCTACCTACTAATTTATAATATAGGGCGAGAGTATAGTACCTACTAAAATACAAACCTTTCCTCAACAGTTGATAATATCGTGTTCTGCCAAACTCGGTCATAGCGTTAAGAAATACAGATCTTATTGACTATTTTGGTATTCTATCTTAGATGTTACATGTTTAATATTTATATAGAATGGGTTTGCGTCATTTATATGAATATTGAGAGATCGGATTTCGTCTGCACGTGCACGGAAAGAAATGCAAATAATTGGGTAAAGTAATTTCTACATTTTGTGACTGAAATTTTGAGAGTTTCTCCGGGGGGGAGGGTTAAATTTCTTCGAGGGGGAGATTCCCCCGGGCTACCCCCTGAACTCATCCCTGACTCGGAGATGATTGATTTGTTCCTCGTTTTATGTCTTTTTTTGCATAATACCGTTTTGGTTTATTGGTCACTTTGAAACAGAGGCGCGTTTGGTTTCCTTACAGTACATACCGAAAATGATAACTGTTTCTCCTTTTAATTTCCGGCCTATGTTATACTTCCTACGTGAGAGAAAAGTTTTATCTACTTCCATCAGTGGTACCCACCCCACTTATGTCCATGACGCACCCCCCTATTATCTATCCGTAGGTGGTCTTATATGAAAAAATCTTTTCGATTAATTTTTACACACCCTCAAACATATTTATATAGATTTTTAACCCCCCAAATATTCCAATGACTCAGTTTGGGTCATAGCCCACCTCTGGGCACCCCTGGAACTTCCATGGTTGTTCGAGGTCCTATTTGGATGTTTCTAAAAATATTTTTTTTAAGGCCACTTTCTTGATTTGGACTCTTGGAAGAGGGAGGGAGTGTTCTAGAACTTTACCTCTTTTAGTTTCTTGTTATAGAACCATGTATTACACTGGTATAAAAATAATGAATTCAGCCCTTTTTGTTTCAATTTGGTACTATTTTTCAGCCCTCTCCAGAGCTAGGACTGTGGCAACACTGTCTAATAATCACTTTCTCTCCCACCAATTTATACATTATCATTAAGCATATGATATAAGACCTTGAACTTGCTTCTTCTATCCCTAATCAAATTGCTTACAGCATAAACTCTAGAATTATTTCATCCCACTTTCACATTTCTTCTTTGGTAATATTAGAAAATCCTAGTGAACTATTCCTGTCTAAAGGGTGACTAGCTAGGGTGGCCAAATTTAGAGAATAATAATATAAACGGGACACTCGAGATACTAGCACAATTTGATAATGCACTTAGGTATAATTATTGATTGTTACGTCGTTACTCATGCCACTGAATAAGTTTTTATTTATTTTACCTTATTTCAATTTTAATTTTCACATTTTTTAACATTTAGCAGAAACCAACAGGGGTGTAGTGGAACCGGAGCGGAGCAAAACTTTTGAGGAAGGAACGACACTCCAGTACAGAATCGAAAAAAAAAAAAAAAATCCGCTCTTTTATTTGAGGAAAAATGAAGTAAAAAATAAAAAAAATACTTTAAACTTAGACTAGAAGTGTTCAAAGTTATATTTATGATCATAAATAAACATTCATAATTTGATTTCAGTTTTGTATTTATGCTTAAATTGTGTTTTTGGTTTTCTTATCTCACGTTAAGCACTCTGCCACAGATGAATTTGACACTATAATTACACTGAGAAAAAAAGGACTAGGATTTCCGTGTGGATACATCGTATTTACAAGGGTGCGCTCCTTAAGTAATGTAATTTCATGTATAAAAGTACAGCAGGTGGGAACACCATGCCAAGTCTGGAGTTCGGCGGCTGGATTTCATGTTAAAAACATCTGTCCTCTTTTTCCTTCTCACAGAATGATATGACGTGTTATTACTCTCGTAATATAGGGAGTCATAGATTTAGAAAGAACCAAGGGGGGGGGGACAGTCGTAGGAAGGTGGTAACAACATTATATACGCAAGTTACCACCGTCGGAATGGGTATGGCGTTAATTCTAGATTTGAAATAGCGGTCCCACAATACAAAATTTTCGCTGGCCGGTGGTGTAGATCGTACTATGGCTGACCCAACATTACTTAATGTGGTGACGCGCGTAGCCTGGTAAAAACAGCATTTACATGCCGACTGGATTATGCATTTTTCTCCGTATACTGATTAAAAGACTTAATTTATAAGATACCATACATAAAAAGAATATTTGATACCTTTGAATGCAGTGTTTTCTTCTGTCTCAGTTTCTGGAACCAGCAACACATTATCAGAAGGATTTAAGCTGTAACGAAGGTTGCTATCCTCACTTGAATACACCAACGAAATTGTATGATTAGCGTCTTCATATCTGCTGCCACCAGTTCCCAACCTACATATGACAAAAAAAAAAAAAAAAAAAAGTGTATTATATATATGTGTACTAGCTGAAATGCCCGTTCTTCGCACGGAGAGAATAGTTTTTATGAGATATATTTGAATCCCCCCTCCTTAGGTCTTTTATTTCAATAAAAGTGTAATGATAAAAATACGCCAATACGTACTTTTAACATAAATATTGAGAAACCTTACCCTCACAGAATACGCTTTGAATCATATTGATTTGATTTAAAAAACGGAGCTTGAACTATCTTCCAAAAATCATTTCAAACGGGTCAGACGTTTTCCCGACCAGGAAAACTATGAATTCCACACAAATTTCAATCATTTTTAACATTTTATTTTCCACCTCCCCCAACCCACCAAATGGACACTGATGGGTTTACAACGTAAACAGCATTAGGAGCGTCAATCATTTCAGCGGCCCTGAAAACTATGGATTCGATAATAATATCGATCATTTTCAATTTTATTACATGTCACAATTTCACTACCCCAGGGTGCTAATGCGGCTGAACTTAAACTTAAATGGCATGTAGAGTGTAATTCTTTATCTAAGCGACTATAAAAACCGGTATTGAATTCAGAATTCAGAATTCACTCGTACCGTTCCCAAGATATATTGGTCCAAAAATTTCCGATTTCGGGAGATTTAAGGAGCCATATCTCGGGGACCGTAAGTCATAGAGAGATGATATTTTGCGAATTTTTCAATTTTGAGCATATGTCTTCGTAAAACAACATATCGTAGAACGTTCTAGCAGACCTCTTAAACAAAATATTTGGAAAAAGTTTAGTACTCAAGGAAATTATAGGGTCTAAGTGAATATCGTAGATATATTACAAGAATTGTTCATTCAGTGGCGTATTTAAGGGGGGCTTCTAGGCTTAAGTCCTCCCCAAAATTTTACTTACTATAGTAAAGTGAATGAAATATCTTGCGGAATTTTCACATTTCCAGGCAAAACCCCCCGAAACAAAATCGTAAATAGACCACTGGTTCATCTAGTTGAAGAGAGCCAGTAAGTACAAGGTGCTTATGCTGTATCTTTTGTTTAATGAACTTTTGATTTCCGAAGCAGATTTCATTGTCTTCTTTCTATTCTGTACTTACTTAATTTCTCCATCTTTCGTCAGGTCTTCCAAGTGAGTGCTGCCATCTGGTAAATATCTTCTCACAAAGATTTTCAAATATAAAACGTGAGTTGGAATAGGATTATCCATTGTGTATGCTTTGTACCTTTTAAAAAAGGAAAAAAGTGTTAACATTTTATATTTTTATTTCAATTATAAATGTTCGTAAAAACAGAACATTAATTAGGGACGCGATGGCTCAGTGGTAGAGCGTTCACCTCTGGCGCTTGGGGTCACGGGTAGTGCTCTCAAACGGGTCGGGTTGACCCAACCCCACCCGAGTCGGGTCGGGTCAGCTCGGGTCGGGTTACGGGTCGGGTCGGGTCAGGTCAGCTCGGGTCGGGTCAGACGGGTCAGCTCGGGTCGGGTTGTCGGGTCGGGTTGTCGGGTCGGGTCAGTCGGGTCAGCTCGGGTCGGGTTATCGGGTCGGGTTGTCGGGTCGGGTCAGTCCGGTCAGCTCGGGTCGGGTTGTCGGGTCGGGTTATTCGGGTCGGGTTGTCGGATCGGGTCAATCGGGTCAACTCGGGTCGGGTTATCGGGTCGGGTCAGTCGGGTCGGGTCGGGTCAGACGGGTCAGCTCGGGTCGGGTTGTCGGGTCGGGTCAGTCGGGTCAGCTCGGGTCGGGTCACTCGGGTCGGGTTGTCGGGTCGGGTCAGTCGGGTCAGCTCGGGTCGGGTTATCGGGTCGGGTTGTCGGGTCGGGTCAGTCGGGTCAGCTCGGGTCGGGTTGTCGGGTCGGGTTATTCGGGTCGGGTTGTCGGGTCGGGTCAATCGGGTCAACTCGGGTCGGGTTATCGGGTCGGGTCAGTCGGGTCGGGTTATCGGGTCGGGTCAGTCGGGTCGGGTTGTCGGGTCGGGTCAGTTTACTTTGGTCAACTAATTTTAGGTTGAGCTTAAACTCGGCTGGAGTCGAAAACTGCTGTTTTACACTACGTGCGTAATTAAAAATAGCAATTTTCAATTGATTTTATAGAAGCCATAAATGTATTTTGAACACTTGCAGCTAGTGTTTTTATGGTAAATGCTTATTTTTGTACTTGTGTGTATTTTAATTTTTAAATGTGGAAGATTGATTTTACCAATCGACTGTAATATTAACATCTAGCCAATATGGAGTCTGGATTTAGAACAAAACTAGAAGTTGTTTAAGCAAGGCAAAAAGAAAGATTGGATATGGACGACCAAGCCCAAGCAGGGCAGCGGTAGCTCAGTGGTAGAGAATTCATCTCTGGTGCATGGTGTCCATGGTTCGATCCCAGCTTGTGTTAAGTAGGCTTTGTGGTGGAGAAACGCCGTGTAGTGGGTTTTCTCGGGGTTCTCCTGTTTCCTCCCACTTTCTTCATTCCACCATTTCATTCATTTCTCATGGTCACCATATCCCTTAGCCTCGAAGCAGAATCAAGGGACCTTAAACTCAGGGGTGTAGCTAAGGGGGGGCCATCGGGTCCAGGCCCCCCAAATGGTTTCCTGCCCCCCCCCCAAATGACCAGCTTTAAAAACATCATAGTAAAATTATCTCGCTTTCTTCATTTAAAAGTAACAAAATTATTGACAATAATATACGGTAAAATAGTATGGAGAAATATTGTTTTTCCATACCGATCGAAAAATAGGATACATTTTTGTGACAGCAGATTACACAATTTACTGCGATTTATATTTGACAGTTTAAAGACAAACATTTTAACAAGATATTATAAATACAGCCATAAAACAAAGGTACTAAACTGATTTGTAAGTACATTATATTTTTATATGCTTTAACAAGTATTTTAAAAGACAGAGAATGGAAAATTTGGTGAGAAACAATGTTTTTATTCAGTTTGGATTTCATTCGCTCTCTTTTATTTCTACTCAGTGTAATAAAATAATTGTTTTTTTTTTTAGTCACGAATAATAAATAAATATTTTTGTCAGGAAACTATAAAGAAATTAAGTGAAATTTAAAGAAAATCAATCTTGTGTACATAGGTTCTGTATACAAGGTCTTAAATTTAAATAAAAAGGTAATCAAGAAAAGTTTTGTTGCTTTTTCACCCACCACCTTCGAACATCGATACGTCACCTAACCTGCAAGATCAAAAATAGTCCCCATCAACATCGACGACCTTCTGAAAACGTTCCTGAAGGCCATGGAATTCATCGCGGTAGAAGTTGGTGGGCCGTGAAACGAAGAAGGTATCAGGTGCATTTTGGACTTTTACTAGGGATTTGAATTGGCGGCCTCTAAGGTGATTGTCCAAAGAATGGAACAGGTAATAATCGGACGGTGCAATACCCGGGGAATATAGTGGTTGCAATATTGTTTCCCATCCAAGGCGGAGAATGGTGTCCTGAGTCATCCTAGCCACGTGGGACTTAGCGTTGTCCCGTAAACGAGAACACATTTGCAATTCAGAAGTGATGGCTCCAGAGTTTTGAGTTTTTGTTGAGCACAGCTCAACTGCTGACACTACACAGTTGCATTGATACTCTGACCAGCTGATAGCAGTTCCCGATGCACGATGCACCAAACACACAGAAGGACCTTCTTCTGGTACAGTGCTGGTTTCGGCTGTTTTGAAATCGGTTCATGGGATGCTAACCAATGATGACGGCGCCGTGGAGCTTCGTATAGGACCCACTTTTTATCACATGTCAACGCCCTGTCCAGAAATGGCTCCGAAACAGTAAATAAACCCATGCAACTGCCGCGTTGCCTTCTGGCCCGGAGTCAAAACATGTGAGACCCAACTTGTAGTGCTTCCCAACTTAATGGATGTGCTGCCGAATGGTTTCTCCACACACTGAATTGTAGTCCCAGTTCCTCTTTGTACGTACATGTGTTGGTCTTCTGGCATGTGGTGTTTTCGGGTGTTTGGTCATCGTCCTTAAACTTGTTAAACCATTGCTGCACTGTCCGCGTCGTCACGACACCCTCAACAAAGGCTTGGCATATTTTCTGTCCCGCTACAGCGGCGTTTGACCTCCATTTGAACTCGTTCAGCATACATGCTCTTATGACGCTCTGTGGATGTCCCATGTTCCCTCTGTCTTTACGCAAGTTCACTGTGTATCTGAATTGCCACAACCAGGTAGTATGTTGGATATACCCACACCAACAACTGACGTTCGCCTTATCTCCACTCGCATTCAACTCACGGTGTGAGGTCCAATTGAACACAGACCTCCACGAAAAGGGACAGAACTTTCTGGTTATTTTTATAGTTATGCACAAAAGTATAGCGTTTGGTCCCGGGCAGTAGTTCTTGATTAAGCATAATAAAAACTATCTTGAATATAATTTATGGATAATAATAATAATAATAATAATAATAATAATAATAATAATAATAATAATAATAATAATAATAAATAAGATAAAATAGTGTTTTTAGTTTTCCAGAAGGAAACCAAAATTTTCCTTTCTTTTAGGCCTGAAAAACACTAGCAGCAACACATTTTTTGCTTTGTACATTGTAGCTGCTCCCCCTCAAAAACGACGGGCCCTTCCTACACGAACCTGCTGGCTACACCCCTGCTTAAAGTGAATATTTCATTTTATTTCACCAAGCCCAAGGACATCGATACAAGAACAAGATAAAGATTGGATATGCAAGACGAATTGCATAGTAATCTTGCTCTTGGCCTTGTTTTGGTGATCACCAAGTAGCGATGAGCGTATTTTCTAGCTTTCCGTATAGTATGAAATACCATAATCAAAATCACACTTGGTCTTCATTTGTACCGATGAGGTGAGCATTCTTGGCTCTTGTATAGCATGAAAGATCACCAAGACTACGAAATGCAGGACCAAGACTAGACTGCAAGACAAAGAATAAGACGCAGTATTGATGACCAAGACCTAGGGAGCGAATTGTTTGAATTTCATTTGTTTGGCTGAAAGTGATGAAATAAAATTAGTACTTTATAATTAAATATCAACCTGTATTTTTAAATTCATATTATGTATCTTCTTACGTGCAACTATATATACTGTAAAATACGTTTTAATTACCGAGAAAGAAAAAGTGGTACGGGTCCCGGAATCATAAGAACCTATTTTGGAATGAAAGTTGAAGGGTTGGAAAAAATCACAGGTGTTCTCCTGTTTCCTCAACCCTTATCATTGTAGTTAAACGATTTCCTTTTGTCTCCGCCAAGAGACTCTTGCTACTGCCTTCCGAGAAGACGCCCTGCCGTCCCAGCAGGTGAGAACACTGACCTTGAAGAAAAATTTCGTCACATAGAACTAAAGAAAAAAATAAAATAAAAATAAATAAATAAATAAAATAAAAATAAAAATAAATTTCTCCCACATCGGACATTGGTATCAGTTATAAAAAGAAATAACCAAACCTCAAAAGTGCCAAATATTCATTAAGATGCATATACAAATCCCCGCTTGATCTAGCTAGTGGTTAACGTGTAAGACTTCGGTACACGTGGTCCGGGTTCAATTCCCAATGGGAGTGCATTTTGGTGTTCACCCAGTGTTGTGACCATAGTGCTCTAAAACGGATCGGGTTGAGTCAGCTCGGGTCGGGTTACGGGTCGGGTCGGGTCAGGTCAACTCGGGTCGGGTTGTCGGGTCGGGTCAGTCGGGTCGGGTCAGTCGGGTCGGGTTATCGGGTCGGGTCACTCGGGTCGAGTCAGTCGGGTCAGGTCGGGTCGGGTTGTCGGGTCGGGTTATTCGGGTCGGGTCAATCGGGTCAACTCAGGTCGGGTTATCGGGTCGGGTCACTCGGGTCGGGTCAATCGGGTCAGATCGGGTCGGGTTGTCGGGTCGGGTCAATCAGGTCGGATCACGGGTCGGGTTGTCGGGTCGGGTCGGGTCATCGGGTCGGGTCAGTCAATTCGGGTCACGGGTCGGGTCGGGTCGGTCTTCAACCCGACCCGACCCGACCCGTTGAGAGCACTAGGGGTTCAATCCAAGCCCCCGCCAAGTGAACTTTGTGGTAGACATTCACTTTGTGCGTGGATTTTTTCGGGGTCCTCCGTTTCCTCCTACTTTCTTCATTCCACCATTTCATTCATTACCCATAATCACCGTCTCCTTTAGCCTAGCCGGCATAACCGTGGGACGTAAAACTCAAAAATTTCATATTTTCGGAATTTCATTTTAAGGTAGGGATTCCCACAGGCGGGTTTTAGGACTCGGATTGCCTCCATAAGTTTTTTTTTTTAAGGGGAGAGGGGAGATTTTTCATTGAAAATGGCACGATCAAACTTTAATTATACCATAATTACACTTTTAACAACGCTATCTTTAATACAATTTAGTCTACAATACAAGTTACCCACAGGCGGATCTAGAAGGTAAAAACGGGGGGCAACCAGAACCCAAACTATAATAGGGATATCATGAGTTTACTACGAACTTTCAAAAATTTATAAATACCTTCAACTATTATTGACAGTTAAAAAATCTGGGAGCTAGGCCTCATGGCCTCGTGCTAGATCCGCCTCTGAACTTATCTTGGTTTTATCACATTACATTGAATTAATTTTCAGAAATCGCGGTTAAGTACTGTACTTGGAGGGAAGTACGGACATCGCTGAATGATGATATTGTATTTAATTAGGCCTATGCATTATTTTCAGATTATATATATATATATATATTTTTTTTTTTTTACTAGATTTTCTGAAATATTGCATTGTACTGAAATAATCTTTAAGAACATGTCATAAAACTAGTTGTAACTTGATTTGATTGATATTTAAGAAGTTTACCAAAAAACCTTGTACTAGTTGTTTTACCAAAAACTCTTTTACTTATTTACTCTGTGTATATCCGTTTGAGAAACACAAACTCTCAAGTAGTTCTTAATGGATCACCATCAATTTTAGCCAGGGTGTAGAAGGTGAAACATTGGGGATTAAGTTCGTTAATGAAGGCAATCTATCAAGTTGATCCCAAGATATGGACAATCAAAAATCGGTTCCCCATTTATTCGTATGGAAGTAATTATGAATATCATCCTTACCTGATAGACTACCCGCAGTGTTGTTCAGATTAGCGGGTTAGTATAATGTTCAGGATGTAAAAAATACTATTGTGTGCATGCAGGGCCGGCTCTACCATATGAGCAATACGTGTATTTGCACAGGACGGCAAAACCTGTCATAACTATTTTATTTAAAATAAATATTTCCCGTTGGAAACAGACTTCATGATGATGGTACTTAAATTTACTAAGCTGACCTTCTATTTGAACACTCCGTTCATAAATCATGTTTAGGTCGCATTAGTTTAAGGTCACATGGACAGTGGTAAATCAAATGGTCAAACAAATCCCAGCATGAATTGCTTGATTGTTGTAAAATACAAGAACTCAATTCTCGAACAGTAGCGAAAGAACATATGTTCCACTTAGTTATCACAATTTTGATATGAAAACTAGTCTTTGTCACAAAGAAATTCCTTATCATTGAAGGTGGAAACATTTTTTTTTTCTTTTTTTAATTTCTTAACATATGCAGAAGGAAAATCAAGAAATGATGATAAAAGAGCTAGTTGCACTGGAATTGCAAACTGATATATTGGGGATTGAAGCTCGATATTGAATTCTATAAAAAGGACTACCATCTTTCCTCTGCAGTTTATTGCTTTATCTTTCACTAATATAATGGATTATTATTTAAAGAAAAAGAAAACACAACGAGATTGAGGCCTTTCTGAAATTTGTTTGTTTAGGCCTTTCTGAGTGCGACTGTTTCCCCTTCCCTTCGATGTCCATGAGGGGGTAGCATATTTAAAATCGTGGCTTTTAAAGATTTGTTCTTTCTGAAGAGAGAAGGGCGGCAAATAATGTCATTGTACGGGCAGCAAATCGCCTCTGGCCGGCCCTATGTCTGTGAAATACAATGCTAAAATGAAACTAAATAGCTTTCTACTCGATAAATCTATGAGTGGAGAATGGAATATTGAAATTCAAAAATTCAAACTTCAATTTCCACATTGTATGCACTGTGACTAACCAAACTTTTTGACGTGGTGTAGCTACACTGACACTTCCACTTATATTTGTCCTTTGTCAACGGCGATGTTATGCGGGACAAGATGATCAGTTTAAAGTGAGGTCTGAACCATTGTAATATGATCGATGCTTTCCGACTTTTATTTATTTACTTATTATTTTTGAATCAACAGATCATACCTCAGTTTGTTGAGCATCTGAGTTTTTTTCATTCCGCGTTTTTACCCTTACACATACGTGAATAGTGACCCACACATATAACATTAAGAGCAGCTTAAAACATGCATGCTCTTTAATGGGACTGCTCGAACATATTGTGGGTTTTCGCCTTACAATCAATATTACCGAACGTTTGAGACCACTTGACTTCACAAACCGATAGGAATCGAACCGAGTTCTGGTACACCATAGATACTCGCTCCAGTCATTAGATTAGGAAGGAAGGCATGAAAATAAGTGTTACAAATAGAATAGATGAAAAACAACAGTACATAAAACAAACGGAACCACAGAGAATGAAGGAAAACGAAGTAGAGCAGATTAATAGTTTTTGGTGTAGTCCCAGAAGATAGTATACAATAGTGTAACGGGCTTTACTATTCAGGGGAACTGTTATTTTTAATGCATTATTACGAATATTTGGTGCATAGGGATGTCTCGAAAATGTGCTGTACAAGTGATTTTTTCGGCTCTATTGGAAGAGCCGTGTCTCGACTCGAATTTTTTCAGGAAAATCCTGTCTCGACTCATCTCGTGCGCATCCCTACTGATGCATCATCCCTATATCATTATTGTATTATCTATTTTCTGTCTATATATTAAAATTCTAGGTTTATATATTTGCGGTCAAATAAAGTTTATATTTTTTGTGTCCAATTCCTTTTTACAATGAGATCTCGGAATCCACAAGCTTTAGAAAGATGCTGTTTTCACTGGTCAATTTCAAACTTTGTGTAGAGCTGCCAGTACTCATTCAAAATTAAATAAAAAAACTGCCGTTATTGTTCTAATCAATATTTTATGGGTCATTTTGAGCCCATAAGATTAGTATTGTCGCTAGGTCGAAGCAAAGGTTCATATCCTTTTGTTAGACAACCAGTAGAGGAGCTGTGTAGAGCAGGTTGAGAGATATTGCAGGCACTTTGCTTACATCTGAAAAGGAAAACCTATTGCATGTTAACAACCTCAAAGGCTTCAAGAGCCACAATGAGGCATACTCAGACGGATACGGATTTATAAGGGGAAAAGTCCATTTGACATCGTCTGTCACATCTCCAAGTTTGACACAAACTCAACACAACATATATACATTAACAGCTACGTTTACATCTTTGTTTATAGCAATTCTCTCCCTTTGTGAGTAGTTCTGTCCTTCACTTATGTGTGTAAACAGGCATGCACGGACACAGCGAGGAAGTGGAAAAGAGATCCATGATCATATCAGAATGATGCTCTGAGTAGACAGCGCAGGTTCACCTAGTTTATATTAATACATTATTCTTCTTACTTACGGGAAATGGCGCTTCCACTATTTCCATTGATGGAACGCTCCTGGTATGCGCTCCGACTATTCGTGTTAGTCACGAGACGAGACGAGAAATAAAGCTTATAGACGTCTCGACTGATCTCGATTCTCGTAGAACTCTTTCTGTGAGGGGAGACTGGAAAGTTCATGAAATCACCAAGAAGAAATTTACCTGGAAGAACCATTTTAATACACAATTCAACGTATTCCCCCCGAAGCTCAATACACTTTTCACAACGATGTTGAAGCATTTCTAACCCTTGCAAATAGAAGGTCTTGTCATGTTGTGCAAACCAGCTCTCCACCTCCGCAATGAGTGCCTCATCGGATGTAAAATATTTCCCTTTGAGATGTTTTTTTGGGATGTGGGAAGAGGTGATAGTCGGAGGGGACCTATCAGGTGAGTAGGGTGGGTGAAATACGCAGGTGAAGCCCAGATCCACCAGCAATTGCATGGTTTGATAAGCCTTGTGGAAGAGTGCATTGTCCTGGAGAAACTGAACACCACTGCTCACTTTTCCCCGGCGTTTTTTCTTAAGAGCCTGCTTGAGCTCAACCAAATGGTTGGAATAAACCCCAGCATTGATTGTTTCACTCTTTTTAAGATATTTGATAAGGATGGCACCGTCCTTATCCCAAAACACCGATGCAAGCACTTTTCTAGCTGATCTTTGGCTTCGGAACTTCTTCGGTCGGCCACTCCATGGATTGTTGTTTAGTCTCTGGATCATAGTAGTGCAGCCATGTTTCATCTTCTGTCACCAGACTGCGCAAGGACTCCCCAGGGTTTTGAAACTTTGGCGAAATTTCCTGTGACATCTGCACTCGTGCTCTCTTCTGGTCAGCATTCAAGCATTTTGGGATCCATTTGTCACTGATCTTCCGCATGTCCAAATGTTCTACTATTATGGAACCCACACGCTTACGCGATATCATCACACACGCAGCAATGTTTTTGATCGATATGCGCCTATCCTTCATGATTATGTCATGCACTTTGTCAATGTTTTCCGTTGTCACCGCACTTGAAGGCCTGGCTGAGCGAGGTTCATCTTCAGTCTCACGATGACCAGTCTTAAAACGCCTCACAAACTTCGCTACTGTTTTATATCCAGGAGCGTGTTCCCCCAAAGTATCCTGCAAAGTTTTATGAATTTCCATAGAGGATTTGTCTTGCACCACAAAAAAACTTGATGACACTTTAAAGGTTATTCTTCTTGAATTTCCTTAGATCCTCCGCCATATCTTCTTACAGAACCTGCAACAAAAGAAATAACAATGATAAAATGATCATATACGGTGTGAGAGGTTCACAATATATGACCTTTGTAATGACTATAATGATATGTTTAAATTTTTATTTCTTCTTGGTAATTTCATGAATTTTCCAGCCCCCCCCCCTCGTAGTTTCGTTTTTTCCAGCTTTCCTTGTTTCGTTTTGTAAATTTAAGCCCATACAATTTATCAGAGTTTTTCTGCGTCACGAGAGGTCCATCAAGTGTGTGATATAACAACATTTACACTACATTTGTTACTAGAGTATATTGTGTAATGATTTGTGTATCTTAAAACGTTGATAAATGCTCTTCATTGTGTTCGCACAATTATTCTATTAATTTATACTTTGTATACTGTGAATCATGTAACACCAAAGCGGTTTTTGAGTTCTAAGACTTGGATGAACTAGTGTTGCTCATTAATGTTGGAGTAGTGAAATTTCTAGTCTTGTCTCGATTTTAAAAAGGTACCGTATTTCTCATTTCGTCTCGAGTGGGCACCACTAGCCCGACAAAAATGATTTGATCGTTGGCTGAGCTGAAATTATAACTAAATATTTCGTAACAAAACATAACATTATCAAATACGGAAGGCAATAGCTAGAAATGTTTTATTCTTAATCAATTGATGCAAACAGATGCTAATACAATGTCGTGTTAGTTTATAATTTCCTGCAATTTCAGCATCTCAGACTTCAAGTCATTGCTGTCGACCTATACCGATTAGCTATCACGCATGGTTTTTATAATGTGTACTGTCCCAGTTCGATATAGAGTTGCGTTCTGAGTCAATAGGGAGTTACTTGATTTATAATCTAGCGATCTTGGTGTAGCAAATAAACTATAAGTAATATCGATATTAATATTAAAAATTTTAATATTAATTAAATTAAACCATTATATTAATAATATTAAACCATATACTTACCAATGATCACTGAATCGAAGACAGTGTGCAGTATCCGGCATATCGAGACCAACATTTGGAGACAAATTGTGAACGTTGCAACTCAACTCAGATCTGCTTTGCAAAATTTTATGTTTTCCTTCTCTGTACATTTTCCTTTTATCTGGATTTTCGGCGATTATTCCTCCATGCAGTTTTACGCTATCAGTATACTCCATTGTTGGAATGCTTCTTCCATTCATAATTTTTATATTTGATTCCATTGTTTCCTGGAAGTTCTGGATGGAATTGATCGTTGCGACGATTTGTTGTTGTTTTGATTCAGTGATTATATTTTTTGTGGAAGCGTCATTATGTGGGAAGGTGAAATGTTGATGAATATTATTAACAGATGTCGCTGGTGCCTCAGTCACAGCGCTTGAAAGTATTTGTTCGACTTTTACGGGACTACCCAGCCTTTCATTGTAGCCAACACCCTTCTTCTGAAATATTACACTCTTTTCTTCTTCAGATAAAAGTTTTCCTAAATGCTCTGGTTTAGTTGTGGTTACTGGTGGACTTGTCATTTCTACAAAAGTTTTATCTGATTGGTAATCTTTTTCGATATACCCCACAGAATGCTGTTTCTTGTCTGGCATAATGTGTTGTACGCTGAACGTTGTGTTTGAGGCATTCAAAGAATCAAATGGAAACATATTGGGGTCACTTGTTGTTGACGATGTAGTTGAATTATAATTTTCTAATTTAATTTCATTTGGTACATCAATAAATTTGAAATTACTAAACATATTATTTCGCATTGGATTTTTATTTGAACTTTCATTTTGTTGAAAAGTTGAATTTTCATTTCTATGTTTCAAAGAGGTATTATTTGGTATTGGATGCTTACTTAACTGAAATATGCTTGATTCGGGCTGCAAATTGTCGCCATTTGTAGGAAATTCTGCAGATCGTGGTTTACGTATATTTTTAGCTTCATAAGTGTCATCAACTGACAATTTTTTCTCGATATTTAAAGAAGGCTGTTTGTCTTTTGATGGAAGAATTTGATTCATAATTCCTTTGTGATCGCGAAGCTTTTTATAAAGATTTGCGACATTATTTTTATGATCACTTAACTCAGACGGTAATTTATTATTCGTGTCCTTTTTCAGAGATAACAAAATAGAATTAAGCTCATTATTTTCATGGTCATACTGTTTATCTCCAATTCCTTGAGGATTATAGTCTAAATTATAATCCCTTAGATTTTCTGGGAATGGTTCCTCGTTCCACAATACTTCTTCGTTCTCAAGAGCACTGGTGCCTTCGATACCCTCATCATTATAGAAAATCGTATGTTCTTCGGCATTATCGAATGCGAAAGGATAATAAAAATCATTGACAGGTTCTGATTTTAACAATTGTTCAGAATTTGTCGTATCTATTTTTGGTTCTGTCTCTGTGCTTAATTGTTTGTCGGTTAAAATAGTTGATTTGTCGTTACGCGTAACAGAGGTAAAGGTCGGTTCATTGGTGGTTTCAGATGTCCACAATTGTGATGAGGAAATCAATTTACTTGTACTTTCAGAAGAAATTGTGGTTGATGTTTCACCTTGTTTCTTGTTTTCCTGAGGAAGCATTTCACTTTTATATTGTGGACAGGAACAACAAAATCCCTAGAAGAAGAAGAAAAAAGTAGATGAAGTATTGTCCATGAGACGAGATGAAACAGAATTTTCGTAACGAGATACATCCCATAAAAACAAATTATACTTCACTGACGTATTTAAGGGGGCTTCCGGGCTTGAGCCCCCCCCACGAAATTATATTTATTATTTTAAAGTAAATGAAATATCTTGGATAATTTTCATATTTCCAGGAATAAAATTTGCAAAGCCCCCCGAAACAAAATCGTAAATACGCCACTGTTATACTTCATCATTATTATTACTGTGGAGCACCGAACGTTGCTGATAATGAAAATGACTTATTTCGGGGAATATGGGCAATTAAGCCAAAAGGTGGTTAAACAAGGGGCGAGTAAGAGTCCACTATATTATTATTATTATTTTGTATTGAAGGAATACTTCAAATGCATTTTATGTAGGCGCGCACCCAGAAGTTTATGTTGGGGGGTCCGAAGTTTGTTTTTTTTTTGGGGGGGTCCACCAGTATAGTGAAACTGCTGTTATTCTACAGTCGATAAAACGATAAGCAATATCAAAGTACTGCCACTATATACTCAGCAAAAATAATACAACCTTTTTTATTTTAAAGGAAAAGAAACAGTACAAATGTAGCGTAAGATAAAATGTTTAAGGTAGCATATCAACAATTTCTCTTCTATTCTAAAGGAACTAAGTTTTCTTAACAAAGTGTAGTACTGACTGTCGAGCTACGAAGTTTGGAGGAGGGGGGAGGTCAGACCCGGTGGACCACTTCCATGGTGTGCCCTTGATTTTATATAACCATGAAGATAGTTTTAAATGTGAATTTCTAAACGCCTTTAAATAAACCGATTGAAAGGCTTAGGAAATTGTTATTCGTTGAGAAAGAAAAATATTAGTTGGAATGCTACGTCATACATAGCAAGAATAGGTCGTATACAACGGCGCCGATTTCTCTGTAACTTTGGAGGGGGGGGGCATTCTTAAAAAATACATACAACAATACATATAACAATAAAAAATACATATTCATAAAAATACATGGGACCCACATGAGCTTTGGGGGGGGGCGGGCCCCTCGCCCCTCAGGATCGGCACCCTTGGTCGTATACAGATAATAATAGATGTATTATTTGAGAAGTAAAATACTTGTATCTGTTGAACCTCCGTATCAGGTAGATCTGTACCCGGAAACTGCATTTCGGACAGGAAAGTCCGACTGTTACTACTTTTAAAAATTAAGTTGAAAATTGATACTTAGTCTTCCATAGGTAGTATTTTTTTTGGACAATGTTTAGCAGAAGGGGTCCAGCTCTTTTCTCTAAAAAAAAATGTTACAATTTAGGTAGTTTCTCTTCACATTATAGGTAGTTGAGGTTAGTTTAGGCTACTTTATGTTAGGTTATATTAGTGTAGGGATTCAGCATAATTATCGAAAAAAATCATAGAATTTCGCTTATTTCTATTAATATTAGGTTAGTTTAGGTTAGTTCAGGTTAGTATAAGTTAGTTTAGGTTAGGTTATGTTAGGTCTAAGTACTTACACCTTCCATTTCTCCCGTAAATTTGAATTTTTTTTACGTCCTTCTGGACGCCGTCTGCTAAACATTTACCTTTTTTCTTTCGTTTTACCTTAACTTCTAGGAAGGCTGTACCCATTGGCACTGAGTTTTCCCAATTCCATTGCTGGCACTATTGACAATGGAGTTATCTGTGTGCGCGCACCTATCTATGTGTATATACATGTAGGTAATATCACTGCTTTATCCAATCTCGTCGATTTCAGGAAAGGATCTATACGGAACTCTATAGGGAGAGTATATTTCATCACCTTCATGCTACACCTATACCCAAAAATTTGGAGGGAATTCTAGAAGTTGGGGTGGGGGTAGAATTCTCTTTCTCTAACATACTGCATAAATGACTGGCCAATAAATCCTAAAGCCTTATTGTTGCACGGTCACAAGTGTGCTAAGTTCAGAAAACATCTCCAACAATACTCTACAACAAAATTAATCCTACAACTTCCAATTATTTACGTTTGAAAGCTATTGTTTAGCTTTGGGGGGCCAGTTTTTTCACTTTTTTTTTTTTTTTTTTTTTTTGCGATATTCTATTCCGATTCGTTCGGTTTATGGTTTCATACGTTAAATTATGATCCATAGTAGTGGTGGTAGTAGTAGTAGTAGTAGCAACAGCAGCAGTAGTAGTAGTAGGAAGGGTTAGAAGCCATGTAGGGGTTCGTTGGGTTCCGTTCTCGACATGAAATGGGCAATCACTTCCACTTACCTTTACCTTTACTTTACTGCCTTGAAAAATTTTGTACGATATTTTCTCAACATTATCAACTCATTTCTTCCGTAAATAATCCTGTTTTTTCACTAATTTTGGCCCCTCATTTCTAAACAATTACCCATTTAAACTGTTCATTGACCAAATACTTCCTCGTAAACCAGGAAAAAGCAAAAACTATAAGCAACCTTTTTCTGAAAACAACAACGCAATGACGATTTAATTGTAAGAGCAATTATAACATTAAAATAAATTAGAACTTTCAAAAAAGCATAAAAAAAAAGTTCGTGCCCCGGGTGAGGATCGAACTCACGACCTTGAGATTATGAGACTCACGCGCTGCCTACTGCGCTACCGAGGCACCTACTTCAAATGCTCTATTTTTCAATATTTCAAGGAAAGTATATGCTTACATTTCAATAGCATCTCGATTTTTCCTTTGAAACAGAAAGAGAAAAGTTCTCCTTTCATAAATTTTATTGTTTTTATAGCATTCGAATTTTAAAATTACATATTGTATTTCTTTATAACTCTAACAAAATACAAAAGCTCAACATATTTAAATCACGATCAATAGTCAGTGTATTCTTAACTCAAATTACAGAGAAAATTCTCTGTGATCAAACATAGAGGGCTCTGTCTGTACATTAGGTTTTCATGTGTGCAGGAGTGCAGGAAAGAAAAAACACTCGATCTTATTTTGTCTGCTAAAGCTACGGCTAAAGCGCTACAGCGACAGACAATACAATGCGTGCACTAGGAAACACGTAATGTGGATCTGAATCTTCATTATATGTAGGCCTATATCAACACTTACAACTTTCCATTCATTTATACCTTACCTGACTATTTTAATTTATGAATAAAAGAAGTTGTTATCCGACTTCTAATTTAGGATGATGTTTGAACATTTAATTTTCATTTGAACTGAAAATGTGAGCTTCATGTATTAATAAATACCGTATATACTGTAGAGAACAGTGGGCATTAGCATAGAATGAAAATATTCCTATAGAAACATTTTACTCTGTGGCATTAGAGATGGCTTGATTATCAAAATCTGGAGCAAATAGACCTAGTAGTTATATTGAATTGATTATGTGTTATAATGAAATATCGAATGTTAAAATAAATATAAATACGGTATCTTCTATGCTTTGTGTACTTAAAAAATAACCCAATTACCTGCATGAAATTAATATTTGTTCAATCTTGGGTCTCTTACCGTGTCAGGTAATTTTACGACGCATTTCACACATCAGCCCGGCTAGCTCAGTCGGTAGAGCATGAGACTCTTAATCTCAGGGTCGTGGGTTCGAGCCCCACGCTGGGCGTAGCTTTTTGTCTCAAATACACGATTGTTAAGATGTTAGAAGCTCATAACGTAAGGCTAAATGAGGCAAATTGTTTTAGCTTTTGAAACCAGACACTTAGGACCAAGTTGCTATTGAGAATGTACACTCATGTCCAAAATTATTGTCGCATATCTATAAATATGTTGTTGTAGGAATATAATTTGATAACGAATTCGCCTGGTATTTCTTATAATGTTAGTATGTGTATAATCGGCGGAGACATGTATGTGGCAGATTTCATATCAAAAGAGCAGTAAATAATAACAATAAAACTTGTCCATTTAGCAATATTTTGTTTTATCATTCTAATTTTCGTATTTATAATTCTTTTCCTATGAAATTTACCAGAAATATACATTTCCCGATTATAAACATAGTATCAGTATTAAAAGTACCCTGTAAAATCACTACCAGATTATATTCTTACAAGACAGTTATAGATAAGCGACAATCATTTTGGACACGAGTGTACCTATGAATGATATAAGTTCTTACTATTTTAAACTGCCTGCATTCATAGATGTTTTCCTCAGAATCTCTATTTCTGAATTTTCCTATATTCCTTTAGGCCAGAACTCACTCGTGGCTATATGAATACCGGGAGATCCATGTTCGATTCCCAGTGGAAGCTCACATTTGGCTTGTAGTCAATTACATTAGAAGAGTAAACGGGATCATCCCTATCTTTATAGTAAACAAAAATAGCTATTATTATAATGCAGACCCTTTTTTAATCCTCAGAGATCGATACGAAAGTAATTTTCAAGACGACTGATACCTACGTTTCAGTAGTCACTAGGAGGATATGAATGCGTATCACTACTTCCTGTTCCCAAGGGCGTCGATTTTTCAGTAAATTGGGGGGGGGGGGCACTCAGACGCAGAAGGTATATATATGTGGATGTTAAGACAAATTGCATTCAAATTATGCCAAATATTGTATATTCATAAATACACTAGGGGGGCACATGAACTTTGGGGGGGAGGACCCCCAGGATCGGCGCCCTTGCCTGTTCCTGATAATTATAAGCAAAAATAAATATATATATATTAGCTAGAATATTTCAGTAAGGTATACTAATGCTAAAATGAATGAATGACTGTAGTGTGGAAATCAGTGTTCTTCCAGGTATATGTCAGAGGGAAAACAGCTCCCTATCTATCCCATAACTAGAGGTAAGCACGGACATGGATAACAAGAATTTTAATGATCGTTCTTCTAAACATTTAGGGCCTTATGCAGAGACGTTCTGACGCGTAATTAGTGCCATATTAAAGAGTTCGATTAACTATGTTTCCTGCAGTAGTCAGTCCTTTAGTATCACGCTAATCATACGTCAAAACGATTCTGCATAAGGCCCTTAATATTTACATCTTCTATTAAAGTGTGATTATTCATTCGGGGCAAAATAATCGTCAGAACAAAGTTGAGTTTCGTAAATTATTTTCTCCTTTTCTCTTCTATTAAACTTTATAATAAAAATGTGAACTACTAATTAGATTTTATGGGAGTTTGTGAGAGATGGCTTATTCTTCGTACTGGAGGGTCTCATTATTTCCATTTCACCTTTGTCTCACGAGCAAAGACACTTATATCTTAGGACAAACTCGCTATTTTATTTGTTTATTTTTATTAAACTTCTAAACTATGTTATGCATAAGTGTCGGAAGTCTTATCGAACGGCTATATCCGTGCGTCTGTCTGTCTATTGAGGGTTTCTCAACCTGGAGGTCGCAAAGAGAAGTATAATTAGAATCTATTTTAAAATATTTTTAAATATTATTTTGAATTTTGTTCTGGTAAGCATTAAAAAAATATATTTATACATACTGTTAAGAACAACAAAAACTAAATCTACTGAACATTTTCAACAGGGGCAGAGTTATTTAAAAATCAATTTAAATAAAAGAGGTACGATATGAAACTAATGAGAACTGCATATTGAAATACCAGAAAAATACAAATGCAACAAAATCTGCATATTGAAATACAATTAAAATTGAAAGCTAATTAGATACTTGAGAATGGTGTGATTTCACTAGTGTGGCAATGTCCGGTTCAATCTTTGTGACGCACATTATCAAGTCATTTAAAATACTTAATAACTTTTTAACAATTATCAAAGATTTTTTTAACCGAAATTAGAAATCGCTTTATTTTTTTCATATGACCCAAAATTAAGGGAGTTATGAAGTTTTAAAATTTTCAAACGACCTCTATTTTCAAACAGTATGACGGATCGGATTCGATATTTGTAATATGAATGAACTAACCAAATTTGGTTTCAATCCATTTAATTTTATGGAAGTTACTGTATCCATTATATACAAGAAATGGATTATTTTATTACAGAAATAGATGGATATCGTGAGATCTCCGCAATAGATATATTAAAAATCCCACACAAGCTTATTAGAAACCAAAAATTATAACGGTATCGTTTTCAAGAGGATGTTTAAATGGAAGTCGTGCTAGGAATTAGGTTGAGAATCACTGGTCTATTGACAGATATCAAAGTAGAAACGGAAATAGATCAAGAATGTTTCACCTCTGATTTTATTCCTGAGACTCCTCTATTGCTGATGCCGCTATTTTCCATACCATCTCCACTAGTGGGTAATTTAGGAAATTACGAGTACTTCAGTGTTTTGTAACGAAATTTCGATAATGTACCTTTCAAGTTACATTACTATTTTCCACAATAAATCCACTACAGTAACCACAAGTAATTTTTTTTTTCTTTTTGTACCATTTGTTTTGAACTGCCCTTCGTAGGTCGTAATCATAAAACCAGAAAGCAGACGACTTTCTACAAGTGTATATCCTAGCAAAAATAATCATGATGATAACTTACTTGACTGTGTGGTACTAGCTTTCCTTGGTGGTATACCAATCCGCATGTTGGGTTTCCAGTGATATCATCACAATGTGTGAAATTTCTTCCGATTCTTTTGCTCGGGATTATTTCTTCAGACGCCAATCCATTAATCATCTTCGTTAAGAAAAAGAAGAAGTAGTATTCAATTTTACAACTCCTAATATATATTTTTTTTTTCAGGAGCATATATGAAGAGTGTATTTCCAAAACATGCTAAATCCATTTTGTAGAATTATTCAGAAAGGGCAACAAACTATATCTTTTTACATTGAAATCAGGGCCGTGCCGTGGAAAATGAGCGCCCGGGGCTAGAGTATACGACGGCGCCCCCCACACATATATTCCAAGTAATTTTTCCTTTCTTTTGCCTCTTTTTCTCCCGATTTTTTCGCCCCCCTTACTTCGGCACCCGGGCCTTCGCCCCACTCGCCCCCTCACGGCACGGCCCTGATTGAAATACTTTGGCAAGTGATATTTCAAACACAATTACCACAGAAAATAATGTCATTTGACTAAAGTAATTACAAAATTTAATATAAGAGGTTCCATAGTGTACTCCTCCATATTCAATTCAAAATCGGACATTTTTGGATTTAGCAAGGTTTGGAAATACACTCCCCATATGCTCATTCTAATTAGGGAAGGACAAAATAAACCGGGAGATCAGATTTTGAAACCGAAACACTTTCAAACTAGAGGCATTCAATATTCTAAACAGAACGAGAAATAATAGATTAATCAATTCCGATTTTAATGTACTGATAAAAGAGGGGAGGTCCACTCTTTGGATGCCGAGTCAAAAAAAAAAAAAAAAATAGTACTGTTGGGGATTTGTACAATTTCGGTTAACATGTTTTTTTCTTTGATCTGGCAACAGTGAAAAGAGCACTGAGTGAGAGTGGAATGAGAATATGGGAGGAAACGGGAATAGCCTAGAAAACACACGGAAATAATGTTGCCCACCAGAAAGTTACTTGGGCGGGGATCGAATCAGGAACTCCACACGCCAGAGGATGTTGTGCCAAGTTTGCAACTGAAAGTTATAGCGTGTTCCTACCACTTCGGGTTTTAAATTAAACCACCGCTAATTTTAGAGTTTTTCTGTAATATTTTCAAAACAAATAAAAATATTCGGAAAGTAGAAACGTAGTGAACTAGACAATACGATTTTGCATGTAAAACCGTTATCACAACTCATCTGTCTGCTTTCGATTTAGAACTGAAGATAGATTTAGCATTTTTTTTTTTTTTTTTGCGGGTTCTGTAAATAGCGGCATACCAAAAGCAGATAGGTGAATTGTGGTAAAGGTATCAAATGCAAAATCGTATTGTCTGGTCCACTACGTTTCTGCTTTTCGAATATTTATATTTGTTTTGAAGATATTACAGAAAAACGCAAAAATTAGCGGCAGTATTTTAGTTTCGCTGTAGTGAAGACCCTTAAGACGCTTAATCGATCGCAGGAAATAGGTTATCGCTATTTACTACACTTTATAGGATTAACTTTAAAACCGGAAATGGTTGATTTCTACAACTTCCGGTTTGAACATCACCCCCATCAAGGGACTCGGTTCCTAACTTTTGACCAGTGGCGGCTCGTGCTTTGAATTTTAGGTGATACACAATATATGACCTCGGTTTTCATTATTATTATTATTATTATTATTATTATTATTATTATTATTATTATTATTATTATTATTATTATTAATAATAATAATAATAATAATAATAATAATAATAATAATAATAATAATAATAATAATAATAATAATAATAGTTAGTACAAACAATAATAGCAATTTCGGCATACTTCTAGCATACAATGGAGAAGCTCATTTTGCATGATTTTTGACATACCCTTAAAAATTGATGCGTTTTCTAAAACTCTTGAGAGCGCTGTCAAGTTCAGCACTGAAATTAATTAACCCACTAAATACGCCTGGATTTGAAGAAGAGTCTGTTTCATCATATCCTCTTAAAGCCAATTCGAAAAAAAATGAAATCTTTGAGTTTTACGTCCCACGGTTATGCCGGTTAGGCTAAAGGAGACGGTGATTATGAGAAATGAATGAAATGGTGGAATGAAGAGTGGGAGGAAACGGGAGAACCCCGAGAAAACCCACGCACACGGTGTTTGTCCACCACAAAGTTCACTTGGCGGAGGCTGGGATCGAACCCGGGACCCCAAGCACCAAAGGTGAACGCAAGCCAGTTCGAAGGCGTCACCAAACCGAATTCAATTGATGATTATATTCAGCACGTTCCTGTTTTGCGTCACTTCTTGATTGTGATTCTCAATGGATCGCTTATAACCAGCATCTAGTTGAGCAGCAATATTCACATTTCCCAACACAGTGAGATTAATAACGTGTTTCATATGAGCTGACGAATTTTCATGTTTTTTTTTTTTATTTTTATTTTGAGTTGAGTTGATTTTAAGTTTAACGTCCCGCTCAGCAGCGAGGCTATATAAGACGTGGACCTACTGATTAACGTGGAATCCGAACCACATGAGCTCCTGCCGGGAATCGAACCCGGGTCTCCTTTTTTTTATTTTGTCGTGCAGATGCGGGATATCCAGAACTCCTTTTTTACTCCATGCATCTTCCCCCGCCCTGAACAACAAACACGGAAAACAAAACAAAGCATTTTTAATTTCACATCCACGTAACCACTTATGCTGTTCGTACAACGTACAAACCATCGAAATTCTCCCCCTCAAAGACCTTTTAGTAAGAGAGGTGCTATCCCCTAGCAGCCAAAGACGTGGGTCATAGTAGGCGGAAGAGGAAAGTGAAGAAAGACAAGGGTTTCGTCCCGTATGTTCTCCTACAGTCCCTTTGCGAGGACATTTGAGTTGAGGACAGAACTTGCAGTCCTCCCCCCCCCTCATTAACGCTATTTTTCTAAAAAAAAAAAAAAACTGCTCTCCAACTCTCTCATTTACCCACAAACACATGAAAAGGAAAACATTCTCTCTATGCTACCAAATTTCTACTCATTCAAGCACGAGTGTATTAAATATTGACACCCTCAATCTGTCTTCACTCTTTCAGGGGTCGCCTTTACTGTCTCCATAGCTGCCTTGACCTTACTTGGTTGACAGAACCAGTATTTATGACCACTTGGCAAACTCGTATTTAGGCAAGGTGCAAGTTTCCTCCATCACTCTGTGTACAACTTGGAGGAGCGGACCATTCCCCTTCAGACGAGAACCGTAAAACCAATATTGCAGGGGGAAAGACGGTGGAGAATTTCCAGTTCCAAAGCGTTTTATTTTGGAAAAGTTGTTTTTGTTAGTAGGCTTGCTTGCAAAAGATCTGCAAACATATAGATCCTTATGAGGCACTGTAAGGATCCTCGTATTCCCGCACCTCGCAACCCACGCAGTGGCCCAGCTGGGGAGTTTGTCCCAAGCAAAAAGCTATTACAAATAAAAATTGAAAATATTGGAAGGAGGTTTGTACAAACATGCAAACATTAAGAGAAACCGCCACTGCTTTTGACTACTTTCCTTGTCAAAATTGATGGTGACTCATTAAGTAGTTCTTGATATTTCTTGTCTCCCTCAATTTGGTGGTCTATGCCATGAAAAATTCGCTAGTATTAACTCTTAAAATGTTTAAAATTAGACACTAATTACAAATGGAATTTCACATAAAAACATATACATATAGTGGCTCACTCACCTTCATAAAACGAAGCCTGTATGTTTGAAGAATTGGCTCTTGCCGGACTCGCAAAACAAATGGATTTAGAAGATAAGCGTTTCTTTTCGTAGCTGGATCGAACACTGTATTTATCACGATCAATTCATGATGCTCTGAAACCTAGGAGTAAACGGAAATTGATATTAATGTCACTAATTCATATACAGGGTGTTACAAAAATTTGTCATAATATTTTCGGAATAAATCCCTCACATTAAAATAAGAAAAAAAGTTAATATAGACCTGTGATTGGAAGTGCATAGTTAGGTAGCTGTAGGGACCGAAAACGTGAAAAAGTGAAATTTAAAGGTCCATAGTTCCACTAATATAGGACCGATCGTAGTCGTGTCAAGACATAACTGAGGAACCAGTATGTGAACTATCCAAATATCCATCTTTCAGAACCTCCGGTACTTGTACAATCATTTTTAGAGAGATTGTTAGGAAATCCTTGATCACTCTCCACCTACCTCTCTAAAAATTGGTGTGCAAGTACTGGAGCATTCTTAAACATAGATATCTGGATAGCTCATATACCAGTTCCTCAGTGATGTCTTGACCCGACTACGATAGATCCCATAGTAGTGGAGCTATGCACTTTTGAAGTTCACGTTTTCGGCGCCCAAAGAAAAACAACAGAGCATCGGCAAGTCTGATTCGCTTACTCTCGTTTCCACCATAGTTTGATTGGCTACTTTCGTTTCCGCCATGATTGTTGGCTCAAAACATTGCGATCCTATTGGGCGGAGTGGGCAGAGTAGGGGTGGCGAAACTGTGACGTATGGCTTCAAGATTTTGTTGTAAGGGCAGATCCTCTATTTTATAAGATCCTTGGGTTTCATTATTATTCAAGTAATTAAAAATCAATTTTCATTTATAGGTAACAGTTTTAATCGAAACAAAATCCAGTCTAAAGCGAAATTCCAGAACAAATGAAATATATAGCACCTATTCTATATCAGATATAGATCTATGTCTTTACTTCAAAGCACAGTAACTACCACCAGGAATCAAACCTGCTCTCCTGTACAGGCATCGAAGTTCTAACCCACGAGGAATCTCATCGATGTATGTTTGGTTCTGTGGTTGAATAATAACAAACATAGATCCGGAAATGCTTCATTTGACAAATGGGGTGGCTGGAAATCGAGAACAAAAACATAAAAGACGACCAGTTAGCTGCTATGGACATATTGCGGAAAGATCATTATATAAGTAATTTGGAAGATGGTACTGATATAAAGAAGCAGGCAACAATCTGTTCCTGGTATTTTATGCTTTCACCTGAAGGATGATGCCGCATATAACACAAAATATAGGAATACTCTATTGGTTGTAATACAGTCGAGAACTCCAGTATATATTGTAAAATAAGGTACATTTTAAGTGATCAACAATTGTGTATTTTTCACCTTTTTCAGTAATCCAACTAAGCTTATGCACTTTTTAAAACAAAAGATACATTGGCAAACCTTGTGCGGTGGCGACCACTGGAGTGTCCCCGTTCGAAAGCTTCCATTTAACCTTTAGCCGACGGAGCCCAAACTGCCCGTATGCTCCACCGTACGGCACATAGAGGGTGGAAACTGGAAAAAAGCGATTTTGTCAACTTCGCAGCCTATGAAATCGGTATTGATATTTGATTATAAGTATCTCTCCTGCTTCCAAACTCGCAGTTTCAGGACATATTAATATTTTTGCTGTAAACTTGAACAAATAAAAATGCCGAAAAATTAGTAAAAAATGAACCAAACAAAATATGTTTTAACCATTTATATCGTTTCTGAGGTCGGTTGGATAGTACATTGGACTCACATACTGTGTGTTTAGGGAAGAGTTTTGTTTGTTAGTCATTGTCATATCATTTAGATGATAGCTTTGTTAGTGTTACTGAAAAGTTACATATACGCTGATAGTAGCTCTGCAGTCTAAGCTTATCCTTGCTTATTTACAAAATAAGGTTTATTGAGTTGACTATGAGTAGTACAAAGGTTGAGCATTGGAAGTAGCTGCAGTCAAGTGCAGCAGCTGAAGGATTCAGCCCCATTTAACTGGAGATGTGTGATGAGTAATGTTGTTGTGGTCGCAATCGAGATCAGTTATCTGAGCCTTACAAAAGGAAAAGGCATATTGTCTTGTACGTAATTTGGATTGTCCTTCGTCCCTGAATTAAAGTTGTAGTGGGAACCGCATACATATTGCAGTGATAAACTATCAGTCATGTGGAGCTGCTGTATATTACAAGTCAGTGCAGTAGTATATAAGAAGATTCTATACTGAATCTTTTAATCTTTCTGAAACAATGCAATCTCGAACTAAAATATATTCTAATAAACATTAGTGTTTGTTCGAAGATGTTCGAGTGCAAAACCGCGAACTTCAATTTTGTATCATAAGGCCAAACATACATTTGATTTACACCGTCTTTATTAGCTGCACATACAATTAGAGGGAGAGCAGGTTGAACCATAACTGCTTCTTGGATGCATATTAACATCTGTCATAACTTTGTACTGACTAGCGATGTTCAATTCACATAAGGCATCAACATGTTACATTCTCAATTTATAAACTATATGTATGATTCACGATGGTGGATTTCAAGATGGCGGCTTTCATTATTCTGTGTCCTCCCAATTTCTCTTCACCTTTTATTACTCCCCTACATTGTTCCTTTGGTTATATTTTGCAGTATTTGACATTTATGCGAGGGGGTTTCTACATTTTTGGACCACCCTGTATATACAACTGCACGTATTGTAGCAGGGGCTCTTCGAATCACTTTCGCAGTAGTTGCAATTGATTTAGAAAGGATAATTACGTACAGAATGATAGGCAGACGTCCGTCAACTTCCAATGTTTTGGAATAAACTATTTTTGTCCGCTTTTTCCAAGTTTCCGACCACTGTGCGTCGGGCCATTTAAATAATTTTTAATATTTTGTAGTATATGAAACAAATGCGTATAGCATCACTTTTAGTATGCACAGAAACATGAAGTGAAAAAGGTTTTGTTGTCAAAGGTCCCTACTATAATTTGGGGGCCATTTGAGATACATTGTGTACATGCAGTGGCGGCCAGGGGGCAAAAGCCTAAAATTTTAGAAAAAAAATAACAAACTTTTGTCAAATTTCCCCCAAACCCCCCTTGCTTTGGTATTGTTCATAGATAATTGTAACTTAAAAATACCCACAAGTTTCCCAATCAAAATTCATTTTGTTTCAGGTCGATACATCAAATCACGTTGTTGCTATAAATGTTTTTATGACATCTTGCTAATTAAAAAAAAAAAGATCAAATTTACGCCATTGTAATGTTTTGGGGGAAAATTATGACGCTAGAAGTTGAGAAGAAGGCTCTATTCAACTGGCGCCTAATATGAGCTTTTGTTTTGTCTACAATAAGGAGACCCAAACCTACCCTCCCTCAGTCCCGTTTTGGACACAAAACTATATCACATATTGCATTTGACGCCCTCACCAGGAAATACACGAACAAGTATGACGAAAGCAGGACACTTTGATGAAAGTGTATGCGAAATAATTTCGCCCTTTTAATATTTAAATCTTTCGTTCTTTTTTTAAAGGTCCAAACAAGGCTGGCTTTCCTTACTTTTATTCAGCCTAAAATAGAAATATGACACTTTTTTGGTACGTGAAAGTGTTTCAATGCATGAAGAAAAATTTGACTGCGATTCCACAATTCTCAACGGAGTAGCCGCAAGAAGTAAGGGGGCGACGTTCATTTCCGGATATATCCGTATTTGTATGCTGCGTCACACTACTTTCACGACCTGATCCGTTGTTTGAAAGTTAAGACAGGGTTTTTTCATGAATGGTAGATCCTGAGAGTTGCTTGAGATGGTTGCGCGAGAGCAGACAGTGGCAGCCACTGTTTTAGTGGCAGCAACTGCGGTTGCTCCGTATGAAAGCTCCAATTTAAAGTAATGCTTCACAAGCAGTGGCATACTCGGTGGCACAACTCAGTGGTTATGTATGAAAGAGGACTTAGAATTACCGGGTAGGTACAGCGAGAAAGTACTTTGAAGATGATAATCACGAATAGGTGGTAAATTATCCCTTTGATTCTTTACAGAATCAGTGTATGTCAAGGTGACCAGAATTTTTACTTTTAAAAACGGGACGCATACGAATCAGCGACGGGGCGTGTGTGTGTGTGACTTCCACATTGCATTTTGGGACTCAGCAGTGTTTTCAATTTACAAAATACACAAGTAAGAATAATAACAACTAACTTAAGTACTACCCAAAAATAATTTTAACTACTTCAACACTCAGAATTCCCACTCAATTCCCACTTGAACAACAGAACACTCAATTCCCATTTGAATATTCAGAAGTCTGAGCACGGCTGAACCTTCCCAATCAGTGTTGGTACGGAAGTGTGTAGAATTAGTATTGACCATTTATATTTTGAATAATAATTACGGGACACCTAGGTCATGTTTGCTTAAAAACGGGACATTTAAGCGTCCCGTTTGAGAATCAGAAAAAACGGGACAACGGTTGAAAATAAGGGACTGTCCCGGCTAAAACGGGACGTCTGGTCACCTTGTGTATGATCACATCAAACATGACAATATAAATATGAATTTATTTTACCTTTCCATTGTTGTGTATTTTGAGAGTTAAAACAAGCTTCTTCCTACAATCCGTGACATCAGAATGACTAACTAGTTCATCTTGATCGAATCCCAGAAAGTCCAAAAGAACGGGGGCGCGTGCTGCAGAGATGTTGCGACCAATGTTGTTAGCAGATTGTTGAACAGATAAAAAATCTTTCTTCCATTCTGAATCAGAACATCGCATCAAAACACCAACGACTTCATAGTTCGGTGGTCTCTTACCTGTCACAGAGTCTTTTAGTACTTCGGCATTTTCACTGTTCACTTTATGCGTAAAATAAATACTAAAAATCGAAAGTATCAATACCACATGCACTAAATAACTAACACAAAACATTCTGCTTTCTTCTATAGCAGTTAATATCATAATAATTAACCATTTTAAAATAACGAATCTATTAAATCAGTCAGATTTAAACAGAATAAAAAAAAAAACAATGATGAATCAGTTTGAAATTCAACAGTAGGAAATATTTTAGTGAACAATTACAAAGAAAATGAAATTAATAATAAAACGTATCTATTTATGAAAACATGAACGGTGTTTGAGAGTATCGTAAGACGGGCTTACTTTGCATTTCTGGGGTTACTCTGCACAGTCTTCTGTGCTAAAACTATGAACTGTAAAGAGAAAGCTTCAACTGTCACCGTAAGATAGAACATTTAACTGTACGCGCCTTTGGCGTGGGAGACCTGGGTTCGATTCCCGGCGGGAGCTCATGTGGTTCGGATTCCACGTTAATCAGTAGGTCCACGTCTCATATAGCCTCGCTGCTGAACGGGACGCTAAACTAAAATCAACTCAACAACAACTCAAGAACATTTAACTGTATTTTGGCTATAATATTGGCGGTTAACATCAGTTCTAATTACCGGGAGGGTTTGTTGTTGTAGAGGTATGGAAAGCAGTCACTTTAAAGGCTGATACAATTTGAAAGATATCATTTACAAGAATTTCCGTCAAAATTGTCAGTTTCGTAGAATACTGCTTTGTATAATGGGACTTTGATGCAATAGTTGAAATTGAAATGTGAAACGTTTTAGTCATAAAAAAAAAAAAAAAAATGTTAAACTGGGTGAAGGCGGTTTCAGCCTCTAATCGGGGTTACTTTGCACCGGTCCAAAGTAATCCCTTAGATAGAAAATCACTACTGCTGGTACCTTCTGTCTTCTAATTTTAGGTACATTTCCTATTTAGGTAGATACCGGAATGGCGTTCTTGTGGGAAACTAAATTACGAACAGTGGCGGATCCAGAAAAGTAGTTTGAGTGGGGCTTCACTGAGAAAAAGCTTAGTTTTTATTTAAAAAAGAAATCACTAGACTTTTGGAGGGGCTTGAATCGTATACGCATAGGAATGACTAACATTTGGTTTTTTTTTTTTTTTTTTTTTTTAAAGAAATTATGCAATTTGGGCGGACTTCAGCCTGAAAGCCTCAATCCCCTTAAATATTTCACTGATTAGTTTGGGATGATATTCTTGGACATAAAGAGCATCCAAGGCAAATCAGTTCACTGGGATTTTGTTCTGTTCCTGAGTTGGCATTTTTGTGGGGTGTATGCTAAACTATCAGAATGTGGTTCCTCTGCCGGTACTAGAAAATACACAATTTTCTTTACAAAATCGATAATTCATACTAAGTACTGATAGAGCTCATTCGTGGCCTAGCGGTTAGCGTACGCGCCTTTGGCGTGGGAGACCCGGGTTTGATTCCAGGCGGGAGCTCATGTGGTTCGGATTCCACGTTAATTAGTAGGTCCCGTCTCATATAGCCTCGCTGCTGAAAAGGACGTTAAACTCAAAATCACCTCACCTCACTAAGTACTGATATCAGTACCATCATTCTAATATTAGTATTTGTAGATGTCATGCAGTTTTGTATAGGAAGTGAAATGTATAAATACTGAAGGGAAAACATTGCACAGAAACATTATGGTCGTATGTTGAACACACTTTGTATGTTGTGCAAAGTATCCCCACCTATGGGGAAACTTTGCACCAAAGTTCATATTTTAGTAACTATAGTGATACTGAATGTTTACCAATGCACTTGCACGAATGTTTTTCTTATTAAAATACAGTGTTCTAATAAATTATTATGTTTGTAAGTTACATGCAATTTTCTTTAAAATTCCTTAAATCTTGTGCAAAGTACAGCATTAAGGTCTTACGGTATAGCACCTTTTGAGAACTCATCAACAAATGCGTAGATTACAAGTATTCAGGTGCGTTAACTCACGTCTTTTAAACATAAATTATATTACCACATTATACTTTGGGGTTCCTATAAGCAGCTCAGCAACAGCTTGGAGGGATTGCAAGACTCTCTCTCCATGAAATAGTTCTTGAGAATTTTGTTACCTAAACGGACGAGTGAACATATAAAGGAGTTCCGTCAAACCAAATTTAAAAAAAAGAAAAAGAAAAAATGAGAAAATTTGAAGTTATATTATAAACTGAATTCTCTGGTGGTACAGGATTCTCAGGGGAGAAATTCCCAGGAAGACCATGATAGACGGTCAGAATCCTAGATTGAACTAAGCGATGATTGGTTAACACTGGTTTCCAACGTCATTCATTGTTTCTGGTTTTCAACACCAATTTGATACCTTTTAATTAGTGTCCCATACTGGCTCGAAGATCCTGTGCTTCATTGGGACCCTAAAAGCATGCATATTTTTTCAAGAGGCTATACGGGGTACCAGACTTCCAATATAACAGTTTCAAAAACATATTTTGCCTTGATTTTTTGTTGTTGTTGTTAAGCGCACTAATTAATGATTTCAGAAGTTCAATTTCATCAAAGCATTGACCTATATAAAACGATGACTACTAAAAATAAACTTTCATTTATGCGCAAGAGTTACTTTGAAGAATTAAATCTTCATAGAATTACACAAATATCTCAACAAGACTCGCATACAACTTCAAAAGAGATGAAAAGATATCGAAGGGAAAATACGACGTTATTCATGGCGCTACATAAAAAATGTTCTGTCTATTTGAAAATCCCTAAGTTGCCACTGTTCATTGTCAGTATGCACTAATTCCCCCACCTTTGCTCTCATTGATGGATTCACCTTGAATTAGAGTGAATATAATTAGAATGTGATTACATTATTTGCTACCAGATGTCAGCTTCCTTCAGTATCTAACAGTAAGAGAGTATCCTTCAGTAACTAACTTTCACGTAGTTCCAGATTTAACTACTAGATGTCTACTGAGCTTGTCAGTTGTGTTATAAATGATAATTTTTCTACCGTTCCGCCGCTGGTGCTACGTAATGCTTCCTTTGACAACTGATTTCATAATTTGACTACAAGATGGCAGGGTATCGGATTCCTTACCGTGGAGCTCATTCTGTAATTCTTGCCACCTTTCACAAACTTTGAGAAGCGTAACGCAATGCTTAACATTCAAAAATCAGTTATAACTGGTATTATCACAAACAAAATTGTAGATCCAAATCTTACTATGCCTTATGCAGAGTCGTTCTGATGCGGATTAGTGCCATACTAAAGAGTTCGACTAACGTTTCCTGCAGTAATCAGGCTTTTAGTATGACGCTAATTATACGTCGAAACGAATCTGCATAAAGCCCACTAAAAATGTAAGTCTTTAATCCAAGTCCTATAATTTAGGGGCCTTATGCAAAGTCGATTTGAAGTATGATTTGCTCAATACTAAAGGCCTGATTACTGCAGGAAACATAAGTTAGTCGAACTCTTTAGGACGGTACTAGTCACGTGCCAGAATGTCTCTGCATAAGGCCCTAGCTGTTTATGCTAGTACTTGAACAAAGTAGCCAAATAATAATAATAATAATAATAATAATAATAATAATAATAATAATAATAATAATAATAATAATAATAATAATAATAATAATAATAATAATAATAATAATAATAAAGTTCCACTTTTGATATCTATCTTTTGAAAACCAAAATTTTCTTTCCAGTTGCAAAACTCAAGTATTTCGTTCGAAGAGTTAGCAACGATTCCATAGGACAGACAGGACTGACAACGCGTATCGGCGTATTCTGCCTGTTGGCAATTGTGCCGGTAGCAGAACCGGGATCCGGGGAGGTTGATGATTTGCACTTCAAACTCATCTTAAAAAGTATAGTAGAACTTCAGACCTGAAAAGAATTTCAGTGAATACCAAGAAGCTGTGAACGAGGCCTTGTGGTGTGATGGGGAAATTAAAAATTCATGTAGTGTACTGGTAAGATTCATACTTTGTAAACTGTAGTCACTATCCAGTGACATTTCCTCTTCTTTTTTTGGGCGGTGTAAATGCGGAAAAGAGATTGTGAATGTTACAATTGGCCGACATGAGACAACTGAGCTGTACGGGTGATTTAAGAAGTACGACATTTAGCATACACTTTGTAGTTCTGACAAATAGTGATATTTAAGTGTGGTTCTTATGTTACGAACATTTGCAGCTTGCGCATATCTAGCTAGAGTGTTACTGCTGTATTACCGGACCACACGAAAATCAATAATAATCATAATGATAATAAATAAAGGAATAGTTTCTTCCCCAAAACACTAGGTTGTCACCGTTGCTCACTTGGTAATTATTATTGTTCGAAATACAATGTGGACGTATGGCGTAAAAACTATTGCGTAAAACACGAACAAACTTGTGCTGGGTGGCCACTAAAAAGCACGAATGCTGTTTAACAGGATCAGGGCAGGAGCGCAGCAGGATGGTAACCGAGCGGTTAGCAGGGGGTGCGTCCGTAGAGCAGGCAAGTTAGTGGCGGTGGATATACGCATAAACGGATAATGGAAAACACTTTATATGTCAAATGCCATCAAAAAGTCTTAAACTTAACTTTACAATACACGCTCCAGCTGCACATCGCTAAGTAGGAGCGCTTTAAAAGGTTATAGTAGGGTAGAATAGAGTACATGAGATAGGGATAGGAACGGGTTAGCTTAAGGTTTAAGTTTTGATCCATCTTCATAAAATTACTAGTGTAATTTCTCGTTTCTGAGTGAAACAGCTGGAGTGGGCATTGTAAAGTTAACCCCAGATTGTACTATATTAGGTTAGATTCGATTAGGTGTCCTTAGAATAATTGAAGTTAAGAAGAAAGTGGTTGTTGTTCTTGATTCTTTTCAATTTTGTAAGCAGCACTGTATCCTGACAAGAAAATTGTACCTGTCAATTAATTTTAGAACAAGTTCTTTTTCCTTCCTTTTTTCGAATACATAAGACCTGAGTGCCTTTGTTCAGTATGCAAAGTCAAAATGGAGGTAAAAGACCTTCCAGAAAAAGTTAAGAAAAAAAATCATCTCATTGCACACAAACTTCCATAATATCAGATTAGCACTTTGTTACAGGGTTTTAAAGCAGAGAAAAAGGTAAAATAATTAACGAGGCTCAAATTTTGGTTTGGGAATTACTGGTCTCGGAAAGGTAATAATGACACTTTATTGCAAGATGTAAATAATCAATAATATTTAGAAGAACGATCGCTAGAATTCTTGCCTTTCCACGAACATCCGTATTTTTAACCGCCATTCACAGGGAAACTAAAAATATATCCAGAAAAAATTGTAATGATGCAGATATCCAATTTGATTTGATGCGCAGACTAACCAATTTGATTTCATGCTAAAACAGTCGGAAACGGATGCAATTTTATTACTTAAGATGCTAATGGAAACGTACAGAGAATACCAGGACTTCCATATGGTTTTCATTGACCTAGAGAAATCGTATGATAGAATACCGTGAAATCTTTGGTATTCACTTTAGAAGCATATTTCGAATACATGTTTTACAGGTGCTTAATTTGAAATAGATATTCAAAGAAAGCTGTGTCGTCTACAAGATTTATTTGGGATGTGTCTCATTGGTAGATCGGGGGGTACTGGAACTGGACGAGACCCGTTTCAAAACAAAAGAAATAAAAGGGAGAATTTCTATATTATTGAAGAGAGTTTGCAGGTGAGGGGTGGAGGAAGGAAGGAATGAATTCTGATGTCACAATACCTGTTGATCCATTGTTTCAGCTGGGTTCCTCGTTGTCCTCTTGGATGTACGATCGGAGGTCTGACGTCCTAATCACAACGAAATCTTGACTCTAGCCACCGGGCTAGAACCTGCCGATGACTGAGTTGAAGTTCGTTTGACTAGCTAGCTAACTTTTTCGAGTAACTTCTTCAACTATCCCTCTAGACCAGCGTTTCCCAACCGGTGTGCCGCGAGGAAATCGAAACAAAATTATTAATTCTATAGCAATAAATTGCAAGACAGCGAAAAATTGTATATTTGTTGTTTCATATTACTATGAACTTCTACTATGAATCTACAATTTTAAGTTTCATACTGTGTTACTTTTCTGTACATTTTTTATGTGGACAAACGTATTTGTTATCATTGTTATGACCATTATTGCTTCTTTATTGTTGCAGACTATTTCGTAACTTAAAATTTTTAAAAAATCATTCAATCCTCTCGGCAAAGCAAACGTGCATAAAAATTACCTACTGTGTTTTAAAAGTAAAAAAGATTTGTTTGTTCGTTCGTTCTTGAATGATCTTCCTTCTTAGTGAAAAATCAGATACAGCTTTCGAAACAAAGTGTATTTTTAAAAAAGTCTGAGTCCTATATTTCATTGCAATTGCTTTGAAGTTTTAAATTGAAATAAAAAATAAGCATAATGATTTCCACGAGAAAAAAACAGTGATCAAGCTTTCTTCTTTGTGAGAAAATCAGTAATCACAGAAAAAATACCACGGTACTTTAATTTACAAATAATAATAAAATCTATAAGTGTGCCGCGAGAATTCAAGCTACCCCCGTAGTGTGCCACAAGTTGAAAAAGGTTGGGAAACGCTGCTCTAGGCTAACTAACTTGTCGAACTCCATAGACTAACTTCTCTGGCTATCGACTAACTCGCTGGACTGACTCCCTGACGGTTTGAATAGAGTAAGGATCCAGATCTTCTGGTGGTGATGTTGCTGACTCGAGCCACGTGTTGATGAGATGAAATAGTTTCAACAGGCACTTTGACGTCAGAGAAGGTTAGATAACAGTGGCGGCTGGTACTATATGTTGCATGGTTGTGCAACCGGATATTTCTTTAATACTAAAGATATTTTTAAGTATTAAAGTAGTGTATCAGTAAAAAATAAACCTTTGCTCTTGAGTGCAAAACAGTATTGATGCATTTCTAAAAAATAAAAAATAAAAAAATTAAAAAAATTAAAAAACTGAAAGAAAGAGAGAGATATACAAATCCAGTGGCAGCAAGCGTTGCAGCTGGAAGTAGTAACATTGAGCATATGGCAGCGAGCTCCCATCTCTTAACATGAGGAAGTGGATTTATTCTTGCATCGCTGCTATCCTCCCGTATTACGCGTTTCCAGTTGCTATTTCGTTGCAACTGGTATATAGTCAGCTTCTGTAATAGTTACGAATTCCTCCGTTTGGCAACGCTTGACTCAATTGATAGGTTGAGTGAGATATAGACGCTTGGGAGAAAGAAGTTAGTCACCAAACAGAAACTCGCAAAGAGCAAATACGCGTCTGGTGGTAGCAGGGGCGGATCCAAGCTGAATATTTGGGGGAGGGCAGTCGTTCGAAGTCAATAGATTTTATTTTACATTTATAATACAAAGGTAAAAATTCTTGGGATAGATTTTATTTTTAAAATAAAAAAATATCCTATTCTGGGGGGAAGGGGGGCGATCGAGACTCGAAGAAGAGAATGTCTTACCAATGGTCTAATTCCTAGCTGTGTGTCGCTCGTGCACATGATCCCGTGTTCAATTTCCGGCGGAGAGTATAAAAAATTATCTCAAATTATTCACTTTCAATATTCATCTATCTTCTTTAGCCTAAATTGCTGGAATGTTAAACTATTATTATTATTATTATTTCATTTTCGAAGGAAAAAATCTTATATTTCATGCTTCTTTATAATAGAACAGCAGACAAAAGTACGTAGTTACTGAAAATGAACTCTTTGTCCCTTACATTCATACAAAGAAATGCTAACAAAATGCATATTGTCGGAGGAGAGAGGTGTTTCTGTACCTTAAAGAAAATAAAGCTGAAAATATTTGCAGTAGCGATGCAACCGGTATTTGTACAGACCACGAACCGCTACTGTTAGATAATCAGAAAAGGAACACTTTCAGCTTTATTACATATTACATAAAATACATACTGACACAATTCATTACGTAAACATAAACATTTTTACGATTCAGCAACAAAATCTCAAAACTACAAAAGAATACATAATCTGATTTCCCAGACATTAAACGAATTCACTGGTTAGGACTGTCCTTTCGTATGCCTATCGTTCTTGACGCGAACAAAACAGCTTTATGTAATTAGAGGGATAAAAAAAGAACAGATTCATAATATTGGTGAGAGCTCTAAAGGTAAATAATGTATCTCAGTCAGTCAATAGACAGATGAGTGAAAACTCGATAGCAATCAAAGATCAATAAATACTAATCTCTTTACACATGTATCTGTATAATTCAAGATATATTTATATATGATGGATAAGGAGCACGTGTGGCATAATAGAATAGTTCAAGGTGAGACTTATCAGGTATCTATCTAGTCTCAGCCCATATCTTTTAGCAGTTGTGATGGATGAGTTAACAAAATCTATCCAAGAGTTATTACCTTGGAATATGTGATTTGCGGACATCGTGCTGGTGAATGTGACCAAGGTAGCACTGCAAGAGAATATTGGAGAGCAAAGGGGTTAGAATTCGTCAAACCAAGACATAATATTTACATTGCCCATTCAGCGAAAATGTGATTGAAAATACAAGAATACGACTGGACAAAGAAGAGACGAAGAAATTCAAGTACTTGGGGCCAGTACCACAGGAAAATGCGGGGATAGATTATATAAACAGTAGAATTAGCAGCGGTTGACATAATGGAGAGAAGCGGGAGGAGTATTGTGTAACCAAAGGGTACCAATACGCCTTAAACGGGTTCTCGACGCCGAAATTAAATTGCCGCAAATTTTAAATGTTTCCCTAAATTTTCCATCTATATATATAAAAGAGAACGTACAATTCTTTGTCCACTCATCACGCTAATACGGCTGAACCAATTTCTTTCATTTTTGGGGGGTTATTAGGATTTGGACCCTAGATGGTTTTTATCATATCACTTTAATTTTTAATTACCAGTGTCTTGAGATAATTGACCATTCAGGTGTCCACAAATCCTTTGTTAGTTCATCATAGGTAAAAATAAACGTATTTATATGCAACCCGCATGACCGTGTCACTCGGCGGGTTAACATAAATGACAGGCGATATACAGCGGAAAATAGCTTGAATCTTCTGTTTAAAATTTTTTAATTGATTTGCTTATTTTTAGAGACACTTTTACAATATGCCAGCACCGGGATGACCGCAGCGAAGCGGGGCGGGTTAACATAAATGACAGGCGATATAATGTTAAGATTTACTGCAATCTTCTATGGTTTTTATCATATCACTTGAAAGCGAAAAAGTAAAAATTATCTAAGTAACAAAGTTTATTGCGTTCCGGGGTGACCGCAGCGAAGCGGGGTGAACGCTGCTAGTAAACTTATAAAGAGGAGAAAAATTGCAAGTTGTTGTTCTTTTAACAATGTGATTTTACAAATGATAGCGTAGTTACAACTCCTCTGAAGGTTTTGGTTATGTAAAAGGCTAGGAATAAATAGTTTTTTTCGCTTTAAAAAGATGAATTTCCTAACTTTCAAACAACGGAAAACATTCAGAGAAGTTGTAACTACGTTCGCTATCATTTGTAAAATCATATTGTTAAAAGAACAACAATTTGCAATTTTTCTCTGCTTTATATGTTTCTGAGATATTAACGAAAAAGTTTAAAATTTGCGGGCAATTTAATTTCGGCGTCGAGAGGCCTCTTAAGGGAAAAGTTTATAAAACAGATATGAGACCTATCATATTATAAATATCGGAAAGTTGGAGAACGAAGAAGAGAGAGAACAAAAGTTGCCTATTGCGCAGATGAAGATGGTATGATGCATATGTGGAGTGACGCGGAAGGACAAAATGAAGAGTGGAGTGATCCGGAGAACAGTAAATGCAAGACCAGTAGTAGAAAAGGTACAAGAAAGTACACTTCGATGATTCGGACATGTAAGAAGGTCTTCGGAATACAGAGCTCACTGAGTGGATGCTATAGAACAATGGGAAACGATCGCCGAAGAAAATATTGGTCAGATGGGGACTATAAAGAACGATATGGTGTTACAGTGGATACGAGACAAAATACAAACAGGTGGAAGACTGCGATCCGAAAAACCGACCCCAGCTAACTGAAAAAAAGGTTTCGAAAATGAAGAGAAAATGTAATTTTGTGACAAAAATTGGAAATTCAGAACCGTTGAACCTTCGGAGGTTGAAATTTGATATTGGCATATCTTCATATGAGGTAAAAAGATCATCAAAATCTGAGGCCAGTCTCAAATGGTGTGCTGAATTGATATCGAATGACCCAATGTGTATACAATGGCGTATCTAAGAAGTGTTAGTGGGTTTGTAATCCTCTCATTGATTCTTTCACATACTACTGAAATGGGAAAGATGTGAGTTTTCTTAGAACTGCAGCAGGTTCTGTATGTGGAGGAGGATTATCGCTTCCAAGTCTTTAGATGTGAGTCGGTAGATTATATACTTATCCACGCAGGGCAAGGAGGGGAAAGTTTGTTATTAGTAATAGTATTGCATTTACGATAGTCGTCTGCCATTTTTAGTGATTTAAGTGTTGTCCAATTGTGCAAAGCTAACGGAAACTGGGAGAAAGTATGTAAACGTTTGGTTGAAGCACACCACCATGATTGCATTGGATAAGAGACCTGGGTTACATCTCATATTATAATACATACTTTTCCAGGTTTTTCCAGAGGGTGGTAATGTATCGCACATTGCGCCACAAGATCTTTTACATTTGTGTATGTGTGATGGGGAGAAAGAGTAAAAGTTTAAATACTTTTTTTTTTTTTTTTTTTTTGGTGAGGAAAGAAGAAAACTCTCAAACTGACGCATTCCAGTGAAAGGGACAAATAACGGGGAGGCAGAATACTAGAATATTGTATTGGGAATCTGAACATGGAGGAATGGGGTGATACAGTTACATGGAGAAGAATAGTGTCAGAGAAAGAAGTGGATATATATTCTGCAAAACACAGTGGGTAAGAGGAGATAATATACTTGTTATATATCCTGTTGGACGTTCGAAAACGCTTTATTAAGACTCTGATATTGAGCGCGCGATTTACGGATCAGAAACGTGGACATTGAGAAAAGGTAAAATATTCAAGCTGGAATCATTTGAATGTGGTGTTGGTGCATATCATGGACCAAAGGGAAAAGGAATGAAGACGTATTAAGGGAAGCTAATGAAGGACGACAGATTATGAAGATAATAGGAAAAAGAAGAAACAGCGTGCTTGGCCATCTTATTCGGCACTCTTGATTGGGTCTTCGTGTTGATAGAGGGGAAAGGCAGAAGGAAAGCCAACATAGAATATCTAGATGCAGTTACGAAGAAGAGACCTTATCAAAGTGTGAAACAGCTCTCCCAAGGGAGAGAAAAGTTTCAAAATTTCCATGTTGCCGACTAGCCTATGGTTGGGTTGAGAAAGGAGATATATTCCGTCCCGTCGAATAATTCTGCTACGCCCATGTGTGTATAAGATTCACAACACTAGATAGAAGGTATTTACGATTATCATTCTTTGTGCTAAGAACTATTTTTTGAAATCATAATTGAAATTGTTTTAGCAGAAATAAGCTGTCTATCTGTTATCCCTTCATTTACGGTTGTGGATGCGTATACGATTTGCATTTGTATTCATTATGCATATATTAGTTTTCTCGCGTCAAATAATATTCTTTCAACATAAGGGACTTCCTTACTTTCCTATAGTATCAAGAGACAAGGTCTTTCGTAGAGGATGTGTGTAATTAACTCTTAACAGACGCAATCAACGAAGAGCTCCTCCGTGGCTAAGCGGTATACGCGCATTTGACTTGGAAGACTCGGGAGCTCATATGATTCGGATTCCACGTTAATCAGTAGGTCCACGTCTCATAAAGCCTTGCTGCTGAAAGGGACGTTAAAAACAACAGCAGCAATCAACGAAAAAGTGTTTGCTTCACTTACCTTTTTAATAATTTAACCTTGTCCTTTTTATCACAGTGAGATAATTTCAATACTCTTGAGTTCTCTTAAAGCTCCCTGAGTTTGCACATTTTCTAAATGCTATGACATTTTACTTCATCAATGCCCTGATACTTTAGCATGCTCCAGATACCTCTTTTATTTTATTATGTCTGCGCTACTATATATTTTTCTTCTTGGATACTTCTATTTTGTTGCTGTCAAAGAAGGGTGCAAAAGACCCCGTTGTCGACGCGCCCACCTAACCCATTCCAATCAATCAATCTTAAAGCTCCCACATGGCTAAGCGGTTAGCGTACTCGCCTTTGGCGTGGGAGACCCGGGTTCGATACCCGGGAACTCATGGTGCGGATCGTACATTAAGCTGTAGGTTGACGTTAAATCAAATCAAATCGAGATCAAATTGAGTTCTTCTTCGGCCACGATGCACGTTTGGAAAACCAGAAACCAATCAACTACCTAAGTGCCTCGAAACATGGACCAAGCAAATTATAGATATAACTTGGGGGAGGGGGTTCAGTTGTCACTCAAAAAGTATGAGCAAATCAGTGTTTTCTTGACACTTTTCCAAGATTAGACACTCCCAAGAGCACACTTTTCAGCATTTGCATTCTTGGATATAACAATGGATGATATACCAGGTTATCTTAAAATGAGTATCGCTGTTCAGACAACTCTGGAGACGTAACCACTTGGCAGAATGCAACCAAACTTGGTAGGAGTATATTTGGGAACATGCAGAAGCGATTGGTGTAGAAAATAAAATTAGTTATAATTTTGGCCACCAGAGGTAATTATGGCGTTGTGCGGCGCCAAGTATGTACAACGTGGAAGAAAAACGACACTAGTGATGCTAAATGATAAGAAAGGCTGTAATTAACTCTCCAGGTGCTTACTTACTCCTGCATGTAAGTAAGGGTTAGGGTCCTACTATGTGCAAGAAGTGAATCGATGGTGATCAGATGATGTTTGTTTCTTTTTTCTTCCCACATTCTTTGCCTTGTGATCAAGGGGGCCCGGGTTCGAGTTTCGGTAAAGACACACTTGAGTCGGATCCTATGTTAACCTGTAGGTCCCGTCCTTAGAACATCATCATCTCATACGGTAGTAGTCACCATGGGTTTTCCTTGCCCAAAGACCTTCACCTACCTTTGGGCAGAACCCACTTCACCGTCATCACCCATAAGACATCACTACTACTGGATTATCAATAGGAGTATAATTCAATGCCACGCGTCGCAAGGGGCCATAATTACGGCCTGTTTTTCATTGAATATCAATATCATTTGTCATGCATAACACATTCACCATACTTAACACTGAATAGAAACACATTAGTCTTTGTAGGCGATACTTGACACTAATCTTTTCCTGGAATTTTGGGGAAAGCTTGGAGTTTATCAGCACAGGAAAGACTAACATTTATTTCCTTTTTGGAAGATATCCAAGAATTTTGAGGTTGGTGTAAAGGGACAAGTTTCGCCGATAGATGTCACTACAGTCTTCGTATCTCTCTTATGTATTTTTTTACCTTTTACGAAAATTACAATTTCTCTTACAAATCTCAAGCTAGAGATTTCAAATTTTTAGAGAAGGAACTTCATACCCTATCGAAGGCAACAATCCGTCTCGATTTTTTATTTAGAATTTTCTTCATTGATTGAATGGCTTAATTTTTGAAATTGGATATCCAAATCTTTAACAATATACTGTTTCAACAATGAAGAAAATTCTAAATAAGAAATCGGCACGGATTGTTGCCTTAGATAGGTTATGAAGTTTCTTTTCTAAAAATTTGAAGTCTGTAGGTTGAAATGTGTAAGAGAAATCGTGAATTTTCGTAAAAGGTAAAAAATACATGAGAGAGATACGAAGACTGTAGTGACCAACCTTAAAGGGACGCTTCAGCTCAAAAGCTCCCTCCCCGTAAATCCGCCACTGACCACGGGGTATTAATAGCATTGGTAATCAACGCCACGAGATCTACAGGAGAGGTAATCACAGCCTTTCTTATCATTTAATATCAGCAGTGTTGTTTTTCTTCAACGCTACACTTAGTTGGTGTTGTACGGCGCCAAAATTACCTCTGGTGGTGAAAATAGGAACTAATTTTCTACACCAATCGCTTCTGCATGTTTCAGAGTATATTCCTACCAAGTTTGGTTAAATTCTGTCGAGTAGGTACGTCTCCAGAGTTCTCTGAACAGCGATACTTATTTCATGATAACCTGATACTTCACAGTAAATTAAATTTTTGAGTAAAACTAGTGATGATAATATCTCAATTTTTATCCAAGTTATCATCATCGATATTTAGTTCAGGTTGGGGCCGCGGTGGCTCAGTGGTAGAGCGTTCACCTCTGGTGCTTGGGGTCCCGGGTTCGATCCCAGCCCCCGCCAAGTGAACTTTGTGGTGGACAAACACCGTGTGCGTGGGTTTTCTCGGGGTTCTCCCGTTTCCTCCCACTTTCTTCATTCCACCATTTCATTCATTACTCATCACAGTCTCCTTTAGCCTAACCGGCATAAGAGTGGGACGTAAAACTCAGATTTCATTTCATTTTTTTAGTTCAGGTTGCTTAGTCCTAAAATAATAAGATTCATGCGCGTTACATTTTAAGGACCTTGGTATACCAAACAGAACTCTTTTACGTCCTTAACCTGTGTGTTCGTCATGCCGGGAGCCACAAAATCTCAACCGCTACTTGGTGGATCACCACCAGTCTCTGCCAGAATGTAGAGGGTTAAGAGTTAGGAATAGAGTTATTTGGTGGAAACAACGCATCTAGTTGATCCGAAGATATGGCCCCTTCATGTAGTTCCATAGGAAGTTATTATAGATCAGTTGTTCTTGCTCCTTGGAAGTATGCAGCCCGGATGTACCGAAAGGTCGAGAAGGTTGCATACTATTCTAACAAACTCTCCTTCACTTTGTTTACACATGATACTAGGAAGGTTCTAGAACACAGGTACCCCTTTATAAAACAAATGACATATATTTTATATACGTTGTTTTGGTTCCTTATTCTTTCAGATTTTTTTTTTAAATCGTTGAAATATATTATTACCAAAACTAAAACACTGAACTTCAATCTTTGAACAGTTTATCACCATGTTTGTTTACTTAACCACACTAGTCATTTGTCGGTCTATTGTTTTATACATAAAGTAATAATGATGTTTTAATTAATTACAAATTTAGATAAGTGAGGTTTATTGTTATTTCTTTGATTTTACGTACATAAATTTTATTTTAGTTTGCTTTTTATTTTATTCGAAATTCGTTTTCGTATTCGGATTCGATGTTGAATTGTGTTATATTTCTTGATTCATGTGTGTTTGGGTTTTATAGGTTTACAAAATGTTTTTTGTGGCATACAGTATGGTGATGTCTGAAATTCATCTGTTCGCGGTAGGCGTATTGTTTTACATTGTCTGATGTTATTGATGTTCAAACTGATTAGTTTTGTTTCTTAGGGCAAGTTGAGTGAATTGCGACAAAATAAATTATTCGAATTAATTACTCCACTTGCATTGAAGGATTTCTCCTAATAATATATATTCTAAAATAATATACGTTTGGAGTGTGTGTGTGTGTGTGGGGGGGGCTCTGCCTCCCACTGTTATTTTATAATATAATTAATGGAAAAATCCTTTTATGTAATGGTATTTTGGTTAGTTGATAGTTTGAATAGTTTGAAATTGTTAATTTTGTCGTAATTCACATAACTTGACCTCTGAGTCGTGAACCTGTGTTCTAGAACCTTGCCTGTGACACTGCTACATGTTACTTCTTTGGACATCCCTAAATGTTTAACAAGCTAGAAGCAGATTTAACTCAGTAATTTTGAGCCTTAGAATCTCGAATATGTCCTTTAAACAAATAGCTTTACTATTAACTTAATGTTAATATGCCAGACTAAATACATTATGATTAATTCTGTTAATTAATTAATTAATTTATTATTTTGTTAATCAGTTATTAATATTGTTGTTATTATTTTACAGCGGAGCGTGAGGATATGCTCCGAAGTTCCGGAAACTCCAACAGGAACTTCAGGCACGTTTTCCTGGCCAGCTTGAAATAGTAAGTATATTTGTACATTGGGTATAAGTTTTGAATATTAGTGTTCGTGAAGATATTTTCTGATTAGAATTTCCTGAGTCACTGTGACCCTTTGGTGGATTCATTTGGGAAAAGCTTTTGAAATACGTGGTCTAAGATCTCACTAATTATATTGCTCCAATGGTTTCTAGTTGTTCATCTTCACAGTTCCAGTTAAATTTTATAAGCGTGTATCCAGTTCTGGAGACGTTTTCTGAAACTTTCAATTACCTCATGCAAAAGTTCATCTGGCTGCAGCGATCACCTACTGAATCTTTCCTTTTAGATTGTTCTAATTGGCAGGTTTATATATGTGTGCTTTAGTTTTGTCACTCCTTCCTCTCCCTTCCCAGTATCTTTCGTGAAAGAACTGTCGACTTTGATGGTCAAGGAATAAAACTATGTTGATCAATCTGACAGCACTGAAATTAGGTATCCAAAAAATGCTTCGTTCGTAACATCTACGACGAAGCTTGAAAGTGTTTCATCTTGAAAATAAACAGTGTCAAGAATCCAAAATTTTTTAACCCAGATATGCGGAATGTTTGCAGCACATTCATATATCTTTATTCAGGATTGCATCGTTTTCTGTACTCGATTGTTGCCGTTCAAGGTATGTTAAGATTTGTAGGTTCAAGGGTCATGGTATATAAGTAGTCACTTGTATATATAATGCATATAAGTATATCCTGGCGGCTGGAAATACGAATCTAGTGCCTAGCTTTTAAGAAATATAATTTCCAGTTTTAGTCAAGTTGCTTCGTATTATCAGTGTTCTATGCTTTTTGAAAGAGGATTTAGTTTAATGAACTTAACAATTTCAGGTCATCGATGGAGTCAGACTTAAATATGTGAGGCTTATTAACATAAATGATCCATCATTAAAGGAGTTTTGATTCAGCCAGGACAGTAGACAATTGGTATTTCAATGGTTAAACTACAAGACATGTATATGCGCGTGAAAAACACACTGATGCTTTGTAAAACTTCACGTACATTACTATCAATTGCTGTTGTTTTTAAGGAATATAGCCTGTATACTAATATCAGCTTGTACTTTTTATACCAGGAAGTATAATTTCAGGCTAAAACATGTAGGACTATGTATCAAATTAAATTTGTATTACTTAAAATACTTTTGCTACAGCTCGTGGCTTTACGTCACGTCCACGAGCTTTTAGATTATCAAAACCTTAGCAAAGATCCTGATATAAAATATTGGGTAATTTTAGAGTTAAGGCAGTTCAGTGGAGTTCAGTCAAATAAATCTCATAGGAGAAGCAACGTAAAAATCTCTGTCCATTGTCATCATTGACATAACCTAAGTTCTGTACTCTTCATTTATCTAATACCAATTTAAAACAGTATTTATTCTAAATTTAACGCCGCCGAAACGAAGTGTGTTCGGCATAATCGTAACAAGACTAGTAAAGAAATATTAGTCATCAGTACTTTGTCTCCAAGATAATCTGCCGCCAATCAAGACCAAGTCAGGATCAAAGCTGAAATGACAATCAAAAGCTTGAAACTAAATATTCATTATCGTCCGGATCAATCAGGTGTGTTAGAAAAATCCGTTTGTGATAGGCTTTCCAAATACATAAAACAATTCACTAACAGACACACAAATTCACATTCAAAATTAAAAATCCATTAAAACTCTTTTGAGTTATGAAACTTCATTATTATACCTCTCGCAATATACCCCCAGACTAAAACTTAAAAGTAATCCCATATTCAACATGGTGGAGATGCTGGAACGACAATTATTGTGTTCTTACCAAATCAGGTTATCAGTTCATAATTAGAAATTATTTCATCTATGGTAAGTTTTGTCTGCAATGCATAAAATATATAATATATTTGTAATAAAAGTATGCGTATTTTAGTTACAGCAGGTCTCATAATTTCATTCTGTGCTTGTTATCCAATAAATTTATCCGTCTTCCCAAACGAAAAATCACAAGAGACAGTTGTGTGAAAAAATCGACATATTTTGTGATGTTCTCTTATATCTCCAGTTAAGTGATTTATTTATTATTTAAATAATTTCAGTGTTTCCTGATACTTTCATCAGTAAATTTATTAAAATTGCTAAACTGGCCACATTGTAAGAATATTCCTTCATATGGAAACGTCCTAGAAGAGGAATGAAGTATTAATCCTTGGAAAGGTTATTGTCTATTGAAGATAGTAACAAAATTCCGGAAAATTAATTACTTTCTTTCCTTCAGTCGTATTTTTTTCTTAGAAATATTGTGATGTACCGCTTAAATATGAACATTGTGTGTGTAAAACTTCCAGTGAGTTAAGTCTTCATCCCGACGAAATTAAAATACCGCTAATTTTACAGTAATTATGTAATATCTTCAAATAGATAAAAGATAATCGAAATGTGGAACAAGAGCGCCCTAGACAATATTATTTTACCTGAGAAACCGTTATCACGACTCACTTATCTGCTTTCGATTTCGAGCCATTTTGAAAATCGGCATTTATTTTCGCGTTTCTAAACAGCTGAAAACGGAAAGCCACTAGGTGATTTGTGATAACGGTACCTCACGCAGAATAATATTTTCTAGGGCGCTCTTGTTCCATATTTCAATTATCTTTTATCTATTTGATGATATCACATAATTACAATAAAATTGACGGTATTTTAATTTCGCCGGGATGAAGACTCTTAACAAGTCAAAAAAAAAAAAAAAAAAAAAAAAACTTTAATTATTTCCACACTGTATCATGACATCGTCTAGGAAAGGTATGTCAGAACAATTAGATATTAACACTGAGTTTGCGAACATCGTCAGTTTGTGTGGAGAAATTGTGACAAATTCTTGAACTACGAGGAGTAATCAAAAAGTAAATTTAGAAAGTGTGTATGTATTATTTCATATAAACAGTACAGCCAACATTTAGTACCTACGTTATTAGGTTATTATTCGAAATAGTCTCCATATCGGTTAAGGCACGTGTCGCATCGTGATTGAAGATCCCCTCCTTGTAAAAATCCTGTTCTTGCGTGTTCAGCCACGTTGTCACGAAGTGTTTCACTTCCTCGTCTGAATGAAGCGACGGACTCTTAGGTGCTTCCGAACGATATTCCCAATTCTACCATTAGATACCGTAATGTGAACCTCCTGTTGTCCTGAATCATCATCTCCACGCGAGCTATGTTCAAATCTGTTGATGCCGTGCTCAGTCAGCCACTGCACTCCTCGTTGGTGATGTTTTCTCTACCAGCCGCAAATTTTCCACACCATTCTGAGACATGCTGACGAGACATTACAGTTTCTCCATAAACCTCTACCAGCTGCCGGTGAATTTCAGCCGCGGTTACATGTTTCGCCCACAGACATCGAATAAATGAGTGGAATTCTTCGCGATACCAGTTTTCCAAACGAGTCGCCATTTGTGTTTACTTACAACTAGTGAGGTGGCGGGTTCTCTGAAACTGCACAGTTGCCAGCTTCATGTATTACAGTTACCGCACACTCCTCATTTCTCTATAACATACGAAACTCCAGAAATATTAACCTTGTGACCTTAGTTTCTGAGATTATATATATATATATATATATATATATATATATATATATATATATATATATATATATATATATATATATATATATATAGGTTGTGGAAATAAATATCCAGATAAATGTGACGATAACCAATAATAAAGAACACTCTTTATTTTGCAGACGTCTCCGCTGTGTTGGTAAACTGTCGACTGCTGAAATAATAAACACGTTTGACCAGAGTATATACACTTGTTTATTAAAAGCTAAATTACAGTATAACGGTTTCGACAACTTAACGCTGTCCTCATCAGACACTAAACGGTTATATACTCTGGTCAGAAGTGTTCATTATTTCTTTAGTGAGTTCCAGAGTCGTGATGGATCGAGTTGCATGTCGACTGCTGTACCAAACCAGTTTTGTGCTTGTAATTATTCTATAACATCAGTTAGTAAATGTTTTATATTAGCTGATTAATTTTGAATCTTTTGTTGAATTTTGCAGACTGGTGAAGCTACCCCTCAAACAACAGGATGGTTTGAAGTGGAAATTGAAGGGAAAGGCATCGTTCATTCCAAGAAGGTACTTTTAGATTTAAATATTCGCTTTTATTATGGGTTTATTAATAGTACATTGTTAGACGAAATACTGTATTAAGTTTTGCACGTAATTGGTGCAGAGGAATCCCGAAGCGTGCGGGGAAAATGAACTACTTACCAGAAGTCAATATTAAAAAGTCGAAATACGCTTTAATTGCACTAAGATCTGGCACTAAGGCGTAGAGAGACTTGTAAAAAGAAATAAACAACTATAGCGAATTCGGCACATAAAAATTAATTTTCAAGTTTACTTAGCTATCGCAGAGAGAAAATTTACTGCAAGATTCATAATTTGAAAGCAAAAGCACTTTAGAAACACATATCGCTCTATAGTCATTGCGTAAGACTTGTGAACGCAATTCTACATAACATATGTCGTTGAAAATCACTTGTTGTACAAAGTGTTTGCTGCAGTAAATGGAAAAGAAGAGTTCGAGTACAAGGAATGTACGTAACAAGAGTTTGAACCTCATATTTTTTGTACTGGGCACACGAAAGGAGGTTTATTTATTTATTTATTGCAAAATAGTAAACTGTGTTCCCGATGTGTATAAGCATTTTTTTACACTGGTTTTAAAACTAAATCTAATTCGATATAATTTTTAGACTAAAAAGGAGCAATCGTTTCTACTTCCATACAGGAGAACAAAAATAACTAAGAAAAAACAAATCAAGATTTAACCTCAAGAAATTTGTTCTTCCGAAAAAAGCTGAAAAAAAGGCAAAAGCAAGCGAAATATTAGAAATAATAAAAGGGCTACACAGCTTAAGATTAATAAATAAATAAATAAATCCTGGACTGATGTATGTCTCTGATGTCATAGAATTGGTGTACGTGTGAGCGCCACGGTCACTTTTTTTTTTTTGTATTGTTCCTAGCTTCTGTCAACCGTGGTATTTAAAGATATTAGAATCATTAATAATGTGGAAAAAACGTATTTTAACAATATTACTTTATTTTTTAATGTTTTAATGATGAGAAATAGTATTACCACATACTTACAACCTCAAGAATTCACTTAATTTTTCAAAAACTGTTATACTGACTCAGCACCACATACTCATTCAAATAAATTAGTCACATAACGTACCGTGGCCCAACATTTTTGTTTGATAAAACCAAATAATAGGTTATTAAATATACTCAGGTTCCTTTTTAAAGACAGATGTAAGTTTTATATTACAAACACAAGCAGTTTTAATGTTATGGAAAATATTACTTGCGTTATATTGACCAAATTGTTTTCTCTGTATCAGGAATTAGGCATATTTGTAGTTTAACACAGTGAATATCTAAATAATTCTAACAAACGCTTTGTTGCTACATAGAAGAAAACAACACTCACTCACTAAGGCGTAATTAGATATGGAAATCTTAGTTTAAAGCACATTACTTAAACCCTTTGAAACTGACACATTAAATTTCACTGACTTCTAGTCATGCTAAGATATCCTTTCGGTTACTTATATCACACGAAAGTGCAAAATTACTTAAGTGTAAAAAGAATAAAGAAACGAGTCTAGAAAAAAAATATATATATATTTTCGTTGTTGGTATACAGGGTTTTCATAAAGTCTGGACGGATTTAATTTGCTTATAATTTTCATAAAAATGCTCATAATGAAATCAAATAAAGTGCAAACGTTAGCGGAAGGATTAAATTTTTAGTTGGCAACACTGTTAGATAAGCGGCAACCGTATCAAAGATGGCGTCGGTGAAAGAGAAAGCGCAATGTGTTCTGTGGTACGCAGAGCTAAAATCACCAATTCTGGTGTGTCGAAAGTTCACCAAATTGTTCAAAAAGCCGGCACCGACTGAGTGCAATCCGAAAGTGGCATGCTAAGTTCTTGGAGACAGGAAGCGTCCTGGACGTGTGTGGTTGGCATTTCGGATCAAACATGGTGGAACGCTGTGAGTGGATTCCAGCGCCGCCTACGCGAATGTGTGGACGTAAATGGCGCCCAGTTGGAGGTGTGGCGGTGAATGAACTGAGCTGGTGCAGATTACAGGTAAAAATTTAATCATTCCGCTACCGTTTGCACTTTATTTGATTTCAATATGAGCATTTTTATGTAAATTATAAGCGAATTAAATCCGTCCAGACTTTATGAAAACCCTGTATATGTGAGCGCCACGCTCACATTTACGACATACGATTTTTAACAATGCTTGATCTTGAACTACAGAAAGTACAAAAGACAGCTAGAAATATTTTCACAATGCTACTGTTAGTAATATATTTGAAACGAAAGAGTTTTCCAGCAAGGGTGCGCCGCGGTCACACGTATACCAATCGAGGGTTAAAATAAAAATAAACCAATCATAACATAGTTGCGTAAACATGAAATCCGTAACATATTACAGACAAAACGTTATCTATTACAAGCACACGTAATAATATAAAGTGTATCAGTAGAATAAACTATAAACTTTATTTCTTCCAGAATGGAGATGGCCACGTAAATCCTCAAAAGATGGAGAAAATAATAGAAGCCGTGAAGCAAGCACTTGCGGAATAAAACATCATCAGTCGGGGTGTTAAATGACGAAAATACTTGATCATGGTACGTAAAAGACTCATTTGACATATTTTGGCTAAAACTTATTATTTGAATATGAATATAAATTGAATAAAGTTGGTGAGGTCCGTTGCCAATTATATTATTATATTCTGTAATATTATTTGAATTAATCTCTAATTCATATATGTTTCTTACGAGTTCTTTGTTAAAATTCCATTTTTTTTTAAACTGTCATAAAAATTTTCAAGAAGGCCTCTTTAGATCAGCAAATATAGGAAGAAGCGTCTTTAAAGATGGTTTAAAGGGACAAGTTTTGCCGATAGATGTCACTACACTCTTCGTATCTTTCTCATGTATTTTTTACCTTTCACCAAAATTCACGATTTGTTTTACAGATTTCAACCTAGAGACCCCAAAATTTTCGAGAAGGAACTTCATAACTTATCGAAGGCAACAATTCGTGCCGATTTTTTATTTAGAATTTTCTTCATTCTTGAAAGTTATATTGTTAAACGTTTGGATATCCATTTCAACACAGATAAATCCATGACTCACCCGTTTCTGTTGTGCACTGCACCACTTCATATACTGGTGAAAATTTAAAAACAGTAAGAAGTCCAAAATTGTTGCAAGAGAAGGTGATGGTAGAGATTCCAACATGGTATCCTTGGGAAATCCCGAACATGTTACGGGGTGTTCGTAAAACACACAGTACTCACCTAAGTAGCTCGTGTAACCACCTTGAATGGCCAGACAAGTAGCTGTTCGACAGAAGACCAATTGTATAGACGCTGAATAAAATTAGGGCTGTGTATGGTATTCCACTCACGCTGTAGATGGGCGATGATCATTGGCGGATCCTAGTTGAGACTTAGTTACCATCCTGCCATGTCCTACACATGCTCGATAGAGGTTAGGCCGGAGAGCTAACAGACCAAGATAGAAGGCCGTATCGAGTAGAGCTTGCTGGATGGCCCTAACGGTATGTGGACGGACATTATTCTGCTGGAAGATGTGTAGCAAAGTGTCTAGATAAGGTCTGAGGACAGAATTGGTGACGTCAGGAACGTGCGACATACTATACTCCGCAGAATGAAGATAAGAGATAAATGGGGTGCGTAGCGTATTTCCCTCTCATACCAAACTGCGAGGAGAGAGAGTGCTTACCTCTGGTTTGAGCGGTCCATAGTTGGATACCAAACCACTGGGATCCTGCCTCCTCCTACATTATCATTCCACAAATTATTTCATGTATTCTTTACTTCCACTAATCATCTTCCTCCTTTAGCCTACAAAACGTAATCGTCGGTCATAAAACTACAGATTTTTCATTTTTTGAAAGGGGTCCTGTATGGCGAGTGTGAACACTGGCTTTTTCTACTTGACTGCACGTCTACAGAGAGGCCTGTGTTCAAGAAAGAGATACTCCTGTCAGTGAATATTACCACCCTTTTTTCGTCTTACTACAATCTCTCCCGGCACCATAGGATGCGTTTTCAGTTATGAGAGTCAGGAAGGGTTTCGCAGATGTAAATCTTCCTCCTTACAATTTGTCGTGTTATCACATAGAATTTCACGGTGGCTCTGATTGCACTACCGGCACAGGGCGTCCCGGACGACCCTTCTGTCCAGGTGTTCTCTATTGCGTCGCCGTATTTCGTAAATAATAGTTGTATTTAGTTTGTAATAAACAAAATAGTTTTAATATACAGTTATTAAAATTAAGTAATAACGTTACTTTAAAAAGTTGTTCACAGGATACCAAAACAACATGATACGTATTCAAACGCAGTTGAGTTCGTTCCTCTAGTCTCTGCCTTAACTTAGATTTTGGGGGAAATGTTATTCTGGCAACGCTGAAATTTTTTTAGGTTCATATTTTCTGTTGTAGAATAACATTATCTGTGATTGTGGTAAGTTGCATTTCATTATCGCCTTTCACTTATGAGAAACAAGCTAAAGAAAAATGGTAAATTTTGTATTTTTAGTATGTCAGACTCTTAACTACCCTATTCTGTGATGGGTAGTTTTTCTGGGAAAAAATTACGAGTTAGTGTACTCTTGAGTATGAGTTTTCGGACGATTTTCTCAAAACGACTCAGGCAATTCATTAATAACCTTACAATATAACATTTGTCATGAATTCGATGAGTACTATCGAACGATTTTCTCAAAAATGACAACTGATTTTGTCCATATTTTATAAATAAATGTTAAATCTAATAATACCACAATACAAGTTATCATTTCTTATGAAAACTGCACAAGGTAGATTACTGTTAGGGTGAATTTTTTATTTATTTATTTTTTGATAGTTTATCTCAAATATGACTCAAGTTATTTTGTTGATCTTTTATAAACAAATATTTTATTAATGACCTAATATATGGCATAAATCACTTCTTACTAAGAAATTTACAGAAGAGTTTATTTTTAGGGTGAGGTTTCTTCAGACGAAGTTTTCCGGAAACCCCTTGTAATTTCGTTCTTATTTATCAGGAATATGTTTCATTAATAATTGTAGCATAACTTGATCCCAGCAGCGAGAAAGTTTAGTGCTATGGTGTACACTATCCTTTATCTTTTATTAAAATAATTATTATTTCATCGAATTAAACCATTCTTTCCTACGCTGGCAGCTGTCAAGGAAAACTCGATGTTTAGTATGTTTGGTTAAACATAACTATAGGATACCAAAAAAAAAGCAGTTCCGTGCCGTGGAAAATCAGCGCCACGGGCGAGAGTATACGACGCCGCTTCCGTACATATGAGTGAGGTGGACAGACCAGCTGCGAAGCGCCACCATATTTGGCGAGAAGCGTAAGAAAATTTTCAAAAATAACCCCTGCTTTTCTTTGATTTTGAGCACTTTTTATTAGATTGAAAAGTACTGCTGTTGATCTAAAATATTCCAAGTTATTTTTCCTCTTTTTTTCTTTCCTCCCTAATTTTGCGCCCCCTCGCTTCGGCGCCCAGGGCCGTCGTTCCACTTGCTCCCAGAACCCCCCACCCCCACGGTACGGCCCTGCCAAAAAGCTATGTGAGTACACTTTAAGCTTATTGATTGTAGAGTTAATTAATTCCCTTCGATTCGCCGAATGGTATAAAATATTGTAAGCGAAATTATGTTGAGGGTGAATACTTATGTGGTATAGTAGTGTAGTTACTAATAGGGAGAATATTTTATTTCTTTAAATTTACGATTTCTTGATGAATTGTTGTTAACATTTGTTTCAGAAAATGTGAGTTTCTTGCAACCGTTTGGTGCTGCCTAATGATGTTGTTAGCTAAAAGCCAGAAGTGGTAGGGTTAACAGCTGATGCTTTGCAACACAATCAGTTGAGAGAAAGTGATAATTTCATGGTCAAGTACAGAAGATGATAAGCAAATTATAATTTTTTTTATATACCATTATGTCTAAAAGATAAATGAATACAACTAAAATATGTCTGTATTAGCAGTAAAAGAACAACCAGTGGTGATTTTTGATATCTATATTGGGCGGTAACATATATATATTTTTTGAGTTTTGGTTAAGTATTTCTGATTAATACATTTATTTTTGTATCAAAACCATAAATGTAAAATGTATTTTTTTTTTTTCGCTGTAAGTTCGACTAAAACCAAACTGTATGTAACTCCATCCATATTATTCAGTATTAACTGAAAGTATTTCATAATATTCGTATTGAGTATGTATTCATTGGCCAGAATATACTATTATTTAGTCGAATCTAATGCGCATCCAAAATTTCAAGATCTTGAAATCTGAGAAAATCTTCGGTGGTGTAAATAATATACACATTGAAGATTCATGTTATACAGTGATAACTGGCAAATGTCTTGAATTGAAAAAAAAAGTTAGTTATATAGCCCAAAAAAGAGGTGCACATTACATTCGAATAAATATGCCTAATATGGTATATGATGAAATCTGAGTTTATAAAGGACTTGAAAGTTTCATATCTTTGTTCCGCCAGGATTATATAGTCAGCATACTCGCTGTCGGTATGAGACACCTGGGTCCGATTTCTGGTATGAGTTCATGTGGTTCAGATCCCACGTTAAGCTGTGGGTCCACGTCCCATATGGCCTCGGTGCTAAGAAGAAGCGTTAAATTTTAAACAAATTATCTTTTGTTAAATAATTCTATTAGCAGTTTTCGTTCGGCTGCCCATAGAATAAGATAAAGATAGTACTCTATTATCAGAAGAGTAGAGGGGCACAGTGGCTCAGTAGTAGAGCGTTCACCTCTGGTGCAGGGGTTCCTGGTTCGATCCCAGCTCGCACCAAGTGGGTTTTGTGGTGGACAAACACCGTGCTCGTGTTCACTCAGGGTTCTCCCGTTTCGTCCCACTATATCATTCCACAATTTCATTCATTTCTCTGTAAGAGCAGTATTGTTCTTTCGAATTACAGTGGAACCTTGAGTAATCAACGAAGTAGTATCCAGAGCTAATACACTATAACTTAATTTATATTAATGGTGTACTCTTGATTTTCAAAAGAGGACAAAATGTCCACAGTAAAAAGTTCGAAACTTTTTCAGCCAGGATATGAACTAACGGAGAGCATTGTTCCCGGCTTCCGCATATTGAAAATATATAACTTAAGCAGTGAAATCTAGAAAATTGGAAGGTATGTGAATTAACTTGATAATAGCTGGTATCGACGCGAGCGATGATTAGGGTGAAATTACATAGCATACTAATTATTATAATTCCCGTTTTAGGTTTTCGTATGGAAATAATAATCACTTTCACTGTGGTTTCTATTATTGGCTTCTAGTATTTTTTGTGTCTATTTCGTATATAGTTAAAAATAGTATTGGGCTATCCTGGTGGATAAAGATTAGTGTTAGTGTCTCCAGTGCGGATATTGAGGTTTGATTCCCGGTGGGAACACACCTGGTTCAGATTCGACCAGGTCTCGTATATCCTAGAAATTGAAAAAGATTCTTAAACGAAATCAACAAATTTGTCATGCAGGAACTCATTCCAGATAAGCTTGGCTCTGGTATAATAAAGCATGAAGTATAATCTCAGATTTCATCCACCTGTTTTTATTTTTTGCTATTTTTGTATAAAAACAACATACAGTAGACTCCCGACACTCCGACCTAATGTGGCGAAGAGCAGGCCGGATAGGCTAGAGTTGGATAATTACACACTTCTTGCCCCACCCATATCATTAACATTTTGGTGGTATCCCAGTTAGGAAGGCATAAATTTCTAAACTCTGCAAACGAAATAAGTTACCTGATTTCACAGTAAGATTGTGTAAGTAATCAATAAATATATCAGGATCTTTACCACTAGTACTCCATAAAAGTGAAGTGAAGTAAAGTACTATGTAAAGGCAGTGTACAGTGATTACATAAGTGTCGCAAAGCTGTGCTACATGCACATGTTTTTCTGTCATATTGTTTTCCCCACTATCCTCGTCTATGCGTATACCCACCGTCATTGACGAGCCTGCTCCCCACCCGTGCTACACCAACTCGGTTAGAATAGCATTTCTTTTTTTTTTCTTGGTGCCCACCTAACACAAGTTCCTACAGCACTTAACGGTTTCACACTACTAACGCTATACTAATAAAGTAAAATACAACTTTTGTATACTATGTAAAAATCCCACGCTGTCAGAAAATATCTAATACAGTCCTTTTTCATATGCACTTACTTATTTTGATCGTCGTATAGCACTTATAATGATTTTACACTAGTAACCCTACACTTGTAAGCAAAGTAGACCTCTTATTACTTATTGTTCAGTTCAGCCGCCTGCAAAAATTTATTCCTTATAAACCGCATGGAATTTTACTTGTAAATTTTGCAGAATGTGGTGTATATTGGTGCAAGTCAACCTTAGGCACAATTACACAAATGTGAAAAAAAAAAAAAAAAATCAAAACATACTCTCTCTATTTTTGAAAAAGTCCGTGATAAATAACGGCTTTTCGTTGTTTGAAACTAGGCCGGAAGTACAGAAGTCGGATAGTGTGAGTCTACTGTAAATATTTTTATTACATTTCTTTTTATTTATTTTTATAATTTAATTAACTGTTAGAACTGATACTAAATATTGTGTAATATGTTATTTTTCGTTAAATGTGTAATATGTTACAATTTGTGTATAAAATTAAATACATATATCAAAATACTGCGAAAAAACTTTAATATTACTTAATATGTTGATGTTAATACAGACATTTAATTATGTTATTGAAATGTAATATAATACGAGTGAGGTAGATAAATATAGAATTATTAAATTGCATCATACCAGAGTTGTTTTGTAGGAATGAACAAAATGGTTGTGTGTTGATATTTGCACCTTACGTTTAGATATTTAATATATTTTTACTTTGGATCATATGAAACAGATTTATTATTGTTAAGTCAATTATAAAAGAATCCAAAATGAAAAACCTCAATATTACTTTTAGAACTACACATTAAAAGGAAAAGATGTTTGTAAATATAAAAATCTGACTTTTTACCTCACTCTTGTAATGGTGTTATTTCTCATTTTCCATGACACTAATAAATGATATGAAAAGAATCACTTTCGGCTTATTATTCAAAACAATGCTCCAGATCCTTTGCTCATCCATTTCCTCACTCACTGCACCTAAGGTCAAATCTGTGTAACGTTTGCTGATATTGCTGGAATGATTATGACGAGAAGTTAAAACCTGATTTCTAGATAGTCTGATCAATGCACAGTTCTCCCAAGTAGTTGACGATGGATAAAATCTTCTTTCTCTTTCAGAAACTTCGAAACCTAGGAAAATTTTCCAGATTACGAGAGGAGGGCAGAAAGTTCTTACCCTCACCATGATAGAGATGCCATAATGAGATGTTGGCATCTTACTAATATGTGCGTTAATTTGTGGGGTTGAAATACGATTTTTTTTCCCGCTTGTTTCATATCAGTTTCTTTTAACTAGAATTTCCCTTTCGACTTGCAGTTGATGTGTTGTGTTTAACTTGTAATCTGTTAAGGTTTCTTTGTTCGTACTCCATGACTCAGAAATCGAATTTCTTAGTTGCTGTCTGAATAAACGTATTGGCTGCAAATGTCACGTGTGCCACTAATTTCAGTCATTGTGATTGTCCTGTTGAACAAAATATTTTAAAGAGTTTTGTAAACGATTTCCACAAGTCCAATGTAGCTGTGATTGAAGGTCGGAGAGAATTTGTATTCGAAATCGTAATTTTTTTTTGCTAAATTTTTAAGTCGTTATGCTTTATGGACTGGGTGCTGGTCTAATAAGATGCAACGAAATGCGCCGTAACGTAATGTCTTCCACGAGAAATTTTTAGACAGTAATGATGTCTACAATTGTGGTCACTATGTACCTAGCTCGGTTGCAAAAATATTATATTTTGTTTTCCCATTTTCTGTTGGGAGTGGTCCTAAAGCGTCAAATTGCTATTTATCGCCAATGAAAATGAAAAGAAAGAAAAAAAAAAGTGATTAACAATTCAGCTTATGGTTTTTTGTAGAAGTCTTCAGCTTTTGACAGTCTATACGTGTCTTAATTTTAAAGAACGAAAATGATTTCATGTTCGGCATATAGTATTTGTTCAAGACGGTTTTATAGGTCTTGGTAAGTGTTGGAAAACTAGAAAAAGAAAAAAAAAAAATCCAGGGCCCAGATGCTGCCAAAAGCCTGTGGTAAGGTGTCCTCAGGGTCCAGACACAGCCAAGACAAGGTAGGTAAGGACTGTCTCAATGCAGACTGATTTCTTGCAAGGTGCTACGGCCTCTTTTAATCCTATCCTGGTAGGTGGTGATGATCGTCGTTTGCTGGGCATTGTTGTAGTTGAGCACGTGGAGTGTCGTTACATACGGAGAATATGTCGACTCCAAACGGCTGGTGTTATTAAAGACAAACTAATATTTTAGATTGAAAACCACCTATTTCCAGCAGTCCCGGAATCTCGATACTCTCGGCATATACAGGGTGTCTGAAAAGTCCCCTGACATACGGTAACTTATTATCCGAGTTACAACAAAATGTAAGAGGGAAAGAGTCTCCAAATATGATGTTTTCAATCTGAAGTGGATTTTTTTTTAATCGGACGAGCCGTTTGGGCTGTACAGTTTATGCGCCCAATGTTAAATGAAAATGCACCGTTGCCATTTACCTAGACCCACAACATAAGTGAAAGAAGTTACTGTCTTTTACGCTAACGCGTCGACAGCCAGCCTTAATTTCAAACATGTCCCCATTCACTTTATGTTGTGGGCCCAGGTAAATGACAACGTTGCATTTTCATTTAACATTGTGCGCATAAAGAGTGTACAGCCCAAATGGCTCGTCCGATTTAAGAAAAAAAAAAAAAAAAAATCCTTCACTTTAGATTGAAAGCTTCTTATTTGGAGATGGTTTCCCCTCTTACGTTTTGTTGTAATTCTGATAATAACAGTTACCTTATGTCAGGTGACTTTTGAGACACCTGTATACATTCCTTTTTCGTCGTTTCCTTTTATCTTTTTCTGTTTTATATTTTCTTCCTTGTCTTTCCTCCCGACTATTTGGATTGCTGGCCCTGTTTGACTTCATGAACTATATGTCGATCAACATTCTCATATCAACAAAGAAAATTCAAGCTACAGCCCAGAGAAATAGAAATATATATATATATATATATACACATTTTATAGATAGTTGTAATAGAGCGCTAATTCTCAAGTAGGCATGTAACAATACACAGGAGAAAAGAAAATCAACATCGGATAATATTTTCAGTTCTTGCTCTAAGGTCAAAATCTCGTGAAATTGTAAAAAATCGTACTTTTTTGGAACACCCTGTATAAAATTGTTTATGTTATAGATTTAATATGGCGGTTATATTTTTTCCCAACCATGCGGGAATATTCAGAAAAAAGAAAATAGAAATTGGATAATATCTTCAGTTCGTGTATTGGAACTTAAAAATCGAAAATTTTACGAAAGGAATCATTTTCTATGTTTTCGATCTGAGCGTGCAACTCTTCGCTCATTTCTGATCTTAGAAATGACCCAGAACCACCACGAGGAGGTGGCTGCACTTCGAGTTCCACCCACACCCTTCCCAACCACCCTACCATTGTAGAAGTTTCAAATTTATTTCTTTTGTATTTCGGGCATAACTTTAAAATCAGACTTCTTACTAAAATCTGGCATTATAGAGCGGGACAAAAGTGTGGTCCGAATAAAACCATTTCTGTTTAGGTAGCCACACACTTTTGTAGCAGCCTCTGTTACAAGTTTAACACATCTTTCTACAGACTGCGTGTAACATGGAAATTTTAGGTAGTCAAACTCTGGTAGTTCTATTATCTTTAGAAACGACAAAATACTCGCTGTTGTTACATGGGCCATTATTGGTGGAGATGAAAGTTTACACGTTGACCAATCTATCAATTCGGTATAGTCAGTTGCTTCAAAATTGAGATCAGGTGGTAAACAATTTCTCATATTTTTACCTGATGGTGGTTGATTCCTCGATTTCAACAATCTTCTGAAAGCTAATTCTCTTATGTGTTTCCGTTTATCCATCGCCATGGCCAAAATAAGGTTTTCAGGGTGCGCAAAAAAACCGTTTCGCTGTATTACAGGATCGATAATTTCTAGTAAACTTTCCGGTAGATATCGTGATGTCTGAATCAATTTAAACATGCACCATCTTTTACAGACGAATTTTGTTTAATAGCTAACCAAGCTGGTGCATATGGTTTTATAGGGTAAGTCGCCAATATGTCTTCAGCTCAAATGAAGAATCTTCTGTCGAAATATATAACCTTAAAATACGATACGCTATAGTAAGCCATCTTGAATGAATTATTGGGCCTGGATCCTTTACTGTAAGATCACTTGGACACTCGCCGCTGTTTATAGCTCTAACAATATCAAGAAGATATTTTTTTTATTTGCTCAGGTCCTTTTCTTTTACGGAAATATCTTCGGTCTGAATATTCTCAAAACCAACAACAGGAAGCTGCTCACAGTGTTTCAATTGTTTGAAGATAGTTTCAGAAAATGATTTGGGCCTGAAGTATCACCATCTAGGCACTCGAAAAGATGTCTGAAAGGTACCTCATTAAAATGTAATAATCAAATGAACCACTGGAGTGGTCTTCCAAGTTTGACCTCAATATTATGAATAATCCCACTTTTCCATCCAGTATTAACCACTGTCCCATCACAACCGATAGCAACAAGATCATTTATGTCCACGTCTTTGTCACTTAAATAAGAAAGTATACTCTCCGATATATTCCTTGCAGATTCAGTTCTAGACGTTATATGGCCAATGAACTGATTTCTGAAGAAAAAAATATACATTTTACAAATGAAGATATGAAACACTGTGAAATTTCTCTTTTTCGTGAAGAATGTATTCGATCTCTTTTTTGTGTACCTGTTGCTACGTGCTTGAAGAAAATCACAGCTCTATTAGGACTATAACAGCATGAATTATTTTATACAGGGTGTTCCAAAAAAGTACGATCTGTTACAATTTCACAAGATTTTGACCTTAGAGCAAGAACTGAAGACATTATCCGATGTTGATTTTCTTTTCTCCTGTGTATTGTTACATGCCTACTTGAGAATTAGCGCTCTATTACAACTATTAGAAGCAGCCTGTCTTCTATACAGGGTGTTCCAAAAAAAGGACGATTTTTGACAATCTGATAAAACTTTAACCTGGATGCGCGAACTGAAGATATTACGCAATTTCGAAAAACAATTACACTTAAACGTTTCGATAGATGGTCCAACTTTTCCGCACTATTAGAATTCGATTTGAAAGAAATAGTTTTTTTCGACCCACCCTACTAATTATGCATGAGCGGAACCTATTCATGCAAGCGGATACGTTGTAAGATTTTAAGGCAACGTTTGTGTAGAGATCCGAATTGATAAGCAGATCAGCAGAAGCAAATATTTTTAGCTGGACATATTGCTGAAGTTAAACATACCGCAAGTAACTGAAACAAACAAACAACTAATTTTTTAAATTAAAAAGTTGGTGTTAGATACTACAAAATAGTTATTTTGTAATGTTTTTTTCTCGGTTTCCTTGACGAAAATTGATTTTGTTTACTACTGCAAGCTTCTGAACATTTAAATAATTCACAGAATATATTCTTGCTAAAATCGCATTCTTGTTACTTTCTATAATAAAATTGTAAAGCAGAGTTAGCTTTTTATACTAATTCTATCACAAACAAGTCAGAGATATGTATCGAGGGAAATGCGGAGTACATGTTACATAAAGTGTCGGCCATTTTGTGAGCAAAATGCATGAACGCGAAAACTACTTAAATGATCTAAATATATACAACATGAATAGAATAAGTAAGGGTAAAAAGAAAATAATTTCATATATACGTTGAAAATAATGTACACCATTGCAAAGATGCATTTCGGTGCATATTATCATTGGCGGGGCCAATGATGTAAATTAACTTTTGGAACCTAAAAAATCAGCGAATTCAAAAAAATATACACAAAAGCATGATTGAAACAGACAGGAATTCTGTCCCGTTACAAGGAACAGACAGCAAATATTAATTGAAATTCTATATTTGCAATGAACATAATCAACTAATGTTTACACATGTGTTTCAGTACGTAGTAATTAGTCGTCAAAAAATACACCGCGAATCTTAACGTAGGTCAAGTGAGCGTGTGTTCTTAAGGGTTAATAATAATAAACGAATCCACATATGTTAGCTACGAAAAAGAAAAGAATTAGTGCAAACCTGCCACTAAAGAATACTGAATTTGTATTTCATAAACAGAAGTAGTTACAGTAAATTGGTTAATGTTGTGTTGTGATTGGCTGTACTTACACAACTTTGGCAACTCCGAGTAAGATGCCATTTCATGAACAAGTGTAACCACACTGGTCGAAAAATGTCTAGTTTGAAAGCGGAACAAAGAATTAGTGTTTCTTGTGAAATTTAAAATGTCGCCAATAAATTTTTCCAGAATGCTGATCACGGCATACAGTATTGCTTGTAAATCCAGACTACAAGCCTCTCCCTCTCCTCAACGTTTCTCAAGGGGGGGGGAGTATTGAAGATAATGATCGTTTAGACAGGCCTGTCTTCAGTTACTGACGCAAACATCAACGGAGTACACGACGTGATCAGAAGTGACTGACGATTGTGCGTTTAGTGATTACACGAACCGAGCATGAGGAAAATCTGTGTCTTGGTTGTGGCAATCAGTAATTTCGACGATTTTTTATTTTTTTTAAATATACGACTCGGAAACTAAGCAGCAATCTATGTCGTGTACGTGCATAGGTTCCTCCAAATCGAAGAAAACAAGTATGTCATATTCAAACTTTACAGCGACGCTGTCTTGTTTGGATTTACGGAACTGTTTGACATTCACAGAATTGTAATGTTGGAGTGGGTTCCCATTGGAGGAGGGGGAGAGGAGAGAGAATCAATCAGCACTACTACATTGAAGTTTTGACCAGACTGCCTCAGCTGTGAAAAAAGGAACGGTTTCTGCATTATGACAACGCACCGGTCCATAAGGATCTGTGTGTCACTCAAGTTTTAAACAAGTCATGAAACATCCCCTTTCTCTACTTGCCGAATCTGGCACTCTATAATTAGTTTTTTTACCCATGACAAGTATGGTCTCAAGGAAATGTGTATTGCTTCAGTTGAAGAAATAAAGTCGAAAACGACAGACATCCTACATAAAAACATGACTGAGTTACCTTACGACCAGTGGTACCGCGAATGCAGAAAAGTGAGAATACCGCACAACGCAACTTCGAGGATGATAACCACATTAACAGGCAGCGAATACCAGAACTTATGACTATTTTCTTTTGTGCGCGCATGTCACCTCGTGGACCAAGAAAGACCATCAGGACAGAAGGATATAGAAACGTCAAACAACTGCACTTCACAAGCAGAGAGTTAAATCTTTTCATATTGCCTACTAAGCTTTGGTTACGAGAAAGAACCAATAACCAATCTTCTAGACTTGTTAGTGACAGGTTTTGAACCACTCTCACAATCATACACGCAAGATATTTCTGATTATAGAACATTTGCATCACCTGAAAGTGTGCGATATTCAGAGGTGTGCATAGGTAATTACTGTATATATATATATATATATATATATATATATATATATATATATATATATATATATATATATTGGAATTAAGGAACAGTTTTTAAAACTTTTCCTATATTTAACTACGATGAAAATTTCATACCATATTTATTATAAAATACAGTATTTTTTTGTAACGACACTTGCCGAGTCAAATAAATAAAGTGGGTTCAATACTGGGAACTTTGGTGTACACCTGAAATCAAACCCTGGAACATGTACTGACAGTCAGTATTTCTTCTTTGGTCCTATAGAAGTACATGATATAAACGCAAAATATGTTATAATTTCTAATAACAAAAAGGAACCAGAAATCTTAACTCCCTACGAACTTCGCTACAGTGCTAGAAGACTTGAAAGATATGATGAAATATTATCTTTCGTATTTACAATTTATTGCACATATACTTTTAGAATTTCTTTATTTACATATTTCATGGCCATGTACTTCCGCAACATCTTTGCAAATAAACAGATAGTAATATACAGTTATTAACAAAAGAATGGATATAGAACAAAAAACCTTCCCAAGTGTGCTCGAACTCCTATAAATATATCTATGTATATCAATGGTTAACTATAAAAATATTTTATGAACGGAATTCTTATTAGCAGCTGCAACTAAACAAATGTTCATCACAACTCTCCTACTGTTTCATCCGTGTAATTGAGTCACAGCACTACACAATCACTGCTCGAGCTCGAAGGTAATCGCATTTGGCACCTCTCATTGTAGAACTTGTTTCCAACGTAACTCACGGGATGTCTGCAATAAAATAACAAATGAGATTTTACAACATTACTTAACGATTTGACAGGCCACCCGAATGCACCCAGATGATAAATGTCACAGTGAACGTTTCAGCCAAGAGCTATTATCTTCTTCAGCACGGACTATTCCAGAAAATTAACAATGTTAGGCGAACTACATCGTTGGTTATTACGCTTTATTCTCAAAATTACTTAAATCCTTTTTTTTTTTTTTTTTTTTTTTAATTCTTCGCGTAAAGATTTAAAATTTATCTGCCTGAAGATACGAAGAATTTCAAGGCACAATTTTAAAATTTGTCTGTTTTCTTACTCCATGTCCGATTACCAGTAAACTGAAATTGGAATTAAGGTGAAACATCTGAGACTTCAAAGCAATATTTCATTAATCACTCATCGCTAGCTAAGGAACACGTTTATTCACAAAGCATACGAACTCGTTATATTCACATGAAGAATTTATAAAATTTTTACGGTGAGATTTAACATCTGGGTGCTTTTGGATGAGTAAAGCTTTAGTTAGGATTTATGTTATAAATTAATCATGCAAAACAGTTAAGAATACAAAATTAGAGAAATCATAATAGCTTATTACAAATAAAATATATCATGTCATTTTCGTCTACATGAATAATTTAATAATCTTTCGCCTTTCCACTGAAATATATGAGAAGTTTTCTACATACTAACTGGAGATGTTGGCATCTGCTAAAACCTTTTTTTTTCTTCTTCTTCTTTTGTATATGTTTGTTATCTACTATAAAATTTAAACTGTCTCGCACGTTGACTTATTCAGGTGGTTAAAAAAAAAAATTCAGGTTTGAAGATTATATATATTTTATAAATTGTGCATTAGGCACAGCCATTTTTTCCTTGAGTCGATAGTATGTCCATTTTTTTTTTTTTTTTTTTTAAATCCGAATTCTGAGATGTCAGTCTGAGTCATAAGCCTACGAATACACAAAGTAATAAAATATCAATTAATAAAAATCACTTTTAATGTTTACTGTCCTGCTCAAATCTCTTGACGTTTGGCTAAAGCCAATGGCGCTTAAGAACGACGTTGTCAGATTTCATTTTCTTTCGTGTACAAGAATAATGTGAAACGTTTCTTCGTGAAACACAGACGGAAAACGAAGTAAACTTTCAAACCGAGAAGGTGAAAGAATAAACACTGGTTTAGATTGACTTGTGTACAAAGAAACAATCTTACAATAAAATAACGAACTACTGGGCGTAGTTCTCCCCTAATTATTTAGAAATTATTTTCTCTTTTCCTAAACACACACTAACATTATATGAACGAAGATGTTTTTGAGTGCAAATAATGTTTATCTCAAGCATTGACTATTAGACAACATCGCGTAATTTTCATTGAATATTGTAAAAAAGGCCAGTAGTATTTATCACAATGACGACAGATCTCTGTATCTGTGTAATATGTAATTACCTTAGCAGCGACACTTCACCAATTACACACTTAAGAAGCGCGTATGCTTTGAAACTTGTAAATGTAAAATTTTCAGGTGTTCTACGTTTATTTTACTTTTAAACATTATTTGAATGTTTTAATATGCATGTAAAATTTTCTGTTAACAATTATGAGCCCAGAGCAGGATGAGGCCCTAAGCTATTAAAGGTCCTTTGTGTGTTCAGCTCTCTTTGTCTAGGATAAATTGACTGCACTGTAGTCTTCAGCTGTATCCTACGTGTTGCCATGCAACCAATGAATGCATAACGTAGGCACCCTATATACAAAGATAAGCAAATAGTGATGTATTTTAGGGGAAAAGCTAGCAAGAGGAGAGGAGGGGAGGGGGACAACTTATATCATAAGGTCAAGTTTAGACACATCACATTATATACACGGTGATTACAATTAAAGTTCCACTTTCAAAATGCTGTAAATAAGGAACCACTGGTAATAATAACTTCAAATTCGAACTGAATATACTTGAAGAAGGGAGAAACGGTATGGCGTACGAAAAAGAAAGAAAAAAAAAACATTCCAAAGTGTATCAATTGAGGCGCTGTACGTGGCATAACGAAAGTGCAGTCGGCTACAAGTGACATTTTGAATCGAAATACGACGGCTTTGGCACGAGTTGCACGTTAATCCAACTGTACTGTTCAACGTGTATGATTGTTTCGGTTTTCTGACGGAAAAAATGACTTCCAAATCATTCAACAGTTGACTTGGATCCAACACGGCACCACAGCGCGACCCTTCATTGAGAAACACATGATCCAATGCGTTCAGAAAGCTCTTAGATGCAATATGAGGAGAACGCCACATATCTGGCGTTTTTATAAAAAAATGCAATGTGTCATGCGCTTGGGTGTCTTTTAATTTGCATAGTATGCCTCTTAGAGCGCCATCAATTGAAACACTTTGAACGTTTTCTTTCTTATGCCATACCATTTCCCCCCTTCAAGTATATTCAGTTCAAATTTGAAGTCATTCTGAAGTCAGTGGTTCTTTTTTTGTAGCATTTTTAAAGTGGGCCTTTAACTATAATTACCCTGCATATTGTTGGAAAATGATAATTCTCTCAGGGATTTACTCTTATTGACCTAGAAAAGATTTGCGGTAGGCAACACAACAATATCCCATTTGGCATAGATGAAATTCAAGGGGGTCGTTAGAAGCAGTGGCGTAAGGAAGGGGGGGGCAGAAGCCCCCCCAAAGAGGTCCGACAATGTACATTGGTACTTTGATGTTTGTAATTTTTGTATTTGTACCTATCACAGCACTTCCCCCCCCCCCAAACACACATCCTGGCTACGCTACTGATTAGAAGTAACTATTGAAAAAACAATTCTTTCACGATTTGGGTATAAACACAGCGCCTCGACACATACCATAAAAAATAAACTACAATGCAAAAAACTCAACCGACCTGTGCTAACCAATAAAAAGAACGAATGCTACCTAATGGAGCCGCGGCAGGGTGAAGCCAGTAGGACCGCAGCATGGGGGTGTGTCCGTAGGAAGCAAGCGCGTCAGCGACGGTGAATATGGTGTAAGGGTGGATAGTGAAATCATGTTACTTTGGACAGTGCCACGAGTTCCTATAGGACTTGTAATGGTTTCACATTATTAACGCCACGCTTGTAAAATATGATAAGATTTTTGTATACTGTGCATAAATACTATGCAATCACAAAATAATATCTACTATAGTCTCTTTTCATAAAAAATTTACTTATTTTAACAGTTGTATAGCACTTGTATAGTTTACACTACTAACCCTACACATATAAACATAAAATACACCTGTATTACTTACTATTTAATTGTGTAGCCCGCACAAGTTTGTTCGTTACAAAATAGTCTTTCATAGGACCATCTAGGATATTGAATTTTACCTCTACATTTTGCGAAATGTGGTATGTCTAAACTTGATCCGCACCTTGATTGGCTCACAAACTGGCACTATATTGGTTGTCAGTGAGTATAGGTTATGTAACTGAACAAAGCGCATGCGTCGTTTTGGTTGCCTAACCACCTTATCAAGTGCTTTATGGGTTGCCCAAATTCAAACTGGCAGCCAACAAAGGAATATCATAAACAAAGAACCAGATACAAAACACATTTTTGTTTTGTATTAAGTTTCTCTTGCATCTCGTTCTCTGTTCGGGAAACATTTCATTGTAAGCTTCTCATTAGAACCTGGTGAGTTCAGGTTAGAAAATTAAGGTCGGAAACGGCTATTTTGGGAATGATGTTATCCAGTATAGGTAAATAGGTTTTGAAACGAAAAAAAAAAAAAAAAAAAAAAAATGCAGGGCATTAATAAATTAGCTTGGCCGTTCCACGTATGATATAAAAAAAGTGTCTTTAGCTCTTAAAATATTACTAACTGAAGTTTTAGATTATGCATAACCTGTAGATGAAAATTACGCTCCATAAAACATAACTAAAACATTTTTAGAATTTGCTATTATTAATACTATTGAACTTTTCATTAGAAAACCTAATGCGTTCACAGATCTGTCTTATTTCCTATTGAAAGAGCATTTTTTTTTTTAAATTTACTAGCTGAACCCACGCTCTCTACACAGCGCATCATTCACATATAAGCATGAATCTCCTTGTCATTCCTCACAACATCTGTACATGTCCCTTTACAGGCACAAGTGAAAGACGTTTTGATAAAAATAAGCAAAGTGTATCATAAAGGGGAGAATTTTTCGATTATTTTTTCAATATCTCGCAACGTTTGCAAGATTTGAGCCTACTTCCAATTAGAGTTTCTAATTCATGAATGATCAGTGTTTTCTTTCTTCTTGCATGCAGTATGCAATAAGCAAATACATCACACATACAATTAATTATAATGTCAGTGATATATGGTGTTCATTGTTCAAAACATCTTTCTAGAGCTTCTGGTTTCCGAGATATCATTGTCAAAAGAATTGGTTACAAACATATAAACGTGCAGAAAAATATAAATGTCCTCAAATATATAAACTTTTTTTCACGATAAACATATAAACCTAGCTAGACAATTTGATTTGTTTTACCTTCAGAATAGAGTAATAATTTTTTGGGGAAGGTTATGTCAGCTTTTAGGAGGCCAAAGCTAGGTAAAAAGCAGAATGTTTGTAGGAGGAATGAAAAAACGGTACGGTAATTGATGTGCGAGTAATCGTACCTAACCTAACTGTGGCCAATCCATATAATCCGCGAAGGAAAGTACAAATTTAAGTTATCGTAAAATACCAAACCTAAACTAACCTAACCAACCGAAATTAGCCAATATTTCACAAAATAGTAACAATTTTTACTAAACAAACAAAAAAGCCTTTCAAAAGCCGACATGCTGTTCTTTTCGTGTTATAATAGAAAAAGAAAAGTGAAACGTACTGTTGTATCTTCATTGAAAGATTTGAAAAACGTAGATTTTTTTTTTCTTCGAAAAACTCCGGTTTCTTTCCAAGGTCTTGCAGCTCTACTTCGTTTATTTTTTTAACTTATTATTATTAACTGGTGTTGAGTCAAAACATGAAGCACTCCTTGCATATCCTCACCTGAAGGCAAGCTATCCTCTGATTGGCCAAGATAACTGCAGACTTGCTATGTCCACAACTAAGGGTACGTGCGTCTTATAGTTCTACTTTCATGGAGTGTGAAGGAAATGTTACTGGTAAGTATTAGGCCTGCAAATGTCTTATCTGCTGAGGACGTTATGTTTTGGAACATATTATACATGCATTAAAATGCAGACACTACTTCAAAAAGGATCACGTGCATGATATATGATTACATGTAGTCTAAAAATGCCTTTAATAATTTTGATGTACGAATATTAACTGTATTACCTTCACCCTTATGTTAATCGAATTTAGTAATTCTTGTTTCAGTTCGATGTGGTTAATTGGATCGTCGTCTTTGGAACTAAACCCAAATCTTGTATCAGACAAGAGAGATTTTTTTTTGTAACTTCTCCCGTCTACCAGGCTGAGATCGGTTTTACTTTATTCCTTACAGACTAAATTTTAAGTTTTCTTCTTAACTACAACAGTTTCGGCAACCAATCCTGTTACCTTCGACTACTTGACACTAAATGAAGAATTCGGCTTCACAATTTTTTCCACGACGATTTGTTTTAAAAACGCCCATTAAAAAAAAAGTTAAATAACATGCAAAGCGCTTTATGAAGCTTAAGTTCTTTATTTAGTGTCTGGCAGCCGAAGGTAAAAAGTTTAATTGCCGAAACCATTCTATGAAAATAACGATCCGATTAAAATTCCCAGTCAACAAGTAAGTTTAGTAGTTCACAACTTAAAGAACTAAACTGATTCATGATTACAAATATTCAGTTGGACTACCCTTGGTATGCGTCTGTTATTTACTACGTAATTGCCAAATCTTCAACGGAAACTCATACCTTCTCCAGTAGCATTTACGTAAAGTATCTACAGCAAGGGGACTGTAACGTAATGAGTTCGCTGAGATTACGCTAAAGATGGTAGTTCGCACTGAATATTTTCGGGATTACTTAACAAACGTGTACCAAAATTAGTCCAATGAAGGTTAGTCATTGTTAGTATTAACAAAATATGTTAGACTCTATCTGTGTTAAAATTTACGTGTTTCATGTACGCGGGATTATACTAATAAATTTAAAACAGTCATGACTCGAGCAGAGAGTTCTACCTAATGTTGACACATTCCTTAGATTTTCAGGTTATGTTAGAGCTTTGTATTTCTTTCAGTAGAGCATACACTAATGAGGACCTCCATTACTACTTGCAGATTGACTGCAGAAGAGATCATTATAAATAGTACGGACCTATGGCATAAAAACTAATATGCATAAAACACAAGCCGACTTGCGCTAGGTGGCTACTAAAAAAACTAATGCTATCTAACCGAGTCAGGCAGGAGTGCAAGTGTTAGACAGGGGATGCATCCATAAGAAGTAGGCGCGTCAGTGACGGTGGTACACGCAAAAATGAGGATAGTGGAAGCACACTTATGAATACAATACTTCCACTATTACTCAAAATACATTCCAATACGCTGTGTACTAACAGTAATTACTTATATTCATACTCTCATTCCTTCACGAAAAATGTTTCACATCATATTTTACCTACAAAATTTCTATTTGGTAGAACCGAATGCTCGAGTGAACAAATATTAATGAGTATTGTTACTAACCTTTACAACTTCTGAAAACGATCTTCATTAACATCATCAAGAAAGAGGGCAGCGACCACGTTGTCATAGAAATCTGGATAATATTCACATGCTCTCTGGCAATCGGGAGTCCAGTTTATTTCCAGAAGCTTCGGTTGAATCACTTTATTCCCTTTATTTTCATTTCTCCAGGTCAACATCAAATCAACAGCATACACTGCTCGGGATTGAGGGTTATGTGCTATTCCACTGGGAGGATGTTTGCTTACAGCTGCTTCAAACAATTCCCGCAACATTAAAAATATATTCTTCTCAACGTCCTTCCACGGGTAATTGGGATACTGCCATTCAAAATTCTTAACGAAGTCCGTACAGAACATCTGACACAGATCACTGTCTACGTAATTCATAACGGTAAAATGCTTTTCATAATCATCAAAATCTTTCAATTCAAAAGGTTTGTTAGCAAAACGGAGCCAGAATCGTCTATACACATAGACTGTGAGTGGCTTTACACTTCTTAACAACAAAATATAACGAATATCAAACTTTACGTTTCCTATTTCAGGTCTATAGAACAAAACAGGATTTTCAATATATTTCTGAGCAATTTTGGGGCCAGTACAAGGCAGTCGCATAATGTAACTAAGATTACTTGTAATGTGAATATCAAGCCCTCTTGCTAAATTCCATGGTTTACATATCCAGTGATTATCCAACCCTAATTTTTCTCTATTTTGATAATAGCTTACAAATTTCACCAACTCAGTCTGCAAATTATATGTGATAGGAAGCCACAAGGGCGAGGTTTCTAAGTCATCAGCACTTGTATTGTCACTGTTCGCTTTTCTCCGGCCTACTATACACAGTAAGTCTTTAATTGTGATTATATGTTCGTAAGGAAACTGATTAACAAATTTCCAAGGCGTGTTCTCACTGAACTCCAAATAGTTTTTGAAATGACTAACGTACCACAGAATGTCAGCGTCTTCCTCTTGAGTTGTAATCTCAAATCGTGGATCTTTTAGATACTGGTTTATATACACATACTCAGAATAAACTTTCAAAGGTCGTTTACCTATCTTCAACTCTCTAGACTCATTAATACAAGGAAGTGACTCATTAATACGATTTTGCATAAAGTATTCTTCGCCGGGCTCATCTTGTACATAGCTCTCGTTTGAAAAGTCTGTCGTAAACCAAGGGAGCAATAACGCTTTCCTTTCCAGAGAATCATGAACTGGACCTTCTACGTAATCACGAGTAACAGACTGCATAGGTTCTACATGTTTCACGGGAAACAATACCGTATATGTAACTTGCTCTGGTAGATATATGAAAGGTACGGCTCGAAAATTGGGGTCATCAGAATGCTGAATACTGGAACCAAATTCATCCATAATATACCACACCGGTACTTTGTTTTCTGCTGACAATTCACCACCTAACGAATAAGACTGACAATATTTCCACATATTGTCAAACACAACTTCTATTAAGTTTTCTCTCAGCAGCTCTTCATCGTAAACATTCATTATTTTCGCCATTCTTTCTAGTAGGCCTGGAATCTGTTCTAACTGCCTTCTTGCCATATCCGAACGAAAAGTCCATGCATGATCAATAAGGTAAATTTGTTCCGAATCGTCCGGTGAGATGCGAGCCTCTGGCAATACACGTACATCCCAATGAGTACTTTCTTCATCTTCATCCTCTACAAGAAAAATACTAAAGGTTTCTCCTGCATCAAAAATCTGTTTCTTCAGCTTTGAATACAACGTTCTCCAAAAGTGCTGCGGAACACCCGATTTTTCTAACTGAGATTTGTGAAACACAATGAATTGCTGAAAGTCCACTGCTAAGCCATCAAAATCTTCCATCGTGAACACAATGTCTAACAAACTAAACGATAAAAACAAAAAAAAAAAAAAAAAAAAAGCACAATATAATGTCTAAGAAACTAAACGTGAAAAAAACTCCAAACTACAGCTCAACCAACACTATGCCTTAATTGTACTTTCGTCAAAGTACTTGTTAAACTTTTTCCATTGGTACCGTTTCTTCGGGTCCTTCTTACTATTTGCAGGCGCAAGATTAGGCATTAAACCTGCCTTCTGAGCCATAGTCACCATCGTCCCAATACGCTTTTGTTGTCTTTTGCATAGTCCTGTAACGCGACGAGGCAGCATACAACCATCCGGCCTTACAAACTGACTTAATATAAGAACATCTGTATGTTTAATATCTAATCCTGAGCTACACACTGAACATGCACCTTCGTGAGAGGTTTTAAGGAGATATGGCTCACGTGGTGATGCCACTATACGTCCCTCCAGTGTTAGTGTTTTACCATCTTTAGTTTCATGTATTTCTTTAAGCATACGAATGTTTGTCGTGTGAATATTAGAATTTTGAGTACAACGTACGAGAGTACCAATTGAAGGACGCAAACAAGGTCTGTGAATTAACTGAAGCAACTTAACACCCAACTGACTTCCCATTTCCAAGTAACTACAAACATATACTTCCGCACTACCACTTGCACTTATACTTCAGTTTTTAGTCACTTCTTCTTCTTCTTTATCTACACCGCAGCGTTGCCAGACTAAAAACACAAATTGAAAGATTCAAGATGATTCAAGAAGTAAATTAATTTTCAATATTAAAAAAAAAAAAAAAGTTAGAGCATCAGCCAATGCGAGAGTAAACGAACCATGTAAAATACTTTTTATAAGACTACAAATATTACCACTGCTATGTCTTTATGTATTACAGTTAATTTTCACGCGCCAAAATCTTAATACAATCATTGGCAATAAAGGAAACTTTTACTGTCATAATACTACATTTATTTTCATAGTATTATCATAATTTTATTTGTTACAATAACAATACGGACATTATTTCTTCCTTATAAGCACATCTAAGAATACATAGATTATTTGTAGATAATGTTGCTACCACTCCCAAATTTACCGGTATTAGCCATGACTTCCAAGAATTTATATTTATCCAAACTGGATTCAAAACATTCTTCATGAACATAGTCAAAGTGGTTGTCACCCTCCTACGATGTCTCTACTTCCGTCTTATTGTGTGTTATAGAAGAAAAATCTCGTCCAGTTCTTTGCCAGAAGGTAATGTGCCTAAGATCGATGACACATTCCCGCGCTGGATGGCGATGCTGATACGTTGGAAAAGAAATGCAGTAGCTCGGGGGTCACCAGTTTTGATTGCTATTCGATGACCAACTTCATTAATGAAATTAGATCCTTCGTGACCCCAAGACCCACTGGTTTCTATTGCTACTGTTACAAACCAATATTTGTCCAATAGTTTTTTTTTTTTTTTTAGTATTTTAGTCTTTTGTCTGATTCTCTGAACTGCGACGAGACCTGCCTGAATTGAAGAATGGGGTAAGTTGGAAGGAGTAAACGTATCGGAACATGTGAAATCCCAGACTAGTGCTTTTCCACTTTTCCACGGTACCAAGGTCATGCCATCAGGCCTTTTACCATCAGAGCGGCAACAACCATTTGGTTCTTTTATTGAAGGAACTCCCGTTGAAATGAGGGTTCTACAAATAATGTCGTTTACAATATGATGTCGAGAGTGTCATCCCGCAATTTTTTTTATATGAAAAACTATGTAATCCTTTATTTTCAACATATGCGTTGCAAGCAGGACAAAAGTCCTAATAGTCCAAAAGTCTAAGGAACTAATAGAAAAATATGTGCTCTATCAAAAAATACATGCTTCAGAATCCTGCAGTACTTCCGCAAGAATTTTTATAGAGGCAGTTAGTGAGTACTTCAGATTATATGCCAGTAACCAAACTGGCTGTACAAAAATCGTTACGTGACAACCTTAGGATTCTGAAACGTGTATTTTTGGATAGAGCACATATTAGTTCCTAAGGAAAGTCTTGACCCGACGACGGTAGGTCCCATAGTTTTGGAGCTATGGACACTTAAAGTTCATTTTTCATGTTTTCGTCAGCCTATAACTCCGAAGGAAGCACTTGTGCACCAAGGTTGGACTATATTGTTGAACTATATACTTTTTGACTTATTTTGATGTCAGGAATCACCTCCCAAACATTGTCCGTGTTGTTTTGAAACACCCTATATATATATATATATATATATATATATATATATATATATATATATATATATATATATATATGTATGCAATTACCAAATTTAAGAGTTTGGTATATGTTTCTCTGTCAAACTTTGAGGAGAGATCATCAATGCACCAACGTCGTATCATAGAGAATAGGCTCCTGCACTTAACCATATAACTATACCTAGTATAATGTGACAAAGGCTCATCAAAGAAGACAAATTAGGTCAATAATTGTCCACATGGTGAGCACATGGCAACACAAATAATTTACTCACAGAAAGTGATAAGATGGACTCCCCAAACTTTATATATATATATATATATATATATATATATATATATATATATATATATATATATATAACTCCTAGAGAACATTTATCAAATTTTATTTTTGACAAGTCTAAAATTTGCCTATGCGCCCCTCCGGAATTCATACTACATGTGCCTTATGAAAGTTTTATCAAAGTGTATAAAACAGGTCAAGAAGTTTCGAAATCAGAATTATTATACCTTTTTTTACCCATTAAAGGGAACGAGATGTACCAATCAAATTTGTATGCACCTCATATTTGTCATATAATACCCTATGAAAATTTTAAATTTGCTAATTTCCAAAATATAAAGAGATGGCCCCCTGCATCCCTCTAAAATTCTAGGGAGTTTTCAAAGTATTCGTGCAAAAATTTAGAGGAGGTGGTTCTATGTATTCATAGGCCCACCTTGCCTCTGGGCCAAGGGCCCGAAATATTTTGCTATCTGAATCGTGCCTACAGCCTTATTTCCTATCAGTTTGCGTTAACACAACTCATAATTCGAGTTTTAGTTTGCCATGTTTTGTATCAAACACTGATTTTATAATATCACTTGCTTTTGATCCCAGACTTTTTTTATTCAAGAAAAAATTGAACGAAATAACTACCTTTGGATGAAATAACCGTCTCCATTGACTGACAAATCCACACAAACAAGAACTTTGAATATGCTATTTAGAGTGATCCTCCCACACACAGACAACGGATATATCCTTTGTCTGTGCTCCCACAAGTGTGTAAAATCTCAAAACGTTTTTCTATTTTTCTTCGTTGATTGCAAAAAATTATAACTGCTGTGCCGACTATTCCTATTTACTACTACACTAAAACTTCGCATTACGTTTTGCGAAACATTCCGGAATGAGGTCCTACCAGTTTTGTGTTTGCTTCTGATAAACTTTCGAACATTAAACATACGTCTGAGAAGCCATAATGTTGATACAGAATAGATTTGATTTGGTGGTGTTCATAAATAGAAGAAGAATGCATTCTTGCACTTATCCATGCTACTGATCCTCAATGATCCTTGCACTGCTATATTTATTACATGTGGTATTTAGCTATGATGTAATTTTAGATGTGAGAGTTTTAACTTGTTTAATATTTTGTCATTGACGAAATTACGAAGTTTCAAATTATGATTGTATACTAATTTAAAATGTTTTTTTTTTTTTTATGTTTATTTTGTGCTGGTCAAGTTTTGACACACCACATTTTGAAAAATTTACAGATAAAATTCAACTCTCTGTATGAAAAGACATATTTATAAGAAACAAAGTTCTGCAGGCGGGAGAACTTAATACAAAGCAATGCAGTTGTATTTTAGGTTTACAAGTTTAGGGTTACTAGTCTAAAATCATTGCAAGTACTATACGACGGCTAAAATAAGTGAGTGCATGTGAAAGATGACTCTATTAGATGCTATTTTCTACCGGTGATGTATTTCTGAATAGTGAACAGAAGCTGTATTTTATGTTTAGAAGTGGAGCGTTACTAGTATGAAACTATGACAAGTGCTATTGAAACTCGGCAAGTTTTTACTTAGAGTAAAACATTCACGGGAGACTAACCTAAGCTAGCATAACCTATTTTAAATGAAGTGAAAACGAGCTTTAAAGAGGACTGGTTCCAGCCACTGTTCTAGTAAATGTAAAGTCCTACCGAAATGCACATTGTTAAAGTGTACTTCTTTTCACTACTCTCGCTTACGCGTATCCCCATCGTCGCTGACGCCCTGTACCCTTCAACGCACACCCTCGCTGTCGCGCGCGACCAGCAGCTTCACTCTGCCCTGACTCGGTTAAATAACATTTATGCCACAAATCCGGATGCCATATTTATACGCAAATCGTAAAAGAATTTTAATTTTTCAACAATTACTTTTGGTGTCCCCTTGAATTTTATCTATGCAAAGTAAGATGTTTTCTTGTCGCCCAGGGAAATCTTTTGGAGGACAATAAGAGGGAAATTAGTGAAAGAATTATATATATATATTTTAAACAATTATTTCGACTGGTGTGCCAAAACTTGGCCTGCGCAGTTTATTTCCATATTAAAGTGGAACTAGGTATTAAAGTGGAAGATAAGGTATTCGTGTGAAAAGGAAAATATATTATTTGCTGTTGTTTTTCTTTCAAGAATTGGTTTTGCATTGGTTTACTTATATTGTTAATATTTTGGGCTTCGTTTGTTTATATTAAGTATTATACTACGAAACTGTAAATTTTATGTTTGTGTAACCGAATCTAACGCGTTGTTGCGTTATTAAAATTATGGGCAATTTTCGAGTTCTAGTTTTTCATCCTTAGACAACACCGAAGTTATGTACGTCATAACCTGGTGTATACGGGATTTAGTTTCCACGGTTGTGAACCAAGAATCTAACATAAGGTAAGCTAACAGGTAACCCAGCTAACTATGGTACCAAAGGAGAAAAAAATAAGATCTTTAAGCAAATTGCAGTTTAAAACATACTGGTCCCACATCTGCGGAAATTACTCCTTAACGTGGACTGCGAATCACGATCGGTGACTGAATCGTGTGCAGTGGGATGCACAGACATCATTTAAGATTAACGTTCAACAGTATAGGTCATTCCCCACCCCATATATCATCTCAAAGAGAACTGGGTTATAGGACTATGGCACTAATCCTGACATGACAATTAGTAATATGCAGTTTGGTTCTTTCTCCGGAATCGATTCCTTTCAATCCGTTCCGAACAAGGATTCGTACTTCCGAATCGAATCCTTTGGTTCCGTCCAGTTAAATGAGTCAGAGTTCTGTGGTTTTCCAATTTGATTTCTCAAAACAAGAATTCATTCCTTTCTGGATTGAATCCTTTGGCTCCGATTGGTTGCATAATTCCGAGTTTCCAGATGGCTCTCCATTGTGACTCCTGTTTTCATCGAAAGTTGTCAAATCACTTTTATCGGCTAAGAAGTTGGTGCAATATGGTGTTCCGATGGGACGGAAGATTAGAATGAGTAGATAGAAATTATACAAGGAGAGATTGCGGTGTTACGAAACATGTTCATGAGGTTCCACTTTTCCTTTAAGAAATAATATTATACATAGGATAAGAACAAATACAAATATTGTTGTTTTTGCAGTTTTCTATGTATTAAAGCGTGTTACTATGAGTATGCATTAAAACTCTATCTATCTATCAATCATATATATATATATATATATAATTAACACTCAGAAATGTGTAATTCGGTCTTTTTTTTAGACTCTTAATTAAAAATAAGGGAATACATGTTTCGACAATTCTGCCTCTAATGGGGAAATGGGACAGTCTACAATATTCAAATTCCCGATTTTTTGTACGGTTAAACTTTATGTAAGTATACTTGTTTAATTTGGATTTAAGAAATCTGGTATATAAACTCCAACTTTAATTCGTCGGAAACGTGTTTTGGCCTTTTCAAAACTTTGGCTTGTAAAGGGAACAATTTCTAGCATTAAAATTGTCGATTCTTTATTCATAAAATGCTCAATGTGGTATTCGCTTATGTGAAAGACGTGAAATTCAATGTATAAACTCATAATTAAAAATGAGCAAATGTATGTTGTAGCGTTTCGACAATTCTGCTTCTAAAGGGGGAGAGGGAGGCATTTTTTACAGTATTCAGATTTCTGGTTTTATATTTATTAAATCTTATTCTTCTTCCCATGTAAAGAACGGCAACTTCTATTTGATCTATTACAAGCATTCATTTGCTTTAGTTAACATATTAAACACCTAACAGTTCAACCCCATTTGGGGAAAAAAATAGAGTTGAGAGTTCGATTTGTAAATTTTCAAAGTTAACAATTTATAATTAAGCCTACTAAAAAAAAATCATAGGAAAAATAAGTTACTCTATTAAGTTCGGTAAGTTGAGTGTGGAAAGGTGTACGAACTGTTATTTTGTAACTAAGACTCATGATGTGTCACTGGAATTTAAAACGACATTTTTTTTTTCATCCATATGTAAAATAACTTTCTAAATATATCAGTAACAGTTATAATTTAACGCTCAGGAATATATTTCTATAAGTAAGGAAGTGTGAGGAACAAGTTTAATAGTATTTCCGGGTATCCAGTGATTTTAAAATATTTCCTCTTCAAGGATAAATATGTAAGGAAAGAGCAGCAACCAGGCTCCAGAGAGAGCTGAAATGATATAATAAACCGAAGTGAATCAGTTATACAAGGTAAATGCTTTTTAGTTATATATTCTGTAGCATCCATTAGCGAATAGAACAGTTAACCTTTCATATATTACAATATATACTGTCAGCTCGCCTAGTAGATGACTGACTGTACATGCGTATAAGACGGAGTATTTTAAAGAAATATGTTTAATTAAGGTCAAACTACAGTGTTGCTAACTCTTTTAAATGTATTTCAGGTAGATTTCAAAGAAGTGAATTGGTGCTAAGTAATTTCAAGGGTAATAATGGAAAACTACGAAATAGGCAGTGTAGCTGATCTAATCTCAAGTAACATTCGGTCATTAAAAATATTGTACAAAACGCTTGGCCAAGTGAAGCATGAAGATTTTAAACAGTCCTTGCTAAGGAGAAAGGATGAGGAGTCGTCGGTTCAAGGGGTCAAAAGAATAAAAGTGAAAGAAGAGAAAATGAATGAAACTTCGGCTGATAACTGTGGCACACAGGGATTCAGTGGAAAGAATTCTGACATTAAGAACGAAAAGATCGAACTCTTTTGGGACGATTTGGAGTCTGATAGTCAGGTTAGTATGGATGGTGAACAAGATGAAGGAGCCAAAAGAAAAAAAGGGAAAGGACAGAAGATGGAAAAAACTCTGGAAATGGAAAGCTATAAAGTGGGGAGTGTAGCTGATTTAATCTCAAGTAGTAGTCAGTCAGTGAAAAAATTGTACGAAACGCTTGACCAAGTGAAGGATGAAGCCTTGAAACAGTCCTTGCTAAGGAAAAAGGAACAGGAGCCGTCGGTTCAAGGAGTCAAAAGAAAAAAAGTGAAAGAAGAAAAGATGAATGAAACTTCGGCGGATAACTGTGGCACACAGGGATCCAGTGAGAATAATTTTGACATTAAGAACGTAAAGATCGAACTTTTTTGGGACGATTTGGAGTCTGATAGTCAGGTTAGTATGGATGGTGAACAAGATGAAGGAGCCAAAAGAAAAAAAGGGAAAGGACAGAAGATGGAAAAAACTCTGCAAATGGAAAACTATAAAGTAGGCAGTGTAGCTGATTTCATCTCAAGTTATAGTCAGTCAATGAAAAAATTAAGCAAAACGCTTGGCCAAGTGCAGCATGACGACTTTAAACAGTCCTTGCTAAGGAAAAAAGAACAGAAGTCGTCTATGCAAGGAGTCAAAAGGAAAAAAGAGAAAATGGATGAAAATTGTACTGATAACTGTTGTGCACAAAGTTTCAATGAGGAGGATTCGGCCATGGTAAACAAACTCCCTAAAAACGATTCCGATTCTGGAAGCCACTTTAGTATGGTTGGGGAAGAAGATATACATGGTGAAGAAAAGGATGGAGATAGTGACGAAGAGGATGAAATTTGTGAAGAAGAGTCTGTAGAAGTTGATGAAGATAGTGAGGAAGAGCTATCTGGACAGCACCTTCGAAGAAACAAGAACTCGCCTAATAAAAGTAGGAGAAGGTAGGTTGTTATATTGAATATTAAAAGCTGTAAATATACCACTTTTGTTTACCTGAAACAATAACTTAAAACTAGGCTTATTATTATATAGTCCTGTCCTGATATTGTCTTCCATAAATCTGAAATCATCGAGAAGAATTATTACTAATAATACAGGCACGTGCTTCGGGTAGGGGAATGGATATTGCGCCATATCCGGCTTCGATTCTTGGTTTGGATGCAAAATTTTATTGGAGTCAGTCGGTGAGCTATAACAAGTAGAAATTCCAGCTTAGAAGTAAAAATCGTTGAGATGCGTTATGCTGACCACGCATTACTGAGTTAAAAATGCCCAGTAGTAACCTTTTGTGGGCTGTGTCACCAAGAATTTAATTTATACTGCAGAAATTAATATGGCTTATTGTAAACTAATGTGTCGTCGGTCCGACTTTCGCAATGAACTTAACACCATTAATTGTCAGAATCTGACCACGAAGTTAAAACTTAAACTGTATTTCCGCTCTTGTGCACTATTTTACCGCATTAGAAGGGCATATGAATGAACCACAGGTTATAAACATTTCTATTTAGCACCGAAGTTATGTGAGATATGAACATCCAATTTAACTTGGATCTCGAACCGCATGAGTTCTCACCGGAAATCGAACCCTTTACTCGCAGAAGGAGAATATAAAATATGCCCGTGAGTATAAGGGGTATTCAACTCCTCCTCTCAACATCGTCGGATAGACCAGATTACCGCTTCTCATATGTCCCACGTATTCACCAATGTGTTCCGTATCAGTCTGGATAATGCAGAGATTTCAAAGTGGCTTAGTAATTTGAGTCACCACCGGAACCATTTTTTTTTTTCGCAGAAGGTTGTAAAAGATCCGCGGATTGTAGAAAACAGCAGTACCAAGCAGGGCCGGCCTTAGGTGGTGTGGGGCCCCAGGTTTACAACTAACTTGCACCAAGGTCTGTAGAACTAATATATATATATATAACGAAAAAGGTTGAAATGAAATGAACGGAACAAAACTCAAATAGGAAATGCCATGGGACATATCGAATGGTGTTATCGCGGTGCCCCTCAGGGCCACCCTTCATGGGGGCCTACGGTCCAACTTTAAAATTTTAAATGGAACTATAGGGCAAGTGATATCTCGATCGATAGATCTTTAAAAACTAAAAAGCGTTGTGGTAAAAGATTTGTCATATCGATCACCGTATTCAAAATGACCACCAAGACATGGTATCTGTATCAGGTAAAACGTTCAGTGCCGTTAAAATGAAAACAGTTAAAAGATAAATGAACAGAATAAAACTCGTACAGGAAATCACAGAGAGTACTTATCATTCCACGGCTCGAGAATGATGCAACAGAGAAAAAGTCGATTAGAGTAAAAGTGCCATAATACAAAGGAGGAAATCTAATTCTTATAAAATTATCTTTCCGACCTTCCTCTGTAAGTGGGTGAAGCGGGAATGAATGGTAAAATCTCAAATGAAAACCCCACTTTTACTTCCAATAGGTATGGTTTATATGAAGCATTTGTGTGTACAAGTGACTGGTACTATAATGAATAAAAATAAGGTGAAATTCGATGTGAAGAGTAACATCCATTTTATTGCAAAGTGTGATTTGTTGGGGAAAAAGAAGCAACTGAAATGCGAAGCAGAGTTTTTAATAATAAATGTTTGGTATTTGCAAACATTTTGCTCATGAGAATTTAATGTAATGCGTGTAAAATGTTTGGGAGGCGTATGTACCGTTTCGTTGCTGAGGATCACAACTGAAATTATCGCTGAAAGTATTCGGAATATAACTGTGGACAACATCTCAGTGAACCGCATATTCTATCGCCTAAATTTTCCTCGCAGTTATACTAGGTAGGTTGAAAAGGGTATGCACAGGGACTCACGAAAAAAAAAAAAAAAAAAATACAGGCGAGGGGACTCACGCAGACAAAAGAACGGACGTGAGAGGCGAGGGAAATCACGAAAAAACAACACCCCGGACGTGAGAGGTGAGGAGAATCATAAAGGAAAACTCTGGACATGACATGGCAGGAGACACAGAAGGAAAAGAATCGAACCAATATCGTGGAGACGACGGTTGAACAAAACCAACGTTGGTACACATTGTTCTAAAAATTGCATTATTCAGCAATTTTGTTTCTTATTTCAGTTGATCCAGTTTTGCCTCAACTCATTGCCTGCAATAAAAATTGAAGGTGCTATTTGACATAAATTTTACTTCCTTTTTCCATTACAGAGACGCTTATCTGTTATAAAAGCATTTCAGATACTTTTGTTACGTAGATTCAATTTAGCAAAAACTAAGATTCTCATTTGAAATGCCACCCTTCCTTCCAGCTCAACTCACGTACGGAGGGAGGTTAGAACGATAACTTTCTAGCAAATAATTTCCTTCTTTGCATTATGGCACTTTTATTCTAATCATCTATTTCTCTGTTGCAACATTCTCGAGCCGTGGAATGATAAACATCCTCTGTGATTTCCTATTCGAATTTTTGTTCTGTTCATTTATCTTTAACCGTTATCATTCTAAGGGCACTGAACGTTTTATCTGATATAGGTACCATGTCTTGGTGGTCATTTTAAAAACGGTGACTCATATGAACAATCTTTTGCCACAGCACAAGTTGGGCCCAAGGCCCCCATGCAAGGCGGCCCTGGGGGTCACCGCTACATCAGTCGATGTGCCCCTGTCATTTTTCTGTTTCACTTTTTTGTTCTGTTAATTTACATTCAACCGTTTTCATATGAGTGGTACTGAACGTTTTATCTAATACAGGAAACATGTCTTGACGGCCACTTTGTATACGGTGATCGATATGACAAATCTTTTACCACAACACTTTTTAGCTTTTAAAGATCTATCGAACGAGGTATCACTTGCCCCATGTTTCCATTTAAATTTTAGAGTTCGGCCCTGGGATCCCATGAAGAGCGGCCCTGGTAGACACCGTGATAACACGATTCGATGTGCCCATGGCATTTGCTATTTGAGTTTTTGTTCCGTTCATTTATGTTCAACCATTTTCGAGAGATTTCCGTGGAAAGATTAAAATAGGCCATCCTGTATATATATATATATATATTGCACTCCCTACTGGTCTAGTGGTTATACCCATTTCCCTTTATAACGTTTTTCCATCTGCTCTGCTAAATGTTCTGGTGAAGACGCTCACCCTGTTCATTGCTTAAAGCAGCTAATTTTTCTGAGAAATAACTCAAATGGAAATGCAGACTGTGAATGATTTTAAAATACATATTTCACCCTTGTGCCTCGCAAATTTTCTTTTCTTACAAGTAAACCTATCGATGTCGAAATCTAGTTCCTTGATCGAACTTGGCAGAGAAGTGTGGAATATCAAGAAACGAGCGCAATCAAAATTTAAAGTGCTTCCGTCCACAAAGACGACCGCAATGGCCAAAATCCTAATTGATCAGGATAAGCCATAACAATGTGTTTCAAGTTTGAAAATTTCATTTTATTTGTAAAACGGGTAAAGGGATGAAAAACACAAACACATTAACCGACACCGGGAGGAAGTATATCTATTTGAGGTCAGCTTGAAGTGGCCATCTTGTATCTCATTCGCCTTTTTTTTTTTTTAAATAATAATAATAATAATAGGAAGGGTATATCAAATTGGGTTAGAATTTTAGGAGAAATACAATGGTGAAGTCTATGTTTCCATAAGTTTATATTTGTAAGACATAATGAAATGCACATTGATATGCAAGGATTTCTTAACAGCTGTATCTTTTTTGAATACAATTCGTCAGGAAAACCCCATGTACGCTAGTGAGAACATTGTAGGTAGCTACTTATGAAAGGTATAATCAGCTTGAAATCGTTATCGACTGCAGACAAAATGAAATAATGATGAGATGATCACAAACCTTAATGAACTGATGGAAGATGGATTACATATTTTCCATTTGATTAGTTGAGTTAGAAGACAAACCTTCATAAGTAGCCACCTATTTAGTACGCACTAGTATACATTACGTTTTCTTGACTTGATTTTAAAAAAATCCACGAGAGGGCAGAATTTGTTCTCAGGTTTTGTAATTTTTAATATAGCTATAAGAGAAAGGATATGCAAAGAAGTCGCTCATTTATTTGATATTATCTCGGTATACACGGTAGTATCACAGACATAATCAGTGAAAACACCAAGGACTTTTATTTAGTTTGTTGTTCAAAATAAAAGAGGGTGTGCACCGAGAATAAATACAAATCTTAAAACAAACTCAAAGAAAACAATATTTTTATGCCCGGGGTTATGTGTAAAGAAATTTGAGGAAGTATTAGGGATGTTTGAGGTATGCAGAATACTCCCTGGACATAATATTTATTTTTACAACAAAAGTTGTAAACTTATAAAAATCAAGGAACTACTGCAGCATTAAATTCAGAAAATATTTACTTATGCCCGGAAACTTAATATAAACTATTCATTTATTTGTTAGGGAAAGGCCATACCCTCCCTTGTAGAGTCCATGGATGTACCTGTATTCAATATATTGTTGTGTGTACTTGACAATCGAGAGTACCAGAGCCATCTTAACGGTACAATAGCCACTTGGTTGGGGGTCGCGCGAGCAGAATGGCATGTATTAATTACATGTATTAGGAGCAAAATTTAGTCATAGGAACCACAACACACTTGTGTAGAATTCTATATTCTTACTAAAAGAATATAAACACACCTCAATAATGACTAATGTATTACTGCAAACTTGTCCAGATCAATAACGCACTTAAGTATCAATGATCACTTTTATTTCTATACCTCTTATTGGTATACACTTCACAAGAACTATCCAACTATTATTAGTGGATATACAATCGCTACGGCTTCTAACTAAACATATTAATCTCAACTGACAAGTACATCCATTATTTACTTCGTAATCTAGCGATTCTCTCTTTTTATCAACAACACATATTATTTTTCTAACAACAGCTACTTAAAGGCATGTGTACAATTTCATGTAACTTCTTGCCTATACTACATCCCAACAACTTGTTGGTTTTAGGGCCTAATATGCTGTTAAAACGGCACTGGAGAGTAGATTAGATTCAAGACTAGACAGTAGAGTAGACAGCACTAGCGCGGGGCCCGATTGGGAGCAATCGGTCCAATCGGCTTAAGGCCGGCCCTGGTACCAAGTAGGTGATGTTGCGCACAAGTATGAAATAAAGGTGACAATTCAAGAATTAGAAGATATTTCCAAACGCATGAATTTGAAATTATAGGAAAATACGTATGGATTCAATAACACTAGAAAGTTTGCTGAAATGAATTACATTGATAAGTATGACATGAAAAGATAAATCTGTTTCAAAATCATATCAAGGAAGTAATAGTGATTTTGACGTAATAAAGCATTGAGAATGTTACACTGAAGAAGTAAAATTCAGCGCAAAACATAAAGAAATATGAAAGGAAAGCATGCATTATAAATATCGACGCAGAAACTTATATATATCACATATACTCAATAAAATTATGTGTATTATATTTTATAATTACTAGTAGAATCTATGGAACACATTATGTTATAATGAATTACTCACGTACTCATGTTCCTGTGTCAATTATTACATCGAATATTTCGAGTACTTCACTCGAGTACTCGTTGTCAGGAACAAGCACAGGCGTAAGTATTTTCTTTAGAGTAAGCTCTTTACATGATTAGTTGTATCGGTGGAGTGGAAATTATAAGAATGATTTACAAAAATAACAATACTTGGTGAGAATTTACAACCTCCCTTAAAACTGTAAACAAATATAGTTTTCTGTCTATGTAGAACAAACTGTGGGTCTATATAGTTACCGAAACACCTCCAATAAATAATTTTAGACCGAGTTTCCCCTAATATTGAAATAAACTGTTGGAGACATATTTCTTTAGGACAGAAGATCTAAAATTAAATACCAATAAAGGAAATTTAGAATGAGATTTGGACGTCATCATTACTACTTTTATCAACAAAAATAAAAGAAAGCTATAATAATCTTTATTACATTTAATTTCGACAATGTAATTTGCATAAACCTGGATGTTATTGCATCCTGAATGCATAAACCAGAAAATTTGTGGTATGGATGTTTGTACCAAATAGAATAATTGGTGTGGTTACACTGAACACACATTGATCTAGATGGCTCCCGACAAGAGGTAAGGATAGAGAGTCGAATATTTTTACAGTTGAATCCATTTGCTGATGAAATCTGGAATAAATAAGGAAAAAAATCAAACAGGTATTACTGGGTAGTTGGGTGTACTAAACGTTTGTACTTAGATTCATCGCGTATTTGTTGTATATAGACAGAAAATATAGTAGTTGCCTACTATTTTACTGGGGTTGTAAACTACCATCAAATACTCATCATCATCATTCTTATGATTTCCCTTGAACTGATACATCGAAACGTGTGAAGAGGTTATAAACATGTTAAAGTTTATAACATATATATTTATACAATAATATGTGTATGTTATAAATAGACTTCGGAATTTTAGGCACCAAAAAGTTTAATTTTAGGCGCCTAAAATAGGTACTAAAAATAGGAAAATAGGCGCTAAAAATTAAAAATAGGCTCTAAAAATAATAGTATAAATTATTACATACCCCTTTTTATTAACATCTTTTGTTTTCAGTGAATCAGGTGATTCATTCAGTACACAACTTGCTCATTCGTAATTTTGGAAACAGTAAATTACCAACAGTTTCTCAAAGTTTTCGACTGTCAATCTCTCTCTTTTGTCTGTAAGGATCATCTTTGCTGCCGAAAACGATCTTTCCACTGAGACAGATGTTACAGGAGCATACTTAAATTTCGATACATTTTTCATTTCCACTTCGTCGGGGATGGTTTCATCCTCTCCCATCAAAACTTTCCCTATACGAGCCAACACAAGAAATCCCTCATTCTTCTTCACTACACTTTCCCACTTACACTGCACTTTTTCCCCAACTTTCCCCGTAGCACTTTGGATTTTCTTTTCGGCTTCGTTAACTACTGACACCTGTTCACTAAGTGGCTTTCCCGTAGCTTCCAACTTAGTGATCGTCGTAGGTAAGAATGAAAAATTTGACTTGATATATACAAGATCTCTTTTGAGAATGGGATCTTTGAAAAGTTCCTTCAAAACTGAAACACTTGCAATGTTTTCCACACCAGGAAGTTCGCCAACAACACCAGCAATAGCGTCCAAGTTCTCTGCGTAATACAAAGCTGCTTCAAGCCATGTTCCCCAGCGCGTTAGGACAGGTTGTGGAGGAAGAGAAATGCCAGGCAGTTTTTCTTTAAAGACAGCGATTCTCGATGGGGCTTTGCAAAAAGTTTTTTTCATGTTAGAAATGAGGGCATTGACTTGAGGAAATTCGTTCCTGATTGTTTCAGAAATTCTATGAAAAGCATGTGCTACACAGGTAACATGGATGAGGTTGGGGTAGAAAGGTTTTAGGTTCTTAAACGCAGCAATCATGTAAGAAGCTGCATCTGTGCAAAGAAGAAGAATTTTAGAATCATCCACACCACTAGGATACAGAAGTTGCAAACTTTTGTTCACGGTGTAAGCAATTGTCTGGGCACTCACTTTCTTAATTTCCTTGCTACTTAACAAGTGAGGAGTTGAAGGTCCATCTTCATCAAGTTTTCCTACAACAACATTCACTATGTATCTATTGCATGCATCAGTAGTCTCATCGACGCCTACCCAAATGCTGGAATCGCCAATATCCTTTCTGATTGTATCAAGTGTATTGTTGTATTCAGAATCCAAACACGTTTTCCTGAGTGTTGACTCACACGGTATCGATTGCTGGCACCACTTCTGTAAAAACTGTCGGAATGTTTCATTTTGAAGTGTGTTCCATGGGATGTTGGCAGCGACAAGGGCTCTAGCAAGATCCGCATTAAATGTGTTCGCAGTTCCAGATTCAGATCCAGATCCAGAAGGCTGAGTTAACTGTGTCTGTTTCTGTTGTTTCTTCGCTTTAGATTTGGCAAGATGTCCAGCACCATCAATGTGTTGCTTTAAGTGGCACTTCTTTTCCTGAGAAACCTTAAAAAAAAAAAAAAAAAAAAAAAAAAAACGCTTAGAAATATATTTTCAAATGCTTCTTACAAAACTAGTGAAGATGGTGGCGTTTTAACTTTAATTTCGGTTTCAAATTCTCTAATTTTCTTCGTGTACATTGCGACTAGTATTTTCAAACGGGTCAGTTCGGGTCAGCTTATTGTTGGACACCCTCAGTAACGGGTCGGGTCAGGTCAGCCTAACTCGGGTCACGAGTCTGGTATCGTTAGACCAACTCAGTTCACCAGTCGGGTCGGGTCAAACTATCTCGGGTGACCCGACTCGACCGGTGAACTGAGTTGGTCTAACGCTACCCGACCCGTGACCCGAGTTAGGCTGACCTGACCCGACCCGTTACTCGAGGGTGTCCAACCAAAAGTCGACCCGAACTGACCCGATTGAGAGCACTAATTGCGACAACTACCATCACTGTTTGCTTGCCTTTCTGGTCGTAATGTGCTTTTTTTTTTTTTTTTTAATCGGTGAACGTTACATTATTGATTTAAAGTTGACAAAAAGGCAAACTTGTTGGCCTACCTCGTTAAAGACCAATATACCCCAGTCCCATTTCGAATCAGAACAGATCAAATAAAAGACTAATCGATGAGCATTTTACTTCAGAATAATCCCCAATTTACAGACAGAAGCAATAAAATTGTATATCAATATCTGAGAAATAATATTTAATTTTAAGCACTGTAACTAATTTAATTTTAAGCACTATATTTTATTTAATTTCGAATGCTGACACACTCCAACTTGGCAAAAATTAAAACATAATTTGGCAATATTTTGTTTGAGATTTGGATGCCAAAATAATTGCATGAAAAATTTCAAAATATCGTCCCTTTAAAATTTTCTTTAAAACTGTAATTTACAAAATTTTTAACTGATTTGAACCAAATTTTCCCCAAAATATGATTAAAATGTTTCAGTGTGAAAATCAGTGACCTGTCAAAAATTTAAAATAAGGGCCGTTTTAAAATTTCAAAAATTCAAAATTTTTGCAACTATCAACTGACAGAAACCAAAGTTAGAACGAAAATAAAGTATTAGCAATGCCTTAGTTGAGCGTGAACATCAGCATGATACAATAAATAAAATTGGCGTTTTTTAATTTTTTTTTTTTTTTGGAAATTAGTTGTCTCTTGCGGCCCTGCGACAAAAGGTGTATGGATATTCTTCATCAGGAGAGAGAGAGAGAGAGAGCAATCGATTAGAATTCCTTTTTTTTTTTTTTTTGGCTTTGGGGAGAGAACATCAGAGACAAATTCTTCCTTTCTTAAGATCTGTCCTAAAATAAAATTATCCGCAATTGTAATTCTTGTTAGACGAGTGTCAGACTGTTCTTTTCTTGCCCCTGTGTGGAATTTATTTGTCTGTAACTATGGATGGAAATCAATAGCATCTTAAGACAATAGACAGTAGCACCTCGAGCAAAATTGATAAATAAAAAAACAAAGAGACAAACAAGTTTCTGCTTCGTAAAACAAGTTCTGAGACAATCTATGAACCTCAAACGCCGTTATTTAACTATTAACAGATCTTTTCTTTCTTTTTCGAGAAAAATAACAAAAAAAAAAAAAAAAGGCCTTTAAACATTTTTCCTATCTTTTATGCTTTTCAAGATATTGACATTTCTAGTTTTTCTTTCAAACTGAAATCCTCGTTTTTAGATATTTTCGGGATGAAAGGATATATCCAGTTCCCTTAACTTTTTAAAGATAATCAATATTGGCATTGCACATTTCTTCTTTCAAACTTTTGGAACTGTTGGCATTTAAAAAAAAATTGAATCCCGCCTTTCTTAACTTCTTTCGTATTTTTTTTTTTCTTTTGAAAAACGAGATAGCAAAAATATGTTTTCTTAAGCTCCTGAAACTGTCGAGTAATTGCTGGCATTAAACATTTTTCTCCGAAAAGAGGACCCCTTTTGGAGTTACTGACACAATATGTCAACTTTAACTTACATTGTTTTTAACCTTTACCGCTTTTTTCGGGGGGGGGGGAGTCCTTCGGAAAGAACCGAGAATGCCATGTCCGCTTTTCTCAAGATCCCCGAGAATCCCTAAAACTGTTGAATGTGTAAGTCTAGACACTTTCTTCCATTAGCACTTTCAAAACCATCGTTCATATATTTCATTTAAGCAGGCTGCTAGAAGTCTTTACATTTTAAAGATTTTCCTGTGTTACAGGATTATTTTTATGTTTTTTCTTAACTGATCTAAATTCCATGTAAATTAGATTTTCACGAGTTCAGCAGCTCAGTAACGTTGTCTCTTAAAATAGTTAACCTCCCATTGATAAAGGTTTTACTTTAGCTAGCTATACAGAAACAAGGAGGGGGGGGGGTGTACAATTGATTTAATTAAATTTATAAATTCTGTAAATAAAAATAGCTTTTCTTACCTGCTTGCTGCACAATGGACAAAAGATTATTCTTCCATCGTATGTTAGATCTGGAAATTCTTGCAACCACTGGCGAATCAAGGTACTTTTTGAAGACTTCTCCTTTGGCATTGTTGCGTATGATACAAAACTTCTTTTTAAGAATCCTCAAGATCTGTGACTGGGCTGTAAGCCGTTGAGTCCAATTGTTCATGCGTTGTAGAGACGATGTATCGTTCTTGAACTACGTGTTTAAGATAAATCACTGCACTGACCCGAAAATGATACATGGATGGATACTCCAGTCAACTGAACCGCGTCACTTCATGAATCGTTTCTGTTCGTGGACTTTGGTTTTTCCCAAATATTGAAAGCGAAGACCCGAAGAGATTCTTGCTTCAATAGAGCTGTGTGTTGATTTGTGAATGTGTGTGTGTAAACTATTGTCCAAATTCCAGAGAGCTGAACGGATCACAGAAGAGCTGAAGTGAGCCGCTACAGAAGAGAAAAGGTGGAATAGTTCCAAGAATGCAGAACGGCAGGGAGGGGAATATTGGTTACTGCGATATGCACTTAGCAATAGCTTTGGTTTTGCCCCTGGGGAAAGAGAGACAGACAGAAAGAGATAGAGATCTTTCAGTACAGTGTCTGCAGGATGCAAAGGGATGGTTTGTCTTTGTCTTTCACAAATGGGCTTGACCTTGAGCAGAAATAGCTCAACTTTTAGAAACAATTTTTTACATACAACCACCCTCTGCGTTTCACTTCTTCATACGAGTTAGACTAAAATTAGCCTCGACAAACACACTCACTCTGCCTTCAGATTTGTCAATTAAATTTCACTCAACACTAAAAAAAAAGTTTATTTAAAAAATACAGGAATTTTGTATTTTTTGCAGTTTTAGGCATTTTTAGGCCAAAACGGCCAAAATAGGCGCTAAACTCCATTTTAGGCATTTTTAGGGCACTTATAAAGTGTTTTAATAGGCTTAATTCCTCATGATTCGTAAAGATCCGAAGTATTTTTTACTTCCTATAAAGGGAACAAAATAGGCATTTGCCTTAAAATCCGAAGTCTAGTTATAAACCTTAAACCTGTTTGTCCGTGAGGACAAGTGCCCGAATGAAGCACTCGAAATATTGGGTGTAATAATTGATGTACGAACATTAGTGTATGAGATTCGTTATATTTTATTTTAACTAGTATTGTTAGTTTTTCGAAGTGAAAATACGAGATCTATTCAAGAAAAACAATCGAGCTTTTGCTGGCCTTGCTTTATTGCTCATTATACAAATTTTCAACCGTTATCTTCTTCGAGGTGCTCCCGTCTACTGTCTATACAGCATTGCCATTTTTTCTTCCAATTTTAGAACGCCTGTTGGAAATAACTTTTTCGATGGTGTACAGTTCTCTCGTCGCATTTTCTTGAATCTCCTCTATGAATAGTAAGGATACCTGTTCCAAGTGGTTTTAAATTTGGGAAATAGAAAGTCTGCTGGGTCCAAGTCTGGAGAATAGGACGTGTGGAGCACAACGGAAGTTGATATGTTCTGCCAGATAATTGTATCAAGAAGCGATGCATGACCAACTTTCTCAGTCAAGGTTGGTGGCAAGATCCTAAACAGTAGAACCTCTTTAATCCGTCCCGTTTGGGACTGGGGGTATGGTCGGAACGCAAAAAAGGTCGGATTATCAGGAAATACAGAAGCTTTATTGTCGGAACGCCTACATTGAGTTCCTTGTGGGAATTTTTTTTTCAGTGAATCCCCTTTGTTCAGTTTTTGTATCACTACTAATTTTTTATTTAATGAAAGAGTAACGTGTTTACCTTTCACTGTTGACATGTTGAAAAAACACTGTACTGTAACGAACATAGAAGAACGCTGTCGTAATACCAACGAACAGTAAGCACTGAAAATTGCACAGTACAGTACAGCACAACGAAAGAAACGACACCGGAGATAACGGACCACTAAAGCGGGCAAGCGGTAACAGCTAAGAAATAACAATGTCGCGACGGCAGTAAACGACAATGGGCCTCCTGACTCACTGACGAGTCGGGACAAGTTCGGCTCGAGCACGGTCGGATAACCAGAGTGGTGGACCGGCCGAGGGCGGACGAGAGGGGTTCTACTGAACTTACGCCAACATCTTCAGCAAATTTACGGACAGTTAAACGACGATTTTCACGAATTGAGCGCGCACAAACTCAACATGTCGCGTCATATGTTGACATGGAAGGTCGTGTCCTTGGATCTTCGGCAGTCGAACTTATGCCCTGTTTGAAATTCTTAAATCAATCATAGTACTTTGTTCTGCTCATGCAGTCCTCCTTGTGTACTTGGTTAAGCATTCGCAATGTTTCCGTGAAAGTTTTCCCCGTTTTACGCAATATTTTACATAGATGCACTGTACCTTCAACTGCTTAATTGTTATTTGTTTTTATTAATTCGACGTCCGGCTTATGCACGACTTCACTCAGTGGGTAGTTACTCTACAACTAACACATAGATAGGAACCTCGTAAAAGCCGATCTTTTACCAAGATATGCCACTAGCAAGGGCGCCCCCTTTCCTAGAGGAAATTGTACTTCAGAATATCGAAAATCCAATAGGATTTTTACATTAGTTACAGCAAAATTTGAAACTCGCTTATACTTGCCCCCCTCCCCCCCTGGAAACCACAACATGGGCGCCTTTGGCTACTAGATGCGCACGGTAGCCGGAACATACCATTTAAAGTTGTTGGCCTGCTATTTTTTTTAACACACCTCGTATGTTATCTCGCATTGAAAATCTTCCTTCATGTTACTTCCTATGCTTTAAAATGTTAGCAATAGCAGTTCATTATTATTAGTATCGTTCTTCACAAATTATATGATGGCTTCATGAGAGTTCACGTATCAATAGGACTTCCTTACTAGGGACAAGTTATGTAGTTTCAAATTAGAATTATTTAATTAAGTGGTCAGATAACTATGGAAACGTATAAAGGAATCGCGGGGTTCTCTAAAGTAGATCTATACCCTAGGGTTGCCATTCATTCCGAAAAATCCGGAATCGAGATCTGCGTCCCGAAAATATCTCTCGGGACGCTTAAATGTTTCGGATTTCAGCGAAAAAGAAAGGAAGGAAATATTATAGTGTGTTTTTTTTTCACAGGATTAGGTATATAACTAGTCTCTTCAACTTCTAAGTATTTCAATTCAAAAGTTGGAAAAAAAAAAAAAACTTGAATACACAAAACATGGATTTAATTAATTTGACGATTTAACTACTTTGACATCGAGCGAAGCATTCGTTTGTCGGCCAGGGACAAACGGTTTTACTGCTCAATCTTATTGTTATATTTAGTATTCTGTTTCAATCTGCATCTTGCTTCTGAAATATTTAAATCAATAATCGCTGATCGATATTTTTGATAATTTTCCTGCTGATCTTTGAAGAAGAAATATATTGTTTTAATTGATAAAACTGAACAGACAACAATGGGAAAATGTTCGAGCTTTTTTTTTTTTATATATATATATATATATATATATAGAAGCTTATGAGATGGGGGAAAACATATTTTTTGAATTATTTGCGGCAGATTCTTTTTCGTTCTTTTTACGCAGCAATAGTACGCGTTTACCTTGCCCCTTCTGTGCCCGGCGTCCCGGATTTTCATTTTCGAACTATGGCAACCCTTCTGTACCCACATGTTAGCATGTTATGATTTACATGGCATATAGGTATTTTCAAACTTATATAAAAAAATAGATGACATAATCTTTAGGTTTATTTAACGGAAATCTTATACGTTAAAAAACAGACTTTGTTGTATTTCAGTTTTCGGGAAACTTATGCTGTAAATGGGATTCACTCCTTAAAGGTAATCCTTCAACTTATGCATGTTTTGGTTGATGTTTTCCATGTTTAAACATAAATCCAAGTACATATAAGTAATAAGCAAAATTTATTACCTTGACCTTCCAAAGTTATCTTCATTCATCGTACTAATTACGGCGAATGCCTCTGGTTCTGCTAAAATTAGCCGTGCTCAGCACTTGAAATGTGTATATATATATATATATAAGTTAGGTATGCTTATATTCTTTCTATCAGAAATAACACCTTCAATCAGCTATCACGATCTATCTATATTTTGTTGTAAGTTCGTTTGTTTTTGATCAAGATGACGTTTCACTTTTCATTTTAAAATTTGTAGGCTTCAAAGTTGCGCCAATGTAACAGAATAAAGTAATTACAAAAAATCAGTGCGTAAACATGAACGTAATACATAGAGGAATAAATCTATCAAGATAAGTACACGAATAAGGAAATTAAAATGTAATAAAGCGAGTAACAAAACAGTAAACAAGAAAATAGATATGTTTAAAATGAGGATGGGATTGGAGCTTGAGCGTAGAAAAATGGAGCAATATCAAGGGGCATAGACTACTGTTGAGAAACAGAATATATATATATAATGCACATTTTTATGATAACTTTACATTTTGAACGGATCTTTGGACGAAGTGTAATTCTGCCCTTTGAAGGATCGTTTTTGGAACCAATGTCTAAACCATAAATGCAACTTGACTCGCGTTTCCCAGTTTCCAGTATTAGTTATTTCTTCAACAAAAGGAGAAATAATTTATTTAAAAAATAAAAGAATAAAATAAAAAAAAAAAGTTGATAAGGAGTTCGTTAGCTATATGTATTTTACATTTATTTCGATACCCATGGACGTTAAATTCTTTCTTTGTGTTAAGATTCAACGTTTTAAACATTCTTCGAATCCCACTGGGTATTTTTCTTTTGATTTTTCCGCTCTTCTTTGGTTTACAGTTTCTGATTTGATGATTCATTTCCTACTTTGCCTCTTCAGAAGTCATGCTTTAGAAAGTAGGCGCCTGGTCACCGTTGGTTTTCACGATTTCCCAAACGATCAAGGGAACGAAGAATCTGATTTCTAAGTTGTGACAAAAATTGGTAAAATGTGTTCTTCTCCATTTTCAGGTATCAGAAATTAAGTCTAACGTTTGATCTCCTAGTGGATACTTCACCTTTCTCTCGTTCCTTTTGTCGTTTCAATTACATAGTCATTATTGCTGTCCTAGTTCAGTTTAAATCAGTAATTCACAGATTTTGTGTCGCGGTTCCTTAGTGCTCCATGAAAAACTTCAGTGCACACTACAAATTCTTTAATGATATAATTACGAACATAATTATATTTTTGGCAGAAAAGTCTTAGTGCATTGATCAAGGACGCAGGTAGAATTTTGGAACACTGACTAGGGGCCCGCGGAAAGACCTAATACAGAACTTACTTAAGTTCGAGGTCGCGGTCAAACGCATTTTTTCCCCCTTGAACAGGTGTGGTGACAAGTATTGAATTAAATGCATCTGCAGCTTTTGTTTAACAAGTTCTAAAAAGTGGTAATTTGAACAGGCACGAATCCCTAGGTAAATAAGTTTGTGGTGGACAACATCGTGTTCTTGAGTTTTGTTGGAATACTCCCGTTTCCTCCCACATTCTCATTCCACCAATGCTTCCATCACCTTTGATTTGCCTTAATTATCCGTCTCCTTTAGCCTAAAGGCCATAATTGTGGGACGTTAAATTGAAAGATTTCATTTATGAATAAGCACGGTCGTTCTGTGGGTGGTGAAACAGGAGCCGTTGCCCCCTCCGCGCTGTACAGGTTGGTCCGGAAGCGGGCGTATCCCCCTTTAGTTTCAACAGTATAGTGTTAGTTATGGTAGAATGTCTGTACTCAGTTACCTTGAAGTCTTAAGAATCATAAACATCGGTATCATCACCATCCATGTCGTAACACAGCTGAATTCTGCATCATGTTCTCGCAGATGTTTTGCAGAGATACTTCGGAGTCACGAGGGTGAAGGCGTGTTCCACAGCTCCTCGTAATTCCTGCGTTTTGTGATATCGAGTGTTTCTTACTTGTTGCTTTATGAAACCTCAGACAATGCCAAACAAATGTGGGTAAAACCTAAAACCGTCAGAATACACCAATTAGGGGTACGCTCACTTCCGGACCACGCTGTAGGGAGCCTGCCTCCCTCTATAGGAAGAAAGAAGGAGGGTAGGTCGTTTAGGAAGAATAACAATTTACTATTTCTGATTTATTCTTTGAAATCAAGATATTTAGAGATGATTGACCATGGTTTTGTAAGGCATTTTTACGACTGTATATTGTTAGTGTCGCGAAAGTTAGTCATGAAGTCTATAATGGCTACATTAAAGATAACTGAGATCCGATTTTAGCTTTAACGAGGCGAAAGTTCGTTGTAAATTTTACTGGGATCAGATATGAATTTGTAGATTATTCAATTCTAAACCGGAATGCCCTATATTCAAGAAAATAAAGCGCTGCGTATCAAAGGGTTCAGGCAAATGAATGCGTTGATAATTTATTATGTTAAAACTGGAGTGATTGGTCCGATCATTGTCTCACTGAATGTTAAAGCGCTGGTTACTGACCTTTTAGAACTCTTATCCTAATATAACAATAGCCTATCATATTGCCATTCCATTTGCCATTTCTATTACAGTTGCATGTGGGGAACACAATTTTTCAAAGCTAACAATAAGCCGACAGACATTCATGAAATGAGAACGCTTGAATAGGCGATTTCTACTGAAAGTGAAATAACAAAGGAATTGAGAAAGAAGGATTGATGTAGAATTTGCTTCTATATCAAGAAGAGTTCCTTCATTTTGAGGTTAAGTCTTCTTGTGTCAAATCAACAATGTAGCATGATTAAATAGTTTCCAATCCAGCCAATGGTAGTAACTGTCCACTGAAATTATTATTCAGTTTAACTGTTTTTCTTTCAATGACAAAGTGAGTGTCGTTGCTTGTTGTGTAAATACGGTAGGTTCCAAACCACGAGGTTTAATATTAAAACCGAAAGGGATTGGTCTATAACTTCCGTTTCCAATAGAGGGATAAGGTCGGTGCTGAATCTATTATAGTTCTTGCTTTTAGAGGATCAGAATATAAATCGAAAGTGGTGCAGATTTCTACAGCTTCCGGTTTATTTAGAAAGAATAGGGCGGAAATAGAACCTTTTCTTGTGACACTGAATTCCTATGAAGAAACCGCGTCTCGCTATCTATGAATATTTCTTTGTTTAAACCATTATCATTTTCCGTTTAAATAGGAGTAGAATTAAAGATAAAATCTATTCATGGGACGCTGAATCATTTCAAGAAACAGCTTCTCGCTATCTACCACGCTTCTGCTCTATGGAGATCAATATTGAAACCGGAAATAAGAGTAAATTTCTACCACACCTGGTTTTAGTGGAGAGATAAGGGTGGAAATAGAAGCTGTTCTTGGGTCACTGAATCCATAAAAAAAAAGAAAAAAAACTTGTCACGATGTTTGTATTATATGATTTTTGCTCTGTGTAATCGGTGTTGAAACCAGGAATAGTTTATTTCTACCATTTCCGGTTTGAATAGAGGGTTTAAAAAGGAGATGGGACCACTTGTTGGTATACTGAGTCCATATTAAGAAATAGTTTCTCGCTTTTTCTCACGCTTTTGTTCTGATACCTGTTGACATTCAAGACAAACGAGCGGACATAACAGTTCTATAAGACTTCCATACTATGCATAGCATATTTGAAAGTAGGATATAGACAATAAGTTGCTACTTTTAAAAAGTGTATTCTGTTGTAAATAGAACAAATTTGATGGTATGTGAAAGGTAGCAAATGATATTAAACGCATACCAACCATTGTATTGTATTTGTTATGAAGTGGGTTATTACTAGGTATTTATTATTTTACTATTATTGTCATTTTGTTGTAAATATTTAATAAGGTATCACTACCATTGATATGAAAAGCTAAGTTGGCTCTAAGTGATTTACTCATGCTGAGTATGGAATACTCACAAGGAACAGACATGAACGTGTCATCCGGACATCGGAATCAAACCTAGTCCATTCGATAAACATAACAAAGATATGTTCGTGCACAAAAAATTAGGTGCTATAGACAACGGAGTAAGTCCCTGAGACCCTCTTAACCCTGTTAGTATAAAGAAAATCGTAGACTCGCAGTGAAAGAGCTATTGCATCAACATTGTTCATTGGCAAGTCACGGTTCTCTTCAGCATGAAACAAGCTTTCCAGAGGTGTTATGTGTTGGGACCCATAACATACTTTAACAGGGAAAATTGGGAGAATGCGAAAATTTCCTCCAGAAATCTCATCAACTTCAGACCCCTCTAGAGTGGCCCGGGGTAAAAGTACACAATCCAAATGTATCTCCAAAGATACTATAGGGGTAAGAAATGTGTATACCAAGGTTTGTATTGATAGACAGAGGGAAAGTGTATATTGGTATACAAGCTTTTCCTTCATATCTATCCGTCTATCAATACAAAAGTTCTTACAATCATTTCGTATCCCTTATAATATTTTTCGAGATACATTTACCCGGGGCCACTCCAGTGGGGTCCAAAGTTGATAAGAGGCATTTCTGGGGGGAGGGGATTTCCAGACATTCTCCCAATTTTCTCTGTTAAAGTACGTTATGGGTCCCAATACATAGCACCCCTGGAAAGCTTGATTCATGCTAAAGAGAACCGTGACTTGCCAATGAACAATGTTGATGCAATAGCTCTTTCACTGCGAGTCTACGATTTTCTTTATACTAACAGGGTGAAGAGGGTCTCAGGGACTTACTCCGTTGTCTATAGCACCTAATTTTTTGAGCATGAACATATCTTTGTTATGTTTGTCGAATGGACTAGGTTTGATTCGGATGTTCGGATGATACATTCATGTCTGCTCCTTGTCACATACATTAATCCCTTAATTTACTTTTCCTTCAGGCTCCACAAATCAACGGGACGGCCCTGTGAATAGACATGACCGAGGAACAGTCATCTAGTACGCCATTATGAGAAATTGAGTTGCATATTTCAAAAGGGGTCATACGTCCATTGAAGATAAACCTCGTTGTGGTGCATCCTACACAATACCGATTCAGAAAACTTTTTGATGCCATTCCTGACATTGCATTGCAGAACCGAAGAGTAACCTTTTAGTGTGTTGTAGAGACAATTGGCATTTCGTATAAGAGGTTAAAACATGAAGTACCGAGCGTGAAGGAAATATCGGCCGGATGGAATCCCGAATTTCTGAATGCTAAATATAGCTGACAGTGAGTGCGTGCTGTGACAATATGATTTACTTATATGAATAGAATAAAAGCAGGTGTTACTACAGATGCGTGACTCAGTATGAGACATCCACTGCTTTGACCCTGAGACTAAATGAAAACATACTTCTCTTTCTGCTATCAAGTTATTTCATGTTTGATAGTTCACAACAAGGTGATGTCTAGTGTTTTACAGATTTCTTACAGTGGACTATCTATCAAAAAATGCTACTATAATCATAGTCTACTCTTGCGAACAAATAAGGCGTTTCGTAAGAGGTAGAAACAAAATTCCGTGAAAAGCTGTCAGAAATCGTCATAATGCATCAAGCTAACACAAATGTCTCAGATGTAACAGGAAACTGCGAAGAAATCAAATGTTATCCCACCTAATTTACACCTTCAAAAAAGTTTTTTTTTTATCTGTTTTCAGCTAAAAAAAAAAAAAAAAAAAGAAATGCTTAAAGGACTGTTCTATCAATGAAGGAGTTATTATGGCTGTTAATGATTTTCTCAACACTAGCACTCTAGATTTGTTCTCTATGGACTTGACGAAATTCTTCTGAAACAGTGTAACAAGTACTTTGAACTCAAGAGGAAATGCATTGAAAAAAGTAATAATAGTAATAATAATAATAAAAATAATAATAATAATAATAATAAAGTTTCATAAATTAAGATTTTCTTATTTTTGGTTTATTAAGAAAGTTGTCAGTCATTCCTGTAGATATATATCATACTGAGACTGTAAGGCAAGAATAGCGGAAAAATTATGTTAAAGAGATAGAATTACCAGTGAGATTGAAACCAGGTTCACTAACATTAAATCCGAACACAAAGAATCAATTTATCACGCATGGCTATCGAAACAAATGTCTTCAGTTGTATCTGTAGCTAATGAACTTAGCAATTTTGTTATTTTCCTATATCAAAGTTTTCTGTGTTCCGCACGACACTATTTTACTCTGAATGTAACATTGCATTAAGAGCGGAATATTTTAAACAATGGCTGTGAGCCCCTTCGAAGCTCATTTATCAAAGTGCAGCTTAGGAAAATTCACATGTACAACTAAGATTTGGAGTGTACATAGAGATATATTTTGAGATTTCTAAAAATTGTGAAACAAATCTAAGAAACTACTACGCTATACTTTTTGTTTACAGGAGCAAAGAAGATGAAATCGTTAAAGAAAATTCTAAAGATAAAGCAACTACGAGAAAAACAGCCCAGAGTGAAACGTTAGGGGAGGCAGCTGAGAAATCCTCTCGTACCATCTTCATAAGTAACTTGCCCAATAATACCACCGAGGAGCAATTAAAGGCGTTCTTCTCAAAATTTGGAAAGACAGAGACTGTCATGTGCCTATGCCGACCGTTGACCAATGGAAAGTGAGTATGATGTACTTCGCACTTTATATATTATATGCTATTTCGTAAGTACCTAAGTATCGCTAGCATTAATAGAACAAAATTAGTTTTTTTTTTTTTTTTTTTTTTTTTTTACGTAAATATCAAATAGCATTATGTTTTTATTTTGTTGTATCTAGTTTTTCGTAGTGCAGACCAAGTTAATGAAACTACCGTATGCTAATATTTATTTCTAGTCAGCAATTGACAGGTTTTTAACATTAGGAGATAAGTGTAATACTTACATTTTAATTCGAGGAGATTTCCTGAACAGATTTAACAACTTATTTGGAATAAAACAATATGTAAGCGTTTGCGAATGGTATTTCCAGACAGAAACAGGAAGATGAGTTTTTTTTTTTTTTTAATTTTTATTTTTTTGTCTGCATAGAGTAAAAGTTCAGCAAAAATGTTTTATCCCATTCGAGGTTCCAGAATCTCATGCATCTCTTGAAGGCACTTTCGTCAGCGCTTGACAAGGGCATTGATCCCACAGAAAAGAAGTTGTTTTGAATACATGCGTTACCATTCATACAGCACTGACTGGATCGTCATTTTGGAACCTCAATCCACTTAGTGCATAGTGGGTCAAAAGCATGGAAATTGTAACAAATACACTTATATGTGTGTATGTTCTTAGAAAATTAGTGGGTGAAGAGAAACCATTTTATAATAATGTGTCCCAGTACCGGGATTTGAACCTAGGTTCTTGTAGTGATGAAACTTTATCCTAAGGACGGGAATGCAATGATAAAATTAATCGCAAGAGCGCTTTCTCCCTAATACAGGTGTTTTAATTTTCTTCCCCACAACACGCAACAAACTCAGAAATACTTTCTATCAAAATAAAACTAAAGAAGTAATATTAAACGAAGTATTTTTACAATCTTCACGTCAATTGAAAATCTGTATGATGGATATGATACTTATCTAAGCATGTGTTTAAAATAAAACGTTCGAAAAAAGTCAAATTTTCAATCCCTTATATCACTGCATCTATTTATTCGAATCGGCGCTAAGATACTTTGGATGTAAGTTTTTTCGTCAGTTCAATTGGGTTGCTGTTGTAGAAACCTCCAACGTTCGGTTGTTTTGTGATGTTTGTGATGTTTTGTGATGTTTGTGATACTATAGGGTCCTTAGTGTGTAACACTGAGTTATAGATGTAGTATTATTAGTTTTCATGTAATATATAGAGTTGAAATATGTAATAATCTGACGTAATACCTTAAGAAATATTACTATATGTTGGACTGGCAACACTGTTAATTTGGTGGTATTGTGGAATGTCAAACGATGTCTTCGTATCAATATTTGCATCGTAGAAATTTTCATAATCTTTTATCAATTAATTAAAAAGGGAGTATCGGGATAAATGATTCACCTTATACATTTTTTTTTTACAGAAGTTACTAATACTATGGATTTTTTACAGGGGGTTTATAAATTCCCTTATATGTATTATTAACATACTTAAGGTTAGTGTAAAGGGACAAGTTTTGCCGATAGATGCCACTATACTCTTCGTATCTCTCCCATGTATTTTTTATCTTTCATGAAAATTTACAATTTCTTTTATAAATTTCAACCTAGAGACTTCAAATTTTTAGAGAAGGAACTTCATAACCTATTAAATGGAACAATCCCTGCCGATTTTTTATTTAGAATCTTCTTCATTGTTGAAACAATTCCATTGTTAAAGCTTTGGATATCCATTTCAACAATCAAGCCATTTCAACAATGAAGAAAATTCTAAATAAAAAATCAGCACGGACTATTGCCTTTGACAGATTATGAAGTTCCTTTTCTAAAAATTTGAAGTCTGTAGGTTGAAATTTGTAAAAGAAATCGTGAATTTTCGTGAAAGATAAAAAAATACATGGGACAGATACGAAGACAGTAGTGCCATTTATCGGCAAAACTTGTCCCTTTAAACCAACCTTAAACCCCAAGCAGTGGAGTGACTGGAAGCTTCACAGAAGATACAAGTCTTATTCTTGCCTCAAAATCGGATCATTTTGGTGAAAGATATCAAATTTTGTAATAGGGAACTTACCCTTTTAAGTCGCCTTTCTTGACCCATTTCAGCTCCAGCCAATGGAGATTATCGGGATGCCCTAAATAAAGTATACATGCTTTATCAAAATCAAACAATTTAAAATAGTTTTGCGTATATATGTTCAAGCATATAACACGAGATGTATATGTTCTCTTATGGTTTGTGGATTGCAATTTCAGAGCAAAGGGTTATTTTGAATGGTTGAATGAAGGCACATCCGAGTGTAATTAAAATTAGATTAGTTTTACGAAAGTTATTGTGGAACAGACAGCGAGCGAGCGAGAGAGAGAGAGAGGCAGGCAGGCAGGCAGGCATCCGATCAAGTCGAATGGTAGAGGCACGATACACTCTCTTCAATTGTTGAACAACTTTTGGGTTTTTAACAAAATGACAGGGAGCACACAAGCATGTACACTCATGTCCAAAATTATTGCCGCATGTCTATAAATATGTTGTTCTAGGAATATAATTTTATAACGAATTCTCCCGGTATTTCTTATAATGTTAGTATCTGTATAATCGGCAAAGACATGTATGGGGCAAATTTCATATCAAAAGAGCAGTAAATAAGAACAATATAACGGAAATAAATCTTTCTTGTCCATTTAGCAAGATTTTGTTTTACTCATTCTAATTTTCGTATTTATAATTCTTTCCCTATGAAATTTACCACAAATATACATGTCCTGATTATATACATAGTATCAGTATTAAAAGTGCTCTGCAACATCATTATCAAATTATATTCTTACCATAAGACAGCTATAGATATGCGACAATCATTTTGGACATGAGTGTACCTGCGCTATTTTCTTCATTCTTCCGTTTCTATGTCTCAGCCTTAGTTGCCTACTTTCTGCTAAGGACAACATCTTGTCTATATGCATGAATATTCGAACGAGAAATTTTGCTTCTCTGTATCCGCAAGATAAGAAGTCGTGGTAAGAACTCTTGTTCTAACTGGTTGAGTTTTTTTTTTTTTTTTTTAATTATAATTGTACATAACTTTCACTAAACAGATGACTGCAGACACAATTAATACAGATAATGATGATTCCTGGCGGGAGCGCATTTGGTTTGAATCTCACGTTAAGCTATAGGCCTATGCATATTCAGCAGCTGCTGAAGGGAACGCTAAACTCAAATCCATCCATGGAGAGAGACATTTTTCATCTAAATTACAGGTGAGTTGGTGATATATGTAGCAGCTAAATTTAACATTAAATGGCAACAAATATTAAAATATTAAGATATTTACAATTATAGTTACTTATAGGCACCATAAAACACAGTTCTTCCCCCATATATTCATGAAAGGTAATAGGAAAGCTTTTGTGTCTGATCTAAAAAATGCAAAAACAAAAACTTAGGTACTATTTATAACATATTAATATGATATTTGGTTGTTCTAGGAATTCCCATAAAAGCAGAACAAGTGTAGAGGCGTATCTAAGGTTTTATGAAAATGTGAGCGCTGAAAAGGCTGTAAGCGCAAACGGTAAAGTTTTCGAAGGCAGCCATCTGGTAGTTCATTTAGTGAGCAGCAACAGAACTATATTCGTAAAAGATGTGCCATGCGGTAAGTTTGCCTCTTGTCTATGAATTTAGTACAAAATGATTACTTCTTGGCAGGGGTAAAAGTGGATCTCAAAAGGAAAGGGGACGGTAGGTAGCGGCATGACGTCACGATGTCCCCCTGCCTATCTTTGTCCATTCTAATTTTTTTAGGAGCTGGGGGGACACCGTACATAACTTTTGAAGGCGGGGACGGCGTCCCCCGCGTTCTCCCTCACATTTACCCCTGCTTCTTGGTTATTCTTGTTTACTCTTTTGTATACGTTACGCAGTTGGGCTTCGGGAAGTAAGTATATGTGGTGTATACGTAAAAAATGCTCTTCCGATTCTCGCAGCAAAAGGTGGGATTTTAGGTAAGTTTTTATTTTGACGGACATACATTTGTCGGTACGGGTATTAGAGATAATATATTCTATCTACCTCCCTATCTACTTTCTTTCAAAAGAACACAGTCGTATTTGCTGGATTCTCCCATACATTTCTTTCTCACCCCAACCTAATTCGGTTAAACAAGCTTGACGACAGGGAACAGTGTATGTAGGTAGACTGCTATAGCGGTACAAATAATTGTGTATAAGTAAAGAAACCATGTACACTCATGTCCAAAATAATTGTCGCATATCTATAACTCTCTTCTTATAAGAATATAATTTGATAATGGTTTTGCAGGGTACTGGCACTATGGCTTCCAATAACGAATACTGACTGTAAAAGGATTTTTTTAAAAAAAATACAGCTTGGTAATCAATGATAGAAAGCTATAAATGAAAGAAGGAAGTGTTGAAACATGCAACATGCTGCACTTTCATCAGAATAATAATCCCCTGTATATTCCTACAACAACATATTTATAGACATGCGACGATAATTTTGGACATGAGTGTACATAAAGTAATTTTTTCGCAATATGTACTTTTCTTTCTGTAGATAATTCTAATAATATAAGAACTGTAATGTGTAAACACAATTCTTCCAAACAGTGGTGATATTCTTTTGATGCAGGGGTTCTCATCCTATGTTACGCGTACCACTGGTGGTACTCGAATCGCTGATAGCGGTACTTACTACGTATGGTAGTACTGATTAATAATATGCTTTGCTGGTACGTCGATGGGAAAGATTGAGAAACCTTGTTTTGATGTATTGTTATTGACTCTTGAAATTTAATACTGTAATTACAAAATTTCTGGCTGTGTTTGAAGTCAGCAAAAGAATTATAAATTTGCAGCACTGTATTTACAGTAAATTTTGGAAATTGTAATGACAGCAATTCATAATAATACTTGTAAAGGTAATTAGTGCTAATCCTATTCAATCATAAACGAAGTAAATTTTCCATATATATTACACCACCCCACTGTTTACACCAACGTTTTCGTCCAAAAGTATTGAATATCGAGAGAGTACAGTACGAATTGTCTGTAATACAATTTAAGAAGTGTTAAAGGTTTCCTACATTGCTGAATTTTAGAGAATAACTCCCAAATGCGGAGAGTAGTCAACTATCGTAAACACAGTAAAGAGGATCACACGAACGTAAGTCACCGTTATCCGTGAAGATGTTAACGGATTGATTCCATTAACGAACTGGGCCGAAATAATTGCAATAAGAAAAACTACTTATCCTTATATCATAGGCAACCAACATTTCTTTGCTACTGCACAGGTTGCATAGAAGCTAGGGAATGTTATGTAATAAACGGGATATGAATAGCCACTGTCACTCGTGAAGATGTTAACGGATTGACTTCATTATCGAACTCAAACGAGATAATTGCAATAAGAAAAACTACTTATCCTTCTATCATAGGCAACCAACATTTCTTTGCTACTGCACAGGTTGCATAGAAGCTAGGGAATGTTATATTTTAAACGGGATATGAATAGCCACTGTTACGCCTGAAGATGTTAACGGATTGACTCCATTGTCGAACTCGGCCGAGATAATTGCAATAAGAAAAACTACTTAGCCTTCTATTTTATTCAACCAGCATTACTTTGCTACTGTACAGGTTGCATAGAAGCTAGGGAAGTTTGTAGATTTTCAACGGGAAAGATATGGGTAGGCACAGTTAACGTAATTATTACTCGTAAAAATGTCAACGAATTGACTCCAAGGAAGTGAGTCTGATGGTGTGGTGCTTCTTGCAGGTGAAAATTTGTATGCAGCAGCTAGTCCTTGTGGTAGCGTGAAGTTCACAATGATTTCATTCAACTCACAACTGATATTTATAACTTTTGCAAGCCACCAATCACAGTCATACACATAAGCCACAAATATCTCTCTTTGTAGGATGTAAATCTGAATATTCTCCTGCCGTTCTGAGATCTCTATTAGAAAATGAAATTTCATCTTTCTTGCTTTTTAAAGCCCGTGCAGTATAAGTTCGTCCATCACTGAGAGTCCATATATGTGACTTTTGAATTCCCTTCATACCTTCACAAGGGTATTTTTCTTGGACCATACGTTTATTTTCTGCTGGCGAGATTTTTCAACTTCCTCTTTGGGCAATGAGATGAAGGCTGTTGATGCGCATGACTTCACCACTTCCGTAAAATTCGCGAGAATGTGAATTGCAGCTGTACAGCCACCAGCAAAAATATCTTCTCCCCTAAGTAATCTAATTACATTACTTGGGGTCCAGATTATTTCCAGTTTGTGAAACGACTGGACAGATGCAACCCAACTTACACGTAACTTTTCTCAGCACTAACAGCAGTTGGTAGCACTGAGTCAGATCTTTATGCAAGCAAAATTGTGAGTAGATGACGCACGAAAGAGTTCTCCATTTTGAGATAAATCTCTATGGTTCAGAGCGTTTTGTCCAATGAACACCATATATTAATCTCAATATTGCTGTGTATGTAATGTATTATTTCGCTATATACTGTATGTTCAGAGAAATAAAAATACTGACCACGCATGAATCAGAAAATGCTTGAAAGTAGATGAAAATATTAAATCTAGAATAACTACTGGAAATAAGTTTGTAAATGATGGCCTCCATTCACAGACCTTACCTTCTCCAATTCTCCTCATTTCAACGTCTTTTTCTTTCTGGAGAGAAGATCTTGCTTGTCGCACTAAGCACTTATTGAAATTGATATTGAAACATTTGAAAAAGTTTGAACCTGGCCGGGGTTTGAATCCGGGTCAGCCGAATAGAAGTCCAATGCGCTAACTATTTACCTACCGCGTCACTTCATCTTCCACGCAAACTATTAGCTAGTTAAAATCGTTACATGTAAGGCTATACACAAGATACTAAGCTCCTATAAGGAGACGTTCCTTATGTAAGTGTCACAATGACTTATTCGAGAATTCCTTCTTTACCCCAAAAACAAATTATATAGACCTTTGTGGATGAGAAAAATATCATAAATCGTTTTACAACTTGAGACTACCTCATTGATTTAACGATGGTCCAGATTTACATTACTATTCTTCCTCACGTTACCTTCAAATTTACAAAGAAGAAAATACGGCAGACATTATTTTCGCATTCTTTGAATTGTATCATTACGTATAGAAATAGCAAGTTCTATTTTTATTTTCCGTAATTACTAGTTTATTTTCATATCTTTGTATGGGGAATTTGTAGAGGAGTCGTAGGGAATGAAACTCGTATGGCAGAGATCCGGGTTCGAATCCCATTGTGGCAATTAGTTTTTCTTTATTGGATGGTATTTTTTACGTAATTGATATTGTAATTATGTTATTCCTTTATTATTATTATTATTATTATTATTATTATTATTATTATTATTATTATTATTATTATTATTATTATTATTATTATTATTATTATTATTATTGGAAAGTCGAGACTTGGCTACATATTTCATATTTTATGAAGCTTTTGATTGAATTTCAAGTCTTTTTGTTGATATGGAACGTATCTGAAATTGTGAATTGCTTAAAACATTAATATTTCTAGCAGCAGCAGCAGTAGTAGTAGTAGAAACTTATAAGCAATTGCTCGGAAACAATAACGTTTGTGTTTGATCAGTCGTATTTTTACCCATACTAACGATATGCCTTACGTATTCATCAATTGTTTTAAGGTTTATACGGCTGACGTCATGTTGTAGTCGTGTTTCGTAGTTTACTTTTCTATTGCGGGTGCACTGAAGAAAGTCGTCTCGACACTAAGACCGAGAGAAATTGAATATTTTTCACGTTACCTTACATTGAAAGTATCAATATTAGAAATGATAAAAATTTCCTTTAATTACCCAACGGGAATCGAATTCAGGACCATCGGGAGATAAAACCAACGCTTATCTCACTACTTTTAAGACATTGCTGTTAATTAAATGGGAAAAAACTTGGTGTGAAGTGTCTTCAGTAAAATGCACACTTTGACGATTCCATCGGTCATAATAAAATTTAAAATAGAAAGTGTTATGTAGAAACAATAGTGAAGAGAATTCAAATTTAATTGTCAAAGTAAATTGTTGAAAATGAGTGACAGAAGTAGTATTAGTGTCTGTTATTGCAACATTTAAATATGAGGAAGTTTAACATCCTGCTTGAGTATCGAGGCTAAATGTTTGTGAAACTACAGTTTAAATATATCTCTTTGGATATTTCTTTATAATTATATTCTTTCACGAGCCATTAATATGCGCTCAGATTGTCGAGTTCAACATTTTATCCAGTCTACTCGATATTGGGGAAATAAAAATCTCTAACTCTTGACCCGCGAGGACGTGATGTGTGGCCCGCGCACTCAAACGTATTTTTTAAACATCTTTTCTGTTTATTACGTTATTTTGTGTGGAAGTTATGTTTTTGTGAAATGCAGAAAAAGAAAACTTATAATGTAAACAAACTGAAACTCAAGCTACCCCATGCCGAAAGCGTCGGTGGACCAGCGATGGGCAACTAGTAACCTCTGGCAAAAATTGGACGCCCCGTAGCGACGTTCTGCTGTGATCTCACTTCCGTTTTGAAAAGTATACCATGAGCGGATACGCTCGACGAAACGCCAATGAATCATAGAAATACTCTCCGAAAATATGTTATATCGGTATTACTCGTTAGACGGTTCTACCAAATTTTGAAACATTGTTACATTTCAGGTTAGGGTAGAGTTTTGTGTTTCTTTTATCAGAGCATGCACTAAATGAGGAGCTCCATTGCTACTTGCAGATTGACTTCAGGAGGACTCAGCGTAAATACAAAGTGGAGGTATAGCATAAATACTACACTGCATAAAACACGAACCAAATTTTTTAGGTGGCCACTAAAAAGCACGAATGCTATCTAACCGAGTCAGGGCAGGAGCGCAGCAGGAGGTCCCGAGGAGTAGGGATGGGGTGCGTCCGTAGAAAGCATGCGCGTCAGCGACGGGTGTATACGCGTAAATGAGGATAGTGGAAGAGCACACTTACACATATGATACTTTCACTATCATTCCAAATTCATTTCAGTATGATGTGCACTGACAATAATTATTCATATTTACACTCTCATTCCTTCACGAAAAATGTTTCACATCGTATTTTATCTTTAAATTTTCTATTTGGTACAACGGTCTGCTCGAGTGAACCCGTTAAATCACCTATATGAGTGACTTGTTTACATTAAAGTGTCTAAAAAAACACTAAAAAAAATACCCCGATATGCGCGCGAATCACCAACCTTAAAATTACTAGCCGCGTCTTCTTTCGACTTCACCACGGAGGCGATGAAGGAAACGTCGCATGTAGAGGAATAAATCATTGAGTCTTCTTAATTTGGCCAGTTAGAGTGCTCCTTTAACCGTGTATATTCGGCGATAACCGATTGGGATCACATAAAATGCGTTTGCCATGTAATTTTATAATAAAATTATGCGCATCTACTTATTTCATAGTTCTTCTATATTCTTTCTAATGATAGCCAACAGTTGCCATCTAAATTCATACAATTATACGCACTCATGTCAAGATTTTTCACTTCATGATGTAGAGGCAGGGGTTACTCTTGACCTGCGGAACTCACTTTAGAAAGAAATCGTCTGGAAAAAGTAATATACAATAATAACCGCATGCACATGACTGGCGATAGTTCATGTTGATCCCTTAGGAATTCTTCGCGACGAATCGAAGGAGTGGGGCCAAAATGAAGTCCTCGTTGCCAGAGGCGGACTGGCCTGGGCGGGAAGGCAGGGATTCGGCAAGTGAGCCACTAGGTGTTGGCAAACGTTTATGGCATGGAGAATTGGCTTTTACAACCCAAGGAAAGCTAAAATATCTTTGAAATAAATAACATTTGTATTAATAATGTCCATTATGGGAAAAATCAATATAAAAAATATTTTCAAATTTGCCACTTTTCCATATAAATGTAAATGGAGTAAAGTTTTAAATTCATATTAACTTTAAAAAATAAGGATATATTTACAACTACAAAACCTCAGTTTTTTGTATTTAACTTTTACAAAATCGTTGACACGTATTTAAAAAAATGATTTTTTGGAAGAACACTGCTTTCATTTTTTAAATTGTGGCTCGCAACATGATGCCCAACTGGGCAAGTAGCCCGATGGAATCAAAACAACCTAGAGCATATTGGGCGTACATGACCTAGAGCATATTCATTATATTTTTCAGTTTTACATATATATATATATATATATATATATATATATATATATATATATATATATATATAAGCGCCGATCCATAGTATAGTCAAGGCTAGTAGACTTGGACGGTTAGAGAAATCGTAAACCGTAGTTTCGGTTTGTAATATAAGCCGGTTTCAAACGGTTAACAGAAACCAAACCGAACCAAAAAGTGGCTACAAGTATTTTCTATTGATTATTAACGTGTTCTTCCAAAGTAAGTTTTTAAGACAGAGACATGGGAAATCATAATTTCGTTCAAAAGTGAAATAGCAGATCCCCAATACTTAATCTAAAAAGAAATCATTACATATAGTTCGGGCTTTGTTTCAAAATATATAAGGATATTCTGAAAAAGTTCAATCCAGTGTCTGTTTCAAACCGAATAGAACCAATTATGATTTGTTTTTTGAAATAAACCGACATATTTGGTTTGAAACTTAAACCGTACCCAAACCGATTAAGCGCTTAACAAATATTTTGGAATGTAGTTAGTCTTTCAATTGTCTATCGTTATTTTGAACGCATCGGGCCACTTGAGCAGTTGGGTATTATGTTGCCGGCAACAATTTAAAGAATGAAAGCATTGTCCTTCCAAAAATCACTCTTAAAAACGTGTCAACTTTCGTTTAAAAGTTAGAAACCAAAAAATGAAGTTTTGTAGTTGTCTCAATTTTAAAAGTTATTAATATGAATTTAAAACTTTACTTCGTTGGTATTTATATGGAAAAGAGGCAAATTTTAAAATATCCTTGTTTTAACAATTTTTTTTTCCATATTGGACATCACTAATATGAATATTTACTTCTAAACTATTTTAGCTTTCTTTGGATTGTAAGGCCAATGGCTTGAGTTTCAGGTTGTTTATATTTTAAGTTTTATTTTTCTACATTTCACAAAAATAAAACTTCCATACAAAATAACGCAATAAACAAAAAAATGTGTTTAAAAAGTACGTTTGAGTGCGCGGGCCACACATCACGTCCTCGCGGGCCACCAGTTAGAGATTTTTATTTCCCCAATATCGAGTAGGCTGGATAAAATGTTGAACTCGACAATCTGCAATGTATATTAGTAGCTCGTGAAAGAATACAATTATAAAGAAATACCCGAAGAGATACATTTAAACTGTAGTTTCATATAACATTTAGCCTCGATATCTAAGCAGGATGTTAAACTTCCTCATAGCTAAATGCAACAATAACACCCACTAATACTACTTTTGTCACTCATTTTCAGCGATTTATTTTGAAAATTTAGATTTGAATTCTCTTCACTATTGTTTCTACATAACACTTTCTATTTTAAATTTTATTATGACCGATGGAATCGTCAAAGTGTGCATTTTACTGAAGACACTTCACACCAAGTTTTTTCCCATTTAATTAACAGCAATGTCTTAAAAGTAGTGGGATAAGCGTTGGTTTTATCTCCCGGTGGTCCTGAATTCGATTCCCGTTGGGTAATTAAAGGAAATTTTTATCATTTCTAATATTGATACTTTCAATGTAAGGTAACGTGAAAAATATTCAATTTCTCTCGGTCTTAGTGTCGAGACGACTTTCTTCAGTGCACCCGCAATAGAAAAGTAAACTACGAAACACTACAACATGACGTCAGTCATATTAACCGTAATTCGTACTGTCAGGGAACGTAACGTGTTTAGGGAACAAGTATAAGTAAAAAATACGACTGATCAAACACAAATGTCATTGTTTCCGAGCAATTGCTTATAAGTTTTTACTACTACTACTACTGCCAGAAGTATTAATGTTTTAAGCAATTCACAATTTCAGATACATTCCATATCATCAAAAAGACTTGAGCTTCAAAAACTTTATAAAATATGTAGCCAAGTCTCGACTTTTCAATAATAATAATAATAATAATAATAATAATAATAATAATAATAATAATAATAATAATAAAGGAATAACAAAATTACAATATCAATTATGTAAACAATACCATCCAATAAAGAAAAACTAATTGCCACGATGGGATTCGAAACCGGATCTCTGCCATACGAGTTTCATTCTTTAACACTCTTCTACAAATTCCTCATGCAAAGATAAGACAATAAACTAGTAGTTACGGAAGATAAAAGTACAACTTGCTATTTCTACACGAAATGATACAATTTAAAGAATGCGAAAATAATGTCTGCAGGTTTTCTTTCCTTGAAAATTAGAAGTGAGGAAAAATAGTAATGTAAATCGGAACCATCGTTAAAAACAATGAGATAGCTTCTACTTGAAGAACGTTTCGTGATATTTTCCTCATTGGTGAGGGTCTATATAATTTGTTTTTGAGTTAAAGAAGGAATTTTCGTCTAAGTCATTGTGACACTCACATAAGGAACCTCTCCTTATACGAGCATTAGTATCTTGTGTATAGTCTTACATGTAACGATTTTAACTAGCTAATAGTTTGCGTGGAAGATGAAGTGACGCGGTAGTCTGTTCGACTCACCCGGGTTCAAATCGCGGCCAGGTTCAATCTTTTTCAAATGTTTCAATATCAATTTCAATAAATACTGAGTGTGACAAGCAAGATCTTCTTCTCTCCAGAAAGAAAAAGACGTTGGAATGAGGAGCATTGGAGGAGGTCTGTAAATGGAGGCCATCATTTAGAAACTTATTTCCAGTAGTTATTCTAGATTTGATATTTTCATCTACTTTCAATCATTTTCTGATATATGCGTGGTCAATATTTTTATTTCTCTGAATATACAGTGTATAACGAAATAATACATTACATACACAGCAATATTGAGATTAATATATGGTTTTTATTTGACAATACGATTCGAACCATAGAGATTCATCTTAGAATGGAGAACTGTTTCGTTAGCCACCTACTTTACAATTTTACCTGCATAAACACTTGGATCAGGGCTACCAACTGCTGTCAGTGCTGAGAAAAGTAACGTGTAAGTTTGGTTGCATCTGTCCAGGCGTTCTCACAACTGCGAATGTTCTGGACCTTGGTAATGGAATTAGAGCACTTAGGGGGGAGATACTTTTGCTGGTGGCTGTGCTTGGAATGGGAAGATTAGGTTTTCGTGGCGTGGTGCTTCAGCAGGTCTATACCATCGCAAAGTCTCTTCCGATGACCAGTAGCACTGTATACCCACTCCATTGACACAGGCGACTTCGTCAATTCAAATAGTTGGTAACAATTTTTGAAGTGGCTAGGAGCACCATTAGAAATAATTATGATCTTTTCTGCCTGTGATTGCAGCTCTTGAAGAATTTTGCGTATTGCCAACAATGCATGTGCTGAGTTATGTCCTACAACTGCATCTATAACTGCAATACTTGTAATCTATTGTAAAAACACGTGGCTCTTGTTAAAATTGAAACTTGCTCATTGCTTCAGTGATACGCTAATATTTCTTGTGGCAGAATCACAGACAGTGTTCAGCAAAGTCACAGCGAAGCACTAAAGGTAGTTGTTCATCCTTGACACTTCCCCTTTTCCAATGTGTTTTTGTTGCAATTTCTTCAGATGTTAGTGTGTTACTGCTTTCAGTGTCCATTTCCCAAGTTTGTCAATGAAGTCAACGGGAACAGTTTTCTTAATGAGTTTATTTTCCTTCCATGTTGCATATGTAACCTCAAGAGTGTCACCTGCTATGTTTTCCAGATCAAGTGTCTGTAAGACGAATTACCCCTGTACAGCAGTACTACTCAACGTTTTTTTTCTCGCGTACCCCTAGACACAGTTCGCCATCCAATTGTGTTCCCCTGAAGCTGTTTAAAAGAAATTAAATCGAAATGAACTTACTATACTTAATACTATACTGTTGATTAAAAAGGGGGACAAATAGAGACCCAATAAAAGACAATCAGTGTGCCAATCAAAAAGACTTTACCGGGGGATATAGTGCACATCCGAAAAAAAAAAATAACATGGAAAATTTCAAAACATATGGGATACATCCAGTTCTACTAAGGTGGATTTTCCCCTAGTAATTCGTTCACTGAGGACAACGTTAAAAATTCAAAAACTAAAACTAACTTTAGAACGTACTACATGTATTTTCTCCAAGTATGATCATTCAATAAATATTGGAAATATACTTATTTTAGGATTATGTACCCCCAGAAACATCTTCGTGTACCCCCGGTTGAATAGCACTGCTTTACAGGGCAGTCACGACATTCCTCAAACAAAGAATCACTCGTTATATATCACAGACTTCTAACGACTTTTTATGTCACGCGTTCAAATAAGTAACTAAGAGTTATCGCGCAAGGTTCAAAATAGGTACAATATTTATAATACAGACATCTCGAGATGGATGTGGAACCACCCACATAGATATTAGTGCATAAAATTTTAATCTTCTAATGTGGGATATTGAATGCTCCTTCTTGTATATGGCACAAGTTCCTTTACTACTGGTCATGTATCTTTTCACTTCTGCTATTTTTTCTTCTGCTGCTGGTATAGAGATAGTATCCTTTTTTGTTGATGCTCTGGCAGGATTCCTACTGGTCAGGGAAATCAGGGAAGTCAGGGAATACTCAGGAAAAATGGCGCAGGTCAGGGAAACTCAGGAAAAATAACTTGAAATCTGGGAAGGTCAGGGAAATTTTATAAAATATGTTAAAAGAGAACAGTCCTAACATTAATTGTACACCAATTTCATTTTAGCCAACCATTAATGATCACAGTATGGAATGTTGCTCAGATTTTTATGCGTTGTAAGTGGAATGTACGTATGAACAATTGACTATTATTTATTTTTATAGAATAAATGTTTATATATTTAAACATTCACCGTTATTTATTCCTTATTTATATGTCAGCATCATTCGATACCTGTCATGAAAGTCAGGGAATGTCCTGCCAAAGGTCAGGGAGAAGTCGGGGAAATAGATTTCTCCATATCAGTAGGAACCCTGTCTGGAGAGAACAGTCCCATTTACCTTTTATATAAAATGATTTGTAATTTGAACATGTGCTTCATTCACAGGATGATTCTAATAGGAGCCGATTTTTGAAACACTTATTTTGAAGACCTCACATTTCTTGTTTCGTCCACCATATATTTTATTGCATATGGAATGTAGTGCAAAATTAGGGACAGTGGTATAATTGTTAGAACATGCATCTTTTAATTTTAGGATTCACACGATCAAGGGCGCCGATTTCTTTGTATTTGGGGGGGGGGGGGGCTATTCAGATACAGAAGGTATGTATATGAGGATTTTAAGACAAATTGCATTCAAATTATACAAAATATTGTATATTCATAAATGCAACACGGGGGCCACATGAGCTTTGGGGGGGGGGTGACACGGGCCCCCTTTCGCCCTTGCACACGATTCAACAGCTGGATTGATGTTTGATATAAATTCCCGGTAAGTCGCATGAAGAGTTCGGTAAGTTTTTATTTGGTTTACTGACCCAGAGCTGCACTAGTTTTCGCTGGGCATTCTTGATGCGTACAGCTTTCACTAACCTTAAAAAAAAAGTAATAATAAAAAATAAAAAAAAAAAATAAAAAAATAAAAAATAAATAAATAAATAAATAAACTGTCCTGTGGTTCTGTAGCTCCAGTCAGAAGACATTTCGAACTCAATTCTTTTCGCAAAATCTCCTACAACTCGATCAATCAACAGGATCCCCACAAAAGCTTACATTTGGTAAACTGCTTCCTTTGTTTTCTCTTGACAGCTTAATTGTATATTCATATGTCTTCCCTCTTATATGCTAGGATAAACACACAGAATTATCGGTATCGTTCCAAAATGTTCTAGAAGGTTGTTACGTTCTGGATTTACGTGGATGGTTCCATATTGTCCCACAAGACCTTTCATGATGTGGAAGGTACAAAATCCAGCAGAATAAAACATGTTTCAGCTTTGTTTAATTTATCGTTTCTATTCCGTCACATTAAGCACATTAGTATGGGAGTGGATTTTTTTATATATATATATATATAAAAACACTGCAATGAAGACATTAGCCACGGAAGTTAAAATATCATTATTATCTTTCAAATAAATATCTTGAACCGTTCGAGAGATAGAGCATGTAAATATTTTGCCGAAATTCGCACGTGAGAAAAAATTACAACCTTACAAGGTTCACTAGCGTGATTCTAATAAAGAAAATAAGTTAGATGTATCCAGAAAATACGTTAAATAAGCTAATGAGCACTCCCAGCTTAACCAAAAGCCTGGGAGGACAAATTATGACGTTGTAATTGTCAGACATTCAATATGAGAGGCCTTAAAAACCAGTTATTAATTAGTATTAATTAGTTCATTTAATATTTTGTTAGTATCTACTGACGTACTTTCCACATTTTGGAGTGCAGCTTCTCTTTCAACACCGAAGTTATATGAGACGTGGACCTACAGCTTAACGTAATATCCTAACAACATGAGCTCCCGCTGGAAATCGAACACGGTCCTGCTCGCCGAAGGCTGTTAGGCTACGAGACACGGACATCTTTCTCAGCTGAAGGAGGAGTAGAGGAGATTTTGATGTTTCCAATCCACGTAAATTTCTACGTGGTTAGGTATTATTTTATAAGTCTTAGGCCAGCTTTAGACGAAAGCATTTATCGTAGCATTTATCGTAGCAGATGTGCTGCCAAAAATCTCGTATAATATTCTATGGCATGAAAAGTATATTGTGCTTTTACATGGTAGCACTTTGATAAGCATTTTGTCGTGACGTAGCAAACAAATCACTGGAGAAGAGCGCAATTATGGCTCCAAAACTAAAAACAGATATTTCAGTCACTATTTCTTCTAAAGCCCGTTTTCGCATATGGTTATTATGATACAAAGGACTTTTAACGGTGCAGTTATACTATACAGATCCATAGATTTTAAAATTTACAGAAGAAATTTCTAATGTTTTAATAGAGTAGTGTATAAGTAATGGAAATATGGTGTGCACTTACATCTGAGATGCGTATTTATGTGGAAATATAGAAATTAAAGTCGAACCTGAAATGCACGTAATTTTCAATAAGCTGCCATAAAATTTTGGCAGGTCTGTAACTTCCCCATTTTGTATCGAAAACAGAACCCAACCATCCCCATCGGGGCTTCTAACCCATTCCCACTACTGCTGCTACTACTACTACTACTACTACTGCTACTACTGCTACCACTACTACTCCTATTCCAACTACTACTACTATCCGTTCCTACTCCTACTGCTATTCCTACTACTACTACTCTTACTATTACTACACCTACAGCTACTGTTACTATTACTAAGTACTCCTACTACTACTGTTACTACTACTTACTTCTCCTCCTCCTACTAGTACTACTACTACTATTATTACTACTACTACTACTACTATTACTACTACTACTACTTATACTATGGATCCGTATAGTAAAACTACACGTTACCACCTGTTAAAGTGAACCTGCACCGGAGAATGCAAGAGCACACCAATAAATGAAACGAGAAAGTTTTTTTTTAAAATGAATTTCTGTATGTATCGGTATAGTGAAACTGCACGCTTTGATGTTCCTCATATTTTTTTAATCAACATAATAATAGTACCCCTACTCTATAACTTTTTTCTTTACTACAATTCAATTTCCCACACATCGCTTCCTTTTAACACACCACGGCGCTGCAATCGGAGCAGAAATGCTGGGGAAAATGCTACGAAATAGAGCAGGTTCTATCGACAAGAAATGCCATAGGATATGCCATGGCATGGGAAATGCTATAGCATTTGCCACTTTACATGGTAGGATATCGATGATACGATTTTTGCTACGAGAAATGCTACGATAAATGCTTCCGTCTAAAACTAGCCTTACAAGCTTCAGAGACAGAATCCTTGGCTCCTTTTCAAGAAAATTACAGAAGAAAATTGAAAAAGAAAAACCAGAGAATGGAAAGCATTTAGAAATTGTTATAAACTTCTCTCGAACGCATCTTTTTTATTATGCGCTTCCCTAGTCAACTGCTTTAAGTTTGCAACAAGGAAGCAGGCGAGGTTAGATTTACATCGAATTTGCACCACCCGAGTATTAGGTATTATCATGGGTGTCAAGGTAAAAAAAAAAAAACGATCCCTCCGGGGCTTCTAACCCCCTTCGCTTGCTGACGCTCGCTCAGCTATGCTTTATAACGTAAGTAAATCACTCTTTTAAATCAATAAAGTTGTGTGCAAAGTCTTTCTCCTTCCTGGTGTCTCCAGCAACTCCCTCTCGCTATCTCCCACCTACATCTTATAACCCATCGCTTCGCGAGGAACCCACTTCTCATTCTCCTATTGGTTTATAACGTCATTGTTTATAAGGGTTATCAGAAATCTCTAGGTATATGTTGGAAAAAGCACAATTAATGCATTATATATTATATACAAGGGCAAATAAGTATTATTTTCATCTTATTCTAATGATAAAAGTATTATGAAAATTTTAAAAAATAATAAACTTGCCTTGGTCCGGGTTCGAGTCCACGCCAAACGATTTTTACCACTAGCTTACTTGCTAGCATGCTTGGCTACGTAAACCGACAGCATCTGGCGTTTGGTTTGTGCTATATGTATGCTATGTGATAAAAAAAAACGGACAACTCCGACCAATCAGAATCGTGTATTTACTTCGTATTGCTAGGGTCGAGCGTGATTTAAAAAATATGCCTCTTGAACATTCAAAGATGTATGAATTTCGTTTACACAGTGCAAAGTTTTCCTTTTCTGTGGGTTTAGAATTGTTATTTTGTGTATAATACTGCTTATAAATGGTTTCTACGTAGCGGGTAAGTTCATTAGTATTAATAATGTATTTTTATGTATTAAAACCACATGGGATACTTTTCTGTGTGTAAATTTTCTTGTGAGTATTCATTTCAGTCTAACATGTGCATTTAAGAATTATGTATATCCAATACCCCATACAACCCAAATTGGTCCTACAGTTCCGGAATTAAACCCATTTTTTTTTTTTTTTTTTTACCACTAGTTAGGTGGTGTAAAGTAAGTGATTACAGAGAGGTAAAATAATAATACATAAACCTTTATTTTCAGACGCAAAGAAAATGGACTTACGGAAGATTTTTAGCGATTGTGGAGATATACGGTCCATAAAACTGTTTCCTAATAAATCCAAACCCACGGGGAAACGACATGCATTCGTTAATTTCAGAGTACGTATAATCTCACTTACCTGGGTAGCAAGTGTAATAAGATTAAAGTAAACTTGTCAACATATATATGTATATCTTGATTTAAATACTAATTGAAATCCCCGTTCTTCGCACGGGAGATTAAGATTTATGTAATATATCATATTTGAAGGTAAATAAATAAGGAAGAGCAACGTCTTTGGCGTTGCCCCTGTCAATATGAATGAAATATATAAATATCCATGAGCGACACCTTAAGCGGTGCCCCTGTCAGTTCCCGGACTGTCTGTCATGTTCTTTCTTGCCTAAAGTTGGGCTCAAATGTCCTCAAGACTGATACCAATCAGTTTAGCTTTCCCGATAGCTATAGATTCGGTACTAATATCAGTTAATTTTGAACATGTTATTTTTCACACACCCCAGTCCCCATTGCGATAGGGAGAATATTTGGACTTAACTGTGTCGGGAGCTACTATCTATCTCAGCGACCCCAAAAACTAAGAATTTGACACTAATATTGGTCATTTGTACATGTTATTTTTCACGCCCCTCCCTCCCATAATAATGGGGGCTAATGTTAGACTTGAACAGCGTCGGGGATGTTATTATTCATCTCAACAACTCCGAAAACTATGAATTTAACACTAATATCCAGCGTCCCGGGTATTTATCGTCTTCCTTCATGCATACATTTGGACCCACCCATTGTTTGTCCACGTGTCAAGATTCGAAAAAAAAAAAAGCTTCGTATAAGGTTTGATCTGATGAAGATGTGTTCGTGTACGAATTTGGTTCTATTTGGTGGTTCTAGGTCACTTCTTTCTGTGAGAAAAATTGATGATAGATAGATATGGTCTGCCATACCCCAGCAGGACATTCAAGCCTTTTTTCGATGTCGGTGTGTTGCAGTCATTCTGACTGCCCATGGTTTGCTTATAGATTATTGACCGTCGTCATTTCTCCTCCGCTGTTATCAGGTTGTCATGCGTCACATAGAGCATTAAGTTTAATCATTTGCTACTTGTACCGTCCACAGCAAAAAAGCTGCAACATGAACATTAATTTAATTGTGAAACTACGCCAAACAGCGCAGGGAATCAACATAACGTGTAAGTGGCACGAATCACGCCAAGAGACACCTCGGCGTCCTCTCCTGCAGACTTATTTTGGAGCGAAAGACTTCGTCGTTTCACAATAAACCTACATGCTCATGTTGCAGGTTTTTTGCTGCGGACTGTACAATCAGATCTCTATCTCCCAACGCTACTATCTTCGCTCCTTCTTCGTGCGGGATTTTTAATAGTAAACAGTATATTAGAAGATTATAAAACAATATTGTGGGAAAAGTGTGAAAGTCGGAAGGTTTTTGTGCCTATTTTTTTTCGAGCGTGTAATATAAGGAGAGTTCAAAAAGAAACGAGCCGAAGGCTGTAATGTGCATACCGGTGATGGAATGGGAATATTGTTGCGTGTGGAACAAATAGACAGCGGAAGTTCACAACCCGTCGCTAGAGGTCACGTGTGCAAGCCACGTGACTTATAAAACTAGCAGAAGCAAACGCCAATCGTTCAGCGTGGTCAGTTGTGTTGTGAGCAGAGCAACAGTGAAATGGAGGCGTCAAAGGAAGAGCTAAGAGGTGTTGTTCGTTTTCTGACGGCGGAAGGAGTAGGGGGAACTGACATTCATCGAAGAATGTTACACGTGTCCCTTGCAAGGATCAAGGAGTAGCACCAACGCTTCAGAGAAGGACGGGTGTCGTTAGCCGATGGTGCACGGTCTGGAACACCACACCACATTACCGATGACATCGTCCAGCTGATTGATGCACTCATTACCCGGGACCGCAGAATTACAGTGAAAGCCGTAGCCGCCGAGGTCAACTTGAGCGTCGGAAGTGTGCACACCATCATGACGAGAAGACTGAACTGGCGCAAACTGTGCGCACAGTGAGTGCCCCACAGTGTTCAACCACAACAGGAAGCATGTCGAATGACCCACTGTCTTGATCATCTCCAGTGCTATGCTAGGGAAGGGAATCAGGTTTTTCCACGAGTGGTGGCTGGAGATGAGTCTTGGTGTCATCACTTCGAACCAGAATCGAAATGACAAAGTCTCCAGTGGAAGCATCCAGGGTCACCACCTCAAAAAAAAAAAAAAAAAATCCAAGGCCATCCACACAAGTGCAGGAAAGGTTATGCTGACGTTCTTCTTTGACCAAGAGGGCCCCTTTCTGATAAGACTTTCTGCAGCACGGGACAACAGTGAGTGCCAAGCGTTACGCGCAAACATTGACCAACCTTCGCCAAGCGATCAAATCGAAACGACTAGGTAAGCTCACCCGTGGGTCATTTTGCTTCATGACAATGCCCAACCTATACGGCCAACACAGTCAGGGCAGTCGTGCAGAAATTCAAGTGAGAGGTTCCCGGTCACTCTCCATACAGTCCAGACCTCTCTCCCTGCGATTACGTTATTTTTGGTTCCCTTAAAAAGGCTCTGAGGGCAAACGATTCACCTCGGACGACGATGCCCAGCAGTACGTTCGGAACTGGTTTGCAACGCAGCCCAGGGAATTCTACGAGACAGCCATTCACCGCCTTATGTCGCAGTGGGACAAGTGCCTCAACAGCTAGGACAATACTTCTAACATACAGGAAAGTGTGTTCCTCGGCCTCCGGCTTGTTTCTTTTTGAACACTCGTTATGCATTTTAATACAAAATTGAGATCAATGAGATATGTGGTAGTTTTTTTCAGGGATAACTTCCTATTTTTTCTCTGTACGTCGTGTTATAATTGCCAAAGATCGTCGAAGTACTCAGGACGTCCTTGTCATGTGAACAGCGGAGTGTTATTTGTGATGCAACGGACACAGCTACAGATATCCACAAGAAAATTGAACCGATGTATAGGGGAAGTGTTTAGCAGTGCGAAGTGTGCAGTGGTGGTGTAAGAAGTTTGAAAACGGACGAGGAAATGTTCAGAACAATGAGCGATCGGGCCGACCTCGTTCCTCCGTTAACACCAGACAACATAACGCATGCTGAAAAAATGGTGAAAGTGGATCGACGTGTTCACCAGAAGGACATTGTCAAGGAGCTTGACATTTTCAATGGTAGTGTTCGTGACATTGCTCACGATTCGTTGGAATACCATAAAGTGTCACTTGGTGAGTTCCTAAGCTTCATATTGTGTCAACAAGAGCAATCAAATTGTCATGTCACTGAATCATTTACAGCCTTACTTCGAGGAGGGCGACAAATTCTTGGCCTTATTATCATTTGCTAAGAAACGTAGATACTGTATTACACTCTCAAGTCAAAACAACAAAGCATGATGTGGAAACGTCCTGGTTCACCAGTAACAAAGAAATTCTCAACAACACCCTCGTCCGGTAAACTAATGCTCAGGGTGTTTTGGGACAGTCGGCGACCACTCCCACTGAATTTTTTTGTCAAGAGATGAAAGCAATGCAGGACGCTACTGCCGGACTCTCTCCCATCTGCAAGCTGCCATCGGAAAAGAGTGTCAGGATGTTCTGGATGTGTTGACGATGCGATTTTCCTCCATGACACTCAAAACCGCACATGGCCAAAAAAGCAATCGCCAAATTTCGCTCTTGGGGGTGGGAGATTATGAAGCATCTCCCTTACAGTCCAGAACTTGACCTTGGTCCATTGAAGAAGTTCCTAGCAGGACAAAGGTTCACGAATAATTCCGAAGCGCGAAAAGTTGTTCGTCGTTGGTTCCGTAATCAGCCGGACGCCTTCTATGCAGGGGGTATCGAGAAAATTGTCGTACTGTGGGACAAGTGTCTCAACAGATAAGGTAATTATGAGGAAAAATAGACAAAGGTACGTAGAATATTGTGTCTATCGTATTTTTCGTTTATGGTTTGTAATCTGGAAATAAATTAGTAGGCGCAAAGACTTTGATTTTTCCTCGTGTTTGTTTTTCATCTCCGAATGGATCTTTACTTAAATGGATTTAAAGCCAAGGACAGTATTAAACATCTTTTTTTTTGTGTGTGTGTGTGTGTGTGTGTGTGTGAAAAGGAAAGGCCTTCCTATATTTCTCTGTAACTCAGCAACCACAGTCTTCACTAGTGTCTGCGAAGTAGTCAACGCTTTCAAATTTCTAAACTAAACGACTTTTTCTTTTCTCAGGTGAAAGTTTCGTTTCTCCTCCGTTTTTCATTACACTGTTCACTCGTATATGTTCGTACTATGGTTTCGTTCTCCAGTGTCTCCCTGTCAGAGGAAAAATCATTCTACACATATGCAAGAGAAGACGTGATAGCCTTGTCTCCTAGCCTAGCACGTGTAGGAAATACTCATGTGGTTACTTGGTGTGCTTGCAGGAAATCCTGTTTCTTATGAAGGGTATGGATAAATGCAATTTTTTAAATGGTGCCCCTCGAGTTGTTGTTAAATCATCTTTTTTTTCATATTTGAGTAGCAGATGGATTTCATCTTCAAGTTTGCATTGTTATTATTTTTTTCATTATTTTCTAAATCGTAACGAATAGGGATGCGCACGAGACGAGATAACATTTTTCTGACAAAATTGGAGTCGAGACACAGCTCATCCAACAGAGAAGTGTACTTTTTTTGAGTCAAGACATCACTTTTACAGCACATTTTCGAGACGAGACAGCCTGTAGCGGTATTTGCTTATTCCTCACTTGAAGCATTCCGCTACTTTCACCATTAAAATGTAGGCGAGTGGGTGAGTGATAAGATAGTTCTTTTGTACCGGTACTTATTTTGACCTTAGTGGTTAGGAACATTACCGTCATAATAGCCTTGTACTATTGTTACCTTGCGAGTTCTCCCAGCTACACCCCGCCCGAATCCACCATGCAATAGTACCGTCTTTATTGCATACCGGACCCGCGCACTCACAAAGTTAACCTGTCACAACCATCACTTCCAACCTACTAAACCCAGAATTCGAAGACCAGAATGTGCTCGTGTAACCCAGTGTAAGGGTACAATATTAATCTGTATTCACAACGTTAACACTACAAATTAAATTAGACGTATGAACGGAACTTAGAGTTACTTGCTTGCTTAAAATGTTTTGTTTTCATGCATACAGGAAATAAAAAAAACACACACACACAAAGATATCATGCATAACTAGAAATTTATATATATGTTTCAATTAAATATCACTAAACACTCATGACAATTATTTTTATTTTATATTTAATTAAGGCCCTTTAGCTCAACTCGCGGTTCCCGTTCGCGTAAATTTCTTTTTAGAGGGGAAAAACTCTTTCAACAACCACTTATTTGAATTAAAAAGTTTTAGTCTGTCCTCCTCTCACGAGGCTACACCGCTCCAGCGCTCCGCTTCCATTTGTGACACTTATATTTCGCTACAATTCAAAGCCATCAATAACTTTTTTAATTACAAATTAAATAAATCGAAGCACCAAGTCTCTCCTGTACTTATACGTTTGACGTCTTCGTGTAGAATGAATGCACTGTTGCCAGTGCCTTCTCACAAAGGTGCTCCCAGCCACCATCACAACGCAATAGATAACGTAATAGTTAAAAATAGCCATGAAGCACTGTGATTAAGAATGCAGAGGGAGTAAATTTTATAATCATATTTGTAGAAGCGAAAGGATATTCTGCGTCGCAAAGACGCACACATACATATACACCAGGGGCTGCTAAATATGCGATTCGAACTGGCATTGGTCGCTGGAAGTGTGACGTTACGCGGAAGAGAGGAAATCGCGTCTTCTGCTTTTAGCATATACGTTTTGTATACTACGAGCATATTCTAATTTCATTTGATTGTTGAAACTACATAGAGATAAAAATATTACTAATTCTAACACTACAAATACGCAGGGTAAATTGCTGTATTATAATAAATTTATATTAACGTTATCATCCACTCATTGTTATTGTTTTATGGATATTGATAGGAAATGTTAGTGATAATTCTAATTGCAGCCCTCAGAAGTCACAGAACCCGGAATGCATTAATTGTTTTCCCTTGCACTGTGTTTCTTCATTGTTTGGGCTTTATTTTTTTTAGGTTGAGATTGCTCAAATAAATGGTCTTGTTTTTACATGTGTTTCTACTATATTTTGGGTTTAGTTCACGGAAAATGTGCCCGAATAAAATTCGTAAGCGCGAGTGCCAGGAGGCTAATAACTGTAAGTCTCATTAAAGGATCTGAGCCAGAACCTGACTAAGTACGAGCCTGAATGAAGGATGTGAGCTGAAGCAAAAATGAGTACAAGCCCTACCAACGCCAGTGAGCTCGAGTCCCACTGAGTGTTGAAGTCTGAGCCCAAGTAAGCGCTTGCCCGAAAGAGATCAGAGAGCACGAGCTCCAAGGAACCTAGTTAGTGCAAGCCTCATTGAAAGATATGAGCCCGAGGCCAAATAAACACGAGGTTCTACGAGAATAATGAGCATGACCACACTAAAGGTAATGAACCACATTAGTGAAAACCGCGCTGGTATCAGTGAGCTCGAGTTATATTGATGGTAGTGAGAAAGAGCCCAGCTGGCGGAAGTGAGTCAACACAAGTGAGCATGAGTCCAATCCAGATTAGTGTGCCCGAATCCAAGCAAGTGCGTGATCAAAGGAGACTAGACAGCACGAGTTCCAAGGAGCCTAGTGAGTTCGAACTTCATTAAAGAATGTGAGTCCTAGACCAAGGAAGCGCAAGCCTCAACGAGAATAAATAGCGCGAACCTCACTGAAAATATGGAACCCGAGCCCACATTAATACACACTGGTGTCAGTGAGTTTGAGCCCCATTGATAAGTGAGCTCGAGCCCAGTTGACGGGAGATAGCACGCGCGAGTGAGCAAGAGTCTAATTAAGATCAGTAACCCCGAACCTAACTAATCGCGTGCTCGCTCGAAATAGATTAGGGTGCGCGATCTCCAAGGAGCTTAGTGAGAGTGAGCCTCACTGAAGGATGTGAGACCGAGACCGAGTAAACGCGAGCCTCATTGAAGGATAGTTCAAAAAGAAACGAGCCGAAGGCTGTAATGTGCATACCGGTGATGGAATGGGAATATTGTTGCGTGTGGAACAAATAGACAGCGGAAGTTCACAACCCGTCGCTAGAGGTCACGTGTGCAAGCCACGTGACTTATAAAACTAGCAGAAGCAAACGCCAATCGTTCAGCGTGGTCAGTTGTGTTGTGAGCAGAGCAACAGTGAAATGGAGGCGTCAAAGGAAGAGCTAAGAGGTGTTGTTCGTTTTCTGACGGCGGAAGGAGTAGGGGGAACTGACATTCATCGAAGAATGTTACACGTGTCCCTTGCAAGGATCAAGGAGTAGCACCAACGCTTCAGAGAAGGACGGGTGTCGTTAGCCGATGGTGCACGGTCTGGAACACCACACCACATTACCGATGACATCGTCCAGCTGATTGATGCACTCATTACCCGGGACCGCAGAATTACAGTGAAAGCCGTAGCCGCCGAGGTCAACTTGAGCGTCGGAAGTGTGCACACCATCATGACGAGAAGACTGAACTGGCGCAAACTGTGCGCACAGTGAGTGCCCCACAGTGTTCAACCACAACAGGAAGCATGTCGAATGACCCACTGTCTTGATCATCTCCAGTGCTATGCTAGGGAAGGGAATCAGGTTTTTCCACGAGTGGTGGCTGGAGATGAGTCTTGGTGTCATCACTTCGAACCAGAATCGAAATGACAAAGTCTCCAGTGGAAGCATCCAGGGTCACCACCTCAAAAAAAAAAAAAAAAAAAATCCAAGGCCATCCACACAAGTGCAGGAAAGGTTATGCTGACGTTCTTCTTTGACCAAGAGGGCCCCTTTCTGATAAGACTTTCTGCAGCATGGGACAACAGTGAGTGCCAAGCGTTACGCGCAAACATTGACCAACCTTCGCCAAGCGATCAAATCGAAACGACTAGGTAAGCTCACCCGTGGGTCATTTTGCTTCATGACAATGCCCAACCTATACGGCCAACACAGTCAGGGCAGTCGTGCAGAAATTCAAGTGAGAGGTTCCCGGTCACTCTCCATACAGTCCAGACCTCTCTCCCTGCGATTACGTTATTTTTGGTTCCCTTAAAAAGGCTCTGAGGGCAAACGATTCACCTCGGACGACGATGCCCAGCAGTACGTTCGGAACTGGTTTGCAACGCAGCCCAGGGAATTCTACGAGACAGCCATTCACCGCCTTATGTCGCAGTGGGACAAGTGCCTCAACAGCTAGGACAATACTTCTAACATACAGGAAAGTGTGTTCCTCGGCCTCCGGCTTGTTTCTTTTTGAACACTCGTTATGCATTTTAATACAAAATTGAGATCAATGAGATATGTGGTAGTTTTTTTCAGGGATAACTTCCTATTTTTTCTCTGTACGTCGTGTTATAATTGCCAAAGATCGTCGAAGTACTCAGGACGTCCTTGTCATGTGAACAGCGGAGTGTTATTTGTGATGCAACGGACACAGCTACAGATATCCACAAGAAAATTGAACCGATGTATAGGGGAAGTGTTTAGCAGTGCGAAGTGTGCAGTGGTGGTGTAAGAAGTTTGAAAACGGACGAGGAAATGTTCAGAACAATGAGCGATCGGGCCGACCTCGTTCCTCCGTTAACACCAGACAACATAACGCATGCTGAAAAAATGGTGAAAGTGGATCGACGTGTTCACCAGAAGGACATTGTCAAGGAGCTTGACATTTTCAATGGTAGTGTTCGTGACATTGCTCACGATTCGTTGGAATACCATAAAGTGTCACTTGGTGAGTTCCTAAGCTTCATATTGTGTCAACAAGAGCAATCAAATTGTCATGTCACTGAATCATTTACAGCCTTACTTCGAGGAGGGCGACAAATTCTTGGCCTTATTATCATTTGCTAAGAAACGTAGATACTGTATTACACTCTCAAGTCAAAACAACAAAGCATGATGTGGAAACGTCCTGGTTCACCAGTAACAAAGAAATTCTCAACAACACCCTCGTCCGGTAAACTAATGCTCAGGGTGTTTTGGGACAGTCGGCGACCACTCCCACTGAATTTTTTTGTCAAGAGATGAAAGCAATGCAGGACGCTACTGCCGGACTCTCTCCCATCTGCAAGCTGCCATCGGAAAAGAGTGTCAGGATGTTCTGGATGTGTTGACGATGCGATTTTCCTCCATGACACTCAAAACCGCACATGGCCAAAAAAGCAATCGCCAAATTTCGCTCTTGGGGGTGGGAGATTATGAAGCATCTCCCTTACAGTCCAGAACTTGACCTTGGTCCATTGAAGAAGTTCCTAGCAGGACAAAGGTTCACGAATAATTCCGAAGCGCGAAAAGTTGTTCGTCGTTGGTTCCGTAATCAGCCGGACGCCTTCTATGCAGGGGGTATCGAGAAAATTGTCGTACTGTGGGACAAGTGTCTCAACAGATAAGGTAATTATGAGGAAAAATAGACAAAGGTACGTAGAATATTGTGTCTATCGTATTTTTCGTTTATGGTTTGTAATCTGGAAATAAATTAGTAGGCGCAAAGACTTTGATTTTTCCTCGTGTTTGTTTTTCATCTCCGAATGGATCTTTACTTAAATGGATTTAAAGCCAAGGACAGTATTAAACATCTTTTTTTTTTTTGTGTGTGTGTGTGTGTGTGTGTGTGAAAAGGAAAGGCCTTCCTATATTTCTCTGTAACTCAGCAACCACAGTCTTCACTAGTGTCTGCGAAGTAGTCAACGCTTTCAAATTTCTAAACTAAACGACTTTTTCTTTTCTCAGGTGAAAGTTTCGTTTCTCCTCCGTTTTTCATTACACTGTTCACTCGTATATGTTCGTACTATGGTTTCGTTCTCCAGTGTCTCCCTGTCAGAGGAAAAATCATTCTACACATATGCAAGAGAAGACGTGATAGCCTTGTCTCCTAGCCTAGCACGTGTAGGAAATACTCATGTGGTTACTTGGTGTGCTTGCAGGAAATCCTGTTTCTTATGAAGGGTATGGATAAATGCAATTTTTTAAATGGTGCCCCTCGAGTTGTTGTTAAATCATCTTTTTTTTCATATTTGAGTAGCAGATGGATTTCATCTTCAAGTTTGCATTGTTATTATTTTTTTCATTATTTTCTAAATCGTAACGAATAGGGATGCGCACGAGACGAGATAACATTTTTCTGACAAAATTGGAGTCGAGACACAGCTCATCCAACAGAGAAGTGTACTTTTTTTGAGTCAAGACATCACTTTTACAGCACATTTTCGAGACGAGACAGCCTGTAGCGGTATTTGCTTATTCCTCACTTGAAGCATTCCGCTACTTTCACCATTAAAATGTAGGCGAGTGGGTGAGTGATAAGATAGTTCTTTTGTACCGGTACTTATTTTGACCTTAGTGGTTAGGAACATTACCGTCATAATAGCCTTGTACTATTGTTACCTTGCGAGTTCTCCCAGCTACACCCCGCCCGAATCCACCATGCAATAGTACCGTCTTTATTGCATACCGGACCCGCGCACTCACAAAGTTAACCTGTCACAACCATCACTTCCAACCTACTAAACCCAGAATTCGAAGACCAGAATGTGCTCGTGTAACCCAGTGTAAGGGTACAATATTAATCTGTATTCACAACGTTAACACTACAAATTAAATTAGACGTATGAACGGAACTTAGAGTTACTTGCTTGCTTAAAATGTTTTGTTTTCATGCATACAGGAAATAAAAAAAACACACACACACAAAGATATCATGCATAACTAGAAATTTATATATATGTTTCAATTAAATATCACTAAACACTCATGACAATTATTTTTATTTTATATTTAATTAAGGCCCTTTAGCTCAACTCGCGGTTCCCGTTCGCGTAAATTTCTTTTTAGAGGGGAAAAACTCTTTCAACAACCACTTATTTGAATTAAAAAGTTTTAGTCTGTCCTCCTCTCACGAGGCTACACCGCTCCAGCGCTCCGCTTCCATTTGTGACACTTATATTTCGCTACAATTCAAAGCCATCAATAACTTTTTTAATTACAAATTAAATAAATCGAAGCACCAAGTCTCTCCTGTACTTATACGTTTGACGTCTTCGTGTAGAATGAATGCACTGTTGCCAGTGCCTTCTCACAAAGGTGCTCCCAGCCACCATCACAACGCAATAGATAACGTAATAGTTAAAAATAGCCATGAAGCACTGTGATTAAGAATGCAGAGGGAGTAAATTTTATAATCATATTTGTAGAAGCGAAAGGATATTCTGCGTCGCAAAGACGCACACATACATATACACCAGGGGCTGCTAAATATGCGATTCGAACTGGCATTGGTCGCTGGAAGTGTGACGTTACGCGGAAGAGAGGAAATCGCGTCTTCTGCTTTTAGCATATACGTTTTGTATACTACGAGCATATTCTAATTTCATTTGATTGTTGAAACTACATAGAGATAAAAATATTACTAATTCTAACACTACAAATACGCAGGGTAAATTGCTGTATTATAATAAATTTATATTAACGTTATCATCCACTCATTGTTATTGTTTTATGGATATTGATAGGAAATGTTAGTGATAATTCTAATTGCAGCCCTCAGAAGTCACAGAACCCGGAATGCATTAATTGTTTTCCCTTGCACTGTGTTTCTTCATTGTTTGGGCTTTATTTTTTTTAGGTTGAGATTGCTCAAATAAATGGTCTTGTTTTTACATGTGTTTCTACTATATTTTGGGTTTAGTTCACGGAAAATGTGCCCGAATAAAATTCGTAAGCGCGAGTGCCAGGAGGCTAATAACTGTAAGTCTCATTAAAGGATCTGAGCCAGAACCTGACTAAGTACGAGCCTGAATGAAGGATGTGAGCTGAAGCAAAAGTGAGTACAAGCCCTACCAACGCCAGTGAGCTCGAGTCCCACTGAGTGTTGAAGTCTGAGCCCAAGTAAGCGCTTGCCCGAAAGAGATCAGAGAGCACGAGCTCCAAGGAACCTAGTTAGTGCAAGCCTCATTGAAAGATATGAGCCCGAGGCCAAATAAACACGAGGTTCTACGAGAATAATGAGCATGACCACACTAAAGGTAATGAACCACATTAGTGAAAACCGCGCTGGTATCAGTGAGCTCGAGTTATATTGATGGTAGTGAGAAAGAGCCCAGCTGGCGGAAGTGAGTCAACACAAGTGAGCACGAGTCCAATCCAGATTAGTGTGCCCGAATCCAAGCAAGTGCGTGATCAAAGGAGACTAGACAGCACGAGTTCCAAGGAGCCTAGTGAGTTCGAACTTCATTAAAGAATGTGAGTCCTAGACCAAGGAAGCGCAAGCCTCAACGAGAATAAATAGCGCGAACCTCACTGAAAATATGGAACCCGAGCCCACATTAATACACACTGGTGTCAGTGAGTTTGAGCCCCATTGATAAGTGAGCTCGAGCCCAGTTGACGGGAGATAGCACGCGCGAGTGAGCAAGAGTCTAATTAAGATCAGTAACCCCGAACCTAACTAATCGGTGCTCGCTCGAAATAGATTAGGGTGCGCGATCTCCAAGGAGCTTAGTGAGAGTGAGCCTCACTGAAGGATGTGAGACCGAGACCGAGTAAACGCGAGCCTCATTGAAGGATATGAGCCCGAGCTTGAGTAAGAGCGAGCCTTAGCGAGAATAGTAAACGCTTTTCCCACTGAAAGTAATAAACTCATTGCAAGCCCCACTGACGTCATTGAGCACGAGGTCATTAATGGTAGTGACCCTTACTGTAATTCAGATTAGTAAGCCCAAGCTTTATTGAGTGTAGTGAACCTAAACCCAATAAACGTGTACTCCAATGAAATGAAAATGAAAATGAAATGAAATGAAATCTTTAAGTTTTACGTCCCACGATTATGCCGGTTAGGCTAAAGGAGACGCTGTTTATGAGAAATGAATGAAATGGTGGAATGAAGAAAGTGGGACGAACCGAGAGAATCCCAAGAAACCCACGAGCACGGTGTTTGTCCACCACAAAGTCCACACGGCGCGAGTTGGGATCGAACCAGGGACCTCAACCACCGGAGGTGAACACTCTACAACTGAGCCACCGCGCCTCCACCCCCAATGAAATTAGTGAGCACGAGCTCCCAGCAGTCTAGTCGCCCGATCGCCCCCCTGGATACACCCCTGCAATCGATTAAATTATATGTATTACTTAAACTCTTGGGGGGTATTTGCCCCCTCCTGCCCCCCTAAATGATGCTCCTGTGTGTTCGTTCTTAACAATTCCATACCAATTCGATATATGCAGAAAAGAAATTGCATAAGGGCGGAACTTTTTTTTCTTACAGATAGTTTATGAAGTTCGTGTTGTAAGTATGTCTCACAATCTTTCGGTAAGAAATGAATAAAATAAATATTAGCATTGTTTACATCGACTCTGTCTGCGCGTTTTCACCGAGAAACTCACTGTCGTTGTATCAACAACATTTTAGGAAAGGGTTGCTATGTTATACATGGAGTCTTCCTTTCTCAATTCGGACATTGAGCAACTACAAAGTTATTTTTATTCATTTTTGTCTCAATAAATTACCCATTCTGTAAAAATTTCACGCATCGACACCGTTTACTGTATTCCCTACAATGTGTTTGTTTCGTGCTCTCTTCCACGTGACGTCACGTCTCGCAAGAATTCTGGGTAATTTTTTCTCTCGATAGCAGAAAATGTGCTACCTGTAATACTGTATATACATTGCATATACACTTTTGTCTGTTTGCGAAGAGAAATTTCTCAGAGCTGCCTTTGTACGAGGTTTACTTAGAAAGTTAATTTTTTTTAGCTAATAATAAATGAGTTATCCTTTAATGTTATAAGCCTCAGATCTTGTCTCGTGCGCATCCCTAGAACGATAGTTTCACTGAACGAGCAGTCTGATAGTTTCACTATTAGTTTCACTTCTATTTTTATTCCTCCTGTCGAAGGGTAGAAGCCTGTGGGAAATATATGTTGCGTAATTATTTTCTGTTTTTATTCATTGTTATCAGTTTGAACATTGGGGATGTCTAAAATTGATCATGCCTGAAAGCATTAATTTTGTGATTAGGTTAATCATGACGTTACTTAGAATGCTAATTGTGACGTTTTATTCAACAGGATTCCAATGCAGTAGAATTAGCACTAGAAATGAAAGGAGCCACATATAAAGGTCAGAAGTTGACAATCTTGAGATCCGTACAGAACCCAAAGTGGAGATGGAATGAAGGATTTGGAATAGAAGGGAAACGTCCTAATTTTTCTAAACGAAGAAGGCCGATACGAAGGAGGAAATACAGTTCTAAACGAGGAAAGCCCACATCAAGAAAGAACGAGAATCCAGTTGGACCGCCAAAATCTTCCTAAGAAGAGATATCATCGCAACAGGGTAGGAAATACAATTTTAAGTATTTTGATTTAAATATAGCCGTTAGAAATGTTGTTATTATTTAGTTATTTTGGTTCACTGTCTTCTGCGGATTGCATTAGTAACTAACTTCTGAGTGAAATGTTTTTTGATTAGATTGATTGATTTTTACGTCCCGTTCAGCAGCGAGGCTATATGAGACGTGGACCTACTGATCAACGTGGAATCCGAACCACATGAGCTCCCACCGAAAATCGAACCCGGGTCTCCCGCGCCACAGGCGCGTTCGCAAACCGCTTAGCCACGGAGGAGCTCTCTGAGTAAAATGTGTTTAAAACTAATTTAACATTATAATCGCTAAATAGATCGTATGGAATAGAATTTAGAAAATAAAATTATTATAACTTTGTTTTATTTGTAAAGTATAACTTAAGCCTCGTGCACTTCTGTTCACAGAAACTTAAACTTGGATTCGCTTAAGTTAGAGATCTGAATTTACGTATAGCCTCTTATTAAAAATAAGGAAATGCGTGTTTGAGTGTTTTTGCGAAAAATTCCGCTTCTAAGGTGAAAAGGGTTGAGTAATTTGAATAATATTGAAATACCCCCTTATTTATCCACAAAGTGCCAAATGTAGGGATTTACGTAAACTAGAGATGGAAAATAACGATATATAAACTGTTAATTAAAAATAAGAGAGAATACGTGTTTCAGCTTTTTCCAAAATTCCACTTTTAAGGGAAAAAATGGAGACTATTTCCGTAATGTTGAAATTTCCCTTTTTTATTCAGAAAACGCTTAATATAAGGATTAATCTTAAGTTAGAAGTGTGGAATTCGGGTATATAAACTCTTTATTAAAAACAAATGAGTTCAGTTTCACATTTGTAAAACTACGATAGCGGTCAATACGAATTCAATATTGAAACATTTATAGCTTCTGGCTACAATAAAGGGATAATGTGCGAGAGAAAACCTGTTCAACTAATGCTGAATCTATACCCAAAACATCTCCTATCTCTTTTAATTATCTCTTACAACCACTTCTATGTAGGAATCAATATCGAAACGAATTAGGGATGCGAACGAATCGAGTCGAGTCGAAATTTAAGCCTGTCTCGATAAAATGTTGTCTCGACTCGAAAATATGTTTCTGTCTCGACTCGACTCGATGTCCCGAAATTCGAGTCGAGACAAAATATACGAGTTAAAAAATACGCACACATTAGCCAGAACATTATGACTAACTACCTACTTATCAGTATGTCCAACTTTGGCACAGATAACAACGGCGACGCGTCTTGGCATGGACGCAATAATCCTTGGTAGGTCGCTGGAGAGAGTTGGCACCACATGTGCATATACAGGTCACCACATGTGCACAAAGAAAGCTAAATAAATTCATATTAAATGTTATATCAGTGTGTAAATACGGATGCGCACCAAAGCTCGAAAATTTAATACATTGTTACTCCTATATAGTCAGCATGTATCAAGCAATCGTTCAGCTTTCATTTGAGAGGATGGAAATCCCAAGCTCCTGAACAACTATGTTACTAGAGTAAAGTGAGGAGTATATTTATCTTACAGTGAACTGCTCCGATACCAAGTGACCTAACTCCAAAATTGAAATTGTCCATGAACAATCCATATTTCTTTTATGTTGGGAATCAAAACCATAACTACTGTATGTAGTTTATTGTTTTATGATTTAGTTTACAAAAATTCTTTTTAAACATACCTATCTATAGAAGTGACAGGTAGTCTCGTATCATAATATGTGGCGTACAACAAATGTTACATTATATATTATCTATAACTAGTGATACGCTGTAACACATTAAAGCCTCAAAATAGTTGAAGCGAATAATCCAGAAGTTATGTAGCCCTATTGCGTTCATGGGAACGAAAACACAATAAATATAACTATACTAAATTACTAGACTGCCAATTGCTTGTTCAGATAGTTTATGAAGTTCACTTTATCGCAATAGTTTTATACAAACTAGATGTAGGCTACGGATAATAGTTTTATACAAACTAGATAATAAAATATTATTATTATTATATTTGAAGTAGAATCAACTATCACGACATAAATTATTAGTTTTAATTAACTGAATTGAGCTGAAAATTAAATCTTCATCTCGAAACATTAAGTATTAAGTTTATGCGTACTGTACCTTTCTAAAGTAATAAATGCTGAAATTGGTTTCAAGGCTGTTTCTGAGTGAATACTTTCTTCAAAATAATATTAAAAAATACAGAAAAATTTTCGATATATTTACGAGCAGTCTCGACTCGAAAATTCGAGTCGAGAAATACGTTTGTCTCGACTCATCTCGAATTTTACAATGTGTGTCTCGACTCGAATTCGAGTCGAGTCGATATTCGAGACATGTCTCGACTCGTCTGCATCCTTAAAATGAATGTTCTACTATTTCTTACTAGTTTCGGTTTGAGTCTCTGCTTCAATCCCTGGCCAAGTAAATTTGTGGTTAGACAACATCGTGTCCGTGTTTTTTTCTCGGGTTACTCCCGTTTCTTCCCACATTCTCATTCCCCCAATTCTTCCATCATCATCCTCTTGCCTTAATCATCCACCTTCTTTCGCCTAAAGGGTATAATCGTGGGAAGTTAAATTGAAATATTTACTTACGGTTTGAGTAGGAACATAAAAATAAATAATAAAGGAGTAAAATCGGAGATAGAAACTATTCTTGCGGTACTGAATTCATACCGAAAATTTGCTTCTCGCTCTATTACCATTTTTCAATATGGGGGATTAAAATCGGAAATAAGATTTCTACCACTTCCGATTTCAATAAAGATAAAGATAAAATTTATTCTTGGGACACTCAGGGACGGATCCAGGTCGGACTTCTGGGGGGCGGGGCGGTGGGTTGTAATACTACTACTTAAAGCTACTTTTAATAACTCAAAACTCTGCGATGGGTTTTATTTATATGTGTAAAATGAGAAAGTTTCCTCTTCTGGGGGAAGAGAGGGGCGATTGCCTCGTTGCCCCCTGGATCCGCCACTGGGGGACACTGAATTCATGTCAGAAAGCCATTACTCATTTTTTTTTTTCCGTTTTTGCTCTGTGATGATCAATATTGAAACCTAAAGTAGTACTCAAATTTCTACCACTTTCGATTGAAATAGAAGAATAAAGTTGCAAATAGAATTTATTGTTACAGTATTAACACCATATTAGAAAATAATCTCTTTGTATTATCGTTTTGCAGTATTGTGTTGAATGTTGAATCATAGATTTCCATTACTTGCGGTTGACATACAGAAATAAATATTGGAATTAAAGTTTTTCTTAGAATGCGGGATTGCTCCTGAAAGACTACTTCTTGATATCTCTTACCGTTTTCCCTTTATGGAAATCAATGTTTAAACAGGAAGTAGTACTAAATTATACCATTTCCATCTTAATAGAAAGATAAGTAGAAGATAGTCTTCCCATAAGAAGCTAAATCGATTCCAAAAAGCACTTATCACCAGAGATGGGCACCCTCACTCATTTTTGCCCTCAAGACGGCCGCCCTCACCCTCATTTCGGTAGATGAGGGTGTCTGAGGGTGAGGGTGAAAGAGTCTAATGAGGGTGAGGGTGTCTGAGGGCGACTATGAGGGAATCAACTGAGGGTGAGGGTGAAGGTGTCGATTGAGGGTGTCTGAGGGCGAGTATGAGGGAATCAACTGAGGGTGCCTGAGGGTGAGGATGAAAGTGTCGATTGAGGGTGAGGGTGGCTGAGGGCGAATATGAGGGAATCAACTGAGGGTGAAGATGAGGTAGTCAACTGAGGGTGAGGAAGTCGATTGAGGGTGAGGGTGAATGAGGGTAAGGGTGAGGGAATTGATTGAGGGTGAGGGTGAGTGAGGGTTAGCAAAAATGCCCATCACCAATCCAATCTCTTGGACCTTTCTCCACGTTGAGTGGGTCAGGTGAAAAAGCAAAGCTGTACACGAGTTGAGTTTCCGAAAGTTGCTTTTACAATCTGCATTTCCGCTATCTCGAAATCCATAACCAGAGGTACAGGGTCTGGGTATTCACTAAATTCACTGCACTGATGCACCACCGCACGAAACAGTTCTTCATATGAATTTTGTGTCTTGCTCTGCATTAGGGCATACACCTAGTAAAGGAAGTCTCACCTCAAATAACATATAGAGCCTGCGTGATTTTTTTTAAGGAGCCATTGAAAAGTTTCCGTCCACCATCCATGTTTCACTTCTCAATTGTTCCATAAGGCTATATTTAAAGGAAACTGTTAGAAATATTTATATGTTTTTCTTCCTTTATATAAATTTGTTTTCTTCACATATAAATCCAATAAGAATTTGCCAATGTTTAATCAGAGTTGAAATATAACATTCTTCTTTCAATAGCTCCTAAAAAAGATCTCTCTTTTCACATAACTTAGATAACGTGGAGGAAGGTCCAAGAGTTTGGGCTCGGAGAACGTACAAGAATGATGCAAATTTTCGTCTAGTTTGCGGGAAAATGAACGGATTGGCATATCTTCTCATATTTGTTTGCAATTTTCTGTTCTGAAATTTTAATATTGACGAAACTTAATATTTGTAAATAGTGATATATGAACCAATTAGTTCCCCACGTTGCTTTTGCTTTTAACATTTGCTGAAGCTGACACTATTTTCTTGTACTGGTGCTTGCTCCTGCGTCGACTACCCAAAACTTAAATTTTGCAGAGTTCAACAACAACCGAATGTTTTTCCAAGTTTGATTAAAATAACGTTAGCTGTTTAGGTCATTTACTTTGCCTCTACTTAGTTCAAGAAAGGTGAAAAAATAACCATGACAAAATTTCCTATATGATATGTATTTCTGTGATAGAATTACTAGAATTATTATTATTATTATTTATTTATTTATTTATTTCAACTTGCTTCAGTTGAAGATTAAAGAAAGCAATTTCAAAAGCTTTTTCGATTCATTCATTGTACTTGTATTATGTTCTAAAAGACACTGGTAATGAAATTATCATGACAAAATTTTTGGTGACGAAATTACCTATATGGTAATATTTTCGTGACAAAATTACCGGTGACGAAATTACCGTGACGAACTTTCCGGTGACAAAATTACCGCCGCCCGTTGGACATAAGTTCATCAGAAGTCTTATATTACAGGGGCGGACAAAAGCTCACCGATAGCAAACATAAGTTTATTTCAGGGACTTTTAATAAAATTCACCGAAATTTAGGCGTTGGCTACTTCCTAAGCGGAAAATGGAGCTACTATCTTATATCACTTATCAGGTGTAAAAAAAAAAAAAATAAAATAAAATAAAAAAATAAAAATAAAATAAAAATAAGGACGTTGGGGAGTTGCGTTGTATTAAACGTGGACAGACCTGGAGGAACTTGTAACAAAATACCCCGGATATTAAACTCTAGACATTGTCTACAATTGCAAATAGGCCTAAGAATTCAGTAGAGAGCAGAGCTACTAATGTTGCATAGCAGTTATCAGATATCAGAATAAAATAGGGATGTTGCAAGTTTAATGTGTTAAGCATGGGCGACAGTAGGCGTAATTTTTGCCCTGGAAATTTTGGAACCAAATTTTTCTTATAGGTCGGACAATTCATCACTGCATTAAAATATTTTCATGATTAGGCATGCATACTTACATAATAGAATTTGGTTATTTAACGGGATTCGTGATTCTGGTTTTTTGATTTTTTTTTTTTTAACGAATTCATCATACTCAGATGTATTTAGGCCTTGCTTCTTAGTGCTGTCGTCGTGTTTGCAGCTTACCACTCAAAGAAATCTCTTTCTTATTTACTAACACAAAGGTTTTTCTTTTGGTTCATAAGTTGTTGTTTTGTTCTTAATAAATAAAATAAGAAAGAGATTCATTTGATGAGTATTGGTCTGCAAGTATAATAACAGCCTTGAGACTTGAACTCTGCAACATTTAATATTTATTCTGATGTCTGATAACTCCTATATGACGTTAGTCATATAGCCTACTTTCTATTGAGAAGGTAGGCTTACTAGTAGTCAAGGCCCAGATTTAAATATCTGGAGCATTTTATTACAAGTTCCTCAAAGTCAACCCACGTTTAACACATTAAACCCTGCAACATCCTTATTATTTTATTCTGATATCTGACAACTGATATACAGTTGAGTTGAGTTGGGTTGATTTTGAGTTTTACGTCCCGTTCAGCAGCGAGGCTATATGAGACGTGGACCTACTGATTAACGTGGAATCCGAACAACATGAGCTCCCGCCGGGAATCGAACCCGGGTCTCCCACGCCAAAGGAACTGATATATAGCATTAGTAGCTCTATTTTCTATTGAATTAGGCCTACTACTAGTCAAAGTCTAGATTTTAATACATCTTCATACCCATCATACGTTTTTCTAAAGGGGGAGAGCGGTAGCTCAGTGGTAGAGCTTTCATCAATGGTGCTTCGGTCCCGGGTTCCATCTCAGTCCCCACCAAGTAAACCTTGTGGTGGACAACTACCTTGTAAGTGGGTATCCTCGGGGTTCTCCCACGTTCTTCATTCCACCATTTCATTCGTTACTCATCCGTCTTCTTTAGCCTAACCGGCATAATCGTGGGACGTAAAACTTAAAAGATTTCATTTATTTTTTTCTAAAGGAAAATGAAATATTTCTGAGTTGATTTCAGCCATAGTAAAAAAAAAAAAAAAAAAAAAAAGAGACCCTTTCACCAAAATTTCGTTTACCAATATTTCTGTGCTGCAAAATTTCCTGCACCGAAAGTTTCAGCATAGGGGAGGGGGTTGCATTACTTTCTTCAGTAAAAGGAAGTAGTACTCTTTTGTTTGTCCAAATCCGTTCTCAATTTATATTTTAATATTCAAAATCTACTTCATATTAACATTCAAAATCTGGTTTTCATTTTTGTCATATTTTCTGTTTGCCATTTTTCAGTGGCTTCTTTTATTTTATTTTCCTTTGCAGTTAAATTAGTTATCCTATAAATGTATTTAGTTATCATTATTGTATTCTTTATTGCATTAATTTCTTATAATATAATTATATTATTAGTGGTGAGCGTATGTCCGGGGAGCTTTTGTCCGCTTTTGCATTAACAAAGGTGAGCTTATGCCCGGTGAGCTTATTGCCGGTGAGTTTATGTCCGCGACCCTTTGATATTCTTTCTTGTCTTCGTGAACCCGAGCGCGAGCGATCCTAGTGCAAAATGGCTATTATATATATATATATATATACAAGTATATGAAATATAAATAACATTATACCGTAGATATAATGTATATCTACGTATATTACAATATATAAATTTCAATCACTTGAATGAGAATCATATTAACCCTTACTTATTGTTTATTTAGTACATAAAGGAAACTGTGAGTGTGAGGGAGTTGATAGAGGGTGGCTGAGGGTGAGGAAGTCGATTGAGGGTGAGGGTGGCTGAGGGAATCGATTGATGGTGAGGAAGTCGAATGAGGGTGAGGGAGTCGATTGAGGGTGAGGGTGTCTGAGGGTGAGGGAGTCGATTGAGGGCGAGGGTGTCTGAGGGTGAGGGTGTCTGAAGGTGAGGATGAGGGAGTCGATTGGGGATGAGGATGTCTGAGGGTGAGAGAGTTGATTGAGGGTGAGGATGAGTGAGGTTGAGGGTGAAGGAGTCGACTAAGGGTGAGGGTGACTGAGGGTGAGGGTGAAGGTGTCGATTGAGGTTGAAGTTGTGTGAGGGTGAGGGTGGTTGAGGGTGAGGATTAGCAAAAATGCCCATCTCTGCTTGTCACTATCAGTTACCATTTTTGCTCTATGACAATTAATGTTGAAACCGGAAATGGTGGATTTGCACTACTTCCGGTTTGAATAGAGGATTAATGGAAAAAGTGATATGTATTGTTTGGACCCTGAATGTAATCCTATAAACTACTTTCCCATACCTATTTCCGTTTTTGCTTTATGAAAATTAATGTTGAAACCGAAAATACAAGTATGTTCCTGTTTACCGTTTCGGAATAGAGTTACTGAGCTAGGCTAACTTATCTTGAGACACTGAATCAATTTCAAATAAGCGTTTGTCACTATTTATTATCGGTTTTTTACTACGGCGATTAACTTGGAAATGATCTCTACCACTGCCTGTTTGAATAACTTGTTAATGGAAGAAGTGAAAGTGATTCTTGGGACGCTGAATCAATTCCGAAAAAAAAACAAAAAAAAAAACTACTTCTCGATATCGATTATCTGGTTTTCTCTATGATCAATATTAATGCCAAAAATACCACTTCAGGTTTTAGTAATGTGTTACGGGTGAAGAAGACATGTCTTGTTGAGATAGTGGCTGGAGTAAAAAAAAAAAAAAAAAAAAAAAAAAAAAAAAAAAAAAAAAAAAAAGAAGAAGATTTATCGCTATCAGTTATCATTTTTGTACTATGACCATCAACGTTTTAACGAGAAATAATTTGTTTCTATCATTTCCAGTTTCCATAGAAGATTAATGGAGCAGATGAAATTATCTCTTTCTTATCTTTTACGATTTTTGTTTTACGGCGATCAACGTTGAAAGCTGAAGTAATATTAAATTTCTATAACTTCCGGCTTAAATAGAGTCTTAGCGGAGATGGAACCTATTCTTAAAACGTATATTGCACTCTCCACTTTTCTTAGGGAGAAACGGCTTCCGTTGAGTTTCTTAAATGTGCTGAATCGATCGCAGAAAACCGCTTCTCAGTATCTCTTACAACTCAACAGACGGACCTATTTCAGCGTTTTTGAAAATTTCGCTCGTCAATCAGACCCAGTCTAACGTATTATCTTAAAATGACACTCATAGATGCCCAGGTCATACTAGTATGCCTAAAAACGTGAGATTTGGACATAAAATTCCTTTTACTATGAAATCAATGAATAAGAAAAGTTTTTACGTGTGCGCTACGTGAAGTAAATGAGATTCAAATATTTTGCCCAGGATATAGAATATCACGTAAATTCCTGAAATTGGCAAGGCGAAACTCGGCATATAAACACCTTATTGAAATACACAGACATGTGTCCTCATATTCTTGAACATTCTCACTTTTAAGGGAAAGGGGTTTCTATAATTTTTTTTTTCTCTACAGCCAGTGGCCTTGTCTGTTATTTATAATCGCATCAGGGGAAAACAGCTGATAACTTTGAAATGAATTATGGAAAACACTTAGTAGTAGATTTCAGTCATTACTTTGGTTAAATGACGTATTCTAAGGGAAGTAGTGGTTTCAATTAATGCAAAAAGTATAGTAACTCTCCATCCCTCAAATGAAAATGAAATGAAATCTTTGAGTTTTACGTCCCACGGTTATGCCGGTTAATCTAAAGGAGACAGTGATGATGAGAGATAAATGAAATAGTGGAATGAAGAAAGTGGGAGGAAACGGGAGAACCCCGAGAAAACCCACGCACACGATGTTTATCCACCACAAAATTCACTTTGGCGGGAGCAGGGTTTGAACGCTCTACCACTGAGCCACCGCGGTCCATCCCTCAAGTTAGAAAGAGGGCACTCTGTATATAACTTCTCATTACAAATAAGCGGACAGATGTCCCAGCCTTTTCCAAAATCAAGTATAAAGGGGGAGACGGTGTTTCAGATATTTTCCATAATTCTATTTATCTCGTGCGATGAACGAGCATTTCAGCTAGTAATGTATATTGCACCCTCCACTTTTCTTAAGAAGAAACGGCTACCGTTGAGTTTCTTAAATGTGCTATACTTCGATTCTTTATATCTTTCTAAGCAAGAGTTTTAGTGGGCACAACTGGAAAGACCTTAAAATAAGGTTTCCTACCAACCAATGATTTAACTTCAATATGATCGCACAACTGATGCAGTAGAATCACTAACGAAAAAAATATATAAAGTTTTTGAAAATAAGGGTTTTGCTCTATCTACATTCTGCGATTTAAGTAAAGCATTTGATTGTGTAGATCATAAAATCCTATGTGATAAATTAGCGTATTACGGATTCCATAGTAGAAGTTTAAACTTTGTAAAATCCTATTTAAATGAACGTAAACAAATAGTTAGTGTTAACAATATGCATTCAAGCATCTTAGAAGTGAAATATGGGGTACCGCAGGGTTCTGTTCTAGGTCCGGCACTATTTTTAATAATAATAAATGATTTGCCTCTAAATAATAATACCACATCAATTCTATACGCGGATGACACTACCCTACTTAACATAAATACAAGCTTTGAAGAAGTGTATATAGAAGCTCAAGCTGCATTAACAGATGCAGCGACATGGTTTAAAACAAATGGTTTTGTGCTAAATCAAGATAAAACAAAAAAAGTAACCTTTAGTCTCAATCACTGCAATGATAGAGAAAACTATGATGAATCTGAGGTAAAAATTTCTTGGTATTCGTATAGACAGCCAACTAACCTGGGAACGTGTCAAATATGTATGTACAAAGCTCGCCCGAGTGCTCTTTCTGTTTAGAAAACTGAAAGATACAGTTCCGTATGAGTAGCTAAGGAATTCATATTTTGCATTTTTTTCACAGCATAATTGGATATGGGATTTTGCTTTGGGGTAACAGTAGCCAAGCACATGATGTTCTAGTTTTGCAAGAGAAAGCCATCAGGATTATTGTTGGAACACATGATAAAGAACACTAAACCACTATTTATCAGGCTTAAGATAATGACAGTAGTTAATGTATATATTTATCAAGTCCTAGTTTACACTAAGCAAAACCTTGCAAATATGTCACTCAGGGATGAAGTACATACATATAATACTAGATTGTGTAAGAAAATTGATATACCCTTCACTAGATTATCGAAGATCAAAAGTAGTTATTTAGTTATAGGACCGAAGATTTTAAATAAACTAACACCCTCCATATAGCAGCTGCCATTTAAGGTTTATAAGAAAAAGTTATATGATTGGTTAATAACGAATCCATTTTACTCGATTCAAGAGTTTAGTGAGTGTCAAGACATTTCGTCCTAATTTGCAGTCACATAAATTCAAATATTATTTGGTTGTTCATTATAATATTAACCAATAACTGATTGTCTGTATGTTATGATTACTTTTTTTTATATCTGATCTATATGTATATCTCATTCGGACATTCTCTATTGCTTGTAAAGCTCAATGACAATAAAATATTCTATTCTATTCTATTCTAATTGAATGTCACTTTCGTTTGAGTGATCATCAAAAATTAAGTTGTTGAAAATGCTTAATTAATAAAAGAGTTTAGTAATTAATTTATTAGATAACTGGATGATCCAAAAAATGGATTTTAGTATACTTGTCTCCAGAAGTTAAGAAAAGTATCACAAGAATGAAGATAGGAAACCAATGCCGATTAGGGATGGCCAGAACCGGTTCCTGTTGGAACCGGTTTTCGGGTCTGAACGGATCCGGTTCTAGAAGATCCGGTTCCGGAAGCGGTTTTTCGGATTTAGATCTGGAACCGGTTTTTCGGATCCAGGTTTGGAACCGGTTCTTCAGATCCAGGTCTGGAACCGGTTCTTTGGATCCGGGTCTGGAACCGGTTCTGAAAACCGACTATCCAAGAACCGGTTCCGCTAGAACCGAAACTTTGTGACGATCCCTACGCTAAACCCGAGCTGTTGAAAGGTTGTGAACAGTGTGTTAGATGAAATGGTGGAAGCAACAGGCAGGCACCCAGGCGGCGGCCGCTTGTCTCATTTGGCTAAATAAACTGGGTAACTGGCAAACTCAATGGTTAAACAGGCAAACTGGCCAACTCATTTGGCTAAACACCCACTAGTGGACCAAAATTTTTTTTCTGGGGGCACAAGCGAGTCTGGGTGGGGAGGGCTCAAGCGAATGGTCCTCTTTGCAGTATTTTGAAGGTAAAATTTGTGCCTCCTTTACGGGTCTTTGGGGGCTTTCGGATCCAGGTCTGGAACCGGATTTTCAAATGCAGATCTGGAAACGGTTCCTGAGATCCGGTTCTGGAACCTGGTTTTCGGATCCAGGTCCGGAACCGGATGATCATAAATGAATAAAATATAATTACCTGTACGAATCCTCCAAATGTTGATTTTTGTTTCAAAATAGTCACCATTACATGCAATACACTTGTCCCAACGTTTTTGCCAGACATCAAAGACATGCTGGAAGCCATTTTTCTTTACCAGATCCTTCAAAATCGCCTCCGCAGCTTTCACCACTGTCCCTGAAGATGCAAAATGCCGTCCCCGGAAGTATTTCTTCAAAGTTGGAAAAACAAAGAAATCACAAGGGGCTAAATCGGGGCTATATGGAGGATGGGGTACACACGAAACGTTGATCTTTGCAAGATAGTCAATAACAACATTGGCAATATTGGGCCTGGCGTTATCATGATGTAGCATCCATTCTGTTTCTTTCAAATGTGGTCGTTTCCGATAAATGTGACCTTGGAGGGTTTTCAGTACACCCTTATAATACACTCCCGTGACAGTTGTATGTAGTGGGGTGACATGTTGGTACACCATGCCTCGAATATCGAAAAATGAGATGATCATAACTTGGTTACTAGAAGCAACCACTCTCTCTTACTTAGATGTTGATGATGAAGAAGACGTTCACACAGAACTCTGCTGCTTGGACTCAGGGCCATAATGATGAAACAGAATTTCAATGAACTGTACTGTTCTGCACGTGTCACGTTCATGTTGCCTTATGCGAAACTAAAAGTACGTGTGCTTGAACGGCTTGCCAAGGTCACATTTCCGAAGTCATGGCCTTCAAACTTGCTCGATCTATTCGTCACTTCTCTCACTATACAGACGTGTTTCGTTTTCTGTGCTTTGCTCTTGTATTCACCTCATAAACACAGATGATCAGTCATTATTGATCAGCCTACGTAGTTTGATATAACGGATCTTTGGGGATATAGTATTCCTTATACCTAGTGAATAAAAATGAAATTTTTGAGTTTTACGTCCTACGGTATGCCGGTTAGGCTAAAGGAGACGGTGATGAAGAGAGATGAATGAAATGGTGGAATGAAGAAAGTGGGAGGAAACGGGAGAACCCCGAGAAAACCCACGCATACGGTGTTTGTCCACCACAAAGTTCACTTGGCGGGAGCAGGGTTTGAACCCGGGACCCCAAGCACCAGAGGTAAACGCTCTACCACTGAGCCACCGCGGCCCCACTACCTAGTGAAAGAATTTGTCATGTATAAAATGGAAATTATGTTTTTATTCAGTATTGATAGTATGCTTAAATTTTCTTATCTGATGCGATTCAAATGTTTTAATAGTTACGATTTACTTTGTTTACAGAAGAAAAAATGGAAAGAGGTCAGCAGAGGAAACAAAGGGTAACAAGCTGACTAGACTGACTAGAAATTACAACTAACAGTGAACAGTGTTATCTGCTTTTGACGAAGAAAAGAAAAACACACACACACACAAGTAATGTTAATATTACGACGTTTCGTTAAATGTATTATTGATTGTAAATTATAAATATTTAAGTAGTGTCTGTGCATAGGTTGACTTCGAAAAACGACCTTTTCTTGTGATGAAAATGAATTGCTAAAAACTGACATGTATATGAAGAAGTTTTATTCTTTAGAAATACGGAAATATCGTTATTTAATCATTTTCCTTTTCTGCATGACATTGTTTTCTATGATATGTAAAGTTAGTCTTGGTAAGAATTTTGTTATGTCATTAAAAAATAAAAACAGTACCAGTAGCCTTTCTTGTTTCATTTAAATCATTACTGGCGTGTCATTGTATGCCTGGTTCACTGTTACAGAAACAAAACTTCATCCTATGCCAAGTTGATATATGCCAGATTATCACCTTTCTCTCAAATCAGTGTTTATCCTATGATCCGCGTGGTCTATCCTACCTGTAGTGCCGGGTTCCTTGGTTCTATTCCAGGTTATGAAAGTTTGTGGTGAATTTCCGGGATTCTGCCGTTTCCTCACATTCTCGTACCAATTCTTTCAATCCCGGGTTCAATTCCCCTGAGGGAGCACTCGGTCGAAAAAGTGTAAAAGCTTTTTCAGGCCACCATGCTGAGTGCAGTTTTCCTCATTCGCACAAGGCAAATGCCGGGATGGTACCTAACATACAGGTCCCAGGCCGCTTCCTTCCCTGCCCAATCCTTTCTTTCTTCCCTTTCCTCGGATAGTGTAAGATTCCATGGCCTATGTTTAGCAGAAGAGGTCCCGCTATTTTTTTTCTAAAACCATGTGACGATTTTGGTAATTTCTGTTCACATTAGGTTTAGGTTAGGTTAGGTCAGGTCAATTTAGGTTAGTTTATATTATATTATGTTAGTATATGGGTCCAGCATAATTTTCTAAAAATCATAGAATTTCCCTTATTTCTACTAATATTAGGTTAGATTTGGTTACGTTATGTTACGTCCAAGTATTTGCATCATCCATTTCTCCTGTAAATTTTGTTTTTTTTACGTGCTTCTGGATCCCTTCTGCTAAACATACTCTGATTTCATTTTGTTAGATTTTGCAAATATAATGTTTAGTTTTGTGTCTGGCAACAGTGGAGTTTTTTTGTGTGTATTCTCAAGAAGAAGAAGAAGAGAGACAGACTGCCTCGTGCAAAGAGATGTGTGCTAAAATGGTAAAATAATTGAAAACGTTCTTGTTTGTATTATTAATATTTAGATTAAATAAAACCATTAAATAATCAAGTCCCTGTGCATCTACTCCCAATTTTTAAGAGGTTATGGGCCCAGACACGTTTCACTTACTACAATGCTCTCGATGATCAAGAAATTCAGACTTCAGAAACCCGTTAATCCGGCGGTCCATGGGAGGGCTGGGACCTCTTGAATCTTCGCACTTCAAATAATATGCTTCTTGTCTTAATCAATATTCCTATTGTTTATTAGTTTAGTATAATTTCCAACAGTTTTACTTGCAATGCTATCGCACGCTTAGAATTTGATTCTTTAGGTGAAACGACCAAAGACAAAACTGCATTGTGTATTATACGACATTTTTTATTTGTGCTAAAACACAAAAGTCTGTTATGGAATTATTGGAAAATTTCACTATCAATATTAATGTATTTTGTCGTCAGAACTGATCGCTGAAGTCCATGCCCTATATTTTTTCTTTTAAGCAAATTGTTGAGAAATATGAGAGAAAAGACGGGCGAGTAAAATATGAGCTAGTTATGGGATTGAGTCCTGTTCAGAGCATGGTTTATGATTTACTGACTCATTGTTTGAATTATTAGGCGGGCCATACACAACGAGATCAATCCTAGGAAATATCTTAGGATTTATCTTCGGAAAAATGTTATGACATATCTTGTAGGAAATCCTACCCTTTTGTGCCATACACGTGAAGAGTTTTCCTGTCTGATCGAATGACGTTTATCAACGGTAGTTGTATTTAATAAAAGTACAAAGTTGAAGAATTATTATGCTAACCAGACTGCACATCCTACTGACATTAATTTCAGGCGCTATTGTTAAATTGGATACCTATAAAAAAAAGAAAAAGGAAAAAGCATAAATGTCAGAAGGGTGCTGGCAAACTTTTGGCGCACCACATTTTAGAAGATTTACAAGTAAAATTTAATACTTTGCATGAAAAGACATATTTATAAGGAACAAATTTTTTGCAAGCAACATAACTAAATACAAAATAATACACCTGTATTTTATGTTTACTTAGGGTTACTAGTGTAAAATCATTATAAATGTTTTAACGACGGATAAAATAGGTGAGAGACAATGTTTAGCAGAAAGAGTCCAGCTATTTTTTCTAAGAAATGTTACAATTTCGGTAGTTTCTATTCACATTAGTTTAGTGTAGGTTGGTTCAGGTTAGTTACACTTATGTTACGTTAGATTATATTGGTATATGGGTCCAGCACAATTTTCAAAAAGCTATAAAATTTGGCTTACTTCTATTAATATTAGGTTAGTTTAAGTAAGTTAATTTCATTAGGTTAGATTTGGTTAGGTTGTGTTAGGTCTAAGTACTTGCATCTTCCACTTCTCCTGTAAATTTTTGTATGTTTTGCCTACTTCTGGACCCCTTCTGCGAAACATTTACCTAAGTGAATGCATATGAAAGATGACCGGTGATACTAATTTCCATCACCGGTGTATTTTTGCATAGTTTACAGAAGCTATAATTTATGTTTACAAGTGGAGCGCTACTACTACGATACCATGACAAGTGCTATTCAAACTCGTATCATTGCCAAAACCCACTCGTTTTCACTACATTCACTGAAGCGCCTGCTTCCTTCGCTCGCACCCCCTCGCTGACGCTCCGGCCCCCGCTACGCCCTGCTATGACTCGGTTAGATAGCATTCGTACTTTCCAGAAACCACCTAACAACTTGGTTTGCGTTTCTTGCACTATAGTTTTTATACTATATATCCGGCCCCCGTATTTGTACGCAAATCGTAAAAGAATTGCAGTTTATCAACAATTGCTTTTCATGGTCCCGAGGGATTTTATCTATGCTATGTAAGATATTTTCATGTCGGTCAACGCAAATCATTTAGGAAACAGTGAAAAATTATAATTTTTCATCAATTATTTCGAGTAGTACACCTAAAGTAAACCTGCACGATCAGAAGATACCTCATCAGTTGTGTTTTCACTTGTTTTCACTTTCTCTCACCTGATGTCGCTTAAATCGAAATCTTACGAATTTTCTTTCCGAAATAGAGCGTGCTCTAAACAAGAGAAATCTCATACGATCGTTCAGAACACAGGAAATGACATGCGATATGTTGCCATACACGTTGAGATTTTGACTCTAGGACAAATCGTAAGAGATTTCCTAGGATCTATCCTATAATGTATAGCGGGCCTTATTTTTTTTTTATCTTACACGGCAGGACCGTGGAGTATAATTAAAAAAGATAACATTTAATCCTCCAGTTGTTGCATATGGTAACATAAACCACCTGCGCACCAAATTTTTCTTGGAGGGGTCCAAAGTCAAGAGACTGGAAAGGGTCCAGACTCTTTCTACCCCCATGAATGTATCCCTGCTGCAAACAAGACACAAAATATCATTCGAAATGAGTTACGAACTATTAGTGTGGAAGGTTCAGACACGGTTCTTCCGTGGATGGTTTGTATATAATATATCTCCATACTAAGTGTAGGGATATTTTTCCAATATGAGTGATGTTTGACTCTAGTTATAGTTTTTTACCAGCGAGAACCTGGCAACACTGATTATTTGTGCATAATTATAAGAAAGGGGAAAAAAAAGCCGAACCTATAGATTAATACTAAAGAAATTTAGGAAAGGAGAAATTGGGAAAGAAGAAGTAATTCAAGCATGGAATGTGTATATATAAATAGCAAGGAAGATGCACACATAGCTAAAATGAAAGAAATAAGAAATTTCAATGAAGAAATAGCAGAAGAAATTCAGTCGGGGGGGGGGGACAGGGAAAAGATTTTGGAGATATGTCAGACAAAAACAAAACGAAACAAACAAAAAGACATTCTTAGAAATGAAAGGGGACAAATGCTGAAAGACAAGACGGAAATTGAGACGTACTTAACAAATTGAGCGATGAAGTAAAATTATGAAGAGCGGATAAATGAAACAAATAAATTAGCAAAAATAAGTAATAAGAGTGCAGAAGAAGAAAGTCAGGAATTAACATATGATATTGAAAATATGGAAATAGAGAAGGCTAGGAAAAACTAAGAAGAGGAAAAGCATCAGGAACAGATGAGGTGTCAAATGAGATGTTAATAAACCTAGATAATAAATCTTTGGAAAGTTTAAAGGATATTTTGAGTAATATACTTGAATCAAGAACCATTCTTCTAAGTTGGAAGCAAAGAAAGATTAAGTTAATATATAAAGGAAAAGGAAAAGATAAACATGACATAAAAAATTATAGACCAATAGCTATTACCAGCTGTGTAAGTTCTTTGCAATTATTCTAAGAGACAGATTAATGAACTGGCTAGAGAAAAACAAAATATTAAGTGAGTTACAAAATGGATTCAGAACAGATAGAAGAACAACATATAACATCTACATTATAACACAACTGATAGAAATATGCAGAGAAAGAAAAGAAGATTTCATAGTAGCATTTATTGATATTGAAAAGGCGTATGATACAGTCAAGAGAAAGATATTTTGGGAAGTAATGGAAAACTTAGGAATATCAAAGAAATTTATTATGCTCCTTAAGGAACTATATAAGTATAACAAATACAGATATGAAATGAGAAACATAAAATCAAAATGGATAGACAGTAAAAAGGTTTGAAACAAGGATGTCCTCTTTCACCAGTTCTATTCCTGGTATACATACACGAAGTGGAAGAAGCATTGATCAAAGCAAACAGAGGGATAGAATTAAGATTGCAAGGAAAAGAAAAAGTAAGAAAAATCCCTGGCACTCTATTTGTAGACGTTGTAGCATTGATGAGTAGTAATATTGAAGACATTAAGGAAATGTTAGAAACAATAATAGGAATGAAGAAGAAATTGGTTTAAAAATAAATAAAAAAAAAAGCAAGTTCATGGTTTTTAGTGGAGACATAGAGGATCAAAATATACAAGCAGGAAACATAGTAATAAACAAGACTGGAAAAATAGAATTTTTAGGAATTACTCTTGAAGAAGGAGAACAATACTTACTTGAACACGAGAAAAACTGAAAAACAAACTTCAAAAATATACAGCAATTATAAAAAATAAAGTAATGTGGTCATACAACAGATATGAGGAGTCAAGAATAATATGGAAAAAAGTAGCAGTACCGGCGCCAGGCCGATAGCCAGCCAAAAAATGTAGGGGGCCCGGTAGAAGTTAGAGGTGGGTGCGACCCAACTATACTATAGTTCATCACCATGTTATAGTTCATTTACAAGCCTATTGTGAAAATTTTAGGGGGAACAGTGAAAATTTAGGGGAGGGGCGGCCCACCCTAGGCCCCCGTGGATACGGGCCTGACCAGCGTTAACATATGCAAATGAAGTAATAACTTTAACGGATAAAACCAGGAATATTTTACAAGCACAAAATCAAATAGGAAGGTTTCCCCTAGGAGCAAATAAATTAAGTGCAAATGTAACAATAACAGGAGAGATGAGTAGAGTGATTTTAAAAAGAGAAAAGTAATGAGTAAAATAAAATATCTTGGAAGATTAAAATTTATGGAAGAAATAAGATCAGTTAAAGTTGTGCATGAGGCCACTAAACATATGAGAAAAAGGGAGAACAAAAAATGGTTTAGAAGAGTTAGGGAATTAGAAAGAAAATATGATCAAACTACCCGCTGGCACAGAGAAGAGAATTATAAAAATTAAAAAAAAATCACTAAAAAAGAATTAAAGAGAAAGCGCAGGAAAAGTGGTATGAAGAAATAGTCAAGAAGAGCAGTTTGAAAGGAATATACACATATAAATAGCGTTATGAGAAAATAAATTATATGGATAATGATTTATGGAGCATTTTAGTTTTCAAAGCCAGGTCAGGGAGCCTTGAAACAGGGATAAAATTTTAAAAAATAAATAAGTAAGTGAACGAAAAATGTCAACTATATTTTTAAGATGAAGCACTAAAATACTTATTATTAGAATATAAAGAAACCCTAAAAATAAGGGAATTAGCTTGGAGAGTAGGCTTTAATGTAAATGGAAAGGAACTCAATGAGAAAGAAATGAAAAAAAAAAAGAACTTCTTGAATTTTAGTGGAAAAAGATACTGGAAAATGTTAAATGAAAAAAAAAAGCAGTACTTGTTATTTCTCACGAATTTTTAATTTTTTTCTTCAAGAACCAAACTTCCGAATGAAGGAGGGAAAATACCTTGAACCCGATTATGAAATACAAATTAGACTTTTAAAAGATTAGATTTAAGTGCCGGCCACACATTGTATGTACGACTAATTATCGTAAATTAAAACGCAAACTTTGTGTTTACATCTACTGTCTTATGCAGAGTCGTTTTTACCTATGATTAGCGTCACACTACTGCAGGAAACATATGTTAGTCGAACTCTTTAGTATGACACTAATCACATTTCAGAACGACTCTACATAAAGCCCCTACTGTTTAAGCTTGCTTACACCTGGCTTATACAAAATACATATTCTTATGGAAGACACGTGTCTGAGAAGCTGTAATGTTGGTTACGACAGTGTTTAATCATTAGTAAGTAAATAATCTGTTTTATTTCTTATTACTATATAGGTCGCACGTGTTAGGTAAGAGAGAAATGTAAATGCTTCATGTGTTTATGTATTAAGACGTACATCAATTTACGGAATTTTGTAAGGTCTTATATTTTAGTGTGCTGTTTCAGGTTATTGAGTTCTACATGGTTCAACATTTTGGTATGCTGTTCGTATTTATTTCCGGGTAAAGTTTACAATACAGGCTCCAGGTGCCCATCGGTAAGTGGGACCGCTTTAAAATGTACAGTAGGATAATGTTGCATGAGTTTAGCGTTAGGGAAGTTTGGACCCATGTCACAATTAATTGAGTTAGCGTTAGGAAAGTTTGGACCCATGTCACAATTAATTGAGTGTAATGTTTGCCGAGTAACAATATAAACTGGGGCGTATTTTGTAAAGCTAGTAATTACTATGCTGAAGTAGAATTGTGAAAAATATATATTAAAAATTATACCTATGTATTGTTTTCTGTTGTTTCTCTTTAGGCAAGAATTAGTTTTGCAGTTTCCTTAACCAAAACTAAGGCGGTAAATGTTTAGTAATGGGGGGCCAACACTAACGAAGACAGAAAACAACGTGCCCTGCGAGGCGCTAACCCGCCTTAACTCGCTGAGGATTGCTCGGCAATACTGTCTGAATTAAATGTTATTAACGGCCTATGTTTAGCAGAAGGGGTCCAGTTTTTTTCTCTAAAAAATGTTACTATTTTGGTAATTTCTGCTCACATTCGGTTAGTTTAGGATAGAGTTGGTTAGTTTAAGTTAGGTTAGGCTAGTTTAGGTTACGTTAGGTTAGTTTAGTTTATGTTATATTAGTGTAGGAGTCCCGCATAATTTTCCAAAAAATGATAGAATTTCGCTTATTTCTACTAATATTACGTTAGTTTAGGTTAGTTCAGGTTAGCTTACGTTAGTTTATGTTAGGTTAGCTAAGATTTGGTTACGTTATGTTACGTCTAAGTACTTGCATCACTCATTTCTCCTGTAAATTTTGTGTTTTTTACGTGCTTCTGGACCCCTTGTACTAAACATACTCCTTATTAACCCAACCTAACCGAATGTGAATAGAACAAAATTCTTCTAAAAACCTTGCCTACCAAAGCTAAACAATAGCCAAAAAGGTCTCCGTTAACTTCCGTTAGATTATAAAACTCATGTTGGGTTAGGTTTAGAGGGTAGGCTATTATTTAGTTTCTCCTCCAGATCACTTGCTGGTGACTCTGGCTTACTTCATAAAGATTTTGGTTCGTTATTTGTAACTATGATGTAATCCTATAGGATCAATGTGGATGTATGTCATAAGAATTACAGTGCGTAAAACACGAACCAACTTTTGCGAGGTGGGGACTAGAAAGCACGAAAGAGATTAGACTGAGTCAGGGTGGGGGCGGAGCAGGGGGGATCGAACTGCAGCGAGGGAGTGCGTCCGTAAGGAGCAGGTGCGTCAGTAACGGTGGGTGTCAACATGAAGTCGTTTACAACAGAACACTGTAAGTCATAGTATCGGCAACGGACCCTTCGATGGATTTCGGGAAGATACTAAATATTATCCAGGTTAGGTTACATAGCTGAAGCTAGATTTATTATGATATAAGTGATCGTGGGGAAGTTAACATAACTCATTAACATAGCACGGTAGTTTTACGGTTAAAATGAGCGTGCATGAAATAGAAGCCGGCAAGATTTTCCTTTGGTTATTTCATTCATTTTATTCGATTCGGTGATTTGGATCTTTGGGTTCCGGTTTTAAAAATGTGTATGCTCTTCTAAGTTCCTTACTGGTATCGAGTCACATGGTGACTTACTGTTGCTTTTGTGCTTGTGGGCGGTAGTGTGAATGTGACTTGACGTCATGTAGTCTTGCTTATGATTTGATCATGCACTGTTCTTGGAGGTACATTTTTTGCGTGTTGCTGTGGTACTTTCTTGTGTGTTACGATGTTTTTCCTGGCGACTCATCGTCTCATGTAGTGAATGTTCCTTTGTCGTATATAGTGGTCAGTGACGACATTTAACTGCAACCACTCCTCTTATTTCATCAATCGTATTAGTAGAGCATGCACACAAAATATTGATAATGGTGATGTAGTTCGGCTAATGAAGTAGGAAATTTTGTTCTTGTTGTAATACTGGAAAGAAATAGTTATTCAAGAAATTAAGGTGCCGATGTACCGTACTAAAATTTTATGTATTTATTTCTGACTTTTTACAATTATAAGATATATGGGGCTAGTTGGTTGTGGCCGAGGGGTTCAGGGGCGTCTTCCCTTTCAAGTATATAATTTTGTGAGATGTTCGTATTAGTTTTAGTATTTTTTTAAAATTTTAATTGTTGTTTAGGGAGGTTAGGGGGACTTGCCCCTTCCCCCTCATGAATATAATCTAATATATGGCTCATATTTTTAATTTCTCTCTTTGTGTCTTTTCGTTCACTTCTGGTGCGTCGGTCTCTTTGTTTGATCCCAGCTCGCGCCAAATGAACTTTGTGGTTGACAAACACCGTCTGCTTGGGTTTTCTCGGGGTTCTTGTGTTTCCTCCCACTTTCTTTCTTCCACCGTTCCGTTCATTTGTCATCATCAACGTCTCCTTTAGTTTAGCCGGCATAATCGTGGGACGTAAAACTTAAACATTTCATTTCATTATCTTGTCTCTTTTCTACTTTGGATTTCAGGTTTCTTATTGTTTGTTGTGTGTCCTGTATAACGGGGGAGAAATTTGGAAGTATGATTCATCTTGCTGTAGTTTAGGTTTTCAGAAATTTAGGACTTTATGGGAAGTTAGCATAGTTCTAACTCTGTTAGCATTTGAATTTGGTAATTTTAAAATTAATTGTAGAATTATTACAGTTTGAACCACCATGATTTCTATCTGATTTAATTTGTGGGGAACTGGATGCTAGGGATATTTCACGCGAGCGATAGCGATATTTTAGGGAAGAACCAGTTCCCTACGAATCGATTCATTGAATGAAATGACCAAACTAAAAACTTGCAGAGAATCCGACTGAGGGGTGTTTAAGGTACTAATTTCCACCGGCGGGATATTTCTATAGAATCTGTATTTTATGTTTGTATGGGGAATCTATATTTTATGTCTAGGCTGCGGCCCAAGTAGAACCCACAGGGAAGGGCGAACTCACTGAATCCAAAATTTTGCAAATAAAAATTACATCTTGTTTCTTTGAAGGATTGAAATTATGGACCTTTATGCCGCAGAGTAGGTCCAGAATTTTCAGGCTTAAAAACTTTAAAATGCCATTTATCAGGAAACTAGTTGTTATAACCTTAAAAAGTGTTTATCAAGAATTCCTCGGTGCACATTCCCTTTAAGAGGATATCACCCGACTATTGGAATTTTCTGATTCAACGAGGAATTGAATGACCTTTCACGTAAAAATAAGTATATATATACTCACTATCTGTGTCTCTCTTCCCTAATGTTTTTATTTGATTATTTCAGCATTCCCAGTAGTGACAGCTTCCAATCATATATACTTTCCTCCCGGTTGGCTGCTGGGAAAATCAACAGGAAGGTGAATGTTTGCCATAGAAAAGTTATGAATAACAGGGCTTATAGCGAGTCACTTTTTTTTAAAAAAAACTAAAAGTTACTTTTTTGGGAGGTAAAGTGACTTTTTCGTGTAATTTATGTTTTTCATTGGAAGTTTTCTAAGAAAAATATACAAGTAAATAGAAAAAGGCAGAAACTTGTTACTCATTACTCTTCTGAAAGCTTCAGTACTTGCTGCCACACGTGAAACAGTCATCTTTATTCTCACTTCAGCTTTTCTTCTTTCTAAAGCACAGTGGATGGTTGGTGGATGCTTCACCTCTCAAGGTGGGGTTGAGGACCCTTCTGTGTCTATTCTTTCTTCTATCATAATAGTCTTTTGGTTTTCTCTCGTAATAGTTAATGCTCCGCTCAACGTTGTGAGTGTATGTTTGTGTGGTTATCATGTTCGTCTTGTGTGTTCTTCTTAAGAGTAGATGATGAATTTGAATATTTCATGGCTTTGAGAACTCTCAATGCTAAGTTAAATATAATGCCTGGGATGAAAAAATTCGGAAATAGGTCAGAACTGGTTCCACTTACTGAGAAGCTTCTTACATCTGCTAAATGTGCTTACCGTAACTACAAAGCATACTTAGAAAACCTAAGAAAGGAGGAAGCTCAAAAAGAAGAAAAGATGAAACAAAACAACAACAAACGAAGAAAGGTGATGGAGAAATTAACAAAGGAGAAAAGGGGCATGATGAGATTTTGGTCAGTTTTTCGTGTGCTTTTGGTGACTTTCCAACTATTTTCAAGAGACCAGACCACTATGACCCCTGGAATAAAATGAAATGAGAAAGATTATTGATTTAAGACGTGCAGACAATTATTACTACTATGCCACCTGGAAAATTGTTCACTGAAATTAAACATGAAATATTTCTTGTGAGATAAAATATACACATGATCTAAATAATAATTAGATTAAATAGTAATAAACCTTTTAAAATATGTGTACGCTTTCTTATAATTTTACTTTTTTAGAAAACAAAACGTATATTCTGGCCTTTTAGTACTCACGTGCTCAAGTTACGTGGAATAGGATGAACTTTATTTTAATAACACTGTAGCACTCGCAAATTTCACTATCGAACTTCACTTATTGACACTGGGGGGAATAAGAGTAAAGTGTTTCCGGTCTGCTTCGGGCGATGCTTGAAATCCTTTAGAATGCATATACCCATTGAATGCAAGTGATGGTTTTGCTCCTTGATGGTATGCTTTACTGTACTATGAGCTGCTTAAGCTCACTATCACCACCGCAGTGAAAACTAACAAATTATGAGGAAGCCTCATATTCAGCGGCATGAAACTGACGACTTTGATGTATTGTTCAATAATTTATTCGCAGACTAATATAATGAAGTGACCATATCGTCAGACTAATGATAAACACACGTACTTGCCTTTGGCTAAGGCCTCCGCACCAAATTTAAATAAATTGACTTTATGCTGTGCAAACTGATGCCTCATTTGCGTGCTTGCCTTTTGAGTCAAACCACCGAACAAAGTATATACATCTGAAATTATATTGTATAACAAATCGTTTTCATCCATTGTGTTTTAACGCTAAAATAAATACCATCTTAGGGTATTGGAAAAAAAAAAATCAAGGTTATATTAGACTTAATGTTCAGGTTGCATTAGCTTTAGCAAACAAAGAAGAAAGACGCAACGATAAAGTTATTATTTATCATCAGAAGATTTCCAAATTTTTGTTTTGTGGCCAACCAAGAAATAAGAGTTAACATTGTCCAGCTTAATTAGTATATATAAAGAAAACAAGCAATTATAACTGTCTAAGTTCAAGTTTATAAATCGCGTTTGAAATCATAAAGTCAAATTCTCAAGACTAGTTTATTTGTGCCATTAATTAACGATTACATTATAATAGATTGTTTTTTTTTATTTAAAAAAAAAATGTCATTAAACATTTGCCTCCATCATGGTATCTCAAAGATACTTTATCGACATTTTATATGGAAATATGGTATCATAGTAGTTTATCATATCCATATTATCAAACATGATTCTCAACGTTGATACATATAGGAAATTCTTAATACTAAAACAAAATTTGCGATCCATCCTCTCTACTTCTAGATTTCTAAATAAACATCTTAATTGAGCGTTCATTTTTTTTTATAGTATCCCTGTCGTATATCAAATGAAACACAAACATAAGCCATATCATTACTACTACAACGTCATTCTTTTAACTTCAATTGAATAAGTAGCATTATTACTTCACATTAGCCTATTCATCATTTTCATAACACATATAACGGGGAAAAAAAACACTGCTATCAATGAAGAATGACATATTTACAAATGTATAGTGAGTGAATGAAAAGAAAAATCTACTTGACAGGTTCAAATATTAGAACGCCTTTCCAACTATTATTATTTTAACTTATTATTGTCTCTGTTCATAATCAGTTTATCTCGAAGAGGAATGGATACGCATAAGGAATCATACTCTAATTGGATGAAGCAAGTTGAGACATATTGCAACGTTATTAGTTTCGATGAGGCAAACTGTATGTTTAATGGATTGAATAGGCACGTAATTATTATCATGACACGTTCAAAGTAAACATCTACCTACCGAAAGGAAAGAAAGAAAGAAAAAAAAAAAAAACGTTGCACGCAGTGATAGTTTTAGAAATAATGATATTAAATCCAAAGGTATGTCCGAATAAAATTTCACCGGATCAGCATAAACCGATATCGACATCAAAGAACACGTTAATTTTCTCTTAAATTTTTCCTAACCTACAATACTGAATATATGTTACGAAAACAAATGTGACAAGACATATGAAAGAGAATTTTAAATTACGAGCATATTACGAGATACTATGGAAAAGGGCACATCACTAAATACTAAAACATGTTCAAAGTACAAATTTTCCGATTTCATACATATTGCGCATGTAGAAATGTATTACAAATCAATATTAAAGAGCACACGATGAAATATGGAAAGCGCACATACAAGATATATTACGAACTAATATCAAAAGGACACACGACAAAATATGGAAAACACGTTCAAAGTATGATTGTTACTGGCTCTACACTTACGATATACTTCTCCCTGACCTACGCAAATGTATTTAAAAAAAACACACACACAATAGTATATATATATAAATGAAGACACTCTCAAAGAAATTTCATCATCATTAACATTCATCAGTGACATACGTTACGGAGCATTTAATATTCTAACATAAACCGTCAAGTTATCACAAGTGCGTTCAAAGTGAAGTTCACCCCGGCAAAACAAAATATATCACATGACAAAATAAAAGGTACGTATTAGATTTGACATCACAGGCAAAATTTAAATTCTCTAACCTAACCAAAATATTATGAGACACATCTTCTTTAAGTTCAGATTTAACCTACCTACAGACACATATTAGATTCGAAAGCACGTACAAAATTTAATTTCCTAACCTAACCGACATAATTATTATGATTCACACATTAAGTTTGACCTAACCTAACCTACCGCAACTACTTCACGAAACAAAACACCATTATGGGACGTGTGTTTAACTAAGCCTACCTAACCTAACATTCAAAAAAAAAAAAAAATCTCACAGTACATTACTATGAAAAAAAAAATGCGTGCAAAGTAAAGTTTTACCGTATCAACACACAAAATTTTCAGGTTCACGTATCAAGTACATAAGATAATACTTCGATCATACATGCTTATGGCATGTAAGTGTAAGTACATGAGTGGACTATGACAATGAGCTTGAAAGACGCGTAACGCTTTTCGATTTAACTACACATAGTGATCTTGAAGCACTTCATGACTGAACAAGAGAAAAACAAAGAAAAGATATTACCAGTTAGGAAGGTTCCGCAGGTTATGCAAGTCCAATCTTTCAGTTCAATAGGCAGGTTTCGTATACCCACTTCTTAAACTCCAAAATTGATGCCACTGGATCACCAGTTCGATACCCTACAGTCGTAAGAGACCGTCCGTGTGGCCCATTGTCGTCAACTTTGAAAAATTACATCCCCTTTGCCATCACTATACCTCACCAGCAATGGCGGAGATGGTATTTGGCGGCCTTGAGCCTAAATGCGTTTAAATTAATTTTGAAGTCAGGCTCCTCAGTTGCTTTCTTCACTTTCTAATTGTCTAGATTCACCAAAAGATTAAAATTTAGACAAGGTTAATTTCCTAAATATCTACTTTAGCTATCAAATTTCCAAATTTAAAGGAGCCTAACTCAGACCGCCTTCTATATTCTTTACATCATGGTGGTAAACTACGTCATCTTAGTCGCGTCACCAGACCTTAATAAACGCGATTTTAATATTACATAATCGACTACAAACTAAAACAAATTTATATGTCTTCTGTGACTATACAAAACCCTATTCAAATAAGCAGTCATTCTATCTATTAAATGACATTTCTTAATTATCGGAAATAACCACCATAAATTTCAAACTCACCTAACCACGTCTTGAAAATAATTCCCGTTGTTATGACGACCGCTGTTCTCACTGTTTAAGCGGGTCGCCATTTGCAAAATAGATGCCCGCATAGCGATTCAAACGCCCTCTTGTAGTGATAGCCAGAATGAGTCACAAATGAACATCAGGATGAACAACAAATGAACATCAGAGCGCATAACAAATGAACGATGGATAGAATTACAACTGAATAACTGACGGAATTATATAAGGTAAAGTAAAAGTATAAATTAAATTTCACTATATAAGCTATGATTATTAAAGTAACGCGAACAGTTGCAGAAAAGACAGTTCGAAATTTTGGTGGTAAATTATTGGTGTGTTTGCGTATTTCATATAAAACTAATCACCCTTTGCACCATTTATTTCATTGGCAACGAAACAAATTAACGTCAAAACAAATCTTTAGAAACATTAGGGCGCAGTATTACAATACAATAACCAACTTTAACGCTGCGTAAACCACCGGTAGACATTAAAATACGGGAACCAACTTAAACAGAAATGTAACCGGTAATCAGTCGGTTACAATTGTTCCTAATTAAAAACTGGTTTACGTGCTTGCTTTCTGAGCGAGGCCGCCACACAGTGCTTATATAGTTGAAATTACCGCAAACTGACAGTACTCGTATGTGCTTGCCTTACGGCATGGCAACGTTTGAGCGAATCGAAACGAAAATTTAACGAGGTTAACGCTTTCCAAGTCGATGATCGAGTCGTGATGCGTTGACGCAAAGCCACGATGAAGAGTGGTTTGCTATGATTGGTTGAATTAGACACGTGGTTAATAGTTCTCTTCAGATATCACAAACATTTAACAAATGATCGGGAATGGTTTCCAGGGCTATAGTTGGAAGTGCGTGAGAATGTGAACTTTACTAAAGCACTGAACAAAGAATTCTTTGTTTCAATCACAAGTGCAGTGGGTTTTATCAAATTTCACCAGCGCCAGAATTGCTGCTTCACAGAAGTTAACTGTTCACAACATAAAGTTAGAATAAATATTTCGTCCAAGTAAAAAATATAATGTTGAATAAAACTTTATGAATTTCCTGCCGCTGAAAATTTGGTCTTACGAGCTGTATTTAAGGAGTGACTCATTTTGCGTGTAAATACTGCGTCCACAAATAGCTATATTATAAAAATCAGAAGCCAACCTGTGCTAGATAGGTATTTAATGGCACGGATACTATCTAACCGAGTCAGGGCAGAGCACGATAGGGAGGTAGTGTAGAGTAGTGTATGTTAGGTTTGTGGGATAGGGTGTGAGTTTTGGGTAAATTTTACAATTCACCTTCTAGCTGCACATCGTTAAGTAGGACCGTTTTCAAATAGTATAGAAGAGTAATGTCGGGTTAATTTAGTATTAGGGAAATCGGGGCCCTTTTCTTAAAATTCAACGAGCATAATTTCTCGTGTCTACGTAAGGATACCAACTGGAGTAGGCATTGTAACGTTTATCAGTTTATTTTTTTTTCTCGAATGTAAGCCAGTACTAGGCTAACGTATTCTACCTTACCGTACCTTAACCTAACATATGCTACCCTACCCTAAACTAACCTAAAAAAGGATCATACCTGCAGACTATATCCCTAAGGTGCAAGGATGGGATTCTACCAAATAGAAAATTTGCAGGTGGAATTAAGTATTTGTGATTCTTCAGCAACATATAGAGTAACATTTTTTTTTTTTTTTTTTTTTAATCTTGTTTCAACAGCACTAAATTTGATATACTCGGGTTAAGTATGCAATCATTAAAAAGCTACATAGTTCGACAGACAGAAATATTCTACGGTAGAGGTTCCAAGAGTATTGATATAAAACAGATATGCTAGGGTTAAAGCTCGTTAATCTGGAAGATGCTCAGTGAGACAGATTCCTGCGCATACTCCTTTTTACCTGAATGGTTAACACGTTTGACGTTAGTTTCGATTTTATATGGGACACATTTTGCACTTCATCCAACATTGAGAGTGAATTCGGGAGCCATTTGAAATAATAATAAAAAAATTAAATAAAAAATAAAAAAAAAAAAAACTGAATTAATTACACTAGGAGCCTGCGCGCCACCTGGTGAACATCTTCGATCCTAAGCTCGACCAGGACTCTGGGTAACTTATTAATGACAACGAACGACGTCTGTAAAGTTGCAGCAGTTCCATTCAACAGTACCAACAAATGTTGTTCTAATCTTAAAATAGAATGTTTAAAGATTTATTTGACATGTATTTCGCATGCCTGTTTCTAGTACCTGATACATATGCACCACATCGGCGGTAAGTTGAAATAAGCCCAAGAGCGAAAGTGTTCAATGTGCACCATCTGGACGTGCATTCACTATTTAGTCTGTTGTAGCAGGGTTAACCGTGCTTGTATATTACGTTTCTCCTCGCTTAAATTTTTTAAAACTTCTTTCGTCTTTTTGTTTCCAAATAAAACTTTTAACATTATCTTTATGATATACTGTACCGTACATATATATACAGCTTGCTTATGAATAAATGGAGTAGTTTTAAAACTTTTAATAATAAATCTAATACCTTACACGACTAAAACATACACCTTAAGGAGTGGCAACTGTCCAAGTTTCTCATGCGCTACCTGATGTTTGTTTGTCATTAGTGCGATAAGCCCTTACACCAGCAAAGCGAAAAGGCATGATTTTTGTCAAAGAAGCAGTTAAAAATGGAGAGAAGATGGTTTTTGTAGAAAGATTCATCTTCTGCGATGAAGCCACTTTCAATGTAAGTGACGAGGTGAACAAGTAGAATGTCTGTATCTGGGGAAGCGAGAAACCACATATACAGATAAGAGCATCAGCGTGACTTTCCAAAAGTGAACGTTTTCTGTACAGTGTCCCGCGAGAAAGTGCACGGCCCATCTTTTTTTCCGAACAAGAAACTGTGACCGGTGACCAGGGTGGATTGATTTAAATCAGTCTGATTTAAATCACGATATAAATCAAGATTTAAATCACTTGATTTTTTAAATAAAAATCGTTGATTTAAATCGAATTCCGAAATAAATTAATTTAAAGTGAAAATAAGTAAAATCCCGCTTATGTTCTGTTATTTCGATTATGGAAGTTAATAATCATAATACAATGAGACTCAAATGTACAGTATAGTATGAAAACAAGTGTCATGCAGGGGATGATTAGGGAAAATCCCGTTTTGAACAGGTAACGGAGCAATCCTACTTTCTTCTTTTCGTAACATTGGGTTTGGGTTTTAAAATCGTTAACTATTCCAACGCGGAAATCACCATCGACATTAAAGATAAAAATTCCTTTTTGTGCGTGTCTGTTTGTTCCCAGATAATAGGGCGTATTTAGAGGGGTCCTATCCCCTCCATTTTTTTTATTAATTTTATAGCTTTAGGCGAAATTTGTGTATTTCATGCGGCAAGCTAGCTCTGAGATTTTAAAAATAGGCCCTTGCCAAATATAAGTAACTTTTGTGATAAAAGGGACATGATAGGAAAATGTGAATGTTACCGTTTCGAAAGCTGTTCTATTCTACGGAGAGTAATGTAAGTACCATGATCCTAGGATGAATAGGGATGATGCTGTAGCTGCTTGACTGAAAGTCTATAATTTACCTTTGAAAAGAGCTATAATTTAAAAGGGTTAAGAAACATTCTTTGGGATTGATATAGGTTAACGATTGGGGGTAATTCAAAATTCAACCCCAATACTTTCACTTAAATGGCATAATTAGCATTTAATACTAACTCCTAATGCTTTTTCTTCAGTTCGCGACTTGTGTTATACAAGAAGAAAGATTTGATTTAAATCAAAAGAATCAACGAAAATGATTTTTTTAAAAAAATCATGATTTTTTTCCACTCTGCCGGTGACTCATTTCTAGTCATGATGGAAATATGGTTGTTGTCCCAGCTGAACACCCATTACGATGATTACATTTTGCAACTGGATGCTGCTCCGCCCCATTTTCACAGGAATGTAAAGAGCTTCTTAATCGTGTTCTTCACCACCGCTGGATTGGACTTGCTGCAACAGAAGAAAACAACCTTGTCCACTGGCCACCTCGTTCGCCGGATTTAACACCATGCGATTCTTTCTTTGGGGATTTGTTAAAGGCAGAGTTTATGTACCGTTGCCGTCCCGTGAGGAAGTTTTTGATTAGATGACTATCACGGCGGACGACCTACACCGAGTGTGGAAAGAATTTGATCATTAACGTGTAGATATGTATCATGTGACCAAGTGTGCACATATTGAAGAATTGTGATTAATGCATCAGAAACTTGGACAATTGCTGCTGCTTATGCTGTAAGATTTGCCCATATAAGGTAATAAATAGATTTGTTATTAATTTTCAAAACTGAACCATTCATTAACACACAGTGTATATGCAGTAGTATGTTCAAAAATTCGATGATCAAACACCGGGAAGAGGTTCCTTATATCAGATGTTCTAATAAGAAAGAAAAGTTCTAATAAACGTGTAAAGTGTCTCCTTTCAAAGTTACAAGCTGCCGGAAACTATAGAAAATAAACATTACAGCTAGATACTCGAGAACTACGGAATTTATCGCAAGCGATTCAAGAAATCTCACAGAAACTAGTATACACTCTAGGTAAATGTTAATGGTTTACAACCCTCCGATAGCGGCGCAACCAATTGTACACAGGAAGTTAGGGTTCAGGGTGATACTTTTAAGTACTAGTTAAAGATAAATATCAATAGTTAAGTAATTCCCGTTTAAAAATGGTTTCATTTCTCTGTTAGTATTCGAAAATGACTAATATCAGTTTCCGTTCAGGTAGTAGACAGTGTTATTCACAAGAGTTATGCAACCTCACACAGCTTACTTCAACTTCAAAGATGTTATTAAAAAGCGGAATCCAATTTCGATATTAATAGTATAATGTGGAACGTTTTTAGGAACGCATTACAAACCTATTACTGTTTAAGAATAAAAATACATTATATCTTAAGAGTTCAACATCCGTTTGTATCTGGAAATACTTGCGATCGTAATTGTTTAGTACGAGCGAATTATTGTAATCTAGTTCGTCGTTAGAAGGTTGTATGCTAAATCGAGATCATGTCGTTCAACTGCAGATAACTGAATCCATGTCTCATTTGTTAACAGTTTCACAACCACGGAATTATCAGAGAAATGAGTTCTTTTGAGTTTTTTATAATGAAAATTTTCGAGCGTTTGTAATACAAGATTTCCTTTAAATGCTTTCAGAAAAGCCAGTTTTCTCTGGAAAATGATTTCGAGAGTTGTTAGGTTAACAGAATTTTATGAAATAAGCAAATACAAGAAAGTGACCATATCCGTGGCAGTTCAGCAATAGAAAACAACCGAAAATACTGAAGACTGTGTTTTCGGTTTTAGTGGGTTATTTGCGTTGCACGCTGCGAATGTTCCATCATATGAATTAGGATTATTTCCAAAACAATTATGTTAATTTTTGTATTGCAGAGACTGCTAGGCAAAATGTTGGACGATTGGGTTGGTTCATTTATAGTTCTGATGATAAGTAATGTTGACCGCGAGAGGAAACGAAAGAGAACTTTCGTGACGGGACCGTTTTAGCAACACAAACGACGAGGCATCACTTTCACAAGATTTTCTCAGACGAATGAGCTTAAATTTGTCTCGTACACTCACAGATAGTATTCTTTAGAAGACTGAACACTAACTCTTTGTAGACGTGTATAGAAAAGCATAAAAAGGAGGCAGTTGAAGATCTTATTGATCAACAGAGTTAATAGGCTCTAATTATACATTTACTGTTAGTATTCTCCTTACTTCGGATCCCTCTTCCAGACTTACGCCCAGTCATCTAACAACTTGTTAATAAATACACAATTAATGAGAACATGTTTAGTAAATAATGATATAGTAGAATAAATTCTGCATATCATGTAATATTTTAGTTAGTTATCACTTTACTCTTTAAAAGTAGGAGTTATTGTTGAGTCAACAAAACAATGTTGAATGTAGTCGGGGACGCGAAGAACGGCCAGCGACTCTTAGAAGCGAGATAATGTGGTGAGAGCGGGCTATATTGTGAGAAGTTGATATTTGAATGGTAGTCTGTGCACCCGCCAACTAGTTAAGCTCTGGTCATTATTTGGAGCCCCCACATTGATAAGTATCGCCATGCATAAACTCGATGTCGCATAAGGACACCGAACATAAAAACTCAAATATTAAATTGGTGCGAGCGGATCCGCGTTCGATTTACGGTGGGGACACTCCGTCGAAAAGGTGTACAAGGTTTTTTTTTAGACCAGCCATCCGGAATGAAATTTTCCTTATTCACACCAGGCAAATGCCAGGATGGTACCTAGCATAATGGTCCCAGACCGCTTCCTTCCTTCCCTTTCCTCGGATAGTGTGATCACCGAAGAATGCCATTCTTCATTCGTAACGTACTAACATGGACATAGAAACTGAAGCCCAGAAATCTAAATCCTAAATCCTTAAATCAGAATATCAAATTTCTTAGATTTGGATAATTATGTAAGTATTTCTGATGCCATTGATCCAATTTGCTTTAATCTTCATCATTGTTTAATTCATTCATCATGAAGTTGTAAGTATTTCTCGATGTCTACTTTCCGAACATCTATTTCGTTAAAAGCTGTCACCAACTTCGTGGATACAATTAACTAGATATTTTGTGTTAAAAATTAAAATTTGTTATTTAACTAGATTAAGAATATATACACCCTCCATTCCAAAAGAAACCGAACGTTAACCCTTAACGGTTCACTACTTTTCAGTCTGCTTTCGGCACTGCTTGCAAAACAACATATCCACAGACTACTTCCGGCGTAAAATTCATGAGAATTGTCACCAAAGGGCAAGAGATGCCCTACCATCGCGGAAAGTATGTACACAAATAACCACAACAAACAATTCCTGAAAATAATACTCTTCAAACGCAATATGCAAGATCAAAAAATGTGTAACCAAATGGTTACGAAAACTCGTTAAGGGTAAAAAAAAAAAAAAAAAAAAAAAAAAAAAAAAAAAAGCAATGTACATTTTGGAACAGATCATTTTTATTAATCAATGTATTCCCTTTCTGCATCGATACACATATTTGCACGCTCCAACAAGTTGTCAAACGACTTCTCATGCCCTTTATTGGAATGGTCTTTAGGACGGCGGTCGTCGCCTTCTCAATGGCATCAATCGATGCGTGCCACTTTCCTTTCATCGCCAAATGCAGTTTCGGGAACAGATAGAAATCGCACGGAGCGAGATCTGGTGAATAGGGCGGATGATGCAACCGAATAATGTGATTTTTGACCAAAAATTCAGTTAAAAGTCGCGAACGATGTGATGGTGCATTATCGTCCAAAAGAGTCCAACTGCCGATTTCGCGATATTCGGCCCGAATACGACGAATTCTTGCCAGCAAACGCTTCATGACGCCCAAGTAAAACTCTCCAGTGACTGTCTGGCCGGACTGAACAAATTCTTTGTGGATAATTCCTTTTGAATCGTAAAAACAAATCAGCATCACCTTAACTTTTGACTTCACCAAGCGACTTTTTTTGGGTGTTCCTTCATCCGGCGCTCTCCATTCAGCACTTTGCCGCTTTGTTTCGGGCTCATATTCAAAACACCACGTCTCGTCACCAGTTACAATCGATTTCAAGAAGTTTCGATCCTGCCGAGCACTTTTTACGATGTCTTTGCAATGCGCAATTCGATCAACTTTTTGGTCTTCGGTGAGTTTGTGTGGTACAAACCGCGAATTAACCTTCTTAAGGCCCAAAACTTCGGTCAAAATGCGGTATGCGGTTGTTTGAGGAATGCCTAATTCCATTTCAATAACTTTCAGCGACGATTTTTTGTTATGTTTGATGAATTCACGCACTTTTTCGATGTTTTCTTCCGATAATCCGGTTCTGGGACGGCCTGATCTTGCGTCATTATCCAGCGTCTCTCTACCCGATTTGAATCGCCTGAACCACTCGTAAACTTGCGTACGGGATAGACACTCATCACCATATGCAGTTTGTAGCATTTGGTGCGTTTCACTAAAAGTTTTACCCAGTTTAACACAAAACTCAATTGCAGCTTGTTGTTTGAAACTCATTTTCCGACCGATGTACACAACACACTGACAGTTGAAACGCAATAACTTTGTTGCCGTGCATCCAAATGTCATGACATTTATACCAGTTGTCAATGAGGGACTACGCCATCTACCGGTAAAATATTACAACAGATGGCACTAGTGGTACTATTTGTTTTCAAAAGTTCGGTTTCTTTTGGAATGGAGGGTGTAGCTGGATACAAAAATATAGTTTACACGCAGTGCACTGCACGTGCAGGAATGAAAAAAAAAAAAAAAAAATCTGATAGCTTGAGTGGTGACTAACCTAATCCCAGTCTTCCGCATTTTAGAAAGTCTTTCGTCAAGTTTTTCAAGCGAAGCTTAAGTGACGAGATGAATTCTGAAAATTATTTTACAGAGATAATTAACAAATTTGTGAATATTTTAAATTAAATGTACGTGATGTTGTAATGCATGAAAGAGGCAGCTGCCAGGCAAACAGAGATCGAAATGCCAATTGTATCCAGGCCCGTATTTAGGTAAGTGCTATTCTGTGCTCGAGTACAGTGTGGCAGAATTTAGGGGGCGGCAAAATTTTGGATTTTATAAAAAGATTCACAATAAAGTAATATTTACATGGGTAAAACTAGCAATCCGCAGTCTCGCGCAAGCGCAAGAAAATATGTTCATGTGTTTAATTCGCTCTAATTACAGTAGTTACTAATTGGGTAGCTTATCTGATTATTTTTAAAAAGTTTTCCTCTCCCACCTCCACCCCAAGGGGTGAGGCTGACCTTGAACATCATGAAAACTGATACCGTTCAACTCAGCGACCTCGAAAACTATGAATTCAAACTAATATCTGTCGTTTTCGATTATTTTTAAAATCTCTCCCCCTTCCTGGGAAGTGGATTATGACCTTGAAGTTGAATTGGATTAAAACTGTCACTATTTATCTCAGAGATACCAAAAAACTGTGAATTCAACTCAAATATTAGTCGTTTTCGGCGGGCGAGGCAGAAAAATTTGTGCGGGGGCGGCAAATTATTTAGAGCACAGGAGCGCACAATATATAAGTACGGGCCTGGTTCTATCCATTCCAACATCTATATTTTTTTAAGGCGTGGAAAGTGTTAGTGTTTTGTACTGAAGAAATGCAAAATAATAGTAATAATTAAAATTTTGATTATTTTTTCTATTCTCATGACATGGACCAGAGTGAGTAACTATGATACCGCAAATTCCCCAAGTGATTGAGAAACCATTGTCAAACTAGAGGACCTACATTCAATTCTCTGTCAGTTTAACAAGATTCTTGTTTGTAATACATTATATATTTTCTAACGACCAATCTGTAAATTTCCTTGCTCTTATTAAAGAAATTACGATCACAGATATTTCCAGATACACACGATTTTCGAGCTCGTAAGATATAACGTATTTTGTAATTATTATTTTTAAACAGAAGCATGTTACTAAATATGGTCTAAAAATGCTACCACATCATATGTTAATATCAATGTAATGAAAAATGAAGTGATGGAATTATTTTATAATGAAAAACTTCTTTGAAGATAAAGTATGCCGGGTGTAGTTGCAAAACTATTGAAAATAATATTGGCCACTACATGAAAAGGAAAGTTGTATTAGTCATTTTCGATTACTAACAGAGAAAACAAACCATTTCTAAATACAATTAACAGAATGCCCGTTCTTCGCACGGGAAAAATATATTTCATTTTGTATATAAAGGGCACCAAAACTGTTACTGATCAACTTAGAGACCCCAAAAACTGTGGATTTGACACTAATATCGATCATTTTTAATTATTTTTACATATCACCATTCCCCATTGGGAGTACTACTGAAGACTGAATTTAGATTTAAATGGCATTGGAAGTGTCACTGTTCGTCTCAGCGACCTAAGAAACTATGGATTCGACGCTAATATCGGCCATTTGGATCATTTTTATATATCTCTCCTTCCCAAGTTGCGAGGCTGAATTTGGATTTAAACGTCATCGAAAGTGTCACTGTTCATCCCAGCGATCCCAGAAACTATGGATTAGACGCTAATAGCCAGTTGGATCATTTTTATATATCTCCCCTCCTCCTTTGCTAAGTTACGAGGCTGAATTTGGATTTAAACGTCATCGGAAGTGTCACTGTTCATCTCAGCGACCCCTAAAAGTATGGATTCGACACTAATATCGGTTATTTTCGATCATCTTTATATACTCCCGCTTCCCCAAGTTGCACATTCAAAGTGAAATGATAAAAAGCATCCCAGGCCCGAACCTCGCCTATGTTGAAAATTCGCTCGAGATCGGTTGGGTGGTTCAAGGGTTATGAAGTTACAAACATAGTCACTTTAATTTTTATATGTGTAGATTTTCTTGAGTATTGCCATTTATCCATAACATATACATGTACTTCACCACGTATTCCAATACAATCCAGTAGTCCAGTATATAATTCGTTGCACCGGTTCGTAGGGTTGTGGAACACGGATATTTAAATAGAGCGCATGCTGGTTTCTGTGAAATTGCTTGAATTGGTTGCGGTCGGTCGTGTAGTTCTCAAACTATGTTGGTTTAAGGGGGCAGACTACTAAATATTTTTGAAAAGCTAACAAATTTTCTTTTGTCCGAAGTACGGAAGTTAGTACAAAAAAATAAGTTATTACAAAATAAATACAAACATTATTTAAAAAGTAGTAAACAAGGAACCAAGACAATATGATAAGTAATCAACTACCGTTGAGTTTATTTTTCTAGTTGCTGCCTTATCCTAGATTTTTGGGTAATTCAAATTTTGGACACACTGTAATTTCTATGGATGGCAACACTGATCATAATTCCGATTCGTATTTTCGGATGTAGAATAACATTATCTATTTTTGTGGTAAGTTACATTTCATTATCTCTTTTCACTTACGAAAATCGGGCAAAAGAAAATTTGTTAGCTTTTCAAAAATATTTAGTAGTCTACCCCCTTAAAGTTTATTTTTCGTTGTTTTTGGAAGCTTATCTTTTTGAGGAGGTGTTATTTTGATTAAGTTTATCAGATTTTTGTTCTCTTTCATTTCATATAAGGAATCACCTCCCGGAGTTCGGTATTGAATTTTTTGAACTGTCAGTGTGCCTAGCAGGTGGTTGTGCATGGTAATGTGACGGAGTACTTTAAGGAAATATGTTTAATTTAATACACAATGTAGTGTTGCTAAGTTTTTATGAATGTATTACAGGTAGATTTGAAAGAAGTGAATGGATGTGAAGTAATTTCAAAAGGAAATGGAAAGCTTTACAGTAGGCAGTGTAGATGATTTAATCTCAAGTAATAGTGAGTCAGTGAAAAAGTTGAACAAATCGGCTGGCCAAATAAAATATAAAAACTTTGAACATTCCTTATTAAGGAAAGAAAAACAGGATTCGTCGTTTCAAGAAGTCAAGAAAGAGAAAGCGAAAAACAAGAATATGAATAAAACTTGGGCTGGTAACTCTGACGCACAGGGATCCAGTGAGGAAGGTTCTGACATGGAGGACGAGGGGATCGAATTCCCTGGGGACGATTCAGAATCGGGCAGTGACGTTAGTATGGATGATGAAGAAGGGAGTGATAATGCTGAAGAAGAGGATGAAGATAGTGAAGAAGAAAATGATAATGCTAAAGAAGAGGATAGAGATAGTGAGGAAGAGAGTGAAGACGGTGAAGAAGAAAATGGTAATGCTAAAGAAGAGAATGAAGATGGTGAAGAAGAGCCATCTGAACAGCTCCTTCGAAACAACAAGAACTCGCCTAATAAAAATAAGAAAAGGTAGGTTGTGATATTGAATATTAAAAGCTGTAAGCATACGAATTTTGTTTGTCTTGAGCTATAATTTTAAAAACTAGGCTTTATTATTATGAGACAGGTGACCAACTTGTCCAAATTTTCCTCACCGAAACATCCCACCAGTGTCCGGCAATTACGCACTGTTTCGTTTGGACGCCACCGCAGCGCTAGTGTCGGCGCTAAACGCTGTGGAGTTATCGTTGTCTTTACTAAGAGAGTGTTTCTTTGACGAAAATTTGGACAGGTTTATCATCTGTTTGACAAGTGTTTGAACATTCGTGGAAACTAGGTCGAAAAATAGATTAAGGTGTGTTCTTTCATGTAAAATAGAATTTGGCTTGAACAAACTTTTTTATTTCTTTGAAACTGTACTCACTTTCCGGATACGCCTGTAAAAATCATTAAGATGAGTTCAAAATGTCCAGTCATAACCTTCCGTGTGCTGCGGGACCATTAATTTAATTTATACTGCAGAAATTCATATGGCTTATCGTAAACTGGGTCCTCCGTCCCACTTTCGCAGTTTACATATGAACGTTTAAATAAATAAATCAATAATAAAAAACTCCATTAATCGCCAGAATCAAACTGCGTCGTTATAACTCGACTCTTATTGTCTCTCTTTCTGTGCATTATTTTGTATAGTAAAAGGGCAAATGAATGAACAACAGATTATTAATAATTATTGTTTAGCATCGAAACTATGAGACGTGGATATCCAGTTTAACGTAGCACCCAAACCACCAGTCCCCACCAGAAGTCAAACCCGCATTTTCCATCGAATTAACCATGCCGTTACAAGGAAGTTTTCATTTTTTTTATTTATTTATTTATTTATTTATTATTTTTATGAATCTATGGAAATCACTAAACTAAAAAGACGAGACAACTTCTGGTAATCTAATCCGACATTCATGAGTGTAAGAAGTCAGGGTTGGATCCAGGACCGACTTCCGGAGGCGGGGGGTGTCATACTGTTACTTTTAAGGGCTCCAAACTTTGGGATGGGTTTTATTTATATATATAAAATAAAGTTTCCTCTTCTGGGGGGAAGGCGATCGCCCCCTCCCCTGGATCCACCCCTGTAAGAAGTTATTACAAACTTAGACTTAGCTGGGTTTGTGCCAATATTTTTAATTATTATATAGTTTCACTTGCGGCATGGCATTTAAATGTAAAATTATGCTGCTTAAAGATGTCAGTACCTGTACAAGGTAGTAAACGTCTCGCTCAAGAAAATTTTACATTTAAATCCCAAGCAGTCTGAATTAGTGATGTGATTAACAGCCAAAGTTTCACTACTACCATTGATGAAGGGGAATCTCTTTACTTTGAAACTGTTCGGTAATTAAAAATATTGACGCCGATCAAGGTACGTCGTAGAGTGTAATTTGATTATGTTTCCTTTGCCTCATTGGGAATAAGTTAATGTTAAGACTTTAAGTACCATGTGCGTATATTCTATATACACTTTGTCTAATACTGGGACCATGTGCGTATGTTTTATGCAGCTTTCACGTGTCATTCAATAGGCTTGTGTTCAAAATGCACTGCTGGCCCCGGAGTATAAGATCTGACTTCGAGGTTTGGCGCTTGCCTGTTGTTCGCCGAGCTGACCCATGTTTTGAATTTTATTGAGTAACATAAAAACTATAAAGAACATCAAAAATATAGAAAGTAACCATAAATATCTGCAAAACACTATTATGAACTAATAACTGTTTTCAAGAGCTTAGTGTATCTTACGTTTATAGAACAATTGATAGTGTATGAAGTTTTGATGCCCAACAATTGTGACGTAAGAAATTGCATACACAAATTTCTGGTCTTCTAAGAAAAGGTTTGGAGTCGATTATTAGCTTATTTAATTGCGAATAATTATACTAATGCATTATAATGTTGGAACTAGAAAAGAAGTTGGCGTATAAAGTAAATTCCTTCAGGAAATTTCTCCTCGCTTCCCTTTTCTTCTTGCACGTATATTACTATTTTGAAGTTTACTATCCATCACAACAGGACAAATATTGGGAAGTAGGCTTTGGGATTATCAGCAGTCAAACTACATTTAATCGTTTTCTTTGTCTCCAGGAACAAACCGAAACACATACACGTGACGTTGTAAGGGGAGAATCAAAGAAACCTACCTGTTGAGCTCCAAAATGAGCATCCAACTGTTGTCAAATGTAGACAGTGTTTTAAATAGCTTTCAAATGGAAGAAGGGTGGCTTAGCGGTATAGAGCTTATCCCTGGTTCGATCCCCGACCAAGTATGTGGTGGACATCTGTCCTTGGGTTTTCTCCGGGTGCTCTGGTTTCCTCCCAACATTCTCATTCCACCAATTCTTTAATAATCATTCACTTGCCTTAATCACCCGTCTTCCTTAGTCTAAAGGACAAAATCGTGGTACCTTAAACTGAAAGATTTCATTTTTTCAGATGGAAGAAAGAAGAAAAAAAAATAGCGCGTTCTAATATTACCTTAGCAAGAAAAAGTAAATATATAGCATTAATAATAATAAACATCTGAACGAATTTCGAAATGTTTAAAATAAAGTTTCCATAATACTTTGGAAAGAAATATGTCATGTTATTATATAGGGGAATTCTGTTGCATCACAGGTGTTGGACACAAACATCAACTCTGTATTTTTCAGTGTCCTATTCCCTTTAAATTTTTCAGGGACAGAACTATTTAGGATGGGTACATAAGGACGCAATAAGGAAAAGTGATATTTAAAGAAAGGTCCTTAAAAGGACCGATTTTATGTACAAAAATTTGCACAAGATACAGAGGTAGTTTACTTGTTATTTACGACAGAATCCCAATTTCTATATGGAGATACTGCGGTTACGCTATGGTTAAAGACATGCTATTAATAAATTGTGTTTAACTGGAGACCACAAAACGGAAGATGCATTATTTTCAATTGTGGTGGTGTTGGAATCGATGCCAGATTAACACAATTGAATAAAAGAGAACTAAAATCGCTAAGGTTTCTTAGAAGTTTTAAATATTTCTACCATGCGGTTACGCATTGTTTTATTTATGATTTACATAGAATGAGACATAAGCTAGAGGTATTTATAGTAATAACATTTTTGTTGTTAGTAATTTAGACATTGATAATTTTGTACCATATATATATATATATTGAAATGAAGGAATAGAATTTGTGGGGGAATGTTTTTAATGTGTGTAATTTTTGTTTAGCTGAGTTTATTTGAAATTTTTTAAGCACTGACTTAGGACTATTCATTGACAAATATGAAACAGTTATATACCTTTAAATTATTGATGTAGATTTTTGATGATTGATGTAGTACACTACCAGTAACAACGTGTTCCTCGTGGGAAGGCTTCGTCGCTACTAGTATGGTTTTAGAAAAGCCAAGTAGTTTTGATGCCTGACTCGAGCTGAGGTTATTTAACTTGTGGCGAAATATATAAGGACGTCTACCTCTGAAATTCATTTTAATATATATATATATATATATATATATATTTGTCAATGCATGATTTTATATGTTGAATTGCGAAAGCTAGCTGACTTCAGTGCGTGACAACGAATTCAAAGAGGAATTACATAGCAGTTTTACAGATGAAGAATTAATTAATTAATCACAATTTAGTTTTGAAATATTTACTATTTTTGTCGCTGTTCGTTGAATGTTTTTTAAAGAATATTGAATTAAAAGTATAATTATGGATAAAAGTTTACTATTAATATTGATGAGCCTTCGTGACAATATTTATGAACTAAATTATGAAACAAATGTAACTAGTTCTAATGCTATACTCTTTTGTTTCCAGGACTAAAGAAGATGAAAGCAACGAAGGAAAAACATCCCGCAGTAAGACGTCAAAGAATGCGGATGAGAGAGCTGTTCGTACCATCTTCGTAGGCAACGTGCCAAAGAATATCGAAAAGAAGCGATTACGCGCGTTCTTCTCAAAGTTTGGGAAAGTTGAAAATGTCAGGTTCCTAACTCCGCCGATAGCTAATCCCAAAATAGCCAAGAGAGTGCCTGTGAAAGAGTGAGTATGATATATTTTATACTCTGTATGTAATTTTAAATGTCATTTATTAAGCACTAGGTTTTTCTAACATTAATGCAGAAAAATCTAAAATCTTCATAAAAAATATTAATAGCATCGTAATTTGTTTTTGTTGCTCGAGGGCCGTTCGGAAAGTAACCTCCGATTGGTTAAAAGAGAAACACCAATGTAAATAAGAATAATTTACTATATATATCTCAAAACTACTACTTTGCTCTATTTTTCAACATAGTTTCCATAAACATTTAAGCACTTATGTCTCTGTACTAGCTTAGAAATTCCATCAGCATAAAATCTCCCGCCTGTGCCTTGAGCCACAGTACTTCCTGTAGCCTCTGTGTCACTGCGTCATGTAACACAGTCCTGAAAATATGCGGAAATTCATTAAAAAGCTCCGAGATTGTGAAACGTCGATTGTCACAAACTTTTCCATCAATTTTCTAAACGAGTTAATCAGTGAATACTGATGGCCTGCCACGCCTCTCTTCGTCATGAATGTTTGTTCGTTCATTTTTAAATGAACGAACCCATTCACGAACAACTCCTTCACTCATCACACTTTGTCCGTACACGGCAAAAAGTTCCCGATGAATAGCTGCTGCTGAATATTGTTTTGCCATAAGGGAACGTATAACAGCTTGCACTTGGCGGGGTTTTCTATTGCAGCACACATTTTGAGATGCTACAAAAGTGGAACTAGTGACAGACAACTTTCACTTTACCACGACTGGATGCAGAATGATCTACCGCGCACGTCTTCTAAAAGATGGTAGCGCTGCTTCCACAATTTCACGCGGTGACGAATCTGAGGTTACTTTCCAAACGCGCATCGTATTTACTTTTTTTCGATTAATGCAGGTCAAGTTAATGAAACTGTGGTACGTTAATATTTATTCATAGAATGTAATTGACGCATTTTAAATCTAATTTACAAAAGAAATAAGGAACGCTTACCTTATTGGTCAATTGTGTGTGTGAGAACTTTGCTGAGCAATTTCAACCACTTATTTAGAATAAAGTAATGTTATCATACGTGAATAGGAAAGTGAGATCTTAATGTCTGTATGGGGTAACGAACAGTTCGAGAACGAGCTGAAATCATCACCTGAATTGAAGGGTGTGGATATATACATTGGTGCACTCATGTCCAAAATTATTGTCGCATATCTATAAATATGTTGTTCTAGGAATATAATTTGATAACGAATTCTCCCGGTATTTCTTATAATGTTAGTTTGTGTATAATCGGCAAAAAACATGTATGTGACAGATTTCATGTCAAAAGAGCATTAAATAAGAACAGTGAAACGAAAATAAAATTTTGTTGTCCATTTAGCAATATTTTATTTTACTCATTATAATTTTCGTGTTTATAATTATTTTCCTATGAAAGTTACCACAAATATACATTTCCCGATTATGCACATAGTATCAGTATTGAAGTTCCCTGCATAATCATTATTAAATTATATTCTTACAAGAAGACAGTTATAGATATGCGACAATCATTTTGGACATGAGTGTACATATGCACATAAAGGGTGGACTATTTATCTTGTAACGTCTAAACTAATGGATAAAAACGCTGAAATTTCTAATTATTCAAATATCAAGAACGGAAAATTACTTAATAAACTTCGCAATACTACCATATTAAGTGTTGCCAACCCACATAAAGACTTTTTTTTTTTCAAATGACACTACATCAGTTTATTATGTATTAGAAATCTACAAGTTAAGCGAAAACTTACAATACCACAACTATTATTCAGTGGTGCAATCTAAGGACACTTCATTGTCGTAAACACTTTTAGTCTTCTACAACGGTAATAACGAAACCACAGTAGAACCACATTGAAATTTGAACACATCACAGTGCTTGTGATTGCATCTGAAACTGTTGCTCTACCTTTTACGTAGGATCGGTGCTGGAAAGAAATAATAAAAATAAATAAATAAAACTACCGACATTCTAAGCCAAAGCATTGTAGGGGAGGGGGGGGGGAGGCTTGAGATTGGGAAACTTCAGATAGCATATATTCCATATTCTACCAAAACTACTATATTTAAGACGAATGGTAGAAGCACGCTACACTCGCTTCAGTTATTAGAGGAACAATTTTTGTCTTATCAAAATGACGGTTAACATACAAGTGAGTACCGATGCTTCCTTCTTTATACTTTTGCTTCAGCATCCCAATCTCGGTTGCCTACGCTTGAGCTGGCGAATAAGAAACGTTGCCTGTTTCCATCCTGTGGATGAGAGAATTGTGGTTCTAACTGGTTGTCTGATTATTCTAAGCATACGCCAAACAGACGACTGCAAACGTAAATAATGGAGATTATGATGAGAGCTGTTTACATTTTTCACCAAGGCGCGTCTTAGTTAAAATTTTCTCATAATCACCAAAAGTGAGTTGGTTATATATTTAACGGTTGAGTTTATTTAAAATACAGTAATTAACTATCTAAACAGGCATTTATAGGCACCCTAAAAGTACTATCCATCTCCATATGTGTGTGAAAGAAATCTGTAACACGAAAGCGTATATGCTTCTGATCAAACAAACGGTATAGGCTTCTAGGCAAACATTTAGGTTTTATGTACAACATTAATTTAGTGTTTGATTATTCTAGCCGTGAATTGTATGAAAAGAGAACGAGTATAGAAGTGTATGTGAGATTCCGGAAGAAGGAGAGTGCTCAAAAGGCATTAATTGCAAACGGTGAAGTTTTTGAAGGCCACCATTTGCGAGTTGATTTGGCGACCAACAAGAATCACGGTACAGGAAAAGCCATATTCGTGGGAAATTTGCCATTTGGTAAGTGCCTGTCAATCTTTCTTATTATTTGATTACTCTGATTACTTGCTCTTGCATACTTGACGCACTTGGACTTCGGAAAACAACATGATACGAAAAAAAAAAAAAAAAAAAAAAAAAAAAAACTACACTTCTAATCCTTGCAGTAAGGTATGGTATTTTAGATAAGTTTTCCTTTTGTCCGTCATAAATTTAGCAATACTGGTATTAGAGAAAATCTAATTGTCTCACTTAACTATTTTCTTTCAAAAGGACGCTGTCATATTCAGTGGATGCTGGGAAATTTCACTCCTTTTTCACGGCAACCAATTTGGCTTAAACTATTATCAAAGTTTGACGACTGGAAACTGTGTACTATAGCGGTAAAGAAAGCATACGGTACATAAACTTTTCCGCAATATGTACTTCCATTAGATACTTCTAAATAATAATAATAATAATAAAATGCTTCTTCTACACAGTGATGCAGTTTGGTGTATTATTATTAGCAGTAGTAGTAGTAGTAGTACTAGTAGTGTTATTTGTCAAATAACTGATTGTGTTTCAAGTCTGCAATAGAATTATCTTTCAGTTTAACGTCCTACGATTATGCCTTAAAGCTAAAGGAGACGAATGATTAACGTAAAGGAATAAAGATGGAAAAATTGGTGAAATGAGAGTGTGGGAGAAAGAGTACCCCATGGACACTATGTTGTTCACCACAAACTTACTTGGCCGGGTATTTGCAGTATAATTATAATAGCGATAGTGCATTTATAGGATTTTTAAAAATTTATTTTATACAGAAATTACGATTCTTTTTAGTATTCATTTGTAGACAGTTATTTTAGCATCGGTATTTCGGATTCTGTAATCGAGTATCTCTCTTCAGAACCGGACATCAGCTTAAGTCATGTTTTGCAATAAGTTCATGTGCTCATTGTATCAATATATTTGGAAGTATTGAAATTACGTAACACAATGTATCAATACGCATTAGTAGTAGAGATTCCCAGCTAACATGAAAGCATCACCATTTTATATTTAAACATCCAAAATTACAAACGTATGCACAAAAGTTTAGTGCACTAAAGTACTAACAAATACCTGTTTATTTTCCTTGTATTATAATGTATTTCAACTATTAGGTTCTTCTATGAGTATAGGTGTAACAGAGTCCACATCACTAATAAGGTGAAATCATTGTAGGTTCAGTATAGCCATATCAAATTGTTATTGGTGTTAGTGTATTCGGTGATTTTCTATATGTACCAGATTTCGTATGCCAAATGGAATAATATGTTTTTTTTTTTTTTTTTTTTTTATTCTAATATTTGTGTGGATAGAGACAATGACAGTCCGGGATTCTAGCCCTTCACTTAATTTATTTTACAAAATATTACAAAAAAGTATTTGTGTCTACAAATTTAATATCTTAGATCTTCCTTATGACCAGAGAAGTGAAGGAAGGAAATGTTTTATACAGGGACCCCTTTAGCTCATAGCAGCCTCCCGGATGTCTTTCAGCGACTACAGGATATAGTCCTTTTGGTAACCTCCTTAGCTCATGGCAGCCTCGTGAGGTACAGTTTGTGATTAGGAATCCCCTTCATTCAAAGCCAACCCCCAGGGGTTTAGGCAGGGTAGTGCTCCTTTGTCCAAGGGTGACCTCCAGAGCAGGTATGGATTAGCGATCAATAGTCATCTGATGCCACCGTCTTCTTTGGGTCCACTTCTATAGGCCATTTCTGGGTGGCTCGTTCCTCTTCGGTTCCCATCGTGCTGTTCCTCGTGTCTTCCTGGTTTTGTGTATCGTGTGCTGCACTGATGCTTATAAACGATAGCACGTATTGCTTGAATAACATGTGCTCACGCTGTAAGGTAGGGATCATTACAGTATATATGGTTATAATTGGTCTTATTTTTATTGATAATATTAGTAATGATGTTAATCTATTCTATGTCTAAATTACCCTTTTCAGTGTTTCGTTTTGAATTTTTGTTCTAATATTATGTACCTTTAATCTCCATTTCATCCCCTTCATTTTTAAGACTACTTCTGAACTACAACGGCTGATATCTCCTCCCTGTACGGAGGTAAGTATACTCATCACTTCATACAAACCAAATTTTTTGTTCTTTTTTTACAATAAAGCTCAACTTTTCGTCAATAGTGAAATTGTGTTGTAAAATAAATAACTAAAACGGAGATAAAAACAAAAATTAAATTCCGTATTTTTTACTTTCAGACGCAGAGGATGAGGACTTATGGAAGCTTTTCAGCGACTGTGGAGATATAGAGTCCGTGAGAGTGGTTCGGAATAGTTTTACGAACGCAGGAAAAGGAATTGGATATGTTAATTTCAAAGTACGTATAATTTTACTTCTTATCTGTGAAGCCAGTACAATTAGATTAAAGCTTGACCTTGGTTTGTATAGTATAACCGTTTACTTTGCTTAGTGATGTCGAATGGTTTAGCTCATCTACGTTTCCGCTTGTTCCAGGATTCGTTTCCACGGCTGTCTACAAAGCGGTAAATAGAGGCTAGAGAGTTGATGTGCAAACCACATATTACTCAGCGAAAATCAAGCTGTTTGCCTATAGCCTTTCTTAACGTTAGGAAGTGATTTATTATATTATGAAATATTTCAATCGAATAAAAAGAAACTCATTTGGTTGTTGGATTGGAGTTTACGAGTGTGATTCAGAAAGTAATGCCTCCAAGGTGATGATACCTTTATTTGTGTTTGGCAGATAACACCGATATATTATCATTTTGGCATAATTTTTCAACAAAGTCCCCATTACGGGCAACACACTTGTGCCAACGCGGAACAAGATTTTTTTATGCCGTCGGCGAAGAAGTCTGGTGGCTGCTGGCGACACCATTGCTGAACTGCGGCTTCCACCTCCGCGTCACAACTGTAGCGTTGGCTCTTGAGGTGATTCTTAAAGAAGAGTCAAAAGTCGCAGGGCGCAATATCTGGACTATAGACAGGATGAGACACAATATGAACAATACTTTTTTTTTTTTTTTTTTTTTTTTTTTTGCGGAGGAGAGGACGTATGATGGTACTATATCGACTGACGCTTCGTTTCCAGACGTAATAGTGTATCCATGACTCGTCGCCGGCGATGAATGCTCCTGAGTGCACAACCTTCCGCAGTCAGAAATTCAATGACAGCCTGCTATTTCAACCGGACGTCACCAATGGATGCCCTGGATTGCTCCATTACTCTGGATCGAGAAGAAATAGGAAGGGGAGGTAACGAGAAGAGATAGGAAAGTGAAACAAGTTATGTTCTATAGCTTAAACATCTGTACATTAATGATAAACAGTTCAGAATGTTTCCAGTACTATTCGCCAAGTAGTGGACTTGGGAGCATTACCTTCTGAATCACTCGTATTATCCCTTTCAGCACCGAAGCTATATAAGACGTGAACTTATAGTTTAGTATGGAATCTGAAACACCGTAATACGTTCAAATTGCAAGGCTCTGCAATCGGCAATCGACGCGCGACCCCGTGCACCAATACCTTTTAAATAACCAAGTAGCTATCACGTATGGTTTTGGGTTCGGCGCGCAAGGAGAATACTTCCTAGTTCGTACACTCACTTTACGCAATGAATATGGATCTAGTCTGAAAAAGACCATCTATCGGTAAATTTTAATCAATCAATCAACGGATGATTTAAATCCGTTGTCAGCAGCGAAACTATGTAGGACGAGACCAACAATTCGAAGACTTAACAGGAATCGAAGCCGGGACCTCTTGCACAAAACACACATTCTTGCAACTAGATTAAGGAAGAGGGCTTGTCAATGAATCGAGTAGAAAGTAGTAATTAATTGTATTAGCACAGTTCTTTAACAATATTAGGTTAGCAGCAAAATGCATTTGCCATGGATGAGATAAGAGGAAAGGGAAGTGCTTTTTATGTATTAGTTTCCAAGTAGAAGATGGCTTTTATATCCAAATTTGGATCTTTTTTGTTATTTTGAAAATGTGCCAAAGAAAAAACATTTTGATAATTATGGTAGCAGTATAATAATTTCACTTATTGTTTGATCTCTTCTTTTACTCTGCCTGTTGGAGCATGTAAGTTCAGGTAAATATATTGTATGAAAGTAACGTATGTAGTTTTTTGCTACCAATTTGAATGAGATAGAGTGTAACTAAAATTGGTTAGACCTAAAAGAAGTACAGGTTGTTCGCTGTATATCAGACCATTTTCGATTCGGTGCTGCCACCTGGCATATCATGTTGGAACTATGGGTTTGCTGGCCGGAGCAGTGTTGAGTCTGACTTTGTAGATGCGTGAGTGTTATCAAATTCCGCCGAAAACCAACCGGAAGGGGTACGTAATGGCCCTTTGTCATGCTAAGTTTTCATACGTACGCATTGTGAAACAGTGTCGGGAGAATGGGTTAACACTCCGGATGATGACTGCGGAACTTATTGAGGCTCCCCTTGCGAATCATTCACCCACGAAAACCACTAGGAGAAAGCTGCGAGCAAAGTGATACCCATAGTGCTAAGGGAGATCAGTCGATTGGCGTGCCAAGAAAATCCCCCGACTCATCGGAATATGGGCCACAGATTCCAGCTCGCACCGTCAACTGTGAACAAAAGAATCACAAGCGCCTTAGGCTGAACTGTGTGCGGAAGGCTAGTGTACACCATGTACTACCTCGTCACTTTGCCGAACGTAAAAACTGTAGAAAACTATGAAAAATACCTAGCGGGTTCCAAATGGAAGAAAGTTGTCAATTGATGAATCATGTGTCAATCTCATTACTGGTTGTCACATTCGGGCGATCACATGCTGTAACATTGACGACAAGGGGCGCAGCATCTTTATTCGTCAGTGCAGGAAAAGCTTCCCTCGTTGCTTTATGGCTACGGGATTCGGATATATGGGTAAGTTGATGATACACAAGGTGGACAAAAACGTGAAGGTAAATGCAAGATATTTCCAAGAATCCATTCTGGTCTGGTCGGTCGGAGAGACATCTTACAGTTGTATGGAATGGACGTCTTCAACATCTCCGCCCGCGCACCCTGGATGGTCTATAGAGAGTTTGCAGGAAGGAGTGAGACAATTCCCGTGTTTGTCCTGCATCGGAGATTGCAGCAATGGAAACTGCGATGCCGTGTGATAGTCCACAGTGTTGGGGGTCCAATAGAACATGATCGGTGGTGGCGGTGCGGTATCTCTTAAGGTGAGTACCCGACAAAAATGGTGGGATATAAAGCGAGCAACCTTCTGTGATTACAAATTTTTTTTTTTTTTTTTTTATTTATGGTATACAGTTTTATCTTGATGCCATTACTTATAATGCTAATGATTGTTACATTCAACAGAATGCGGCTGCAGTCGAATCGGCATTAAAAATGAACAAAAAATTTAAAGATCGGGAGTTAGTAATCCAAAAAGCGGTAAGGAAATCAAAACGGAGATCGAATCGAAGTTTTGGAAACCGAGGAAGACGCTCTTCTTCTTCTTCTTCTGGTCGAGGGAGGTTCACACCAAGGAAGGACAAGAGTCCTAATTTTCGTAGACAAGGAAGGCCCACAGCAAAGAAGAACGATGGATCATAGAAATTTCCAAGCAAGGCAACGGGATAAAGAGAAAGAAAGTAAGTGGTGTGGTTTAAATATGGCTGTTGTATTATTATTGCAAGTAATACTGTTATCTGCGTAAAGAATATATGTATAACCGTTCGCAAAAGACAAACATCAGTAGATAGGATCTGGTAGTTAATGCTGTATTTTACTATATATAAAGGGTATTACAATATTTTGGGAGCAGATTCCTTACACCAAAATAAGAAAAAATGTTCATATAAACCTGTGCTCAAAAGTGGATAGTTTCGTCATTTATAGGGTGCTGAAAACGTGAAACAAGTGAACTTTTCAAGTTCATAGCTGCACTACTGTGGGACCTATCGTAGTCGGGTCAAGACATCACTAAGTAACTGGTATGTGAACTATTCAAATATCCATGTTTAAGAATGCTCGAGTACTTGCACAACAATTTTTTAGAGAGGTAGTTGGAGAGTGATCAAGTACTCCCAAACAACCTCTCTAAAAATGATTGTGCAAGTACCCGAGGTTCTGAAAGACGGATATTTGGATAGTTGACATACTAGTTCCTCAGTGATGTCTTGACCCGACTTCAGTCAGTCCTATAGTAGTGGACCTGTGGACCTTTTAAAGTTCATTTTCTGAGTTTTCGGTACCATGTAACTACAAAACTATGTTCTTGCGACCACAGTCCATATAAACTTTTTTCTTATTTTGATGTGAGTACTCTATTCCCAAACTATTGTGACGAATTTTTGTAACACCCTGTATATACACTATATAAATACAGTAACTATTTTTTTCTAGCAAAATAAAAGAACTATCCGTTATTATTGGAACGAAGGACGAACATTTTAGCACTTAAAAATGTTTGTTTTTTCGAGTTTCTCAAAAACTACGCATGATAATTTATCTTCTAATATGGCATTATGTTTAACTTGATGCGATCTATCAATTTATGTATATGCCTTAGATTTGTAGAATATTTTAGCTAAACGAACATTAAAATTTGAGTTAACCCTGATTTTGGGCTATATCTCATCAACCAAAGCACTTAAAAAGTTTGTTTTTTCATGATAATTTATCCTTTAATATGTTTAACTTGATTCGATCTATCAACTTATGTATATGCCTTAGCTTTGTAGAATATTTTAGTTAAACGGACATTAACATTTGAGTTAACCCTGATTTTGGGCTATATCTCATCAACCAAAGCACTTAAAAAGTTTGTTTTTTCATGATAATTTATCCTTTAATATGTTTAACTTGATGCGATCTATCAACTTATGTATATGCCTTAGCTTTGTAGAATATTTTAGTTAAACGGACATTAACATTTGAGTTAACCCTGATTTTGGGCTATATCTCATCAACCAAAGCACTTAAAAAGTTTGTTTTTTCATGATAATTTATCCTTTAATATGTTTAACTTGATGCGATCTATCAACTTATGTATATGCCTTAGCTTTGTAGAATATTTTAGTTAAACGGACATTAACATTTGAGTTAACCCTGATTTTGGGCTATATCTCATCAACCAAAGCACTTAAAAAGTTTGTTTTTTCATGATAATTTATCCTTTAATATGTTTAACTTGATGCGATCTATCAACTTATGTATATGCCTTAGCTTTGTAGAATATTTTAGTTAAACGGACATTAACATTTGAGTTAACCCTGATTTTGGGCTATATCTCATCAACCAAAGCACTTAAAAAGTTTGTTTTTTCATGATAATTTATCCTTTAATATGTTTAACTTGATGCGATCTATCAACTTATGTATATGCCTTAGCTTTGTAGAATATTTTAGTTAAACGGACATTAACATTTGAGTTAACCCTGATTTTGGGCTATATCTCATCAACCAAAGCACTTAAAAAGTTTGTTTTTTCATGATAATTTATCCTTTAATATGTTTAACTTGATGCGATCTATCAACTTATGTATATGCCTTAGCTTTGTAGAATATTTTAGTTAAACGGACATTAACATTTGAGTTAACCCTGATTTTGGGCTATATCTCATCAACCAAAGCACTTAAAAAGTTTGTTTTTTCATGATAATTTATCCTTTAATATGTTTAACTTGATTCGATCTATCAACTTATGTATATGCCTTAGCTTTGTAGAATATTTTAGTTAAACGGACATTAACATTTGAGTTAACCCTGATTTTGGGCTATATCTCATCAACCAAAGCACTTAAAAAGTTTGTTTTTTCATGATAATTTATCCTTTAATATGTTTAACTTGATGCGATCTATCAACTTATGTATATGCCTTAGCTTTGTAGAATATTTTAGTTAAACGGACATTAACATTTGAGTTAACCCTGATTTTGGGCTATATCTCATCAACCAAAGCACTTAAAAAGTTTGTTTTTTCATGATAATTTATCCTTTAATATGTTTAACTTGATGCGATCTATCAACTTATGTATATGCCTTAGCTTTGTAGAATATTTTAGTTAAACGGACATTAACATTTGAGTTAACCCTGATTTTGGGCTATATCTCATCAACCAAAGCACTTAAAAAGTTTGTTTTTTCATGATAATTTATCCTTTAATATGTTTAACTTGATGCGATCTATCAACTTATGTATATGCCTTAGCTTTGTAGAATATTTTAGTTAAACGGACATTAACATTTGAGTTAACCCTGATTTTGGGCTATATCTCATCAACCAAAGCACTTAAAAAGTTTGTTTTTTCATGATAATTTATCCTTTAATATGTTTAACTTGATGCGATCTATCAACTTATGTATATGCCTTAGCTTTGTAGAATATTTTAGTTAAACGGACATTAACATTTGAGTTAACCCTGATTTTGGGCTATATCTCATCAACCAAAGCACTTAAAAAGTTTGTTTTTTCATGATAATTTATCCTTTAATATGTTTAACTTGATGCGATCTATCAACTTATGTATATGCCTTAGCTTTGTAGAATATTTTAGTTAAACGGACATTAACATTTGAGTTAACCCTGATTTTGGGCTATATCTCATCAACCAAAGCACTTAAAAAGTTTGTTTTTTCATGATAATTTATCCTTTAATATGTTTAACTTGATGCGATCTATCAACTTATGTATATGCCTTAGCTTTGTAGAATATTTTAGTTAAACGGACATTAACATTTGAGTTAACCTTGATTTTGGGCTATATCTCATTAACCAAAGCACTTAAAAAGTTTGTTTTTTCGAGTTTCTCAGAAACTAGGCATGATAATTTATCCTCTAATATGGCATTGTGTTTACTTGATGCGGTCTATCAACTTATGTATATGCCTTAGCTTTGTAGAATATTTCAGTTAAGTGGAAATTAAAATTTGAGTTAACCCTGATTTTGGGCTATATCTCATTAACCATAATTTTGAGTATCTTTTAACTCCCAATATTTCCTTCTATTTTTCAAACATCGATCAGTTGTATTCTTGTTCCTATTTCTCGCTTTCGTTCCATCTTCCCTGGTATGGCGGTATGTAGAAGACAATTTCTTCTCAAGAAGTGTCCAATTCAGTCGGCCTTCCTACGAAGATGCTGGTTAAAAGCGTCCTCTTCTCGATCTTCCTCCAATACTACATTTTGAGGCTCTCTAAATATTTCTTCTCTAGCTTCCGTAATTACCAAGTTCAGGGTTGGCTGGTTTAAACCAAGGTGGTTTAAACCAGCTGGTTTTTTTTCAAAAAAACCAACTGGTTTAAACCAAAAGACAAAAAATGTTCGTAAAAGTGTAAGTGTTTGTAAAATCTTGATGAACACACATTTGTGGGTTATCACGTTTCACTCCCGTATATTATTCGTATTATATTCAGACCTAAATTCCCCATTCATTACTCAAAAAGATTATACTACAAAAGCAACTTTTTTTTTTTTACAAGTTTATAAATGTTTATTTTGTGATTTTTTGTAGTTGTTATTATTGTTATGTAATTGCAATCGAAGAAAAATTCTAAATACTGTTTCGTTTCAATGTTTACTATGGATAAAATACATTGAAAATGTCGTACTTTTTGTGTGTGTGTGGAGGGGGGGGGTGTCATACAGACCCCACAAGAGGCATTTAGTGAAATAAGTATCTTTGGTATCTATCTAGGTATAAATGAGTTTGAGCCAAAGTGGACTCAAATAATTCGTACCTTTATTCACTTTTCTTATTGATATGCAGATTAAGTCGGTATATTTCTTTAATTTGGACCAATAAAAGTCGTTGTTAACTAACTTGAACTAAATTAGTTCTTCTGTACTCCGTAGTACTTTGAAATTGTTCATATGTAATTCTGTGTAATGGTTTCACTTGCGCAACTGTTTATCTTTTTGTCCTTCTGAAATGACTCGTGACAGTTATATTAAGAAGCATGTAAAGATCAGTACAACGTATTTTTTTTTATCAGGATTCCTTCGTGAGTGAGTCGGCAGACGTATCTCATTTGTGGCCAATTAGTCCTGGTTCTGAGTTCAAATGGAGGACAATTTCTCTCGGATGTAACTCGAAAGCGGTTTTTATTCCGCTTTAAGCTTATGTGACCCCTTCCAGCATAACCCGGTTGTTCCATAATAAGATCAAGGCGAAACAAACTTATTTCTGTCCATATATGATATGTAGAGCAAATCATTTAAACCATAAAAACCTGGTTTAAACCAAAAAAAAACCTGGTTTAAACCAAAAAAACCTGGTTTAAACCAAAAAAACCGTTTTTTTTTGTTTTTTTAAATAAAAACCATGGTTTTTGCCAACCCTGACCAAGTTTCAGAACCATACAGTCCAATCTTCATACGAGGGCCATCCGGAAAGTGATACCCGTTTGTGCAATAAAGACATAGTAGTACATATTAACAAATATACACATTTTTATTGGAAAGAGCATACTTTACACTATTTCTCCACATAATCACCAAGCAAATTGAGGCATTTGTCATACCGTGTGACGAGTTTTTGTATTCCAGCGTCATAGTCCTCCGCCGCCAGCGTGTTGAGATACGTAGTCACGCCTCGTTTAAGTTCATCTCTGTCAAATCTTTTTCCCGCCAGAAAGTCTTTAAGCTTCGTAAAGAGATGAAAATCCGAAGGGGTCAAGTCCGGGCTAAACGGTGAATGGTCGAAGGTTTCCCACTTGAATTGCTGCAGAAGTTGTTGTGTTTTCGCAGCTGCATGGGGCCTGACATTGTCATGAAGGAGAATGACGCCTGTAGACAACAGACCTCGCCGTCGATTTTGTATTGCCCGCCGTAATTTCTTTAATGTTTCACAATACGCATTAGCATTAATTGTATCTCCATGGGCCATAAAATCAATGAGCAGTACACCTCGTCGATCCCAGAATATGGTTGCCATGAGTTTCCTGGTGGACGGAACTGTCTTGATTTTTTTTTTTTTGGTTTGGTTGGTGAATGAGTGTGGTGCCACTCCATGGACTGTCGTTTACTCTCAGGTAATGCATAACAAACCCATGTTTCGTCCCCTGTAATGATGCGATTCAGGAAAGAGTCTCCTTCATCGGAATAACGTCCCAGAAACGTCAGTGCTGCAGACATACGCTTGGTTTTGTGCTCATCTGTGAGCATGCGAGGGACCCACCTTGCACAGATTTTTGAATAATGCAGATGGTCTTTGACAATTTCATGAACAATTGTTCGAGACACATTAGGAAAATGTACACAGAGTTCATCAATTGTGATGCGCTGATCGTTCCTCACGCATTCATCTACTGACCTCAGCAGTTCGTCTGTAATGACAGATGGTCTCTCTGAACGCTCCTCGTCGTGTGTACTCCCTCTCCCCAGTTGGGGTCCCGGGTTCGATCCCAGCCTCCGCCAAGTGCTCGTGGGTTTTCTCGGGGTTCTCCCGTTTCCTCACACTTTCTTCATTCCACCATTTCACTCATCTCTCATCATCACCGTCTCCTTTAGCCTAACCGGCATAACCGTGGGACGTAAAACTCAAAGATTTCATTTCATTTCATTTTCCCTCTCCCCAGGTTGAAGTTGCGACACCAGCGCCGAACAGACGACTCGTCGATCACATTTTCTCCATACACCTTCTTTAATTGGCGATGAATTTCAAAGGTCGAACGTTTCGTGCATTAAGAAATTTAATCACGGCCCTCACTTCGCAACTGGCGGGGTTCTCAATTCGTTTAATCATTATAAACGAGCACAGACACAACACAGGCACTGCTAGCGTCACGCAACCTCGCACAGAGCAGGCAGACAAGCCACTGACGCGGTCTGATTTTGCCCAGCGGCTCCCCGAGTCATCAGCGCTTCATGCGTCGCTAACGGGTACCACCTTCCGGATGGCCCTCGTATATGAGAACTCGACCAACTTTTTCCTTACTCCAGCATTAAGCCAGCTAGTTAAGAATGATCTTTTCTTGTTGAATGCTTCTTTGGCTATGGCAATTCTTGACCTGATATTTTTGGTGCAGTAAGCATCTCTTCTCAAAATACTTCCCAAATACTTGGAAGTTATCGACCTCTTCAAGTACTCCTTGTTCTTCTTTGACCCGTAACGACGCGTTTTCACGCGACATTCTCATGACTTTCGATTTTTCGATGTTGATTTCCATTCCATATAGTTTTCCAGTGTCAAGTATTTTGACAATCATTTCCTGTAGTCCTTCGGTTCTAGCTATAATAACGGTATCATCTGCATACCTGATCTTGTTTATGATATGCCCTCCAATCATGATATCTCCAATTCCCATTAAACGTTCACATCCTTGTCTGTGACTCCTCTTCCAGTCTCCACACTATTGGTTTCTACTTCATTCAAGCGCAATTGTACTAAAGTCTGTTCCAGGCAACCTGATAGGAAACTCCCCTACCTCCCTCCACTTACAACTCCAGAAGGCGAAAGCAAATCGCTGACCTTCATAGGGAGGGTAGCTTTTCTAATAAACAAAATCGTGTAAACTCTTAAATTCGTCCGTCAATTCGCTCGCGTCTAATGTTGAGAAAGCACTGCTGTTCCTTTTAGCTATTAACCCCGAGTAACAATCAACTACTGTTTTTAATTTTTATCCTGTAGAAAATTTACCCTACTGTAAAACATGTTCTTGTCTTAATAAATATCGAAAACATTAAAATTAATAGGAGCTCAATCTGTTTAATTTTGTATGAATGTGAAAGTTGATCCCTAACACGAATACCAGAACGGGAACTGCGGGGTTTCGAAACTAAAATGTTGGATACAAGAGCATACAAATATTTGGAGTAAAAGAGGCATACATTCAGGTGAATGAAAACGCTATACAAGCTTTTATTTCATAACTACAGGTTACCGAATAGAAATAGTTAAGTTAATATGTATAAGATAAGCATAACACGTTGCTTGTATGGGAAATAAGCACTAAGTCACCAAGTCCTATTCAAAAAGTCTAGAAGAAAGAGACTATTAGGTGGCCTTTCGGCTTCAGGACAGTTTAAAGCGAATCTTTCAAGGATGCTTGATAACAAACATGGTACATTGACATGAGCCTTTGAGCCCTAAGGCAAAGTGTTCGTTATTCTTGTATAATTGAACAAACTCGTATTCATCGTTACTCTTTTTTTTTTTTTTTTTTTTCTTATACAATAATCAACTCTTGTTACAACATTAGACTATTCTGCACGCTTGGAGCCGCTGTGGCTCAGTGGTATAATTTTTACTTGTGATGCATGGGGTCCCTGGTTCGATCCCAGCTCGCACCAAGTGAACTTTGTGGTGGAGAAACACCGCGTGCGTTGGTTTTCTCCCATGCTGTTCATTCCACCATTTCTTTCATTTCTCATAATCACCATCTCCTTTAGCCTAGCCGGCATAACTGTGGGACGTAAAACTCAAAGATTTCATTTCATTTCATTTTATATTTGCACGCCATAATCGTCTCTCTCTTGCAACTTAATTATTGCAATGATTATTCCTATTAATGGAGACCGATAATATTTTTAAGACAATAAAATGTCATTTTCCCCTCTTCTGCAAGAGAGGCTCAGCACACAAAATTAATATTGGAACACTATTATCAGTGTATTTTTTTTTTTTTTTTTAATGTAAGAACATCTGTTAATAAGAGAGGAAAAGAGAAGTTTTTTAGCATTTCAGTTCTATTGGTATCATCTTAACGCTCTGATAATTTAACAATACATATTGTACTTTATTTTCGATTTTACACCGTATGCGTGGGTTTTCTCGAGTTCTCCCGTTTCCTCCCACTTTCTTCATTCCACCGTTTCATTTCTCATCATCACTGTGTTCTTTAGCCTAGGCAGCATAATCGTGGTACATAAAACGTATAAAGATTTCATTTTCGGTTTTCGATGAAATTATTGTATTAATAAGTAAGCACCCATTCAATTACCAACCCTGCCATCCGTTGCTATTCCAACATTGTCTCAACCCGACTGCCAAGAAGGAAAATATCCGTGCTAGGGGTCCCGAGTTCGATCCGAGCCCCCGCCAAGTGAACTTTGTGGTGGACAAACACCGTGTGCGTACGTTTTCTCGGGGTTCTCCCGTTTCCTCCCACTTTCTTCATTCCGCCATTTCATTCATTACTCATCATCACCGTCTCCTTTAGCCTAACCGGCATAACAGTGGGACGTAAAACTCAAAAGATTTTTCAAAAGAAGGAAAATAAAGAACACAACTGTTCAATAAAATTTCCATTATAATAACACGTGTTACTTACTTCACCAGTACAGGCAAATGTAATTAAGTGTTTTAAAATACGTCGCGTTATTATGAAAGTTATAACTTATTATTTAGACATATTTAGATACACACTATACTTCCGAGTGCGGAAGCTGATGGTGGAAGACGGAACACCAACATTCACCTGTACTTGAGCGTGGTGGTGGTGGTGGGGGGGAAACTTCTTTTTCCTATCAGGTTACGTGAAACAGATTATAGTTGTCCCACATACAGTTTGCGATTGAGTCGTCGGTCTCTTAAGCTGAACCCGATTTCTTTAATTATCTTCAGAATTTTGGTCGATTCGACCCGGTCGAAAATGTTTTGCCAGTCGGTGAAGCACAAACTCTTTCTTTATGTCGAGAACTCATACTGATATAATTCTCATCAATTCAATAAGCTTCTCTGGTGCCTTTGTCTTTCCGGAATCCAAATTGATCTTCTTCCAGCATCTCTTCTATCTTACTTTCCAGCCACTGGTTCAGCGAAATAATCTTTCGAGTGTGTGAAATAAGGCTAATGGTTCTGTGATCGCTGTGCTGCTTTGCTTGCATATTCTTGAGTAATGCAAACATTGTAACATCTAGAAAATCCCTTGGCCATTCTCCACTCAAATAGGTCTTGTACAGTCCGCAGCAAAAAACCTACAACATGAGCATGTACGTTTATTGTGAAATGACAATGTCTTTTGCTCCAAAATAAGTGTGCAGAGGAGGACGCCGAGGTTTCTCCTGGAGTGATTCATGCCACTTAGACGCTTTGTTGATTCCCTGCGCTGTTAGGCGTAGTTTCACAATAAACTTACATGGTCATGTTGCAGGTTTTTTGCTGCAGACTGTATATAAAGTGAAGTCAGTACTTTCATTGCATTATCTCTTAATCCCTTGAGTAAATCTAGTATGTTGTTGTCTGCAATGGCTTTCCTCCTTCTCATGTCTTTGATGGCTTGTATTATTTCACTTTTCAATATACTGGGGCCTTTTTCATCATCATCCACCTTTTCCTCTGCTTCGACCGCAATATCTTTGATGAATGATTATGAAGGACTTAGTAAAATGAGGAAGTGGGAGGAGACCGAGCATTGTTGTCCACCATAAACTTATACGGCCTGGGATCGAACCAGACCTCTCGCACTAGAAGTGAGTGCTGTACTATTGAGCTACCTCCTCAGCTGAAAGGCACTCGGCGGGGCCGGCAGGGCGTAACTATATAGCACACCTCCATATTTAATACCGTATAAATAGGTCGTTTTCTTCACATAATACGTGAATTGAAAATGAATGATACTCTGGAAATATTTCAAATAGACTTCCTAAAAATAACGTCAAAATTCAAATACCTGCAAAAGAATTCTAATACATTCAACCTTACGACAACGAAACGCTATTTGATCATTACTTGAAAGATTCAAATAAGGATAATAATAACGTTCCCAAAAATTCATTGGAAATATATATAACCATAAATGTCTCCGAAAAATATATATATGTATATTAAATTCACAGAAATAACTATAGAAGATTACGCTCAATACTATACAAAAGACACGAATATCTAAATTGAATAGCAAATACAAAAGCCAGCTTATTAAATAACTGGTCACTTCCAACATACCACATTTTTAACTTGTTGCGGTAGACGTCTGAATATTTTTAACTATTAATCTTAAAGCCACAATATAATCGTGCCTTACTAAATTCTATAATATTAGCGTATAAATCACAAGAAATATAACTTATCGTTAACACGGAATACAATTCGTTCACTTACTATAATTCTGAATTTAGATTAAGCCGCTTTCATACCCAGTCTAAAAATGGAGCTGGTGACTCCCTCTTCATTCGGTTCGAAGTCTAGTTAATTATTATTGCTTGTCGCGCTATTAGTCTAAACAGCGTTTTTCAGAAATATGACTTTTTTCAATTATCCTCAATTCATTACACGTGAGTAACTTATTTTTAAAATTTTTATTACCATTATTGGATTTTACATTTCCGGCCCATGAACATATTCGCCACTTTGTTTCCAAACTAATGTGTACCAGAATCTTAAACTTTATGATTTATGTATAGTATGTTGAAAATAAATAAATAAATAGCATTGAATAGTCCTGTATTTGTTATAGATGAACTAAATTATTTATATATAGTGGCGGATCCGGGGGATATGATCAAGGGAGGGGCTAAACCATAATTTGCCACTTTATCCAGTGTATACCTGAGCATCAAGCGGGGCTGTAGCCCCGCCCTTGATCTGCCAATATATATATATATACTTTAATTGAAACCTCTGTCAAACTAGAAAACTAAAATATAGTGCGTAAGATGGCAAGAGATGAGTACCTTTAAAAGATGATGAGTACCAGAATTTTTTTTTTTTTTAAAAAATAACTGTACCTGTATGCGTTCTATGTCTTGAGTGAAGTTCCCTTTAGATTTTAGAAAATCGGATTGAATTTGCTAGTTATGGGTAAGTGATGAACACCTCCATAATTTTTGAAGTTTCGCCATCGACGTCGAAAATGACATTTAAGAAAAAAAAATCCTAACGCAAAAACTGTATAGTCCCTTCAAGTCATTTATTACACTTTTTCATACGTTTTTCTTTCTTCTTTTCACTTTGTTAACCCTTGACCGTTTAAGGATAATTGGTGTGGTGCTGGAGGGAGATTATTATTTGTTGTAACAGATCGCCCGAAGGTAATATTCTTTAAACGTAATGAATTTTTGCTTTGTGTAAAACTTGTTAGTTTCACGAAATGTAATTTACGTGTATTGTTACTTTAATTCTGACAATATGCTTGAATTTTTCTTATCAGATGCTTAGTAATTATAGTTTACATGTGTTTACAGGATGAGAGATGAGTCGATAATGGGCCAGCTGACTAGAAACTTCATATCAGTGACGAGTATTATCAGCTCTCAGAAACATGCACCAAATTCGTATCGATGGCGACGTTTCGTTGATTGACTTGACTCATACTATCCATAGATTGACTTTGGAAAGCAACCTACTTGTGATCTAATAGGATTTTTTTTAAAAAAGAACGACATGTGTAAAGTTTTATTGTGCAGAAATATAAGACATAATTGTGTATAGCTTTGTTTTCTTATCTGCATGACCTTCTTTCTGTGTGTGGCATGTGATGTTAGTGTCGGCAAAAGATGTACCATACAAGGATGATTCATAAGTCTTGTAGTATTACTTATGGTTGTGTAACTATGTGAGAAATATTGCAAGGACTACTAAATTGGTTGAGACATTACAGAAACCTCTGCATAAAGGAAAAAGTTGGGTGGGTCGAAGAGCAGGAAAAGGAGTTTCAAAAATTAACCCTCTCGAGACAGGATCACTTTCGTACTTTCAGTTAATGAATTATAACTCAAAGACTACTCGATTGATATGGTTAAGACCTTGTGTTTAGAAGAAGGACGTGGCAAATTTATGACATAAGTTTGATTGCAGTGTTACCAACGGGAGGAAAATTATGAAGGGAAATGTAGGGATGAAAATTCACCAAAAAATCCCTAACCGAATTTTAAGATTTTTGGGAACTGGCCCCACTGCCACATGGGTTCAAGTCACCTGAAAAAATTCTTCGGTGTGTCAATAACATACAATCAAAACGGAAAGTCGTTGGCTGTCACACAAATACAGAAAAAAATATCTCACCGTACACACAAAAATTTTACACTTTTTGCCTCAGAAGCAAAAATCAACAGTTATGCAGGTGCTGCAGCTTCCCTAATTGTCTTATTGAAACTTTTTATGCTGCATTGTGTTGGCCAAACACAAGGCTTTCAGATACTGGTACGTTTGTTCCAATGTGGCCAACAAGAGGGAAAAGTGGGATATTTTCCAAATTTTTAACCAGAAATCAGGAATTAAAAATGTTCTGTGGCTGGGAACACTGTTACCAGACAAGCGCAAACTATCGTAAAATAAATTTTGGTATCCCTCTAAAATATACTAGAAGTATCGTGACTATATCCAATAAACCAAGCATGTCATTAAAAAAAAAAAAAAAAAAAAAAAAAAAATCTCATTCTACCTAAAAAAAATCTATCAATTAGAGAACAAGATCTACTGTAAACCTCAACTTACTTCCCCTAATTATCCTATTGAAACTTTCTATGGCGTGCTGTATAGGGCAGGGACGAAGCTTTCAGACACTGGTACGTTTGTTTCGGTGTAGCCAACAAGACTGAAAAAAGTTTTTGGAAAAAAGATTTTTTGCTTAAAATAGGGAATTAAAGTTTCTATGGCTGACGTATGTCTGGAAAACACTGCTAGCAGACGCAAACTATCTTAAAATAAACTTTGGTACACCACTAATAGGCCTATATCCTAAAAGTATCATGTCGATATCTAAGAGACGAAGCTTGTAATTGAAAAAATAGATTATGGTAGATAGAAAAAAAATCCCTCATGGTTTAGGACCTAAATTCGAATTGTTCCTGCGCCTCCTAATTACCCACTTGTAACGATCTATACTTGCTTTTGTTCAGTAAGGACTGATGTTCGACTGGCGTAAATTGACTTGCGTTCTTACGTATAGGTAGGGATTTACAAATAATTTTCAAAAATTAAAAAGTTTTGACCGAAAATAGGAAAATTTTAATTTTCCTAGTTAGTAACACGAATTGTGAGTTGTTCAAATTGATTTGGTATCCATGTAGAGTATATACATGACAAATTCTATGTAGATCTCTCTAAAACGAAGGAAGTTATACTGAAAAACTAAACAAGGAAATTAGAAATTCGAAGTCTCGAATTTTTGTCTTTGGACTCAAATTTTCCCGGTATCTTAATTAGTGTTCATACAGGAGAGGATTAAGTAAGTGTCACCACCGTTAGTGACACTGGCCACCCGATCTCGAAGGGGTTAAAAGCAGTGGCAGCCGGTGGATTGTGGTTTCGGGTGTTGCAGTACGAACGATCGGAGACAGAAGATATGAAATGGACTCATTGACTAATCAGCATAACTTTAGATGCAAATGCTACGTAACATGTGAAATTAAATAACATTCTGTTAAAAAAAATAATAATGTGGAACATTTTAACCGATTAGTCACCTTATTTAATTAGTAAGTTTATTCTTCTCTATTTGATTGGAGCAACTCTGCCTAATACATGCTGGTTGAACCCTAGTATTCTTATTGTCAGGTCTTTTCCGATGGAAAGCATAACCAATGGTGATAACCTTTCTTCGGACATTCAATTTCTTGAAAGTGTCAATTCTTTTTGATGTGAAAAAAAAAAAATCTTTTACTGACGCCATAGGTACAGTTAATGTTAATTTCAGAAGCTTTGTAGATTATTGTGAACAATTCATTCTAGCAAACTCAGTCCCTGACAGTGATCCGAATTCCTCTTCAGTGTAGACTGAAGAGAGTTCGTAGCAGAGATTAATGTTATAAAAAATGTACATTGAACACGCTTTATTCACAATTTATCTAGGAAAATTTTAAATAAATTGTGGAAATGTATCTAGTGCATACAACATTACTGCCATAAGATGTCCTGTAAATTTAAACCTTTTTTTTTTTTTCGAACACACTCCTGAATTGCACTTTGCTTGTTTTGTCTAAGCCTTAATTGTAAGTTTTTCCTCAGTTGAAAGCTGGGCAATTTTTCTTTGTAAGTTATTTACAGAAGTCATGGTATGCAATTCATTCATTATGTAGGTTATGTACAGAATTAAAGCGCACACAATAAAATTAGATCTAATAACTAATAACCAAAACAGCTGATACAAAAGAGATACTGGTATATGAATTGCGAATGTCACATATTCATATATAGGGCTGTCAACTGGCCGGCTTTTCATTGGCCTGGCCGGAAAAATTGCTGTTATTTTGATTAAAGCCAGTGACGGGTACAAACTTCTCACCAGCCCCTTTATAACCAGGTTTTTTTTCTTTTTTTTTCAAATTTGTATCTAGTTCGAAGTACAGATATTGAAAAGTAGTTGTCATTCTGTAAACTCAAAACTGTTACCTTTCACCATCTATCAACGATTAATATATTTTGTTCACCTGTTTAGAAACTTTTAGAGAGATGACAGGGACTGTATCAGGGAAAATTTGAAATTTACTTTCAAGGAATTTTATACATTTATTAAGAGTGGAAAAGGACTTCTTAAAGCAATTTCCTATAGTTGAAGTAGAGAGTATATGTTTAAAGAGTGAATTTCATTTTTCAAATCCAAAATTGTCACGTAAAGATTATTATACTTTTGTTCATCTGTTTCGATAATTTTAAAGAAATGATATTTACTGGTAAATACAATAAATTGATCAATGCCGATTGATCAATTTCAGTTTCTCATTTATAGCACAATGTATCTATTAAGCTTATTAGTGAATGTTTTAAGGACATACAGTATATATATGTGTTAATGCACTTTTGTTCACGATAGTACATTTCTTTTCCATGGATAGGTCCGAACAGAGATACTTCACGCTGACAGACCAATATCATAGAGAATTTTGAGGAAGTGCCTTTTTCTTATTTTACAGAGTTGGCAACCCTATTCATACATCAACACACACGCACATACATGTGCGTAAAAGAAAAAAACTACATTCCAAATCATCCGTCTTGGTTGTTACGCAATGCACGATGAACACAATATACTTCCACATGAGAGGAAACAATTTTTATCGATGTCATACGTTCTGGAAAGCAACCTTGTATCCCGCCAGATATAGGAACAACATGTTGACTGGGAGGGGCCCAAAGTATTTTAGGAAGGTCCAATACGTCTACGTAATAACGAACCTGTCTTATACAGTAAGTTTTACCCGAAAAGATTAGTAATTCTTAATTACTGTCACCTATATTTTTAGAAAAAATGATAGAACGATTATTTCTATAAGAAAAGAAAGAGTACAGATGAGACGTAAAATAAAATATTTAGCTCACATCAATCATTTCTCTGTTAAACAAGTATAGTTCGTTAAGAAAGTCTACAAATGCCAATCGAGTTTCGAAATTTTGGGGAGGTGGCTACGCCTCTGAGCATTGCTAACTAGTCCCAAATTTAATATGGCGTTTTATCAAGAGTATAAAATATACTTATTTTATAAAAGAAATATGTGTATACTATAATACTATCCACAGGGGGGGGGGATTCTGCATATTGACTTATTAATATTTGGTTCATAAATTACTGTAGAAGAAACCTTCATTATCTATATAAGCTAAGAATTTACTCTTAAATGCGGATCTACTTTCATTTGATTTCTGTTCTACTACATATTTTCTTTCTTATTTTGTAATTCTGCTATTACTTTTTTTAATTATCATTATATTGATTTGCTTCAGTATGGTCCTGTAATTTAAAAATATGAATGCATAAAAACAAATTCCATTTGTTAAGTGCTAGTGAAAGAAAATTTAGAAATCTTATTTAGCGTGAAAAACCTTCTCGTTCACTGGAAACGGTGCTGTGTTGCAGAAGCACTGCAACGACCAGTCCCTTTAACTTCTGAGATAGGGGAAAGGAGACTTAACATTTGCTCCAATTGCCGCGCTGAAGGAATATGGTCGTTGTATGCTCGCTGCAACACAATATAAATTAGAAACTCTGTGACGGATTATTTTTCCCTTTTTAAAACGGATTAACGAAACGGACAGTTACAGAAAAAAAAAAGTTATTTAAAGTATATTTGGGAGTATTAGAAAGTTTTTCTAAAAATACTTTGGTCGTTGCGCAACGCTGCAACACTAACATTAGCTACCACTGGTTAAAAGAAGTTTTGGGAAAGCCCCGTCTACATTGAAAGATAATCGTTCCTGTTGTTCCTTCTTCCTATTTCCTTCGTTATTCCACCTAATTCTGTAACCGCCGTGGAGTTATTTTCTCACCCTCAACATCCTCTTTGTGTCAAATCATTAAAACAAGGCCTGCATTAACCACAACACTAAACTCTTGCGGTATCGTTCTGACGCGTGATTAGTCTATACTAAGGAGTTCGACCAACATATGTTTTCTGCAGTAGTCAGGCCTTTAGTATAACGCTAATCACATATCTAAACTACTCTGCATCAGGCCCAATAGTTATAATTAATTTTTGCATAATTTGTATTGCGTTACACTCCTCAATCTTTGCGAAGGCTGGCACGGAGTAAGGCTCCAGTGATCTTTGTGATTAGAACTTTGACCTGTGACTGATCACCAACCACATTATGCAAAGTCGTTTTGACGTATGATTAGCATCATATTAAAGTCCTTTCTACATGAACTCAGGGAATTTTTGACACCCTCCTTGTGATAGGGAATATCACCCCCTGGCAAGACAGGTCGATACCCTCAAGAGGGTGTACAATTTTTTATGTTATTACTATCATCGGTGTCATAACTATAAAATATAGCCCAATAAATAATCTCTTGATGATACTCTTCTGGTATCTGGCATGAAACTCAACAATCTAAATATTAGCTTCAATAGCTTCCATCCGAGTTCTCAGACATAAATGGAAGATAAATTCTGGGTATTTGTATACGTTACATAGAGGCTTGCAAACTGATGGAGACCTTCGTTTGTACTGTTCCAGTTCAGTCTACTAAGGCAGAATGCATCAAAGAGACAATTATTCAAGAAATACATAAAATAGGGCTTAGTACTGCAAAACTGACTGCTGTGGCTTCTGATGGTGCTTCAAATTTCAGCGGTGAAAAACCGGAGTTCAGGCACGTCTCAAAGAAGATTTGCCTAGGTTGATTTTTGTTCTTTGCAGAAGCCAGCTTTTGAAACTGGCTTTGATAAGGGCGTGTGGAGCTACGAAAGATATCAAAAGGTTGTAAATGTAGTGAATAAGCTGTACACAGCATTTCATGGGAGTCACAAGCAGCTGAAAGTTCTGCAGGAAGTGGGATCTTCAATAGACGCTTTTTCTCACAAATTGGTGCAACCTGCTTTCACTAGGTGACTTTCGTATGAAGGTAGTGTTTGTGGTAATCAAACATTATGCTGTAATATGCATTGCATTAGAGCACATCAATGTTGATGCAGGAGACGTCATCAGATGCTGGTGGACTATTGCTGGAACTAAGAAACACATCGACAACTTTCACACTAGTACTCTTAAATATATTTTGCAGCCACTTGCGAAACCAAGCAAAAATCTGCAAATGTCAAGTGGAAATGACATGGTTACAGCGCTGAAGTTGGTAGAAGGTGTTATTGCACATTTGGAAGATATAACTTATGAAGGACTTTAGAGTATGCTGAAAGTGTTATAGGAAAGGCAAAATCTGGGGGTGTGAGATTGGAAGAAAACTTGAAACCTCAAGAACTCAAGGCCCTTCTCTCCAATTACACTAGTTAACAAATTTAAACTTTTTGTATGTTACATGAGAAAAATCACCTGATCTTAATGGAACTTTTTGCGCTGAATTCGAATATGCACTCGGTTTTTCTCCATCACGTACAGTTTTCCCGTAACAAAGGGATTTTCGGGAAATTCCCTCAAAAATTTCCCTTTTCAGATATTTTATTCCCCTAGCTCCTGTCCCCTTACATATAGTAACATAGAAATTATACCTAAGTATACCTTGATTTATATTTAATAAACCCTAAAAGTTTCGTAAAAATCGCTTTGTTCTTTCTAGAGAAATAAATATATTTGTATGTATACTGTGTGCACTGTTTATTGCACCTGATAGTAATGCTTTCAGATCTCCTGAGTTGGGGTAAAAACGATTTGCTTTATTACTACAAACACAGACATAAAAATGAATATTTACAATAGTCAACAACACACTTGTATTGCTCTCTGTAAATTAGAAACGAGTATAAAAATAGAATGTACTTCCAACGTATATTTTTTTTAAACATACAGTATATGTATATCTTAATACATATATATACAATTCTCCAAGTTTTTTCGTTTTGTTCATGAAATGGTTATCAATATTTGTTATCAAATGTAACAGAATGCAAAAGAAAGAAAGAATGGCATGTTCAATTTTCAAGCTATTTCTCAATGCAAGATAATGTGTGCGTATGTACGGATATAAATGGGTTGATGGCGGAGCTAGGAATTCCTTACGTTCCAGAAGAATGGAGGTTATTTATCGACGCGTCAAAGGTCAGCCTTAAAGCTGTCCTTTTACATAATGGAAATAAAAAAAACCTTCTATACCACTTGCGCACTCAGTGAAGATTAAGGAATCCTATGACACCATGTCAACTTTGCTAAATCTTATAAATTACAAGGACCATTGTTGGCAAATATGTTGTGATCTCAAGGTAGTTGGTATTTTATTAGGACTGCAGTGCGGTTACACGAAGTACCAATGTTTTTTGTGTTTATGGAATAGCCGAGCTGATGACAAACATTATGAAGTGAAGGAATGGGAACCTAGAGTGAATTACGTACCTGGAGAATGCAACGTCAAATACGCTCCTTTGGTAGATCCTAATAAGATATTACTACCGCCACTTCATATCAAGTTAGGACTTATGAAAAACTTTGTCAAAGCCATGGACACACCTGGTGAAGGTTTCAAGTATTTGCGAGATAAGTTCCCTAACCTGAGTGATGCTAAGATTTCAGCGGGAGTGTTTATTGGTCCCCAAATTAGGAAATTAATGCTTGATGATAGCTTTGACAGCAAGTTAAACAGTGCTGAGCTAGCTGCCTGGACAGCATTTAAGTGTGTTGTGCGCAACTTTCTGGGCAATAACAAAGCTGAGAGTTACACAGAAATCGTACAGGACATGATACAGAAATACAAAGAGTTGGGTTGTAGGATGTCTTTAAAAATCCACTTTTTGCACTCCCACCTCAGCTTCTTTCCTGCTAACCTAGGTGCTCTCAGCGACGAACAGGGGGAAAGATTCCACCAAGATATAATGGCAATGGAGAAAAGGTACCAGGGACGATGGGATCCTTCAATGATGGGGGACTATTGTTGGGGCTTGTTAGAGAATGCAACATTTCTTACAAAAGAAGGAAGTAGTGTACGTTTTTGTAACCCAATGGAAGTTTCATATATTGTGATAGTTTTGATTGTCTTTTCATGACCTTTTGGTACATTTGTATTATTGTTTATTGTAAATTGTCACACTTGTAAATTATATTGTATTATATTTTATATATGTGTTTATGGTAATAAAGCAAAACGTTTTACCTCAAATTAAGAGATCTGAAAGCATTACTATAAGGTGCAATAAACAGTACACACAGTATACATACAAACATATTTATTTCTCTAGAAAGAATAAAGCGATTATTACGAAACTTGAAGGGTTTGTTAAATATGAATCAAAGTATACTTAGGTATAATTTCTATGTTAGTATATGCAAGGGAACAAGATCTTGGGGTGTAAAATAAACGAAAAGGGAAATTTTTGAGGGATTTTCCCGAAAATCCCTCTGTTACGGGAAAATCGTATGTGATGGAGAAAAACCGAGTGCATATTCGAATTCAGCGCAAAAAGTTCCGGCCTATGTTTAGCAGAAGGGGTCCAGCTCTTTTTTTCTAAAAAATGTTACAATTTTGATAATTTCTGTTCACCTTCGGTTGGTTTAGCGTATAGTTGGTTAGTTTAAGTTAGGTTAGACTAGTTTAGGTTACGATAACTTAGTTTAGTTTATGTTACATTAGTGTAGGAGTCCCGCATAATTTTGCAAAAAAATGATAGAATTTTGCTTATTTCTACTAATATTACGTTAGTTTAGGTTAGCTTACGTTTATTTTAGGTGTGGTTAGATTTGGTTACGTTATGTTACTTGTAAGTACTTGCATCACTCATTTCTCCTGTAAATTTTGCGATTTTTACGTGCTTCTGGACCCCTTGTACTAAACATACCCCAAAGTTCCTTTAAGAACAGGTATTTCCTTTTATGTAACAAAACCTTTGTTAACTAGTGTTATAAATCAAACATTATCATCAACATGAAGGAAAGGATTGGTGATCCTCTCTAACAGCTGTTTCACTTCTATCATGTGCTCTGAAATGTGAAGCATTTGTAATGTTAATAAATCTGAACTGGAACTGGAGTATAAAATTTACAAAAGAGCTCTTGCAGGTCCTAACACCAGCATCCACCAAAAACTCTTGGATCTTACCTGTGAAGAAGGAAGAATTTTGTTCCCAACTCTGTCCGAAGTAGCAAGTGTTCTTCTATCACTTCCTGTGGGCACAGCAGAAGCAGTGCGTTCTTTTTCTACAATGAAGAGAGTATTATATTCAGAACGATGCCGACTAAGTTGCAGGGACGGATTCAGGGGTCGATCATGGCGATTGCTCCCCCAGAAGAGGAAATGTTCTATTTTATATTAAATAAAACCCATCCCAGAGTTTGGAGCTCTTAAAAGTAGCTCTAAGTTGCAGTATTACGACCCACCGCCCACCCGAAGTTCGTCCTGCATCCACCCCTGCTTAGTTGTGAACATGTAAACGATTTAATGAAAGTATTTATAGAAGGCCCCTATATTCCTTATATTTACTCCGGTTCTGAACAAGAAGAAGATGAAAGACTCTCACAGAAATGTGTAGATAGCTATTATGCATAAAGATACGTGAAGAACGAATGAACGTGGTGCAGCTTTGGGAGAACTAAAGATATGAATGAGGGCAAGTATAGGACCTATGTCTGTGTCAGCGTGAGAGTGAGAATAACAAAATGTGTTCATACAATAACAAATAAAAGTGAAAGGAAAGTATTGTTCTTTTCTCCTATTCATTACTAAAACAAATAATACAATTCTATGCCGTAGTTATGCTGTAATGTGTATGTAGTAATGTGGTATTTAACCGACTCAAAGCAGGAGCACAACAGAGGACCCGCAAGTTAGCGCAAGTTTCCGTCCGCAAGAGGGAGGGGCGTAAATGACAGGGGTGTGCGCGTAAATGAGGATAGTGCGAAAAAACGCTTGATGTTGCATTAAATCACATAGGTTAGAGAACATGTAATTGTTTCGCAGGTAAATATTTAGCAGAAGAAGTCCAGAAATACATAAAAATGCACTATTTACATAAAATGCAAGATACAAGTACTTACACCTAACCAAATATAACCTAAAGTAAATTAAACTAATCTGAACTAACTTAATAATAGAAATAAGTGAAATTCTATCTTTTTTCGAAAATTACGCTGGATCCCTACACTAATATAATGTAACATAAACTAATTAAAACTAACCTAATGTAAACAAAAACTACCAAAATTGTAACATTTTTTGACAAAAATGACTGGACTCCTCCTGCTGAACATTGTCAGTTTCGCATTCCTGAATTACATTACTGGTTTCCTACACAGAAAAAAAATCCTTCAGAATTTAATATCCTACATAATTCTCTTTCATATGCACTTTCTCATTTTAACTGTAAAACTATCTTTTTCATGATGAACTATTTATTCTTAATCAGTGCCTCAAAGTAACAGAAGTTACTGGAAAATTAACTGAATTAGACGAAATTTAAGCATCAGACTAGCAAATAGAATATAAATTGATACGTATTTAGTGAACAAGAAATAAAGCATGTAAACAAGAATTATTTGGAAATGGCAATAGAGGAGGAAAATGAGACAGGAGTAATTGTGAGTTAGTCATTCCATTCATTTCTACAACCTTATACATTATAGTTATTCGACAATGTACAACCACAAAACTAAACGCGTACGTTGAAGTAATCTAACAATTGAATCAAGATATATAAACAAATGAGCAAGATATTCATCCTTAAATGTGATCGTTTGTAGAGGTTGCAAAAGTTTCAGCAAAGTTATTTGACAAAATTATAATCAAAGAAAAGTTTGATACATTTGATGGAGAACTATGACGGTGTCTAATAGGCTTTAAGGAATCATTTAAAGCTAGGAAAGTGAAAGAAAAAATTTTCTTTATTTGAAGGAATATTCCTAATCTACACCAATTTTTGAAGGCCACCTGCGGTACTCAGCCTAATATTCTTTAATTTTATAGTTTTAGAAAACAGGATACTGCTAGTTTGCATTAAAAGAATTTCAACTACTTAACGCACATCGATCTTCATTTCTTTCTATGATGCAGTGTTGGATGGAAATAGAACAAGTCCTATTTTAGAACAGTTGTATCAAATGTTAAGCAACCCCAAAATTGCATACAACTTGGTATCGTGCGTATTCAAATTCCATTTTGTGAAATATTTCATAGAATATGTGATGGAATGTTTGTTCGTCTATAACAAGCTTAATGTATGTGATAGATTATAAGAGCCTTCTGTAAGTAGAGAATTTTTCTCTGTTGAAGGTAAATAAATAAATAAATAAATAACAGTTAATTTAGGTTCACCCCATTCCGTATTTAATAAATATCTTATAATTGTGAGAAACTACTGTGAATTAGGCCTTTTCGGTTCGTCTGTATCACATATTTTTATTATTTTCACAGTTTTGCTGCATATATATGTTTTAACGAATTCTCATCTTATAATCATAGATGAGAATTCTTCTACATAGATAAATTTTTAGTGCTTTGGTCGACATTGGTCTAGCTGCAACCGTAGTTAGAAGTTGATTATTTAATTTGGTCTTGAAGATAGAAATTAAAAAAATATCATGGTTTGAGCGTGCATTTATAGAGTCAGTTCAATTTTCATGGTAAGCAGACATGTAAACCATTCATACGTAGAATTTAATTTAATTTAAAATTTTCTCCTTGCGTGATACATGAAAATTTTAAGATTTGTAGCCTATAGAAATATGTGGCCGAAGCAGCAAAATTTTCTTTATGGTTTCTTAAGAAGAGGAAGAAGAAGAATTATATCGCATAGCTGTATTCAGTTGTTTGTGTGCATGTGTTTAATATTTTGTTGTGTATGGTCCTATTATATGGGATCATACTAAAGTTTAATTACTTCTTTCAAAGCTGGTCAAGTGTTGACAGACCACATTTTGCAAAATTACAGGCAAAATTCAATACTTAGTATCGAAAGACAAGGAACAAATATCTGCAAACGGCAGAATTAAATAGTAAGTATGAGCTGTATCTGATGTTTATTAGCGTAAGATCGTTACTAGTGCTTTACGACAGTTAAACGAATTGAGTGCATTGAAACATAACTATTAACTGCTATTTTCTGTGCAAATCAAATTTAGATACACCACTCGAAATAACTACTGAAACATAATTTTTTCACGAACTTCATCGTTAGTGTTCTCCAAAAGATTTGCGCTGGGCGACATGACAATACACCACTTCGCATAGGTGAAATTTAAAGAATAGTGAGGACTACAATTCTTTCATGATTGGCGTATAAACACATTGGTGCTGGTTTACTTTTGGCACACTACATTTTAAAAGATTTTCAGGTAAAATTGAATACTCTACAGAAAGAACAAATTTTTGCAGGCAATGGAGTAAAATAGAAAGTAATAATCCTGTATTTTCGTTTTATAAATGTAATGTTAATAGTGTAGAATCATTACAAGTGTTTTACAACTGGTAAAATAAGTGAATGCATGTGAAAGATGGTTATTAGGTACCTTTTCCACTTGGTGTTTTTCTTTACAGTGTACAGAAACTGTATTTTATGTTTACAATTGGAGCGCTACTAGTATGAAACCATAACTCGCATCATTGCCAAAAAACACTTCTTTTCACTACCCTTGCTTACGCGTACTCACCGTCGCTGACGCGCCTGCTCCCTTAGGACGCAGCCCTCCGCTATCGCTGGGGATCCCTAGATTCGCCCTACCCTGACTCAGATAACATTCGTGCTTTTAGTGGACGCGTAGCGCAGGTTTTTTAAATTTTTTATTTTGCACTGTGGTTTTTATGCTATATATGCGGGCCCATATTTGTACACAAATCGAAAATAATTATAATTTTCAACAATTACTTCTGATAGCTCCCTTGATTTTTATCTATAGCAAGTGAGATATTTTTATGTCACCCAACGCAAATTATTTACGGGACAATGAGAAGGAAATTAGAGAAAGAGTTATAATTTACAACAACCATTTCGAGTTGTGTGCGAAGAGTAATCTTGCATGTATATGCTATAAACGTTATAGTATAGAAGACAAATCAACCTGTGCTAGGTGGCAACAAAAGAGCATGAGTGCCATCTGACCGAGACATGACAATGCGAAGCCGGTGGACCTGCGCGCGCGGGGATTTGTCCGAAGGGAGCAAGCGCGTCGGTGATAGGGGGGGAGGAATTGCACGTAAGCAAAAGTTGGGACAGCACATGGGTTTTCACAGTGATACGAGTTGCTATGTACTTGTGATGGTTTCGCACTAGTAAGGCTACTCTTATAAATATAATAAAGCGCTTTCATACATGGTGCAGAAATATTCCGCCGGAGGAAAGTATTGTCTACTACAGTCATTTTCATATGCACTCCTTATTTTAACCATTATAAAGCACTTATAATGATTGTACACTAGTAGCCCTACACTTGTAAACATAAAATATTACTGTATTATTTAATAATGGCGCCTGCAGACATTTGTTACTTATATGAGAAGTGAGAACTTCACCTATTTTTGGATCAAAAGATCCAATATACGTATTTTATTTTATTTATTTATTTATTTTTTTTGTAGGCCTTGTATCTGGAGAATTACATATAGTGTAGCCAAACCCAAACTATCGGTTAACTCAATATGATTTACTTATTCCATAGGAAATACGATTTAGGGGACATTCAAAAATTTTGTGGCCCCTGATCCAGAAACTAATTACTGTACTGGCCAAGATCGCAATCTTTTGATTCATTTTTATTTTCTAAAATTATTGTTCTCAGAAACTTTCCTCGGGAAGGGAGAAACCTACCCAAATATTTCCAGTTTTGTAGTGAATAGAAGTCACCCATAAGGGTGTCAGTGAACTTTTTAATAGAATGTTTAATAGCTCTAGAAAGTAAGATCATTCATATATTTATGTCACAATACTGGCCTGAAAGTATTCCTGTGGTCACTCAATTTCTTGAAATGTTCAATATTCTAGCAAATTTTTCAAGTGTTCATCCTAAAGATGGTTTCAAAACTTACATCATGTCACGCAGTTAGCTGATTACATGTTTATTAGGCCCTACAGACTAGAAACCTTACCATAACATCTACCGGAAGACTTGGAAAGCATTGCCATTATGCAGGGTGTCTATCGGTCACGAAATCAGAAAACGGTCATGAAAGTCACGAAATTTAGCTTTTGGGTCACGATTTTTTTAAAAATTGTCCAAATGTAAGTACAGATTGGAACATTTTGTTCTATAAAACGTCAAAATCCGCCACCAAAAATGTCTATAGTCGGCTTTAGACTCTACCAAATCGCAATCAAAGTACGTTTCTATCGCATGGATGAAAATTCAGCCTAATTCGTACCCAAGTTTGCTCTTGAAAATGTTAGGAAATTTTATGATTTGGTAAAGAAAAGGTCACGAAATTTCATTTTGGAATTTTAGTAGACACCGTGTTATGGTTATCGCCAATGGATACACTCAAGGTTAAGATAAAGCACACTCAAGGTTTTTAAGGGTACAAATACTGGTAATTCAGTGAATCCCGAAAATAAGGAAAGAGACAATTCCAAATGGGTTACGTTTCTATTATTTCCTTGTTTGACTTCTAGAATGCTTAAAATTGTTCAAAAATACAACTTCAAAGTATATGCTAAAGCAGCCTGAGTCAGCACAAGAGTTACTTTGTTGATTAAAAAAGTTATTAAGTAGCTTTTAGCAAGTAATAAATGTTAAGTAATGAACCTTACATAGGCATGAGGAAAAGAAATATTATTACTGTGGGCACCGGCTCATTTAATTAAAAGGAACAGAAACTAACATCCTAAATTAAATGTTCCGGCCACCAACAAACACTCACAAGTGAAAATTCACCCTTTGTCCGTCAAGGTGGCAAACAGCAGGAATGCGCTTCCTCGTAACTTGCTCAAAAACACAGATAAACCAGCTGCAAGAAAACCTAACAAATGGCATGCGATAATAAGCTAAGTGGATCACTCAAGACTATTGAATTTTTAAAACACAATATTTATTTGGCTGAGGCCCAGTAAGTAGTAAGTATATTACAATATAAAGATTGATTAAATGTTCGCCCACAATTCTTTCAAAATAAAGACACTTATATCAAGCATGTAACCTACCCCTCCTTTCCCCTCTCTGTTACCTTGTTAACCACCAGTAGATTTCCCGATGAAAACCACTGGAGGCAAACTTCATCCGAAGATATTTTTTTTACCGTGTTACTTGCTCGCACAAGGAAACTAATTGGGGCAAAGAGAGAGAGGTAAAGTTTGGGGGAAAAGACGTAGAAGGCGAGTGTAATACTGATAATTAGTTCTTTAGTCATTCAACCTTAAATTATATATGTACGTATATATCTGGAACACAATACTTGCGATATCTCTAACATTTACGCACCTACGTCTCTCAGAATATAACTGACGATTAGTCACTAAAGAGTAATATATTATTATTATTAATTTTCTAAAAGAATACGAAAACTAATATTATTAATGAAGTTACTATTTACATTAACGTAAGATAACTAAAAAAATTAACGAATAGAATGAAATAAAGAAATAGCACAAACTTACCACACACATATACCGGGTGCACCATTTATAATGTCCCACCTTTATAACAGAGGAACTAAGAGAGTGAGAGAAGCGAAACTTTGCACAAAGCAACTACAGGAAGGGGGACATCTATCCATGTATTGGGTAACATCACTAGGTAAACAGTGTTGCCAACCCAATATAAAGTTATGATTTTTTAAATGGAATGACCTAAATTTAATACCATAATTCGAATCAGCAATGAAAACAAAGACGAAAGAGATGACACTCGCAGATCAGTGTTGCATACTTTTTGAGAAATATTGTAAAACATATGTCAAATTTAGACGCCTTTAACACACACAAGGAATGAAGTAGTAACTATTTGTGTACATTAAATGAAATACTGGGAAGAACTCTTTAAAATGACTTCAAGTTTAGAAGGATCAGTTAAACAGTGTTGCCACAACAGGAGAGAGAAAAATTGAGTTTGGAAATAGTGCAATAACTTGGAAAAAGTCCCTAGTACAGTATAGGTTTAAATGCATAGAGGAAATCAGTATGTCGTAAGGAGTATTGTCACGTTTATTTGAGATCGATAAGTCAAGTACTTAACAAGATATTCGGTACTCTGTAAAAGCTGAGAATTTTGTGCTGTACAAGATGGTAACGCTGTTTTAAAATTCCCTTTTTCCCTCAGCGTTGGAGAAATCGTGAAGAAATTATTAAAATGAAATTAAACATTAACCAATGGACATACAATGAAATAAAACCCATTTGAGTCCTTGAAGGGACTAATTAAACGTAATGTGAATATAAATTGTTGTTGAGTTAGTAATATCAATTCAAATTTTAACAGGATGGTAGAAATACGTTTACGAGACTTACCTAATAGCTATTTCGTGCAATGAATATACTTATTCTCGTGCAACTTTAGGGGAGTAATATGGAAACAATTCAATATTATCTGTAAATATTACCGACTTGTTATTATTTCTTTCTTAAACACGAATGAATGAAATAAGTAAGAGTGTTCCAATTGAAGCAATACAAAGGATCATTTGTGAGCACAATTTCTTTGGCTGTATTGTAGCTGTTTGGTGTAGCCAAGTGGTGTAATCAAGATAATTATTCACTTTCTTCGTTTGCACGTCTACGAGGATCATTCGGTAGCATTGTTCAAGAAATTGTTCATACAAGAAATGCAAGAAGTCATTATAACTGCTATGCCGATTATCACTAACAAAATGTTAAATATTGCTTTGCGTTGACGTAACCCATATCGGAATAGTTTCCTAAGTCTTTGGCATTACCCATCAGGTCACGAAACACATTTTTTTGTGTGGTATACTTTGTACAGATGAACTCTCACTTAGGAACTTAAAATTTTAAAGTCCTAAGCCCTAGTCCCTAAGTCCTAAGTCAATTAGCCCTAACTGACAATTTTTTATTAATTATTATTTTGCTACCATATTATAAATCGCTACAAAGGTTAGCTGTATGAGTTGTAGCCTATATGCACCAATGAAATAGGCATTTTTTTTCTGGAAATATCTAATTATATGTACCATAAAATTCGTGTATTTTTTAAATTTCTACTTCACACTTCACGTTATATTTTGTATTTGTCAGCTCATTTATTGAATGTATAGTTACAAATCATCGAATAAGTTTGAAACGCGCTACTGCCTTTCATGTGAAGCTCGACATAATGTTTTAAGTACATTTTTATGAAGATTTCTCGTGCAGCTTTACTTTTGCCGTACAACTCGAAATAATTGTTCAAAAATTACAATTCTTTACAAATTCCTTATTATTGTTTACTGAATGATTTGCGCTGGCCGACATGGAAACATGTCAAATGGAATAGTTGAATTTCAAGGGGACCATCATAATCAATTGCTGAAAAATTAAAATTCTTCTAGGATTTGCGTGTAAATACGGCGTCCGGATGTATGCGTGAAAACAGCAATGCAAAAAACAAGAAACAACCTTTGCTAGTAGGCACTAAAAAGCACGAATGCTATCTAACCGAGTCACGGCAGGGCGAAACTGAAGGGCATCTCTAGAGAGGGGGTGAGTCCGAAGGGAGCAGGTGCGTCAGCGAAGGTTGCTATATGCAAAAATAAGGATAGTGAAATGAGTGGATTTTGGTAATGATATGAGTTTCAATAATACTTGTCACGGTTTCATACTTGTAGCGTTCCACTTGTAAACATAAAATACAACTTATGTACACTGTGCACAAATACAGCACCGGTGGAAAATAGTTTCTAATACAACCATCATTTATATGCACTCACTTATTTTATCCCTAGGAAAGTACTCGTAAGAATTTTACACTATACTCCGCGCCACCCGAATTGGCGTGTGGCATCAACCAATAAACTCACAGTGCACTGTTACTAAACCTTCAGGGAGGAATCAAATCATTCATAATTAATTTTGTTCGTATTTGTGGACAATTATGAATGAATAGGTTCCTCCCTGAAGGTATAGTAACAGCGCACTACTATCTTGTTGGCTGATGCCACACGCCAATTCGAGGGACGCGAACTATAGTAATCTACACTTGTAAACATAAAATACAGGTGTATTACTTTGTATTTAACTCTATCGCTTGCAGAAAATTATTCTTTATGTCTTTTCATGCAAAATACGGACTTTTACCTGTAAATCTTTCAAAATTTGTTGCGCCAAAAGTAAAAAAGCATCATATTTACTATAAATTCAAAGGTAAATAAATTGACCAAAATGCAAGTACTAGCAAGTAGTAAGACTGACGTAATGTACTGTACACTGGCTCACGCACAACAATGCGTGATATCAGGGCCGGATTTCCCAATAGGCCCGGGCCTATGGGCGCAAGCTCCCAGGGGGCGCACGGCCGAGAGAAAAAAATTAAAAATATCTAGCAATAAAAATAAATAGCCATAACTTATTTTTTGAATTGATTAAAAAAATCAGGCTAATAAAGCATTCTGATTTTGAAGTTTTGTGTCACGTTATCAAAATACTTCATGTAAGCTGTGTTTCTGAGATTAAACCTATTTTATAATGTATTACAGAGTTTTTTTTATTTATTTGCCAAAATGGCTAAATTGAACAAGACCAAAGTTATTCACCAATCTTTTGTTAATACATTAACGGTATTTTGTTAAGCCCAGAACCAAGTAAATTCCTCAAAAAAACTTGCAATGATAAAATTGCATCGTGGAGTGGTGTTTAAGCAATTAACTTATAGGCCTAGTATAATTTTTTAATAAAAGGTTTTTAGGAAAGTAATTTTAACCAGACTAGGGGGCGGAAAAAAAATATTGGGCCTAGGGGCGCCAAAATGCTAAATCCGGCTCTCCGTGATATATTTGTAATATAGTGCTGATGGGATTCACTAAAATTTTACTTAGGTGTTTTTTTCTTTTCTTTCTTTCTTTTTTTTCTTTTCTTTTTTTTTTTTTTTTGTCCTTTAACATAAAATATGAGTTAGGATACGTAGGTTGGCTTTGGCTAGCTTAGTTTAGTATACATTTAGTAAACTCCTTCTATGATACTGCAGCAAACGTAAAAAATTGTGAATTTTGCATTAATATCACAAAAATCATTGGTTCAAGTTTTCTCTTACATACACAATTGCTAGGTCGTAATTACTGAATGTCTTAAAATGTTTTATACGGCATCATTCTGCAGTGAATTGTGTTAACGAAATTTAAAATATGGCTTTTTTCCGATTATCGATATGCTATAATAATAATTATTGCATCTTTTCTGCGTTCGTTTGCGATTCGCAAATTTTGCGAACATTATTACGAAATTAGGCTCATATACTGTTATTTAGCGTGGCACATAGACTGTTATTTGTTATGGTACCAATAGCTTCTAATGTTTGCAATTAGCATTTAGATGTACCGCTACGTACAACATTATGTCCTAGCAACTGTTCGGAAAATTTTTTGCAATATATTGTACGACAGTCACTTCGAAAGTTCTGCACACTGAAAGATGTTATACAAGCTAATAATTTGTTGTATAAAATATCTTTACAGGCGTTCAATACAATCCTCATACTTGTTTATGACAACTTCCCAACATTTGGCAAATTCTGTATTCTGGACAGGGCACCTTCATTGTTGAGGTGTCTGATCACTCGGGTCACCTCACTGAAAGCTTCATCAATCGAATCAAAACGTTTTCCACAGAGTGGTTGTTTTAATTTGGGAAACAATTCAAAGTCTGGTGGGCTCAAATCAGGACTATATTGGGAAGGAAAGTATTTCCCATCCATACTTGTTAAGTGTCACTCTTACTTGTAGAGCAGTATGCGGCCTTGCATTATCGTTCAGAATACCCCAGCTGCAAGAATGTCGGGATTTCTTTAAATACTTTTCGGATGCAAAACATTTTGCAGAAACAGCTTGTAATATACGCCTGGTATAGACGTCCCCTATGTCACTCTATTGTAGCCATCTCTCCATTCGTATTATACGCGAAGATCATCGTGAGTAAAACGTTTGATTGTTGCTAGCATAATTTCTTCGAGCGTGAAGAGTCTAAACTGTTTTAATGTGACGACTGAAACTTCAGTTCTGGTTCAAACTCTCGTATCCAGGTTTCATCAATTGCAACAGTCGTTTGAAAAGCTGATCTCCTTCTGTTTCATAACGTTGAAGCAATTTTTCTGCGATTCTTTTGCAACATGCTTTCTGCTCTTTACTCAGATCATGCGGAACCCATCTCGTCTTCATTTTCAGCTTTTCAGTAATAATTTTGTAAAGTGAAGTGACAGATATTTTGGTCTCATATGCAATTTTCTTACATATTTTCGTCGACCCTCTCTCAAAATGTCATTCACAATAATCTCAGGAGTGTAGTCTGTTGCAGTTGATGGTCTTTCACATCTTGAGGTGCCCGCAATGATTACACGACCTTCACGGAAACGAGCTGAGCACCGAAATACAGTGCTATGATCCACTACACTATTTCGACAAACCTTCCGCAAAACATTGTAAATTTCAGTTGAATTCTTTCCACATAGAGTTTCGATGTTGATGTAGGAACGCTTATTATCATGCGCATATACACTGTCGGTGAAATGCCTCCTCCATACGGACAAAAGCCCGTGTGAGTTTGCAACTTCGTTCAGTTCAAATAGATGAAATGATAGTTTCTAGTGACCACCATGCATGGGTTTGCACGTATTTTTCCGAGAATAATCGCTTTTCAGAAATATCATTTTGCAGTATATCATAATTCTGTATTCAATTATTGTGAACCATTGTACAAAAAACAAAAGATTTTGATTGAATTATAATAGGAAAATACTGTTGTTAAGCCTTCTTAAAGTTAAACTGCGAGGGCACGCTTTCTCAGTGGTACAGCACTTACTTCTGGTGCGTGGGGTCCCTGATACGATTTCCGATCCAGTAAGTTCGCGGTGGATAACATCATGTACATGGGGTTGTCGGGTACTCTCGCTTTCTCTCACATTCTCATCCCATTAATTCTTCTATTGTCAGTCACTTGCCTTAATCATTGTCTCCCTTAGCCTAAATGGCATATACGTGGGACGTTATACAGAAAGTTACGCTGCGCTAAGTAATACGATGTCGTATATAATTTGCAGAAGAACTATGGAGTATTCTTTACACAGTATGTTTACACTATTTTGTTTACAAGCATACCCACCTTTGCTAACGCGCCTGATCCCTATAGACACCTTGATTTTCCACTACTTTGACCCAGCCCTGACTTGGTTAAATACTTCCTTGTTTTTTGTGGCCATCCAGCATAGATTTGATTTTTTTACACTCTATTCGTTTACTCGTCAACTCACTACGGATCCAATCGTTCATGGGCCCACAGGTTCTCCATTTCCGATCAGATACATTTCCTGTTTTTAATGGACATCTAACAGGGGTTGTTTGGTGTTTGTTCCATTATAGCTTTTATGGCATATTTCTACTTGCTGTACTTTTACTCGTAACGTTTGGGTCCTCATAAGGGAGTCGGCATCTATGAATCCATAAATGCAACTCACTTCTTAAAAACAATTTATACATTATTTGTAGTTAATTTCGTGGTGAATGAAATACAAAATAAGTTGTGGATGGTCCCCTAAAATTGGTCAGTACGTATAAATATTGGATGATCTGAAAACTTTTGCTACCATTTAACAGAACTTAGCCTATGTATTTTCTATTCAAATTTTACAACTATTAATATCTACGTTTTATTGTCTTTTCCAACTTATATTCAGGAGTAAGAAATTAAATTAAAGAAATATATGTTTATGATGATCAAGAAACAATTATTTGTAACATACATTACAAAATTCATGAAACAGAAAAAATATTCTGTTTCCTTATTTTAAATATTTTGCTTTAATTCAGCATGTCACAGAATATAACTTGTGTCACAGATTAGTACTTTAATATTTCTCCAAGGCAGAGGGAAAAAAAGGGAATTTTGAAACAGCGTTACCATCTTGTACAGCACAAAATTCTCAGCTTTTACAGAGTACCGAATATCTTAGTAAGTACTTGACTTATCGATCTCAAATAAACTTGACAATGCTCCTTATGACATACTGATTTCCTCTATGCATTTAAACCCATACTGTACTAGGGACCTTTTCCAAGTTATTGCACTATTTCCAAACTCAATTTTTCTCTCTCCTGTTGTGGCAACACTGTTTAACTGATCCTTCTAAACTTGAAGTCATTTTAAAGAGTTCTTCCCAGTATTTCATTTAATGTACACAAATAGTTACTACTTCATTCCTTGTGTGTGTTAAAGGCGTTTAAATTTGACATATGTTTTACAATATTTCTCAAAAAGTATGCAACATTGATCTGCGAGTGTCATCTCTTTCGTCTTTGTTTTCATTGCTGATTCGAATTATGGTATTAAATTTAGGTCATTCCATTTAAAAAATCATAACTTTATATTGGGTTGGCAACACTGTTCACCTAGTGATGTTACCCAATACACGGATGGATGTCCCCCTTCCTGTAGTTGCTTTGTGCAAAGTTTCGCTTCTCTCACTCTCTTAGTTCCTCTGTTATAAAGGTGGGACATTATAAATGGTGCACCCGGTATATATAGATAGATATATTTCAATAAAATGAATATTCTGCAAAGTTTACAAATACGGCAGGTGTCTGCACATAGAAATCTTGAAATACTTCTCAAATTTTATGTACTGTCTCAGGTAATTTATTTAAAAAGAAAATATATATATATATATATATATATATATATATATATATTTTTTTTTTTTTTTTTTTTTTTTTTTAACGAAGATCCGTAGGAACGATGACTTTAGCACAATGGATTTTTTTACACTAATCGCTTTTAGAATGTCTCACTCGTTTTGATGATGCACTCGCTTATGTTTTATAAATGTAGCCATATCATCACACAAATGGTGGACGCATCTGATAAGTTTTGAAAAACATGCAGTTACATATTCCGATATTTCACACTATTTATAACGTCTGTAGCTTACTTTTAGAAAATACTCAATTTCATATGAGTTACAACGTGTGTTAGAAAATAAATTTTCTATTGTTTGTTTATGTGTGTATTCGTGTCTACTGTTGTTCTCAGATGTTCGCTTTCTCGGGACCAAGGTGCGTTTGAGTATATCACCAGTTTAACCAGCTACAAGTCTATGTGGCCATCACAGAAGAATAGCTCGCAACCGGGGATGCACTCACTCGCTCCATAGTCATGGGAGAAAGAATCGAACTCAGAAGACCTGCCCTACAGGTGTATTATCTAAATGAAGTTTGCGCAACGGAAAAAAATAAATAAATAAACTCGAAAATTTGGAAAAGTAAATAAAAAAAAATCTCAGGATTCGTGACATTCACTGATGGGTTCCCCGTAACGTTTCACTCATATCATTTTCTCTTCGATGATTCATTTATCGGATTGATAGGAAGACGCACTATTTTGATCTCGACTAAATCATGTTTTACTATAAAATTTCTACTCTACTGTATCTCTTGTATATGGAATAAAACATAATTGTCAACCAGAAGCTTTACTTGTTTCACCGAAGCTCTATACAAACGGTTTACATTTAGTTTAGGGGCACAACAATACATCGCATTACACTTTTAAAGAACTATTTTTCCCGTGCATGTCACAATTAGTGACCAGCCATTTTAAAATATTACATGCACACATACTCTCATAGCTTTCAATTTATTTTACATATTCCCAATATTTAATACTTTTATTAATAGTCATTTATTCTCGACTATATCAAGGAAAGTGCCTTTCATGGGCATTCATATCTTTCATTTAAAAAAAAATGATCATAAATCTTATGTTTTAGCTGTTCACAGCAGCTACTACTACTAGGCACCCCTTTTCCATATTTATTCATTTCTTGCCTACACATTCTGTTACAAAATACACATGAAATCACTAAATCCTTAACCTACACTAACCTAAGACACATTCACACCAACAAATTTGTTTGTTTACAACGTAAAAACGCTTTGGTTGGCAGTCCAGGCCACATTTCTTTTAATGGGAATTTGTTACTTAAAAACAATTATATGAATGTTCGCACGGTGTAGAAAAACCAATTGCCCCTATCGAAAACCTGTGACAAAACGACTCATCGTGCTTCTTTTATCAAAGTACAACTTCGGTTTATTTTCTCATACTTTACGGATACGTTAAGGTTAAAAAAAAAAAAAAAAAAACTTTTAAAAATAAATAAAATATATTGAATATATGTTCTATACCGGAGAACGTCATTCCTATCCTATTTGTTTAACTTGGTTCTAATGGACAGCCAAATGATGCATAGCCAAATAAAAAAAAATCAGAACAATAATAAAGAATACTGCATATAGCCTTACACAAGATTTAGGCTTTCTTTGAATAACAGGAATTTAGATGGTCACTCTCAATGAAAATTTACACTCGCATGTATATTCCGTCAGTATTTGCTCTACCTTTTATTTCCCCCCCTTTATAGATAAGCCTAAGCCGTCACATATTGTCTCAGTAATTGTATAGATCCTACGGGAAAGGAATTTACGAAGACATATTATTATGCTTCACTGAACATCATATTCCAACTGTATAACTTGGTGAATTTCGAGGTTAAAAAGAAAATATTCATAAATCCAGGCTACCAAGTTACTTCGATTGAAACCACTTTAGAAATAAAGTAAACCTTACTTACAGTTCGGATGAGTTTATATATAAGAATCCAATGGTTGTCCTTACGAGTACCAGTTCCTGTTAACCGTTCTTATTAATTTTTGTGATGAATTTCATGGTTCCAGAAGAAAACAACTATCACTCACATCCTTTATAATATCCAGTCCAACCTGAACCAGTTAATGTCTATTAACTATCACGGTTCTTCCAAAAAAATCAGGATCCAAATATGTAGAAATCAGATTCCGTCCATAGTTCATACAGACAATTCACAACATTGGGCTGCTTCGCTTCACTAATTCCCCTCGCTACTCGCTCCGTTCCGTTCCAACAAATAACACAAAATATCGCAAATTTTGCAATCGAACATTTTTAGATCTTTTAGTAGGAAAAATCCGTTCTGGAGCGGCTTCCTTTATCACTTTATGCCGATAATATCTGACGGGCAGTAACTGAGGATTGCTTTCTTAGGCTGACGCCATTACAGTACAACAACAATGTGACGTAACAGTCTGAAGATTGAAGATGAGCTAATTATCAGAGAGTTCAAAGGAAAGCGACCAATTATAAATAATTCTGTAAATCTGTGCTACTGACGTCACACAAGACAAGATTGAAGATGATGCACCAAACCGAGTGAATCTTGACGATTTTCTATCAAGATGGCTGAAAATCTGAAGAATTTTATGAAGAATAATTTTAGAATAAAATTTTTAAAGAAAATTTTGGGAGAATTTTCAGAATGTTTTGGAGATAGGAAAAGCGTTCTACAGATGAAAATAAAAGAAATAAGCAGAATATTATTAAAGAAATATAGGAAATTAAGATAGAGATAAACAAAACATAGACATTAAATACGAAATAAAATCCTAACCTATTTTAATGCACGTCCTAACTTAATCCTACCTTCTAATATTACAAGAAAATTAAATGACAACATTACATCCTTACATATCCTATACTGTATGTTATTCTACACTATTATACAGGGCGTTCGAAAATTTTCAACATGATAACTCCATGTTGGGAGGTATCACGTGCTATTCACTTAATTACTGTGTATGTATCACACGTAGTTTCATATTAAACCTGACATTCAACTTCACAATAATACAACAAAATACTAAGAATAACTGTAAAGGATAATATCTAATAACAGAGCTACTCAACTCCATTGTAATATGATATAACGAATTTACGATGGATTCCAAAGAAAATCTTTTATCTAAGAAATAATTCAGCTACTGAGAATAACATATAATTAATACTAATTGAAACTGTTAACAACTTAATTCGCACTATAACTGTGGAAGGAATATCATACGGTTATCAAAATTGTTATCAAGGATAATTATCCGGTCAGACCTTTAAACTTCTTAATACTTCCTAATCTGTGTGTTTGTACTAGCGTCTGCCGTCTTCGGAACCATACTCAACACCATCCTACATGTCAATAATTTCATGAACATATAACCACTTTTTACCACTATTTGAATATGATTTTTTTTTAGTTGGAAATAACTCACAAGTAAAGGCTACTGGGTTTTTTCTTAGTTAATTTAATTTTTTGTACTGTTGCCAACGATAATAATAATCATAAATTTTCCGCTTCCAATATCAGTAGTAAGCAGTATGTAGCATTTCACTGGTCGTTCAGATCTCCTACGTAATATTAAGTGCAGTTATCGTATTTGTACTCCTTTTTTTCTCAAACAATACAGACTACAGAAGAAAAATGCAATAAGACATTCTTTCAACTAAGCATGACAAAAATATTACTTCAACACTAGCAGCAATTAAACAGAATACATATACACACACATAAATATTCGTATAGGCCCTTCTCACTATATGCATGTATGCGTCATATTTCAACGATCTATATATATGCATATCATTATCGTTACTATTTGTTTTAAGCACTATATCATGATAAGGTCGGAGCTTTAGGAACCCCTAAGATTAAGTATTCTATAACGCATATACTTCAGATAGAAGCAAAACAAAATAAACGCATTGAAATTTCTTTTATGCCATAAGAAGTAATGGGATTTTCGAGAGCATTAGTAGCATGAGATTGTCGGACAGACGAGAGAGCAGAGTATATACAACGAGAGCTACATTAGGTGGACGAATTTAGTTGGATCTTAGCAAAATACGGTTTGCCCAGTTAACGGGGCGAGCTTAGGTAGTTTTGCATTACATGGTTAGTGGGTTGGCTTTAAAGCTTACTCGTAATTCATTGTTAGGGATGTGTTGCCCAACAAAATAAAGATATCTACATAAGCCATCTTTATAACAGAATAAACGCACAACAACAATTCTTCAGAATATTTACGCACTTTGTGACGCTTATTACACCTATGAAATATCAGGTAATATTTCTCAAAATTCGTATTAGAATAAATTATTCATTGACACAAGCCAATTTATCACTTGCTAGCACGTTCAAAGTTTACCAAGCTGAGCCACAATATACGGTGACAAACTTCAATCATAGAAATACAGCCACTTCTCTCGTTAGTTCGATGGCCTGCATAGAATTTTTTTTTAAAATAAATCACTTACGCTTCTTGAAAATTTATATAAATACATATACTTATATTGTACGATATCTTGTTTTTCCGAAAAACACAATCCAAAACTTGTTTAAATTACTACTTCTTTCAACGCCACAACAGCTTGCGCCAAAACAAAAAATGCTTCTGCACATTTTCCTTTTCTTCTTCTTCTTCTACTACTCTGCAAAATCGTCTCTCGTTCTGTCCTGCACCCTTCAATGCACACTTAGCTTACGATTTTAGATTCTTATATCGTTAGTACGCCTAAAACAATGCTTTATAGTTTAGCACTATGCAAACTAGCTTACTACAGATGTAAATTATTTCTAAATTGTTAAATTACTGATTTTTTAAATAATTTGTGGCCAGTAAAATAGCATAAATATCTGAGATTCGCAAAATTATACGCAAAGAGTGTTATGGGAACCACACAAATCTACATATGTGACATGTACGTTACAAGCAGCGAAGCGCATGAACAACCTTCTTCTTTCTACACGTTCGGAGACCACTACTTGATCCATCCAGCGCCGACTTCATTTGAACGAGTTGCTCCTGCTGCTCGTAGGGCCGCGGTGGCTCAGTGGTAGAGCGTTCACCTCTGGTGCATGGGGTCCCGGGTTCAAACCCAGCTCCCGCCAAGTGAACTTTGTGGTGGACAAACACCGTGTGCGTGTGTTTTGTCGGAGTTCTCCCGTTTCCTCCCACTTTCTTCATTCCACCATTCCATTCATTTCTCATAATCACCATCTCCTTTAGCCTAACCGGCATAATCGTGGGACGTAAAACTCAAAGATTTCATTTCATTTTTTCCTGCTGCTCGTAGATTATAGCTGCCTGGTAGGCTCATCGACTGGATGGCAGCATTGCTAATCTGTCGTGTGAGGTCACACGGGTGGCTGTGTTTACGTCACCTGGAGAATTCTGTGGGGTAGACTACCACAATACCGGAGTAAAGAAACACATTAGGGAGTCTAAGGAAGACAAAGGAGCTATTTCAGACACGATGTTCTGGGGCTATTTTATACCGAGTAATTTCTCAAATTGAAAGAAATGTATTTGAGTTGTAGTACATTATAACTAAAAATCTGAGAACACTGAAAAAGAAGATCTTGACAAAGACTAAGGTAACATTACAAATTTTACTAGAAAAATCTGAAACCGAAACTATTTAAGATTATTTTTAATTCTACGAAATTACACTGCCATTTCCTGTAGAAGGTTTGTTGATAAAAATCACAAAATTTACCAATTTGGATCAAATATGTATTTGACAACAGTAATTCTCGAAGTTCACAACTAACATGATTGTTGTTTTCGATATAGTGGTTGTGTGATTTGAAGAATTATAATAGATCATCCTATATAAGATTTTTTTTTTTTTTTTGTATTTTTAAAGTCTTTAAATAGACTGTAGAAATCAACCATTGATTATCCAGTCGTTAATAGAACGTGTGCATCTTGAAATAAGTGTAAAACAATCTTTATAGGGAGTCTCCGCTATTGTGTTTACGTACTGGTATCCATAGGTACACTCATGTCCAAAATGATTGTCGCATATCTATAACTGTCTTCTTGTAAGAATATAATTTGATAATGATTTTACAGGGTGCTTTGAATACTGATACTTGTCGCATATCTATAACTGTCTTCTTGTAAGAATATAATTTGATAATGATTTTACAGGGTGCTTTGAATACTGATACTATGTGTATAATCGGGAAATGTATATTTGTGGTAAATTTCGTAGGAAAAGAATTATAAATACGAAAATTAGAATAAGTAAAATAAAATGTTGCTAAATGGACAAGAAAGTTTTATTTTCGTTTTATTCTTATTTACTGCTCTTTTGACATGAAATTTGCCACATACATGTCTTTGCCGATTGTACACATACTAACATTGTACGAAATACCGGACGAATTCGTTATCAAATTATATTGCTACAACATATTTATAGACATGCGACAATAATTTTGGAGATGAGTGTACATATCAGGTGTTTTGAAAATGGCGCCCGCGGACCACAGAACACTATTCAATAGGCCAAAATAAAACGAAAATGTTATATGATGGTATACCATTAGGGGCCTCGTTCAGCCGCTATGGGGAATCAACATTTCACAATGTGGCAACGTCGCAGATTAACTTGGAGCAATTGGCATTACTCTGCGAATGCAACTAGCATTTGAACCGATTGCTACACTTATAAGTGATGCTAGTGTCAATCAATGTCGACTTAGCTACCATATGGAAAGAATCGATGTAACTGTTTGATAGATTGGTAGATCTATCCTATGGTTCTTTATTTACGATGTTGCCACATAGGGCAATTTGTGTGTCCAGACGGGAAATTCGAAAGGTATACAAATATATCTGTTTTTTTTTCTTTATTTATTTTGACTTGTAGAATAATTCTCTGTGGTCCGTGGACTCCATTTTTAGAACACCCGATATAATGACTTTGTTACTGGTAAAGCTTATCAGAATTTATACAGCGTGATCAGGTAGCTGTGTGACAAGCTTTAAAACAACCCTGAGGATGAGCAGTCGAGAAATGTGCTCGAAATATTGATGAATATTTGAAGCATTTTGCTCGCCATAGAAATATTTTTAGGGGCCGCGGTGGCTCAGTGGTAGAGATTTCACCTCTGGTTCTTGGGGTCCCGGGTTCGATCCCAGCCTGCACCAAGTGAACTTTGTGGTGGACAAACACCGTGTGCGTGGGTTTTCTCGGGGTTCTCCCGTTTCCTCCCACTTTCTTCATTCCACTATTTCATTCATTACTCATCATCACCGTCTCCTTTAGCCTAACCGGCATAACCGTGGGACGTAAAACTCAAAGAAATATTTTTAGATCAGTATTTTGACATAAATTAATAATTGTTGTTTACGTTCTATTAGCAATTAAGATAACTTATATTTGAGCACTACCTAATTAAATGCGAGGGTCAGTTAAAAAGTTAGTTGCACTACTTAAGAAAATAAAACAGGATAGAAATTTTATAATAACTTTATTTGTATCGTAAATTTCCAGTCACAATCTACTTTTCAACGTAATTACCTCCGTTATTTAAGTATTTGTCAAGGCGTGGTACAAGTGTTTCTATGCTTTCTGCAAACAAATCCCGTGCAATGCCCGATGATCATTCTTGGGCTGCAGCTTTCACCTCGTCATCCAAATGGTATTGTCGCTTTGAAACTTCGTCTCTTATGGGAACCAAACACAGGAAGTCACGCGGTGAAAGGTGTGGACTATAAGGAGAGTGATCCCACACTTTCCACCTAATCTTTGTCAGAAGTTCGTACGTTTGTTGTCAATGCCTGTACGTCCGCTCTCAAACATATGGCACCACTTCGCGATAGCTTGACGTGACATTGCATTTTCACCATACATTTCATGTAACTGCCGATAAATTTCAGTGCAGTTACTCCTTTTCGCCCACAAGAAACGAATCACTGCACGCATTTCTAATTTGGACGCCACGTGCCTCGTGAAAGCCGCTACGTCACATGATATAGCTACATATCTGCAGTGTTGCCACAGTTTCATCAAAATAGCCTTTGACGGAAAATACTTATGAAGGAGTGCAACTAACTTTCTGACTGACCTACGTATATGCCATCTGGCCGTTCGTAAACCTCCGTGGTCTGTTGTAGCAGGGCGTACACCTTCAGCCTTTCATGTCTTACAATATATGTTGGCAGGTAACTGTGAATATCAATGTGACGGAATACTTTTAAGAAAAATGTTAAAAACACAAAGTTCAGTATTGCTAACTCTTTCTTATGTATTCAAATAGGTTTGACAGAAGTGAATGGATGCTAAGTAATATCAAAGGAAATGGAAACGTATAAAATAGGAAGTGTAGCTGATTTAATCTCAAGTAGTAGTCCATCAGTGAAAAAGTTGAACAAGTCGAGTGGCCAAATGACGTATAATGTCTTTGAACAGTCCTTGCTAAAAAGAAAGAAACAGGGTTCGTCGTTTCAAGAAGTCAAAAGGAAAAAAGTGAAAGGACAGGAGATGAATGAAACATTGACTAATGACTCTGACTCAGAGGAATCTAGTGAGGAGGATTCGGCCATGGAAAACGAAGAGATCGAACTCCCTGGGGTCGATTCAGAATCTGGAAGTGACAGTATGGATGAAGAAGAGAATAAGGATACGTCGGGAGAAGAATCATCGATACCTGTACAGGTCCTTCAAAGAAACAAGAACGCGGCTAATAAAAATAAGAAAAGGTACGTTGTAATGTTGAGAATTAATTTTTTTTTTAAGAGTATGTACACTAAGCCAGGGTTTCTCAACCTTTTTGCACTGGCATCCACCAAAGCATACTATTAATTAATACTACCATAAGTCGTACGTACCACCAACAGCGTCTCGCGTACCACAGGTTGAGAACCCCTGCCCTAAGCAATAAGTTAAAACTAAATTCAGTAATGTTCGATAGAGGGTTCCTTCTGACATCCTCTTCTATAAATCTAAAATTATGGAAATAATTATCACTAAAATCTTTTGCTTCGTTTAGGTGCTAGGTGCTAGGAGTCCTTGGTTCGATTCTAGACCATGTGAGTTCTTGGTGGACAACATTCCGTCTGTGGAGGGGGCCGCGGTGGTTCAGTGGCAGAGCGTTCACCTCTGGTGCATTGGGATTCTTGGTTCGATCCCACCGACGCCAAGTGAGCTTTGTGGTGGACAAACATCGCGTGCGTGGGTTTTCTCGGGGTTCTTCCATTTTCTCCAATTTTCTTCATTCCACCATTTCAATCATTTCTCATCATCACTGTCTCTAGCCTATCCGGCATAATAGTGGGACATAAAACTTGAAAGATTGATCGGGTCCGTGGATTTTCTCGGGGTTTCTTGTTTCTCCCCACATGACCATTCCCCCAATTATTTTATAATCATTTTTCTCCTTTAGCTCAAAGGGCATAACACTAGAAATTGCGTTTCACTTCCGGTTTGATTCTCGGAATTTGTATACAATTTCATCATTTCAGCCTGTTTAGGATCTATAAAAAAGTAGCATATTCTGGTTTAGAAATATCTTACAAGAACAGTTATTTGAGAACAAATACGATTACCACGCATCACTATTATGCCACTATTATCACTCGATTAAAAATGGCTAGTTGTAACCTTTATGAGCTCTGAGAAGTTTAATTTGTACTGCAGAAATCCATATGCTTTATCCAAGGTAATGAGTAAAATGGTTGGTTCGACGTCTGCATCTTACGTCTTTCTTTCTCTCTCAGTTTGGTTCCCTTCCAGCATCTCGCCTCGTTGGGTCTTGGATATTCACGAGGCCGCATCATCATCTATCGTTATGCACTTGCTACCACCTTTAAAAATGGCCTATTAATCAGTGACAGCAGCACCAGAATCTGAGTGTGTAGTGTGTGGCTGATATCTGTTTCTTCTGTGCACTATTTTGCCATAGTGAAGGGCCACATAATAACGCCATGCTTATTAATGTCCCTATTCAACATCAATGCTATGTAAGACGTGGGAGCCGAACCGCATGAGATTCCACTGGAAATAGGACGAGTGTTTTCTTCGTCGAAGAAGCAATGCGAACCATATAAGTAGATGGAGGCTTCCAAAGACTTTCATAGAATGAATCACAAGAAATCCAGTAAACTTAAAAGTCGGAACTGGACTTAAGGTAATCCAATTTGATGTCTGTAGTGTAAGAGCGTATTTTATGGTTGAAAAACAAAACAAACAATCAAACAAACACATACACACACACACACACAAAAAAAAGTAATGCTCTTTTCTGAAACCTTACATTTTGATGGGATTTTTGTATAAAGTACAACATTCTGCCCAGTGGAAGATCAGTTTTGGAAGCAATATCTAAACCTCCAATGCAACTTAATTCAAAGTTTTGTCCAATTGATGGGTAAAATACCTCCAAAGGATTTCCCCAGCACCAGTAGTTTCTTCTACAGAAGATGAGTCTTTGTTTAAGTATAAGGACCTCAATTTCTACATGCAAATACTGGTATTTATGAGCTTTCTGAATTTGTCAAATAAATCTCTTAAGAAATCGCCATGCTTCCCATCGGGAGCTCATGTGATTCAGATTCCGCGTTAATCAGTAGATCTACGTCTCATATAGCCTCGCTGCTGAAAGGGGTGTTAAACTCAATCAACTCAAGAATTACTGTAGATATATTTAAGATTTATTCCAATTATGCAGCCAAACCACAGCAGTGAAGCAAGCGATATAGATCTTTTCTAGGCTTATGAAATAAGGCAAACCATATGTAACAATATTAACAGGTTAAATGTTTACAACGAAACTCACTCCAACTTACATATAATATGGTTAGCACCTTTATTAGTGTTGGCTTCACAACTTCTCTGTTGACATACTGATATTTTCTGAGTTGTGGCAGTTTTTAATATGTATGTGAACATCAGTGTAGTGGTAGGCGAGCTATGCAATTTAAAAAGAATTGAGCACTCCCTGTAGTTTCAGGAACCATGAGTTCATGGCAAGTTGAGCAACCTGATACCCGTACATTTTTAAAAATGTGGGCTTGAAAACTGTACATAACTTTGTGTAGAGGGGCCTGGTTTATAGCTTTAATTTTTTTCATAATATGATCTTTAAACCGTATTAGGACCATAAACCTTTCGGACAATGCTGACCTTGAAATCGTGTTGGGAACCATAAACCGTTATTTTCCATTCCCAGTCATCGCAGTTCAGCTGGTAAAATATCTGAATAATTTCTAAATATCATCTGGAAGGTATAAAAATTGCGCCGTTATTTTTTTTAAGCGTAGGATTGCTCCACTGGCTACAAACTCATGACTGCCGAGAATGCTGCGTACTTTAAACCACATAGCTTCCCCACCACTACATTGTCGTTCACACAGTGACGTATTAAAAACCTTTATAACCCACTGGGACACCCTTTAAAATTATCCTTCAAATTCGCGAATGATAAAACGTCACCACGCGAAATTATTATAACACCTTTGTTTATAAGTCAAAACACACAAAACCGTGAATAGACTATTACTTATCAGCACTAAGTTCGGTCCATAATATCTAAGTACTTTCTGCCCAACTTGAGAACTTAAACAATTATTTCTTCTTATATCATTTCGATTTTTTTCCTGCTGAAATCTGTGTTGTAATATTTCAAGCACGACTTCTGCAAGGATAAATATGCAAGGAAAGAAAAGCAGCAGGAGGAACGTTACTCACGAAGTCCTCAAAGAGGGCTGAAGTGAGTAAGAACATGGTTTGGATACAAGGGTAGTGCTTGGTATTTAATTACAAATTTATATACGAGAGTTATCCAGAAAGTCCCAGACGTTTTGGCCTATTGCGGCAGTGAGCGGGGCTAGAGTCGCCATCTTGTTGTGAGAACTTTGCCACACTCAGTACGCAGCCAGCTGTGGTAGCGTAAGGACTGTGACACTCTTACTGTGTTTTCTGTGACGTGTTACAATGTGCGGTGCAATTGAAAATCCCAGCGCTCTTGTGAAGTGTGTTCTGTGAGTAGGTTTTTATTGGTAAAAAAACACAAGCCAATTGAAATCCGTCGCCAACTGTGTGAAGTGTACGGACATATAATAATAAGTGAAGGCCGAGTGAGGCAATGGTGCATTGATTTTAAAAATGGCCATTCCAATGTTCACGATGAGGATCTCCAGTTGACGGGAGATGTTCGATCACCCACCATACAGTGCGGGTTTGGCGCCGAGCGACTACCACCTCTTCCAAGCGGTGAAGACATGGCTCGCTACACACTTTGATACTGACGCCGAACTGTACGCCGGTGTGAACGAGTGGTTGAAATCGCAGGCGGCAAATTTTTACCGCGACAGTATTTAAAAAAAAACTTGTGCCACTGTATGATAAGTGCGTTAATTTGCATGCCAATTATGTGGAGAAATAGCTTAAGAGTGTACCTTTCACATGTATACAATTTGGTTTGTTCATTTTGTTACTTATTATTATTATTTCAGAACGTCTGTTACTTTCTGCACAGCCCTCGTATATATATATATATATATCCATCCTATAACGTCCAGTAGCAACTAATGTTTATTTCCTATTTCCCAGCAGGAATATACAAGATGAAAGGAACGAAGATAATTCTGAAACCACAACAGAAAAAACATCTCGCAATAGGACGCCAGAGGATTTGGTTGAGATAGCTGCTCGTACTATCTTCATAGGCAATGTGCCAATTACTACCGAGAAGAAACAACTAAGCGCATTCTTCTCAAAGTTTGGGAAAGTTGAAACTGTCAGGTTCAGATGCCCGCCGATAGCTAATCCCAAAATGTCCAAAAAAGTGGCAGTAATAAAGTGAGTATGATTTACTTTGTAATCTATATATTACATGCTAGGAGGATAATCCCAGAAGAAATATTATTTTTTTCTAGAACTACAAAGAACTTTTAAGATCATAAAAAAATTGAAGGGGGCAAAAAAAATTGTTACTGTAGCTATAATGAGTAGAATACCATATATGTACTTATATTAAAAAAACAAACTCAAATTTGATATTTCACCCTTCCGTTATAAACTTCAGCTTTAAAAACTGGAGTTTGTGAACTTTCGCTACTAAGGTTGTGGAGTCATATTCCCTATTAGGGTTCAATTAAGGCCTTTCATGCTAAGAGACAAAATTAAAGAAAAGAAAATGGCGTTTGTCTTTTTTTTTTTTTTTTTTTTTTGAATAATCCAGTCCTAAGATTTACAAGTTTACGGTAATGTCTGCAAAGTCCTAATTGACACGCTCTGCTCAACAAAAATGGCCGCCCGCCACTCCCAAACAGGCTGGGATTAACGTTTTTAAAAACAGTTTTGTGCTGCCAGTGTACATGGTAATAGTATATATATTTTTTTTAATAAAAATGGTGAAGCAAGCCTTTTTTAACCACTTCATATGAAATGACTCAAAGGCCGTATCCAGAAAAAAATTGAGAAATTTGTCTTATATACCTAGTCTTGCCATAAATACTGTCACAGGAAGCAGTAGTCCTAATGTAAAGAAGACAGCAAATCCAGAGAAATAAATTTACTTGCAAAAAGCGTATACACCACAGATACAAAATGTGCAGACGTTACTCAAAATGACCACCATACGCTTTGAGAAAAGCCCTTAAACGTCGTGGCCAGTCATCAATGGCTGTACGCACACAGTCCATCGAAAACGTGTCCACTGTTTTGATGAGGGCACGTTTGAGACACCCCAACTTGGGGTGGCGTTTGGTACAAGATATAGCCTCTAATCGAGACGACAAGGCATAGTCTAGAGGATTGAGATCTATGCTGGCCGAGGGCCAATCACTGGTAGTAATGAAGTCTGTCACATTCGTTTCCAGCCATGTTTGGTTCAACTTAGTTTTATGGGCCTGTGCACGGCTTGTTGGCAAAGAGTGTGTTGCCTAAAGGTTTTACAGCTACTTCCAAGCTGTTTTCACAATACACTTGAGCACTTGTTTTGACACCTTGTTTGCAGAATTGCAACTGTAGACCCCATCATACGACTCCCCCACCAAACCATCAACGACATCCCCCACACAACTTGAAAAACTTTTCTGGATGTGTGAGCATACACCTTTTCATTTTGTTTGTTGAGGTTTCTTCAATGTTGAAAATTTTCTCATCAGAAAAGAAAATTGATCTGTCTTCATCCGCGTACCTCTGAAGTAGGGCCTTGGATCTCACCTTCCTGTTTGCTTTCAGTGAAGGGGTTAGGAAATATCCCGTTGATCAGTGGAAAGCACCTTCTTTAAGGTCACTTCTGAGTATCCTCGACATTGTCCTTTGCGGAATGTTCATTTCCCAGGACATAATTTTTTGCTACCGAAGTGGGTTTCCACGAATTCTCTGTCTGACAGCCTGGATGGTTTGTGGTGTTCTACTGCTCCGCAGACATCCTGGTCTTTGGCTGCCAGTGCAGAGGAAATCTCACAGTACCTTGCTATGGTCCGATAGACGAATCTCAGTATGCTTTTTAGAGATTGGAGAAGTTTGAAAATCTTCGATGATTTGTGACCACACTTGTGTAATTCAATAACAGCTACACGGTTCTGTTCCTGACCTGACTCCATCCTTACCATATCACGGACCTGTAAAGAAACATGAATTATACAATAAACAAGAGACAGATTATTGACAGGAGTAAATTCATTAAAGTCTATGCGCTATAAACGCTCGGTTCTGATCTGCAACTTTTGTGACAGTATTTATGGCCAGACTAGGTAAATTAAAATAAGCCGGCTTAAAAGACAGTTAAATCCAGGATACATGTGAGAATTTTGTTTAATTCCCGGTGGGGGCACTCGAAAAAGTGTAAAAAGCTTTTTAGGCCAGTCATCCTGGATGAGGTTTTCCTCATTCACACCAGGCAAATGTCGGAGTGGTACCTAACATATAGGTCCCAGGCCGCTTCCTTCCCTGTCCCCGGATAGTATGATTGCCGAGTGACGTCATCCTTCCATATGTGACAGGCTAACATGGTCATAGACGCCGAAAGCCCAGAAATCTAAATCCTAAATCCTAAATGTAAGAATTTTGAAGATCTCTTACCCATTACCTCTAGATAGGTCTTAAAAGCCCCTATTCATTTTGATATGTTGCATCTTGAACAAGGTGTATACTTCCGGCAGAGAATTTGACATTTTAACTTATATATACTAATGGAACGGAACACTGTACTACTATCATGATTTACATAATGTTAAGGTTGCACTAAAAATCATTCTTTCTTTCTTTTTGCTCGTTTACTGTACTGTTCTATTTTAAATTCCAATGCCCAAGAAGGAAACCAAAGCAGGGTTGTAAACACTTACTTTTGAAACGAGCTGAGCTGAGCTCAAACTCAAGTTTTTAAAAAGGTGTGATTCTGCATACAAATGGAAATTTTAGGGTAAAACACTTGACAAAGAAAGAATACTGTCTAAGGAACTCGATTAGCGTTGCCTTCCGCTACCTGACAACTAGCGCTACCTGTAAAGAAATTAAATGATGTTCATTAATAACATTGGTAAAATTTTCCGATATCTCTTCGAATTAAAATATATATTTAAAAAAAAAAAGCCTAAATAGGACCCCATTCCCATATGTGTATAGAAGAAATGTGTAATATGAAAGCATATGTTTCCGATCAAAGAAAAGATATAGGCATCTAGGCAAAAATTTAGGTTCTATTTATAACATTAATTTATTGTTTGATTGTTGTAGGCGTGAATTCCATGAAAAGAGGACGAGTATGGTGGCGTATTTGAGATTCCGGAAGAAGAAAAGCGCTCAGAAGGCATTAGTGGCAAACGGTGAAATTTTCGAAGGCCACCATCTGCGGGTTGATTTAGCAAGTAACCAGAATCATGATACAAAAAGAGCCATATTCGTAGGAAATTTGCCATTCGGTAAGTTTGCTTCCTCTTCTTGCACATATTACGCACTTGGAAGTCTGAAAACCAGTGTACTATATGTTAAAACCAGCATATACATGAAAACTAAATTTGCGATCCTGCAAGTTAGTTACGGTATTTAAAATAAATTTTCATTTCAGCTGACATAAATTTATTTTAAATATCGTTGTAATAGCTTTGCTTAAACATTTCCACTTTCTTTCAGAGCAATGCTCTCCTATTTAGTGGGTTTTAAATTTCACCTCCCATATCTTCTTTCCAAATTGCTCTCTTTGTTGCTGAGATTAACACCATTCATTAAATTAAGCTTAATATCTTAGGTAGTCCTCACCGTTATTTCGTTAAACTATTACCAAAGATTTACGACTTGAAACGATATAAGCATGACTACAAAAAAATTTTAGCAGTGTGTACTTTTTTCTCACTAGATTTATATATATAAAGATTAGTATGTATCTTCCACATAGCGGTGACGTTCTTTTGATATATTATTATTCACTAATTGCAAAACTATATTTGAATTTTTCAGAAAAAAAATATAAAACCAATACTGTACTTAGAATAAGTTTTGTAATTTGTATTTTGTCTGTACACTTTAAGAAGCGGGTGGAAAAAAACAAAACTAAGAAATCCACGTGCGTGAAATAAACAAAGATTTCGTTAAAATTGATTTCCATTTTTAGATTCTAAGTCCACAATACATAAGTTTCTTATGAATCTTTGATCTTTCCATTCCAATCCATCAGCAACTCACAGTTCACTTGATCAAAAGCCTTCTTTAGATCATAAATACAACATACACTTGTTTCCCTTTCTGTATGGATTACTCTTAATAAGCCAATTGCATTACTTCTCTCTCCTAAACCCAAACTGTTCTTCATCAATTTCTTCATTTATCCTTTCATATAATCTTCTGTTCAGTATTTGAAGCACAAGTGTTTGAAATATGAGACTAATAGTGTAGTCCATGATAATGTTCACTATAAATCTTTTAGCCACTTTCTTGTTTGATATATTTCATTGCAGAATCGGAACAACTTTTTCTTTGCCCTTTTCTCTCATATTTTTAATAAACTGATTGGTACATTACCTATCCCGGTTGTCTTTCCGTTGCTAATTTCGCATATAACTTTTTCAGACTCATCCCAAAGAATATTAAACTCTTTATCATCATAACATACGTAATATTCTACTTCAATATCTAGGTTACGCGGTCTATCCCTACTGTCATACAAGTCTTCAACATCATTTTAATAGCTCATGTAAGCATTGATCCTTTAAGCTGTTGAGCTAGAATTCCCTCCTCCTTTTCAAAGAAATTACAGAAGAAAGAGTGAATCAAAAAGAAATTAAACTGAATGCAAAGAATATTTTACCATTTGTTATAAAACTTTTGTCTTACATTCAAACATATAAGAAGTTCGTACCATTATTGAAAGTTTATTGTTCGTGTTTGAAGTTTAGAATTGCTACTTTGTATATAATATTGCTAACAAATTGTTGGAACACAGCGTACACGCTCACTAGTGTGAATAATATATATATATGTATCACTGGCGCAAATCCCGGGGGGGGGGGATGAGGGGGACATGTCCACTCCAATCTTGGAACTGAGGAGGTCTGTCCCCCGCCAATAATCCGTTCGAAATGTGTTTTTGGAGAGAAATATAATTATTTTTGTCGGATTGCCACAAAGGAACGTGAGATGAAATCGATGTTCCCCAGAGTACCTCAAATCTGCTCACCTCCCAACGTTGTTGAAGACAACTCTGATCCTCTACAACATTGTTTTTCAACTTCTTAAATATTTTGGACATCGTAAATATATATATATATATATATCAGGGTGGATTGATTTAAATCAGTCTGATTTAAATCAAGATTTAAATCACTTGATTTTTTAAATAAAAATCGTTGATTTAAATCAAATTCCGAAATAACTTAAAGTGAAAATAAAAAAATGAAATGAAATTTTGAGTTTTACGTCCCACGGTTATGCCGGTTAGGCTAAAAGAAGACGGTGATGATGAGTAATGAATGAAATGGTGGAATGAAGAAAGTGGGAGGAAACGGGAGAACCCCGGGAAAACCCACGCACACGGTGTAAAAGTGAAAATAAGTAAAGTCCCGTTTCTGTTCTGTTATTTCGATTATGGAAGATGATGATCATAATACAATGAGACTCAAATGTACAGTATATACAGCATAGTATTAAAACAAGTGTCATGCAGAGGATGAATAGGGAAAATCCCGTTTTGAACGGGTAACAGGGCAATTCTGTTTTCTTCTCTTCGTAACATAGGGTTTATATTGTAAATCGTTAACTATTCCAACGGGGAAATCACCATATCGATATATTTAAGACGAAGATTCTTTTGTGTGCGCGTCTATATATTTGTTCCCAGATAATAGGGCGTATTTAGAAGTGTCCTATCCCCTCTCCGAAATTTTGTTAGCTTTTATAATTTTAGGCAAAATTTATGTATTTCGTGCCGCAATCTAGTTACAATTTCCTTTAAAATATGCTCCTGCCAAGTATCAGTAACTTTTGTGGAAAAAAGTGTCACTTTGATAAGCGTTGCTGTATAAATTTTCCTTAACGCTTAACCTTTTAAATTATATCACCTATTTTTAGGTGATAGGATAAAATCTTCATTGTTCGATCAAAAAAGTTCCAATAAAGCTTTTTACGTCGTTTTTTCAGGACTGAAGGCATTGTAGAACACGTTACATATGCTTTCACGCCTCTCTGCGTCGAGACATAGAATGTGATAACGTCATAAATTTAAAAAAGATATTTTTTGTTGTGCCTATTTTTATTATTTTTTGGCGGGCCTACATTTTGCATTCAGAAGACTGAAATTCTGCACACTCGTTCAGTGCACCCTTAGTATTTTTCAGATGATTTCAGATCTCTGCGTGAAAGCAGGGGGTCCAGAGGGGCAAAAAAGTATTTTAAAAAAATAGCTTTCTTCGCGATTTTTCCGCCTAAGATGGGCGAGGAGAAAGATTCGATTTAAATCAAAAAATCGATTTAAATAAAAAAAAATCATCAAAAATGATTTTTTTTAAAAAAATCATGATTTTTTTCCACCCTGATATATATATATATATATATATATATATATATATATATATATATATATATATATATATATATACGGGAACGGTCTTACCTGCCCCCCCCCCTTCCAATGTTGAAGACAGATTTGCGCCGCTGATATATATATATATATATATATTGTCAACTAAAGCCTCCTAATAAACTTGTCTACTTCGTACATTTTCTTTTGCTTACTCGTTTCAGTCTACCACATGCATGTAAGAAATAAGTGTACTAAGCAAATTGGATTTCCTATTTGAGAATGAAACGCAACTTTTTGGCAGTGATGAGATAATAGTGTAAAATAAATAAGTAAAAGAGAGGTAAAAAAAAATGCATATGCTTTATTTCCAGACGCAGAGGAAGAGGACTTATGGAATCTTTTCAGCGATTGTGGAGATATCGAGTCCGTGAGAGTGGTTCGACATAGACTCACAAACATGGGGAAAGGAATCGCATATGTTAATTTCAAGGTACGTAGCCAGTATAACTAGATTAAAGACAAGCTCATTTATATAGCATAGACTTTTTTTGTTTTTGTTTGTTTGTTTGCAGAGTAATATAGCCGAATGGTTTAAGCTCATCTGCTTTTTCACTTGGGCACGAGTTCGTTTCTCCGGTAGGAAACTTTTGTCTACAAAGTAATAGCTATAAAAGCTGTTGTGCTGACTACATAGTACATAGCGAAAAGTAGTCTGGCTGGCAATAGCTGTTCGTACCGTCAGGTAGGGTAATCTCTCTGTATAAAAGAACTGCCTGACTGATCGATGCCTAGGCAGAACTAATTAAGCTAGAAACTTGAAATTTGGACAGTACACAGGATACATAAGGTAAAGAATGATTTTTGGAAATTCAACGTGAGAGTTGCAATTATTATAATGTATCCATATTTCGGTTTAAGACATGGAATTTTGTATTTGGATAAAATAATTAAACACGTGTTTCAGCGATTTCTGATATTTGACCTAGAAAAGAAGAAAAAAGGGTTGTAATTATTATATTATATCCATGTATCATATATATACTGTTCACTGAAATTTGGTGTTTGGAATTGGAATTTGGTCTGGTGAAATTGGAGACCAACGGACATGATAAAAGAAAGTTAAAAATGGAAAGGATAAGAAGAAAGAACCAGAAAAGTAAGAAGAAGAAGGAATATAAGAAAGAAGAAGATGGAGGGGAAGAAAAGAAGCCATGGTGAGAATAGAAAGTATAGGGGAAGATACTGAGATAATCAAGAGAGTTCTAAAGAAAATAGGGAACGTTTCAACATACAGGAAAGGGAGTAGAAGACTATTGGATGTGTTAAGAATGAAGAAAAAGAACAGAAAGAGGAAAGCCGATGGAAAGAAGAGGAGTGGTTTATAAGATAAGATGTGGTGATTGTAATAGCTGTTATATAGGTGAAACGGGGAAGAAACTAATAGAATGATTAAAGCAACACCAAGATGATGTGAGATTGGAAAGAGAAAGAAATGCCATTTTTAAACATGTAAGGGACACGGGACACAATATTAATTGGTGCGAGATTGAAGTGTTAGCACGGGAACAAAGGACGTTAATAAGGAAGTGGAAGGAGGCCAGGTTCATCGAAAAAGAGAAAAGCTGTGTTATGAATTGGAATACAGGACTTAAAATTGACGAGCAGTGAGGCAAGTTATTCGAAAGACTTAATTTGTAGCTTAGTTTTCCACTGGACCAGAGAGGATCTTACTGTTTAGTTTCAATTTTGATCATCTTCTATCATGATTAGCTGATTCTTTATTGATCAGCCAATCAGCGTTCAGAATTTTCCGTGTTTCCGTTATATATGTCTGCTAAAAGAATTAAAAAATTTTCGTAACAATGACTATATATATATATATGTTAAAAGAAATTAAACAGCGTTCCCAGTGTTCAATCTCCATCAGTTAATTCAGCGGAATCAGTTGAAATCGATATCCCCGGCAATGACTTGGACTCCAGTACTGGCAGGCCTGTCAGAGGCCACTTTTCAGCCACTCCTAGATTTGCGAAGGTGTTACCTTGTCCTCCACTGTGGAAAATTTTATGTGAATGCAAGAGGATTAGCCATTCATATAGGTAAAAAGCATCCGATCATAAACGCAGAAGAGGATTGTCTTCATATCAATAGTAATTGCTTTCCTGACTGTAGAGCCACAAATATAAGAATCACTAACTGCAATCACAGGATTTAACGTTATCTAACTTGGGTAAACTGTTGACTTTATTAAGATCATCTACACACATCTTAAGACGTGTCCCTCGTGGTGCTCGAACTGAGGTTGCTGATGCACTTTCCAAGTTATTACAGCAAGTAGCTATTTCAAATGCAGAAAGAGAATGGATCAACCTGTTTATATTTCTATTTGTAGCACTAACTGCTCCCAAACAATCCGAAAATATAAAAAATCTTACCTCATGGGTAAAACAAAAAGTTCGTGTTTGGGATAATATAGGTATTGACGCCTTAACCTTATACTTGCAAAAGATCAAGAAATCTTTACCTAAACAGAATGTGTCAAATCTGAAGATTATTGAAAACAAACTAGCCGATGGTGATATCCGAGGAGCAGCCCGTTTACTCATGTCAGATGATACAGTAGCAGCCCCTGACACTTCAGTGTTTGAGACGTTGTTGGAGGAACATTCAGCCCATCCTGGTACATTTACTTCACCGAATCTTCCAGAAGATCAAAACAGGGTTCAAGGAGTTTCAGTAAACGAAGTTAAAAATGCTACAAATTATTTTCCATCTGGCAGCTCGGGAGGTCTGGATGGTCTTCGCCCTTCGATTCTCAAAGATCTTTTATCTTCCCAAATATTTGAATCGAAGGAAAAGCTATAAAAGTCATATTGCGTTCTATTCAATCTAATTATTTCGGGAAAATACTCTTAGAAGTTCGCCCGTTGTTTTTCGGAGCCAGACTTATCGCTCTTAAAATGAAATGTGGTGGAATCAGACCTATCGCCATAGGGAATATTTGGCGCAGAATATCAGCCAAAATTATATGCTTCAGAATACGAGAGCCTGTTAAGAACTTTTTGTCTCCCCATCAACTTGGAGTTTGTATTCCCAACGGAGTCGAAGCAGCTCTTCATGCAATCAGGGTATATTTTTTCTCCATATACAACGCTCCAAAGGCTGGAAGCGTAAAGCTAGATTTTCGCAACGCTTTTAATGAACTTCGCCGGGACTCCATGCTTACTGCAGTGTTGAACTATTTTCTTGCAATATACCCATATGTTCACCAGTGTTACGTTCAACCCAGTAACCTATTCTTAGGCCAAGACACTATTTCATCCCAGAGAGGAGTACAACAAGGCGATCCCTTGGGCCCAGCACTTTTTGCCATAACAATACATTTTTTAGTACATTCAATTAATACTGAACTAAACATCTGGTATTTGGATGATGGGACTATTGCTGACAAACCTGAGGCTGTCCTTTCAACTTTAACACATATAAATGAGAAAGCATCAGCTCTTGGCTTACATTTGAATTTCTCAAAATGCGAAGTTGGTTTTCTTGGATCAGATGAAGTTACATCCGACCAATTATTTAGAAGATTTGGAGCAGTTGCCCCAGGAATACGTCTTCAAACTAAACATGATGCTTGTCTTCTAGGTGCTGCTCTCACAAAGGAAGCATTTACAACTGTGCTATCAAACAAAATATTACACTTAGAATATTCTCTGTCTCGGCTTGACTCGATTTCAGCGCACGCAGCTTTTTTTTTTTTTTTCTTTCTTCTACGTACTTCATTGTGAATCCCTCGCCTAAACTACTTTCTACAGTGCTTTCCATCTTGGAATGAGACTCCACTGCTGAAGAAATATGATCATATCCTCAAAATGGGTCTGGAGTCAATTTTGAACTGCTCCTTACGTGACGACTCTTGGATGGAAGCATCCTTACCTGTTGGATTAGGAGGCCTTGGTATTCGACGAACCGTTGATATGGCGATTCCTACCTTTCTAGCGTCCTATCACGAATCTCTTCGTTTAATCGAGGCTCTCCTTTCTCAAGGTTACCACCTGGACCCAGATGGGGTAGTTCAAGAAGGCTCTAGCAAATGGATAAATATAACAGATACGGGCCTTCCAGAAATCAGCAAGAGGTTCTCAGGCATCTTGGTACACACCAGTAGCAGCACATTTCCATGAACTTTTACAATCCGTCGCTGTTCCAGAGGATAAAACCAGACTTCTTGCTGCGTCATCCCCCCATGCTGGGGCATGGTTAAATGGGGGCTGGGGCACCTTCTCCCCAATTAGGTCTTCACATGACTAATGAAACCTTTCGAATCACAGTAGCCTTAAGACTAGGTTCAACTGTTTGTGAGCCACATCGCTGTCCAGCTTGCGGGGATCAAGTTACCCAACGCGGCCTACATGGCCTCTCATGCACGAAGAGCATTCATCTGGTGGCAGAAACACCAGACATTCATCTGTTAATGACATCATTTTGCGAGCCCTCGCGACGGAAGGAATTCCTTCTATTCGTGAACCGTCAGGCTGTTGTTGTTCCGATGGTAAATGACCTGACGGCATGACATTAATACCTTGAATGAGAGGCAAATTACTAGTATGGGATTTTACATGTTCGGACACATTTGCCCATTCAAGCCTCCCATTGACTGTTGTGAATGCTGGAGAAGTTCCTAGACGTAGAGAAGCAGAAAAGGAAAGGAAATACAACAACTTCCTCGAGCAATTTATTTTTGCTCGAATAGCCATCAGACCGTAGGGCATGGGGTTCTACAAGCCTTGATTTTATTAGAGAGGTAGGCAGACGCACATGTATCGTTTCTGGAGATGTTCGCTCAGCATCCTTCTTAATCCAACGTATATCCATTGCAGTCCAACGTGGCAACGTTTCGTCAGTTCTTGGTACGTTGCCGCCTGGAAGGAAACTGGAGGAGGTGTTTCTTCTCTAGTACAACAGAAACAAGCGAACAATAGAGTAACTATAAGTGTTAAGTACATTTTTTAATGTAAAAGTGATTTCACAAAATTCTTGTAACATAATCCAAAACAACTATGCTCTATTTTATTTATATAAGAAATTAAATATTTTTTCTTAACAATGAATATGTCTGTTAAAGAATTTTAAAGTTTGTCATAACAATGACTATATATATATATATATGCATTTTCATTTATTTTCGATAGTATTTGAAGAAGGATATGTTAAATACTCGAAACTGTCACATTTATTATGTTATTATTTTATAATAAAACAGTGCTTTGCTCAGCATTTGTATTTTAGTGTAAGTTAAATATTGTATTGTATTTGTATTTTGAGTAAAATAATTAAACACAGTTTTTGATAGAAGGGAAGAACAAGGGTTTGGAATCTCGATGAAGTTGTACAAGGGAGAAAAATGTTCTTGCCGTTTGTGATCGTCAGAAACAGAGACATACAGCTCATGGTACTTAGCATTAAGTTTCGATGTAATCTTCTTCCCCTTTTGCCAACCTTTCTGCGGCTGCGCAATGCCCTGGCATTGAAACTCGAGTGTCTTGGACACAAAAGCAAACAATAGCGAACGAGCCTCCATTTCTCTTCGACACTGGATGAGCTGTAATTGCTATGTGTGCGCAACGTACCTATATTACCCCCACAGGTCAAACCAGCGTCGGGATGTGACTCCCTTTATCGCTTAGTTCTTTGAAACTGCAATCAGCCATTGGTCCTCCAGGTTGGACGTTATGCCGGGAAAATCACCCGATATTTAAAACTGCGATCGAGCAAAGTACAAAGATAAGCGTCGGAAGTGGACTGCTTTCTCTGGATGCCAACTTTGCTATGGCCAGTTTCTGATAATTGGGTTTGTGATTTGGAAGACGTATGGACCCGGAGCTATGACACGGAGGAGTGAAGCACATGCACTCCCAGCAGAAAAAGATAGAGTGGTGCCCAAAATGGTTCGTGGGAGTCTTGGGAAGTGGATGGTCCGTGGACGTCCTCCTCCATCTGAGGTGGAAGTGCCTCATTCCTGCCGACTGTTTGCGTCCAGTGTTTGTGTTGTCCGGTCTCCAAGTATTTGAAAATATTAAAAAAAAAAAAAAAAAAAATATATATATATATATATATATATATATATATATATATATATATATATATATATATATATATAGAACAAATAAATAAATAAATAAATAAATAAAAATAAAAAATAGCACAAAAAATCCGCTGGTGGGGTCTATTTTTTTTATTCGACAGGTTGTTGGAACCTGCTAAACGCCTGGGAGGAGGAGATTAAATCAGAGCTGGCTGACCAACACGTTGTAGTCGCATCAAAAGTAAGAAGTCAGATGAATCGAGTAGTAAGTGTATGAGTAAACCAATAGTTAACAGTGGAAAGTGAAAGTGCTGATTTTATCCGCAACCCGACTGAATCTTCAGGAAATAGACTTGGAGCGAGGGACATCATTATTATTTAAAAAAAAAAAAAAAAAAAAAAAAAAAAAAAAAAAAAAAAAAAAAAAAGAAGAAGAAGAGGAAAGTTCCTTTAGCCCACTTGCAGCTTAGCAACTATAGACTGGACGACCTTTTCATTTCTGACTTTTTTTTTTTTTACTTAATGGAAATACAGGCAGTTAGGCAACTTATGATAAGGACGCCAGATTTGCTACACTGCGACTATCAAACAAACAAAAACTCAGTAAACGTGTCCCGTACATCGAAACAAGAGAAAAGTTTATTTTGTACTTTGCTGAGATAAACCCACACATTTTTCTTCTTTTGATGTAAAAAACACGTTGACTGAGTTTGTTGATGGTCGCAGTATAGCCAATCTGACATCACTGTTACTAAATTACCTACAACTGCTTGTATCTCCGAAACTACACACTTTTCAGCAAAGTTCAAAATAAACTTTTCTGGTGTTTTGATGTGAGAAATATGTTTTCGAAGTTTGTCGGTTTCCTCCTGAAACACTTTGTATGTTTCTATTACAGCTTTGTTTTTGATTGGATTCCTCTCAAGGAGAAAAACATACCGTGTCCATATGTCTTCGAGAGAGATATAACAACTTTATTCCCAGCGTGTATAGGAAAGACTTACCGTCACTTAGGGTTTGGTCGTGCGTGCAGGAAATGCTGTTACTTACGAAGGGCATACATAAGTAAAGACCGTTTAATGGTGTTCCCGAGGGTTTTTTTTTTTTTTTTTTTTTTTCATGAGAGCAATTCAATAAGTACCTCTCAATAATTTTTATGTAGATGAAAATGTAATTGGAAAAATATCAAGAATATACAAAGTTAAGGGTCATATTAAAGTACGTTTCAAGAGAGCCGCCCAGTTTCTCCACGGCATCAACACATTTCTTCCCTCGTGGCACAAGTTTCAAAATACTACCTTGTTAAAATAATGTTCATAGAAGTCTATCATTTGAGGGCATAGCCATTTGCGCACAACCGATTTGACTTTGTCATCGGAATTAAAACGTTGACCGGCCAAGACTAAATTTTTTCGGGCGAAAAACATGATACTCTCAAGATGCCAGATCGGGACTGTACGGTGCGTGCTCGAGCACCTACTCAAACTTCTCGGGTTTCTCACAAACAGAAGGAGCAACATGGGAACATGCGTTGTCATTAAGAAGTTTGGTAATTTCAGAATGTTACGGCTTTTAACGCGAAACGCTATTGTGGCAATATTGTTTCATCATTTTTTTAAAAAAAAATTCTTTGGTAGGAAGTCAGTATGTTTCTATTCCATGGATGACCGCTTGTGTGCCAGGCGTGTAGTGATACGCCCAGGATTCATCACCTGTAACAATACCTTCAAGAAAAATATGTCCTCATTCAACGTACCATGCTTGTTAAGCATGTCATCATCCGTTGCCCTTTAGGATGCCTGTGAGGTTCTTTGGCACCCACCAAGAAATCACTTACCAAAATTTCACTTTGTCATGCACCACACAATACCGTACAAATTGTTGAACATGTTTTAATATGTTCGGAAATGGATTCGCTGGTCATTACCAATTGCCTCTTTAGTTGCTGAGAGATTCTGTTTGCTTGATGCTAATATTGGATGCCCGGCATACAGTAAATCCGCAAGGTTCACACGGGTGTCTTCAAAGAGTTTGCACTATATGAAGATATGTGCTCTGATTCATACAGTCTTTCTCATACACACATACCATTTCTCTGTGAATTTCACCCGGGTTTTGTCCTTTTGCCCACAAGAAACAAACATAGACTATAACACACGCACCTTCTTTTCTCAATAGTTTACGTTTCTGCCATTAGCTGATTTCCTTGTAGCTACATAGCTAATGTACGCGCCTTCGGCGTGAGAAACTCTGATTTGATTATTGTTGGGAGCTCGTGGTTCGAATCCCACTTTAAGCTTTAAGTCCATGTTTCATATAGCTTCGGAGTCCAATGGGCTCTAAATTCAAATAAACGAAGCTCTAGCGCTAGAAGTACACTCGATCGAACAACTGTTAACTACAATACGACTTTCAAAGTACTTTTCTTTCAATTTTCACGTCTCGTATCATTATAATATCGCATGAAAAAATTGTTACTTATTGACCCGCCCTCGTATACAGGGTGGCCCAAAAGTAGGTAGACACTCTCGTATTGATCGACTTATGGCATTTTACATAATTTACTTATTGTTATCCATACTGGTTTAACTTAGGCTACTTTATTGTTTGTTTTCAATTTCTTTTCACTTATACATTAAAGTCGGAAAGACCGAAGCAAATAATCTCATTATCTAAATAAACTGTCATAGTTAATCAATGCAAGGTTGTATACCTAATTTTGGGCCACCCTGTATTACTTTCTTCGTGCAAGATGGCTTTTGTCTCCAAATCTGGATTTTTATTCTTAAGTTATTTTGGAAATCGTACAAAAGAAAGACCGTCTAATAATTTCACTTTTTACCTGGACTTTGACTCTATTGGTCGCAGCGTGGAAATCTTCATATGTAATATATTGTATGGAAGTATTGTATTATAGTTCCATTTATTGTTACCACTTTTAAAAAGAAAGAATATGGGCTGAAAGAAATAGTTAAAAACATTTTGTTATGTATGTTTATCTTCACATTATTATTTATAATGTTAATGATTGTTATATTCAACAGAATTCAGCTGCAGTGGAGTTGGCATTACAAATGGACGGAACAACATATAAAAATCGGGAGTTGAGAATCCAGAGAGCCGTAAAGAAGCCAAAGCGGAGCTCGAATGAAGGATTTGGAAAACAAGGAAGGCGTCCTAATTTTCCTAGAGTAGGAAGGCCCGCACCAAGGAGGAACGAGGGCTCAAATTTTCCTAGACAAGGAAAGCTCGCATCAAGAAAGAACGAGGATCCTAATTTTCCTAGACAGAAAAAGCCCAAAGCAAATAGAAACGAAAGTCCAGTTGGACCACCGAAATCTTTCCAAGGGGAGATAGCAAAGCAACGGGGTAGGGGAAACAAAGTAAGTATTTTGTTCTAAATATGGCTCTTGGTTTACAGTTTTGTGTGTTCGTGGCCACAACATTACGTTAATAACACAAACTTACCAGTAAAGTGTGTTTAGAGTTGATTTATATTGTTCATCTTTTTCTTTCGATTCATCCAGTTATTTAAACACGATTGCAAAATTGCAACAATGGTAACAAGTAATCTTTCGCCTGTTATCAATCGACAGTAGCGACACCATACGGCGGAATTCAGCTCTGAGCTATTTGACTGCTGCTTCACAAGTTATTCTATAGACGTATAGATGCGGGAATGTGCTACCACTGGTGGCGCCATTGCTACGAGAAGAAACCATTTGCATAGTTGACGGTAATAATTAAATGTAGCCCGGCGTAGCATAGGCGCTAATGTTCTCGCCTTTGGTGCGAGCGGTCCCGGGCTCGATTCTCAGTGGGGACACTCGGTCGAAGAAGTATAAAAGCTCTTTCAGGCTAGCCATCCTGAGTCAGGTTTTACTCATTCACACCAGGCAAATGCTGGTATAGCACCTAACATATATGTACAGGGTGTTTCAAAACAACACCGACAACGTTTGGGAGGTGATTTCTGACACCAAGACAAGACAAAATGTATAGACCAACCTGGGTGCACAAATGCTTCCTTTCGCAGTTATAAGATGCCGAAAACATTAAAAAATAAACTTTAAAAGTACATAGCTTCAATACCATGGGGTCTACTGTAGTTGGGTCAAGACTTCAGTTAGGAACTAATACGTGCGCTATCCAAAAATACATGTTTCAGAATCCCAAGGTACTCACCAACTACCTCTATAAAAATTGTTGCGGAAGTACCGAAGGATTCTGAAACATGGATATTTGAATAGGGCACATACTAATTTCTAAGTGAAGTCTTGACCCGACTACGGTAGGCCTCATAGTATTGGAGCTATGGACTTTTTTTTTTTTTTTTTTCATCATGTTTTCGGCAGCCTATAACTCCGAAAGGAAGCATTTGTGCACCCAGGTTGGTCTATACTTTTTATCTTATCTTGATGTCAGGAATCGGTGTTGTTCTGAAACACCCTGTATATATACAAATGCATACCAGATGAACCCCCTGCTCAGGAAAAATATAGTTGCTCCTTTTATATTATATAAGTTGTAACCTGGAAAAGTCAGAGAATTCGTGTTGGCCAAGCAAGTGTGATATGTGTGTTGTATGTTTTGAACATAAGAGTTGCCTAGCAATCAGATCGAATTAAGTTAGTTGTGAATAAGTGAAGTAAATCACAGTATAATGTTGAAATTTCGACAAGTTTTATATCTAATGTAAAAACTTTATAGTTCAGTCAGATACTTTATTATGCATTGATAGGTCATTTCTTTGGCATTTAATTCTTGGCAATTTAAGCAAAACTTAATCAATTCATTCTGAAGAAGCATTATAGCTTCGTGTAACAGATCACCTGAAGTGTAGTATTCTTTTAAGTGGAATTTACTGCTGTCTAGTACTGATTACATGCCTATTTTTTATTAATTAGATGCGATGGATATTTTTTAACAATTGTAATTTACTCTTGTTCTTTTTACAGTATAAGAAAATGGGAAAAGATCAGAAGAAGAAACAGGCGATAGCAGCCAAGCTGACTAAAAACTACAAGGAATAGTGAACAGTATTCTCTGCTCTTCACGAAAATCGAGGACTACATTTTGTTGAATGTAATGTTGATTGTAAATAGTAAATATTTACGCAATATCTATTTATAGGTTGGCTTCGGAAAACAACCTATGCGTGTGATCTAATTGGAATTTTTTTTTTTTTAAAACTGATATGTATATGAAAACTATTTTTCCTCAGAAATATAGAACGTAATTGGTGCCACTGTTTTTTCTTATCTGCATAACCTTGTTTTCTATGTATGGGAGTAGTGTTAGTCTTGGCAAAAAGATCTGTCATACGAGGTGCTACTCAAAATATCCGAGAAAGTCATTGTAATAATCACAAAACTATATTTACGTCCTAGTCTTCTGTCACCTTCAATGTTGTCCCCTCCGGCATGTATGCAACGATCCCAACTTTGTTCCCACTTTTGGAAGTCTGCAGGGTTAAGAGTGTTCAGGACCCGTTGCGATTTCGCTTGGATGCCTTCAATGGAGTCGCCCTTTCTACGAGATTTTCATCTTCGGGAACAGCTAGAAGTCGCACTGGGCTAAGTCAGGGGAGTAGGCAGGGTAGGAGACCGTTGCCGTGTTATTTTTGGCTTGGAATTCCCTTACAACGAGCGAGGTGTGCGTGGGCGCATTGTCATGGTGCAGCACCCAGTCTTTTGTTTCCCACAGCTCTGGCCGTTAGCACCTAACACCTTCCCTCAGTCTCTCTGAAACCTCGCAATAAAAGTTCCCGTTGAAATTCTGACCAGATGGAACAAACTCCCTGTGCATAATTCGTCGAATGTCGAAAAAAAAAGTGATAAGCATTGACTTGATGTTGCTGCGAATTTGTCGAGCTTTTTTCGGCCTTGGAGAGGATGGCGTCTTCCATTATAGTGATTGCTGCTTCGTTTCTGGGTCATAACTATAGACCTAAGATTCATTACTTGTAATGACTGGATAAGAAGTTGACACATGAAATTTTTGTTGCAGCTCAGTACACGTCTGAATCCTGAGGTTTCTTTGGTCGCTGCTAGAAGGCGAGGAACCAACTTCGTTGTAATTCGTCTCATGTTCAGTTCATCGAATAGAATTCCTTGACATGTACACTCATGCCCAAAATTATTGTCGCATGTCTATAAACATGTTGTTGTAGGAATATAATTTGATAGCGAATTCGACCGGTATTTCTTATAATGTTAGTATGTGTATAATCGGCAAAGACATGTATGTAGCAAATTTCATGTCAAAAGAGCAGTAAATAAGAACAATAAAACGAAAATAAAACGTTCTTGTCCATTTAGCAATATTTAGTTTTACTCATTCTAATTTTAGTATTTATAATTCTTTTCCTATGAAATTTACCACAAATATACATTTCCCGATTATACACATAGTATCAGTATTAAAAGTACCCTGCAAAATCATTATCAAATTATAGTCTGACAAGAAGACAGTTATAGATATGCGACAATCATTTTGGACATGAGTGTACCATACGACAGTCGAAGTCTGTTAGAAACATCGTGAATTGTCTGCCTACTGTCTTCGCGAATCTCATCACACATTTTCATGATCATTTCCGGTGCTGTGCATGTTGACAATCGGCCAGAATGTTTGTCATCTTCCAGAGATTCGCGGCCTTCTTTGAAACGCTTGAACCACTCAAATGTTCTTGCTTGACTAAGTGCACTCTTACCAAATGCCTCTTTCAGCATGCAGTGGGTTTCGACTGCAGTTTTTTTCAACTTGACACAAAACTTGATGCAAATCCGTTGCTCCTTGCCGTCAGGCAATTGAGAAATCGCAGAAGCACTGAAACACTTCCTGACACGCACAACTACAACTGAATGCGCCATAGATGATGAAACTTTGTGGTACAGTAGCTAATACATGTTCCTCGAGACTTCTAGCGACAGAATGTCCTGCTGCTACTGGTTTGCCCGGTAAAAAAAAAAAAAAAAAAAAAAAATAATAATAATAATTGGGTAGCATCTCTTATTGAACAAAAAAGAAAGAAAAAAAAGAAACTCGGCTTTACTGGCTACCAATAATTGAACTAAAAAAAAACTCGTAAAGTTCCACATTAACAGTTGCTACCACAGACGACTTAATGGGTAAGAAATTCCATAATTTTTCAATAGTTTGTTTTTATTGTTATTCTACTCTATTTTCTAAAGTGGAATCCTTAAAAGAAAACTTGAGTTGAAAAATTTTATACATTAAAATAGCATGTTAATTATTCAAAATTCCGAAATATTTTGTACCCTTAATTACTTTGCCTAGAACATTCTTGGATGTCAGTGTTAAAAATATAGAAGAAGTGAGTTCCTTATAAAGAAACTCCCACGATTATCCTCGAAGACTAAGGGAGTCAGTGATAAGAATGATGATGATGTGATATAAATGAAGAAAGTGAACAAACCAGAGAACTCCGAGAAAACCATGCACATGGTGTTTGATTACTACATAACCCACTTGGCGCAAGATGGGGTAGAATCAAGGACCACAGAGCTACCATGATCTGAAGTGAGTTTTGTTTCAATGAAATAGTAGTCTTTCGAACACTAGGGACCCAATATTAAAATTGGCAGGACATCAGTGGCTCAGTGATAGAGCGTGCACCTCTGGCACGTGGAGTCGTTGGTTCGATCCCAGCTCGCGCCAAGTGGACTTTGTGGTGGACAAACACCGTGTGTGGGGGTTTTCTCGGCGTTCTCCCGTTTCCTCCCACTTTATTTCACCATTTCACATAATCACCTGCTTAGCTGGCATAACCGTAGGACGTAAAACTGAGACTAGAATAACAATAGAAGATGGAAGCTATTCTTGGTACATTGAATATGTACACTTATGTCCAAAATTATTGTCGCGTCTATAAATATATTGCTGTAGGAATCTAATTTGATAACGAATTCGCTCTGTATTTCTTATAATGTTAGTATGTGTATAATAGGGAAAGACATGTATGTGGCAAATTTCATCTCAAAAGAGCAGTAAATAAGAACATCAAAACGAAAATAAAACTTACTTGTCCATTTAGGAACATTTTGTTTTACTCATTCTAATTTTCGTGTTTATGATTCTTTTCCTATGAAATTTACCACAAATAAACATTTTCCGATTATACACATAGTATCAGTATTAAAAGTACCCTGCAAAATTATCAAATTATATTCTTACAAGAAGACAGTTATAAATATGCGACAATCATTTTGGACATGATAGTACTTGTATTGAAAAAGCACCTCCTCGTTACCTCTTGGCGATTGGTTCAATGGGAACCAATGTTGAAGCCGGAAGATCTAACACTTCAGGGCTCAATAGAAATTTTGAGCTGCTTTTTATTTTGCGTCCTACACGACAGCGAGACTTAACTGTCCACGTGAACTCCAAACCACTGCTGGGGCATAAATCCCATGCAGTTGGCTGTTGCGTAAATGATAATTCAAGATAAACCCTCACAGTATGCTGTTCCTCACCACACTATATCGCCTCAAAAAATCTGAATTACAGAACCACACCATCGATAGAAGGATAAGACATGATATAGAATACAGGGCTAGCATAAATCATTCATTCATTTTGAAAAAGCTATATTTTCAAAAGTATTACACATACACATATGAAAAGAACCACAAACTCACCAAGTTTGTATTGTGTATTCCACGTGGCAGCACGACTCCATTATTTTTCGATCGAATGTGACAGTGTGGCTGTACGTGTCGTGTCACCAAAGGGGCAGATATTGAACATTTGTAGAGGGTGTATAAACTTGGTGAGTTGAGTTGAGTTGATTGAGTTTAACGTCTCGTTCAGCAGCGAGGCTATATGAGACTGGACCTACTGATTAACGTGGACTCCGAACCACTTGAGCTCCCGCCGGGAATCGAACCCGGGTCTCCCGCGACAAAGGCACGTACGCTAACCGCTTAGCCACGAAGGAGCTCTATAAACTTGGTGAGTTTGTAGTTCTTTTCATATATCTTTCATGTGTGTACGCGTAATACTTTTGAAAATATAGCCTTTTCAAAATGAATGAATTATTTATGCTAACCCTCTATATGCTTTGCATTAAAGGCGCCATTTTTCAAAAAATGTAAGAAGAACCGGCAGAAAGTGAAGAGTATGGCGCCTGTGGCGTTACTGCTCAAAAATCGAATTTAAGAAGAATCTGCCTACTAGGCTAGAACCCGGCGGTTTAGTGCCTAAGGAGCCAGTGAAAATTCAAACTTCGAATTAGTAGAATAGAGGAAAGAGCAGCCCCTAATATTTTATCTATCTATATATACCTCTCTCTCTCTCTCTCTCTCTCTCACACACACACACACAAGGTGCACACCAAAAGCACGTGCTCTTTCGTTATAATTGAACTTTAAAACAAATTCCTAGTAATTATTCTAAATCAAGAGTTCGAGTTTACTAATTGTCTTAAAGCAAAGATCGATAACTCAGTTCAATTAGCGTATGTCCTTATTCCAAGTGTCTCACAATCCTTATATTCTACTTAAATCACCTCTATATGGATATTTTACTGAAATGGTCTTTTTTTTCTTTCTTGTGTATATATAAGGATATAAATAAATTTTGTTTCTGTTAAAGATTCTTTTTTACTTTGTTGGACACGACTACTAATCTTCGTAGCAGTAGATAAAATGATATTTTTAGACTATTCTGTCAATACTCGCAGGCAATTTACTATTATTATTATTATTATTCAGAATATTCCTTAGGTCTTGATATACACAGGATAGGTTGTATAACAAAAATTTCGTAAAATATACCGTTGTTGCTCTTAATAAGTTCGTTGCTCGTTCTAAGTTTGCTATGTATTCAAATTAAATTTCTTGTGATAATGACTTTGTTGCTTTTGTAATAATGACTGAATGTTTACAAAATTCTATTTTTCAGTAACGTATACTATCGCGAAATTCTCATGTCAGAAAGCAGGCAAAAGCAGCTTATCCCTGAGAGAATCTTGTTCCGAAACACACTTTACACGGGTGAAAGAACTCAATTCATAGTTGCACAATTCTTCAGTGAACATAGTATACTTCACACTAAATCATTAGTTAAACGTCACACAAACGAGATAGTAATTACTGAGATAATGCTGTAACAATGAAAGAAATGCGAATACGAGAGGAAATGGACACCCCGAGAAAGACCCCTTCCCCACCTGTTTATTTACCACAAAACCAATATCGCGCCCTCAAGGTTTGAACACAAGAACTTTGGCGCCAGAAGTGAACGCTCTGCCGACTACGCCACCAAATTTGTGTTATAGTATCAACATGTGAAATATTTGAAACCCACATAACATTGCAAGAGGTTTGATCCCTTGAATCAGTTTCTTTCATTCAATGTGACACACGATAATTTAATTGTATGCAAGAAGGAACCTATTTGCTTCCCAAGTTTCAAAACCCAAAAATTTTGGAGAAAAACAAGGTGTAGAACAGCAACATATGAACATAACGATTTTTTTCCCACAATAAAGGTATCAAGATGTGAATATTAAAACAGGAATTGCGCATCATGAAACTTAGTTACTACGACATTGTACTGGAAACAAATATTATTTTACGATAATTTGGATAGGAAATTCTAACTGCCTCTTTTCTTTCATTTCATGGCGCACTATTAAATAAAGATATCCAAGTCTTTGTTACGTATTTTCGGAGAGGAGTGCTAGTAAGGGTGTCCCCATGGCACACCCTCAACCTCCAGAACAGTTCCGGTGTCCCTCTTAAGAGCTGATAAGTTTCATGTTGGCAATAAATAAATAAATAAGTATGAAAAAGCATTCAACCACATTTGAAAGCATGTTAGAATTTTCATTTTAAAGGTTTATAAACTGTCAATCTGCGAAATTACTTGATTCTTAACAGAATTCCCAGTCTTCCAGTTTTGTTGCTACCTTGAAAATAGGATAAGTAACTTCAGCTCACATCTGATAAGGCCTACTCACTAATCTGTAAGAACACTGCAGACATTTGTATTAGCATATTTCGCATTACGACATACAGCATTTAGCAGGCGTTTTAAGATCAATTCTACAAGATCTACGTAGTTAACAATAGTGAATCAAGTTGTATTGCTAGTTCCATTCAGTCACTTTCTTAAAACATTTGGTGAGAAATATTTTTTAAACTTAGAAGAAACATACAGGAAACCACTGATGGATTCTTAACTTGTTCTTAATTAACAGTATAGGATACAGTAACACATTAAAAAAAAAAAAAAAAAGCGAAGGAAACGTGGCTACGAAACAAATTAGAAGAATTTCAGAGTAGGATGGGAAAAGTCAGTCAAGAAACAAATGCAACAGAGAAGGCAAAAATGTATAAAAGAAAGTTCAATAGTGCATCAGTTCTCGAAAGTAAGCACACCGAGGATAATTATACGCGATTTGTTCAAAAAATATGGAACCTTATGTTTTCCCGCGTAAACCAACAAGCGTGGGAGACATTCTTCAGTGTAAATGTAGAGGGGACACTCATGCGCAGTCGTAAATTTTTTTCCCGGCCACAGAAAGCGTCAGACGCTGGCAGTCGGCCAACAAGTGAAGACGTGTAGTGAGCGGTCATCGGATTTGTTTTTTGTAAAACGACAGAAAAACTTCAGCAGCGATATTGCATTTAATTTTGCCGAAAGCTTGACGATACCTAAGCAGAAAGCATTCAATCGGATTAGTACATTCAATTATGAACGAAATTTGGGCATGAGGAGAGTGTCCGCGAAATTCGATTTAGACTTTCATCGCCAAACACAACATTCCTGTGTGTCGTCAGGCCTCTACTCACCCGACATGGCTCCGTGTGACTTTTGGTTATTTTACAAGCTTAAAATGCCACTAAAAGGGAGCCGATTTGAGTCAAGACAAGACATCATGGGAAATGGGAGAGCACGGTTGCGCACCATTCCAAAAACTGCATTCCAGGTGTTAGGAGCGCTGGGAGAAGTGTGTGTATTACCAAGGAGGCTACTTTGAAGGAGATTAGTGTTTCGGATTTTCAAATCAATAAATGTATTTTTGCCAACCAAAGATTCGGGACTTTTTGAACACAACTCATATAATAATAATAATAATAATAATAATAATAATAATAATAATAATAATAAAACGTATAAACAGATAAATTAGGAAAATAGTGGATTGAAAGAAATCTCTTAATTACTAGTTACGAAAGGTGCAAACTCCCACGCACCATACATATTTCAATATATTTCGTAAATGATAAGTTCTTCCTCCGAAAATTTATTGTACTAAGAGAATGTAGATTAATCAAACGTGCCCTCTCTCCTTGGTCCTAATTCTAACGAAGTTTTATCTATCTTCATTATTTTTGCGCGTTGAAATATTGTACCTGATTGTTGTTTATTTTCCTTATTGAACTTCTGATAAAATATTCCAGGAATTTTCGAATCTTTGGGGTTTAAGCTTGTGCTGTCCTTGTACCCCATACGATTGTGCATGAATGAAATCTAGGACTAAAAATAATAATTTTTTACCTGACTTTGATTTAATATTTTGGATCTTGCAGCAGATAGGTTTTCGACTGGTCACAGCGCCGAAATGAAGCACTTCTACACCTAGGTTGATGTCTTACCTTGGTGTCAAGAATCTCCTCCCAAACGTTTTAGGGATTTTTAAAAACACTCCTTCTATAGAAGAAAACACACAACAAACAATTAGATTCTGTATTTTTTCATAATAAAACAACTTCTTATACATGGCAGTTTAAAATATCCAGTTCGATCATATAAACATAGACTGTTGATACGAAGAAGAAACTGCATAGACATTCACAGTCACCAATACATTCATTGGAATGTACATTCTTCGATTTTAGTTTTTTTCTGTGTATGAATACGTGAAGTGACTGTCACGGTTTGCAGTTTTCCGTCAGCTTGCTAGCCAACGCCTATTTCTTCTACTGTCCTTTCCCCGTTCCCCTATTCTGTAAACAAAAATAAACTTGAATTATTAACATTTCTCTTTTCCATTCGAGAAAAAAATGTTACCAGAATTATAGCATTAATAAATTTAGATTCTACTTCGTGAAATGGATGAGTATAATACATGAATTACAATAACTATAAACAAAACTACAATTCGGAAGATCTCTTTACATCAAATGATAAACCTAAAATATAGCAATGATTTTCTTTAAAGTACGAGGGAGGATCAGAAACTAAGGTTACAAGGCCGATATTTCTGGAGTTTCGTCTGTTAGAGAGGAATGAGGAATATGCAGTGATTTTTAATACATAGAGTTGGCAACTGTGTTGAGTTTCAGCCACCTACGGCGCTAGTTGTAGGTAAACAAAAATGGCGACTCGTTTGGAAAACTGGTCTCGAAAAGAAGTCCGTTCAGTTATTCGATTTCTGTGGGCGAAACATGTAACTGCGACGGAAATTCACCGGCAGCTGGTAGAGGTTTACAGAGAGACTGAAATGGTTCGTCAACATGTCACAGAATGGTGTTGAAAGTTTGCGATTGGTAGAAAAAAAGTTACCGACAAGGAGCACAGTGGCCGACCCAGCATGGCCTCAACAGATTTGAACACAGCACGATCTTCTACACCCTGGACTACGCTTCTCTTCAGACGAGGAGGTGAAACAGTTCGTGACAACATTGTTGAACACGCAAGGACAGGATTTTTACCAGAACGGAATCTTCATACTCATCCCCACGAAGCGACAAGTACCTGAATAGATACGGAGACTATGTCGGAAAATAACCTAATGTACGTATTATCTATTAGCTGTATTGGTTGTATGAAATAATATAGACATGTTTCACTGCAGGCTTAGTAACCTTACTTTCTGATCACTTCTCGTATAAGATTTTTTTTTTTTTTTTTTAAAAAAAAGAAAATAATTGAAGCGCTTGGAGGATAAAGGTGTTATGTAACAAATTGAATATGACGGGAAAATTGACTTTCACAATTTTGTCTTAACATACTGTCCCCATCCTTTCAAAATATCTGCAGCCAGACGAGGACTCATTAAATAATGTGTTACGTAGCATGATTAGCATATAATACGTGCATGAACCGCCAGAATGCAACGTTTCAAAAAATGTAACATAACACCTTTATCTTCCAAGCGCTTCAATTATTACCAATGTACAATAGGCGAAAGCATGTTTTGAAGATACTATGACGTTTTTATGATACAGCACTTGGTTCATTTATTTGTATTTTTGAATTGCATTTGAGGATAATTGCAAAATTATGGACGTGATCCCCACATCCACCACAGTTCCTTTAATTCAATATGATTAGATAAGCCATGTTCAAAAATTCTGCTGATCATGCCTATTAAAAGACCTTATTCTTATAATTTTACGTAGGAACTTTTAATACTATGGCTTGTAATAAAGATTCACACTGAAGCAACTATTACACAATATATATATATATATGTGAAAAATTATAAAAAGGAAAAGGTAAAACACTTTGAATAGTAAACTATAAAAAGCAGACACAAAACCTAGGCTTAATATCAACGTACCAGCACTGGAAGAAATCCAATGATCACTTAAAATACTTAGTAGTGCCAACAATAACAGTGTAATATTCAACAGGGCAAGGTTACATTCACGGAAAAGTTATCAAGCAGGATGAATTACCACTTACAAAATTATACAGGGTGTCTACTGGAGTTGAATTGGGTATTTCCAGTGTCCTGCTAGAAAAAATTCCAGTATTTATAGTGAACTGTAAAATATAAGTGAGTGTCACATACAACTGTATGATGTTATGAAATCAAATCTTTCAGTTCAACGTCCCACGATTATGCCCTTTAGGCTAAGGGAGACGAGGATTAAAGCAAGTGAATGATAATGGAAGAATTGATAGAATGAAAAAGTGGAAGGAAACGGGACTACCCGGACAAAACGCACCGACACGATGTTGTATGCTGTGGTAATTAACAGTCTGAGAAATATGTTGAAAAGTCGGAAGCCTTCTTTAATATCCTAATAAACAAAAATGCACTGAAACTAGTGGGTTCTCCCAGAATGCATGTCGTAAACCACACTCACTTTATTCTTTTTTATTTTTGAGCGACGAAAGGAAAGGTGATCGTGGAAAAATATCGAACTGGAGATTTCAATAGATTTACACGTGTTTCATGGTCCATAGATACCGAAAAAGTGGTATTTCCGAAATTTGTTCGTCCTGATACACGGGATGGACAAAAATATGGAAACAAGTGGGATAAAAGAGAGAGCTATTTCAAACACGATTTGCGCCTGAATGGTAGGTGTCGCTGTAGTCACCGGCACATCCTGTGAGGTATACAACCTGGCCAATCAAACAGATGGGCCAGTTACAGTTCAGCGACAGGCCCGTGCAGATTATCGTGAATCATGTTTGAGCTGACAGTTTCAAAGACGGCAAATTGTGGGTGCGCGTATGGTGGGAGCTTCTGTGACGAAAGTAGCGGAAATGTTTGGTGTATCAAGAGGCACAGTCTCAAAGATCATGACCGCCTGCGAGTGTTCCGGAAAAACCGCATCAGCGAAGCACCAGCCTGGACGCTAGTGTGTGCTGCGTGAAAGAGACAGATGCACACTAGGTTGGATTGTGAACGAGCAGAAGATGACCACGGTGCCAAAAGTCACAGCTGAGCTGAAAACAGCGCTTGCAAAACCTGTTAGCGTTAAAATAGTTAGAACTCCATAAGCAGGGTATTTATGATATCTTGTTTCAACTAATTCGTCATATAGAAGTTTAATAAATAAAAAGTAATCGAACAGTTATATACTTACCATATTTCTTCTACCCATTTCCTTCGGTGTGTGCCTCTGTACTTTAGCTGGACTGTCCTTCTTCGGGCTGGGCTTTCCTCGGCCAGGCCCTCTTTTAAAACTGCCATTCTTGCTATGTTTTTCTTTCTTTATTGCTGTATTAACTCTCAAGCGTCGACCACCATACTCTCTTCCGTTCAACTTTAATGCCGACTCCACTGCAGCGACATTCTGTTGGATAAAAAAAAAAGTCACCATCAGCATTCTAAGTAATAATACTAACACAAACACACACTACAGAATGAAATTATTTCAGCCTTGATCAACTTTAGTGATCAATTACCTTTAAATTGAGAACAACGATTAAAAACAGAACGTCACTACGGTATATTACTTCCATAAATATATTTCACATGGAGATTCCCACGTTCCGACCGATAGAGTAAAAGGTAAAAATCAGAAGTGAAATTATTGATTTTTTTTAAAAATGCAACCAAAGATAAAAATCCAAATTTGGGTGGTAAAAAGTTGTGTTTTACTCAGTAATATGATTGAAAAGAGAAGGCGTATTTTGCTCAAAATAATAGACAGAAAAATATTAACTAACTACACTTCGCACACATCAAACAGGGAAAGACCTTTTCCTTTGTAGTGACTGTCTGGTTCATGTACTTTCTCCTGCTTGATGCTCGATTGACTGACTGGACATCAACTTCCCTTTCCACCAACCAATGCTATCTGGGTCAGAATCAATTGCTTAAAGTGGGATACGATTAAGGGCGCCGATTTCTCTGTAAATTTGGAGGGGCCCATTCAGATGCAGAAGGTACATATATGAAGATTTTAAAACAAATTGCACTCAAATTATGCGAAATATTGTATATTCATAAATACAATAGGGGTACACATGAGCTTTGGGGGGCCCGAGCCCCCTCGCCCCCCAGGATCGGCTCCCTTGGATACGATGGTTATATCCACAGGAATTACTCTCACCGGAACCCGAAACTATATGAGACATTTATTTGGCTTCAAAGGGCTATTTCTTATTCATTAGCAATTTTTACAGACTACAAATTACGCTTATGAAGTGATATGGTCAGCCACACTACTTTTCGTTGGGAAATACGTGGTCAGCACATCAGCTCCCATTGCCGTCTTTCTCGCCTTCTGTCACATGCGTTCACTATGAGACCCTAAAATGATAGGTCTCAAGTATAACTCTTCGTGAAGTAGCGGTACTCAGTTCTGGATCTCACGACAGGCTGTGATGCCCCTATACGGATTTCACTTGTTAACATGTGCAAACAAGTTGTTTCAACTCCTAAATATTATCTTGTATTCGTACCTGATTTCGTAGAGATGTAACAGAAGGGAGCGAAATAATAAGCGATACTAGGTGCAAGCAAGATGTAAAAATCCAGAATAGCTCAGACGAAGAAGACATCTGACGAGAAACAAAAGCTTTTATCTCGAAACATCGATATACACTCGAAAAAAGATTGATGAAAATATATGTATGAAGAGTGGTGGTGTATGGATGTGTACCCTGGAAAAACGGTACGGTATACAAGATGTAGAAAAGGAAAACGGAAATGGAAGTGTGGCTCAGGATAGAGAACAGTGGAAATAAAAGAGAGAAGGGACAGGGAAGGACCACTCAGAGGACATCAACGTTGTGTGCAATGGAAAGCAACAAACATGGACAACACTGGAGAGCCTAGTTTTTATACAAGAAAGGTGGATAAACACAAATTCTGCGCAGTGTGTGTGTGGATATCCTGCGACGGTCTTCAGAATTTAATAATCTGAGAGTAGACACAGTCCGCGTTCAAAGGAATGCCGTGTAGTCCAAGAACTAGTGTAACTGAAGTTGTGGATAACATTATTATGAATAACAGGTAAGTGACAATAGACGAGGTAATATCAGAAACTGTAATATCTCATGGAACAGTGTCTACAATACCCAATGACGAGTTCAAAAACAAAAATCTATATATGACATCCGAAGAGAAGGAAACATGAATAAAGAAATACAGAGGAACTTTTGATCCTGTACCATAAGGATATAGAATAGTTCTTCAGGTACATCACTGATGGTAAGTTGTGTTTTTTTATTACAGCACACTTGGCTTAAGAGCCAATCGAAGCAATGTAAACAATAGCAGCAATCTTCCCCCCCCCTTTTTTTAAGAATTATCTTCTGGTAAGAAAATGGTTGCTATCTACCATTGGTTGGTTTCTAAGACAAGAGGGAATAGTGTACCTTACCAACTACATGGTTAATACAGATGCTGCCGAACGAATTCCAGACAGGGACACCTTTCATCCCGGGCTTCACCAAGCAACAAAGCTACGCACACGCGTATGAGTCTTCCAACTGCTGTATAATAATAGAGTGAAGGCGTTGTAGTGGGAAAAAGTGTCGAAAAGTCGCTTTTGCGAAGGATATATTTACGGCTCTTTTCCTTGCGAATTTTTAAATTTCCAGCATAGTATTAGCTTGGTGTGAATGAAATGTCCGCCTCGACATCTAATGGGACACTTACCTCAGCAACACAATACAGGGATGGACGAAGGTCATGCGTCTAACTTCACAAACTCAGTACACGTCCAGCAAACAGGCTGGGTACACAAGTCAACACGCAGTGCGTAATTTGGACAGAGTAGTATCAAAGTGGAGAATGGGAAACACAATTGTGATTTTTCTTTACAAATTCAAATTGTGTCAGTCCAGGTAATAGGCTATAAAACAGTGCATATCGACCAGAAACGACGAATGAACGAATCATTTGCTGTTGGTTTTCAATTTCGTTCTGATGACACAGCATTGTATAATAAGCCCCATGGGCACCGACCAACATGTTTGGATAAGATCGTCACGAACACTGTGGAAGCAAATACTGGGGAAAACGTTCGGCCTTGCAGACGAGACAGTTATACACCATACTATTGTTGTTCGGTAGCTGCGTGCAATCGGATTTATGGGTGCCACATGAGTTCGACATTGGCCAACAAGAACTTCCTTTCTGGAGGTGTGCAGTTCTTTGAGTGAAAGGAAGAACCAAAAGTTTCCTGCACTGAATAGTCGCTTTTGATGTAACATCGATCTCCTATGAATCTTTAGACCCCGCCTCACCTCAGACACTCCCTCGCAACACATCTAAAATAAGGCCACCTTATATGCACTTGAGTCAACTAATTGCGAGCTCACAAGTTGGCCTCTTGAAACTCAGAGGTTTCCAATTTTGAATAACCAGTCTCCCTGTTTCAACACAAATACGTTATACCTCTGTCTCACATACTACAGAGTTTCTCCAGGTAATTTACTATCAATTTCCTTTACTTTATAACCGCTACCAGGTTATAGAAGGATTTTTCGTGGACACTCTGTATATTTCGTAAAAACTGTGATTATTATTTTCGATTTGTACGTTATTCTGGAACGCATATAAGTTCTTTCTTTGGTGGTAATTGCTTCTTTCCCACACAATTGGACAAAGAAGTCTTTCATCGTTTTTCATATATATATTTAAAACGTTGCTTTTAGTGAGAACATTTCAGTTAGTGACGAACCATTTCAGTGTTTCTCCCTGACTCATTATATGCACAGTATATATTCTATAGTTATTGAGAACTGCATTAAGTGTTTTCTTTAATCGCTTATGGAAACATTACAATAGATTAGAGAAATACGGGCTGACCAGATGTCCCAGTGGCCAAAGTGGCACCAGCCTCACAATTTTTGCAGTCCGTTATCTGTACTTTCTCACGCCAAAGTTATCGCCGTGTCTAGTGCATTATAGGCAGTTGACTAAAATTAACATAAATTGTTTTCTATATTCTGTTTGTATGTGCATACAGGTGAGTTAACTGAGTGATTTTGGAAATGATCTGCCAACACTTTTAGTTGATCATTGCAACCTGTACCTTGAGCTTGGATGCTCAGGGAGTTCGACTCCAGGTCTGGAAGCCGTAGCCGTAACCCGCGCATGTCATGTCGAGCTTCAGATACGACTTTTTGTGAAGGGGCACAAGCTATTTAGCCGGTGAAGGACGATTTCTTACGGCTAGCCCCAACTAGTGAAATCCCAGGTCCGCAGACCTTGTGCGTTTAAAAAGTTATATACGCGCCCTCCAATATCAGTATTCCACTGTGGAGATCTTCTTTTTTTAACTTGCTAAAGATTCACCTTTACGCTGCATGACTGTTCAGCGTAACAACTGGATTCATCGTGGGACGATCCAGATAACTTTTCCCCAGTGCTAACCCCCCAAGTGTGTCAATGGTGTGTGAGAAGCATTTGTAGTGATATCTGAATTATAATCATATATATGTAAAGGGCTATATTGCCCGAAAAGGGCAAAGCGTGATTTCAGCGACTAAAATTGTTATACATCCTCAGTGTTCAGTGTTGTATGCATTTCTTTTCGTTATTTATATATATATATATATAATAGTGCTCTAATAAATAAGTATAGTGTCATTTAATCCAGTGTGTTTTCGTTGTTTGCATGAGTGATGTTTGTGTGCGTTATGGTCTGGATGACCATCTGATCGTCCGTGAGGTTTTCGAGACGAGACACCGAACCTCTCGGCGCCTAATGCTCATCTCATTATTGAGACCGACGAGCGATTTGGAAACAGTTTGTAACCTTTTCTTGGAGAGGTCCTTCATCGTCCTGTCCAGGTAAGTTAAAGTATCAGGAAGATACTTATTAGCAGTACCACGAGCCACGGACAGCGACCAGATTACACGGATTGATTACAAATAAATGTTCGCCTGAACAGTGACCCGAACTCAGGACGGTTACAACTTTAAGATAAATTTTCCCTTTTAAAATCTGACTCCTTTTCCTCCCTTTATAGCTGACCATACCTCGTCTTGTTCTCTTTTCAGGTTACTTTTAATATTAAAATTGACTGTTTAGTTACAAAGTAAGAAATATATATAAACCTTCCTACAAATGTTTATGTCACATTTTAATATTTTTTTTCAATTTCTATTGTTTTAATTCCTCCTGTTTCGTGAACCCTAACAATATACACAGTCTATATATACCGATTACATGAAATTACAATTGAATGTTCTGTTACATATCGATACAAACTACTTAAGAAATTAATAACACCTAAAACTTTAAATATAATTTTTGGTTATTTATTCTTCTTCTCCCTTTCCCCCTCCCTAACAGTTTTGTTTCAATTCTTGTACTACTATAATGTCAATATCTAAATTCCACGGAATGTGCTAGTTTCTTTATGAAACTAATACACATAACGAAATTTTACTTTTCTTTCGCAGTTCTTGTACTTTGTTTTCAACGTCTAACTGCATAGAGTTTGCTCGACTTAACAGTTCTACACGGTCTGAACCTCCTTATCAATGGTATCGCATTACCTGACACAGATTATGTGTTCCAAACAACATGTCTTTACATTATTTAGATAACCATGACAAGACTTATTCTTTAATCTAAATTGTACTAGCTACACAGGTATGAAGGAATATTATACATACTTTGAAATTAACATATGCAAATCCTTTTCCCAGGTTTGTGAGTTTATCCCGAATCACTCTCACGGATTCCACATCTCCACAGTTGCTGAAAAGCTTCCATAACTCCTCATCCTCCACCTCTGGAAATAAACGATATGTATTTTTATTTACTTATTTTTACCTTTGTTTTACTAATTTATCACCTTCCACCATCTCACAATTGGTAAAAAGTTGCGTTTCATTTCGAAAGAGGAGGACCAATTTGGTTTGTAAAGAGTGAAAGGTATACTTAATTCTAAAATGCATAGGGTAGACTGAAAGAAATAATTATACAGCGTTAATAATATTATATATATATATATCGGGTGTAACAAAAAGGTGCGGCAAAATTTCTGGGGTGGATTTCTTATGGATAGACAAGTAAAAAGAAGTTCATATGACCATATGTCGGGAAATGCATCGTTACAGAGTTGTGGCCATTGAGCCATCTGACAGTGTGAAATAGTCACATTCTGAACGTCCCTCAACGTGACTCAATTTAAACCTCAATGGCTCAGTTCCTAATAAAGTAAGAATATAATTTTGGTATCAATGTCTTCCGTAAGGATGAATTACGTGTAAACCCTATGCAGATATGGCGTGTATGTAGTCGAACGAGGCTGTATCCATATCACTTGCAGCGAGTGCAGTCTTTGTCAGCAGCCGACTATCTTCCACGAGTACGCTCTTGCGAGTGATATCTCCAGTAGTGTGCCGTTAATCTCATTTTCCCATCTACAATACCTAGGTAGTGTTTATAAATGAGGCTTAGTTCACATGAGAAGGTATCTTCAATTACCATAATGTACATGTTTCAACGGACGATAATCCTCATGCGATCAGTCCAAAGTAACATCAACAACAGTTTGCTCTCAGTGTGTGGTGCGGTATTATCTGTGACACTTTACTGGGTCCACACAGTCCCGCAGAGGCTGATGGGAAATACCTATCGAGAATTCCTGGAAACCCACATTCCGGATGCATTCCCCTTGGCTCTGCGTTCACCGTGAAAATGCGTATCAGTGGAATTATACCAAAATTGTAACGATGCATTTCCCGACATATGGTTATATGAACTTTTTTTTCTTATCTACCCATAAGGAATCCACTCCTAAAATTTTGCCGTACCTTTATGTTTTATATATACTATTAATACTAATGAACTTATGCACCATATTGCAACAATTTATAAGTAGTATTACATACAAAATAGCAACTGTAAACCTATAGAAAGGAAAACTTAAGACTGTATCTTGAAATTTTGTATAAGTGTTTTCCTTAAATAAGGCTTGTTCTTTTTTAATAGGGCCGTATACTGGGAAAGGAAGACTAATATTTTTTGCCGTTGTCCAGAAGAAAAGAAGGGCCAAAAGGGCCCTTGAACATTTTCGACTTTTACCAGATCTTCGGAACTCTTGGGTATAAAAACTTGAAATTTTGTACAAATGTTCTTCTCAAACCCTAGGTCGCGAGTTATTTAGAGTATTATGAAATGGCACTACTGCAGGGAAAAAGGTAGTCTTAAAGCTTACCTCCAACTTCTACCAAATCTTTGGAACTCTTGAGTGTAGAACTTTAAAATTTTGTTCAAATGTGCTCATTGAATCGCCCCAAAAATTAAATCTAATGAGCAAAAGCGGGCTTGGACTGTTTTTATCTGTTCCAGAACAGTTGGGCGTTTGGGCGACTGAAATTTTCTAAAGGTTTCTTCAGACTCTAGACCACGAATAAGATAGAAATGTCTGAAATGAGATACAAAAGGGCAGAAAAGGATAAACCTCTTCTTGGTCTAGGGAATTTCTTTTTAAAGACAGACCTTTGAGTGACTTTACTCTGAGGCGTTTATTGAAAATTTTCCCATTATTACGAATTTCTTTTGAAACATTCACCCTACAATCATAAAAATTATGTACTATATTGACGCACGTGTTATGAATATCTTATAGAAAAAAATAATTTGGACAATTACCTACACTGGGAAAACACTTACCTGCTCTTGGAAAATTCAACTTGAGTGATATACGTTTTGTGTAACAATTTCCGCGAAACTGAGAATCTTCCGATTTCGGGTGTAAGAAAGCAATTCTACAACTTAAACAGGGTGTCTACTAAAATTCCAAAATGACATTTCGTGACCTTCTCTTTCCCAAACCCCCCAAAAAATTTAGTAACATTTTTAAGAGTGAATTTGGGTGCGAATTGGGCCAAATTTTCATGCATGCGACAGAAGCGTGCTTTGTTTGCGATTTGGTAGCGTCTAAAGCCGAGTATAGACATTCTTGGTGGTGAATTTTGACCTTTTATAGAACAAAATTTTCCCGTCTATACTTATATTTGTACAAATTTTTAAAAAATCGTGACCTAAAAGTTAAATTTCGTGACTTTTTCTTGACTTTCATGACCGTTTTCTGATTTCGTGGCTTTTTCATGACTTTCGTGATCGATAGATACTCTGATTAAATAACAAAATAGACGCCTTTAAAAATATATATTTCGGGATGACGGAAGTGACTAAAATTTGCCTAACGATTCCTGTAAATTTTAAGTGAATTCATTATTTCCGGATGCGAGAAAACGACTTGACTCGGCTTGGACGTAGTGAAAAATTATTTAGGAGCAATTTCGTGAGCACTTGTGAGCGTTAAGTTCAGGAAATTCGAACAGGAATTGACAAGTATTTGAAACCAGAAAAATATTGTACGAGGAGATATCGTAAAGTTTTACCACAGGGAAGTTTTAACACAAGATATGATGATCAAAATTTTGTCAGTGCTATGTTTTGTTTTTGTGTATAAGATGTTAAGAAAATAAGCTTTTTTAAAAATTTTTTTACAGAGTGTGCCAAAAGTGTAAGATCTGGAAGACTATCGCTGACGACCCAAGACCTGAAGAACATCTCTGACGGATGATGCGGCCATTGTGAAAAAAGTGGAGTGTTTAATTCTCGAAGATAAACGTGTGTCCATCCAAACGATTATGAATGAGACTGGTTTCAGTTGTTATGGTACTGTGTGGAAAATTATCCATGACAAACTTCATATGTCTAAGGTATCTTCGCACTAGATTCCTCGTTTGATGACACCTTTCATCTTTTTCAAGTCATTTATCTCAAGTTGCTGTCGACAAAGCAAGAGCGTCTGGCTTCCAGGTACCGCAGCATCTACCTTATTCTCCCAACCTCGCACCCAGTGACATTTCCAGATTCCCCAAATGAAGAATCCGTTAGGTGACCGCCATTTTGACAACACAGATGACGTCATTCACGAGGTGGAAGAGTGGTTTAAAGCACAATGTGCAAGACTTCTACAATGACGGTATTTATAAAGTAGAGATGCAAAAAAGCCGGCTTTTTTGAATCTATGTTTTTTTTTCACATAAAAAGCCAGCTTTTTTAGAAAAAAAAACGAGAATTTTGGAAATTTTGGCTTTTTTTCATTTTCATGATTTTTCTATCTAAATAGCTTTCTTATAGTATATTCTATAGTTAGATAAGAATTCCATGACCTAAATGCCATATTTCGCTCTAAAATTCAGGCATCAAGATGGATGGAGCACATGTTTTACGAATTAAAGCTAAGATGAAGAATATAGTATTTGAGGGCAATTTTAGAGGCTATTTAACTTTATTTTAACTTTTGAGTTATCGACATTTTTTTCTTCTTCTCTAGATCATTTTAGTTTGTCATCCGTATTTCCTTTCTAAGAGCTTAGCACTCTAGCTTCTAGCGCAAAAGTTAAACTTCCGTCAAACCGTACGTTTTTCAATATACGTATCCATCAAACCGTACTTCGACATTTCTGTTATACTGTAGCTGTGCAACGATTTAGCAATAATTTTCCGGATACAACCTTGAATATTAATTTATACAAATAATCACTAACGGATTTAGAAAAGTACTTTGGGAGGGTTTTTTTCTGATTGTTTCGTTTTCTAAAATGTCCTAATTTTATTTGCGAGGAGCTTGAAGTTTATGAGTACAAGCATAACTAATATTTCGTTTCGTTTATATATTTAGCGATAATCTTCCGGATACAACCTTGAAGATCATTTTATACTGAGAATCAGTGGCGGATTTACAAAAGTATTTTGGGAGGGATTTTCCTTACTAATGTTTAGTTTTTCTCATCATTCGTAATTTTTATTTGACGGGAGCTTAAAGTTTATGAGTAAAGTCATAACTAAGATATTTCGTTTGTTTTAGACATTCCGTAATTTTGGGGAACAGGTTTCAGTCCGGAAGACCGCCCCCCTAACCTTCGCAAAACCGTCACTGCTGGTAATTAGTAATAATAACGATTTAAAAACAATAAGAAAGGAAGTCGGCCAACTCTCAGTACACGCACTATTTCTACTTCACAGATGGAATGAAGAAAAGCTTTGTCAGAATGGTCGAATGCTGAGTAGAATCCCGGACTTCCCGATAGAAGTGCAAAAGCTTCACTCAATCATGTTTGTTGTGCAGTTGTATTTATCTTAACTTAAATATATTCCGTAGGTTTTTTTTTTTTTTTTTTTTTTTTTTTTTTTTTTTTTGTGGTTGGGTGTGGAGAGTTCCGTAATGATACGGAGGGTGTGAGCCAAGAACATGGTAACTAACAAATTTTCAGTTGCTAAGTTATGCAGCACCAGATAGACAGCAACGCACACCACTTCGTTTAATCCTTCATGTATAGTCTTATGTGAAAAATCAGCTTTCCGACTTTCAAGATGGATTGTGCAGCAGAAAATTAATTTCTTAAAAGAGTAAATTTTGGGTTTCCACGTACTTGCCTCACATCCTTCATATGTTGAATCCCTCTTGTTAAAAATTCAGAAAACTTGAGGACTGAGTAAACCGTGATGGTGGTTATATAAAACTAGAAAAATCAAAATGAAGTGAAATCTTTGAGTTTTACGTCCCACGCTTATGCCGGTTAGGCTAAAGGAGACGGTGATGATGAGTAATGAATGAAATGGTGGAATGAAGAAAGTGGGAGAACCCCGAAGAAACCCACGCACACGGTATTCGTCCACCACAAAGTTCACTTGGCGGAGGCTGGGATCGAACCGAGGACCACAAACACCAGAGCTGAATGCTCTACCACTGATCCACCGCGGGAATGCTCTACCACTGTAGAATTTCAAGAATATACAAAACCAAAAGTTCTAGATGTGCAGCCTTTAAGTGTATCATATAACTCTAAGTATTTTTCTTATGTTATATTTTAATTTTGTTCCAAAAAGAGGATATGGAATATTTTGAAGTAAAAATACTACATAGAATTTTGCTAGTTATTTGTGTATATTTTTAAAAGAAGTATTTACTTTTAGGGTTGGCTGGTTTACACTAGTTTTTTTTTTTTTTTTTTAAATAAACAAAAAGAACGAAAAATGCGAATCGTGTGAACTTCATGGTGACGTTTTTACACACCAAACCATCTGCATTCGTTTTATTTCCTTTTCACCTTTTAATCAAGGTGTCCCATGTTCAATTCTCGGTCGAACCACAAGCTTTCTTTCATTCGTAAACAAAGTAGCGGTTCGGATGTAACTTTAAGCGAAAGTCTTCTCCTTGATAACCTCGGTATTACGTAAGGATGTTACGTAATACGCCTGAACATACGAAACGAAACCAAATTGTATATTTCTGCATGCCTGAATCCCTGTTGTTTTATAAAGAAGCCAAGGTTGCTTAAATATATTGACACAAATTGGCAAAATTTATCGATTGCCTACGTAGCTTCCAACATTAGCTTAGATTGGACTTTCAATTACATGTACGTACTAAATTTGTAATCTAATACCTCAGTTTTAGCGTACTGATTATGATACGTTGACCTTTAAATTTCACATGCAAAGCAATGACAGGATTTTTCCGTTATTGTTTTACATTTAGAGTAATGACGGGATTTTCCCGATGGCTAGGGCGGGAGTTTCCCAATTTAAGAAATTTACTGAGCGGACTTCTTTAAGCTTATGTGACCTCTTTCAGCATAACCCCGTTGTTGCATAATAACACCAAGGCGAAACAAACTTATTTCTATCAATATGTAATATAAATACATAAAGCAAAATATCTAAACCCAAAAAAACCTAGGTTAAACTCCCCTCAGAAAGTGGGTTTTTGGCATTTTCAAAAACAACCATGGTTCTTGCCAATCCTGCTTATTTTTATATATAGGAGGTTAAAAAATCTTATTATATACATTGGTTAATCCTTTGGAATTCATAATGTGAATATGTTGAGAAGTAAAACTGTTTGAAATATCTTTTCGAAATTCATGGTTTATTTTCGAGGTTTTATATTATTATCGGCATCAACCACTAATTAAATGACTTTTTGTGTTACAGAGAAGCGAAACAAAATCTGGTTTATTAATTTAAAGCAGAATTTTGAAAAAAGCCCAAAATTTCCCAAGCAAAAAAGCGAAGCAGAAAAAGCCGTTTTTTTTTTCGAGCCCTTGCATCTCTATTATAAAGTGAAGGAACGCTGGGATAAATGTGTAAATCTGGGTGGTGACTACATAGAGAGGGGTTAACAACTACAAATCACAACAATCCCTGTATCCTGATTGTTTAACTACGATAATTACAACTTTACGATACTCTCTCGTATATAGCTTTCAAATATTTTCCCTAAAACTTATTCTTTCCGTGCGAAGAACGAGCATTCTGCCAGTTTCATTTTAATTGAGCTGTATTTTTCTCATAATACGAATCATAATCTGATAAATATATAACATGGAAGTAAAATTTTATTTAAATGATTTTCCTTTAATGACTATATTTCCAAATTGAGGTGAAATTTACCTTATTACCTTTGTCCGACTTTTATGCATCTCGTTCAGGTCAGAATGGAAAGGAATTACGAATGCACAACGGAGTCTGTCAGGAACTTTTTTGATGGTATTATCCTTGATTTCTGATACTTACTCGGTGGAACAGAGAAAAAGAAAACTTTAAAAATATGTTAAAATGTTCGGCCACGAAATTCGAATTTATGGTGAATTTGGAGTCACCACACTACTGAGTCAAGTACAGGGTGCCAATAATAATAGTGTAGAAACCATTAAGAGGCCTGAAAATGGTGTTAAATCATGTGCAAATATCGCTGGAGAAAAATTATCTCGCCTAATAGATAAATTACAACATTAATGACTTTTGCTGTTTGCTGGCGCCAAAGGTCATATTATATTTAATGGACGCTTTTACTAAAAATCTGTGAAGAAATTCGTTTAAAAATCGATGAATTATACAGCAGAGTAAGGAATTTACACAACAGTTCTTTTGTTTTTACTGATATCTATTGCTTTAGACCGAATATAAAGAATCGACAGAATAACAGCAGACACAGTGCAAATATGTAAGATTATTGAAGATGACTTGCATGATGAACTTTAAAAAGAAAAAAAATCACAAGTAGACACAACAAACAAGTTCTACGTCCCACGATAATGCCGGTTACGCTAAAGGAGACGACGATGATGATAAATGAAGGAATGGTGGAATGAAGAGTGGGAGGAAACGGGAGAACTCCGAAAAAACCCACGCACACGGTGTCTGTCCACCACAAAGTTCACTTGGCGCGAGCTGGGATCGAACCAAGACCACCATGCACCAGATAATTCTCTGATGAATGTACGACACATTTTCAATTAATTTTTAAAAACACTGGAAAACATTTCACAGTCGATGAAACGAACCCAGAAGTTCCCATGGAATACAGCCTCCGTTACCGAACCGAGCTTGTCCCTGGCCGAGCTCAGCCACCGAATATAGAAATATTCATTCCTTAGACGATGGGCTACTTGCTCACCATATTTCGTTCAGATCCGACTAGTAGTTACCTAAAAACGAAGGACTACATATAAGCTAAGTTGAGCCGCACCTGTTCCTGACCGAGTTCGGGTATCAAATATAGGATCTTTATTCCTTAGACGATGCGGTACTAGGCCATCATATTTGGTTTATATCCGGCCAATAGTTACCAAGAAATGAAATACCACATACAGAGGTTGTTCAGCCTACATTTGGCCGATTTCGTTCTTCCCCCTTCCCCCGGACAGAATGGACTCACCCGACCTGGCTCGTGGCGTCCTGCAGTGTTGTGCAGTGGCTTCCTGGGAACGGAGTTGTTTTTCCGCACGGACGACAATAACGCACAAAACAGGACCATTGTTGTGAGGGTTATGTTAAATTTGTTTCCAAGTGTGTGGGTTTCCTCTCTGTGACCAAAATGCCGCCCAAACTAAGCCGGTTTTGGGAAGGCTATGTTGCGACTCTTTATGACGCCCAGTTTAGTGTTTCTGTCATTAGAAAACAGTACAAGAAGAATGGTTGCAACATCAGTTTAAGTGGAATAAAAAATGTTATTAAAAAGTACAAGGCAACGAAGCTCCACCATTTGGTTCACCAACGAAGTTGCCTAAGAAACGAGAATGCAACAAGGCCACCTTCACTATGCAGAGGAAACTTCGCAAAATGGCAATGCAAGAAAATCCGCCAACACAAAGGTGTATGGATAATCGTCTTGACGTGTCTTCGAGGACTGTGAGTCGGACCTTACACCATCAACACAAGCTGGAAAAAGTCATGAAAGCTCGCGGCAATCTTCTCACGGATGCCCACCAAAAGGAACGAAAGTGTAACGCCCGAAAGCTGTACGAACGGCATCTGGCAAAACAAAGGTGGATGTACGTCGTAACGCTCGATGAAGCATGTATTTATCTTTCCGACTGCGGCAAACAGAGAGCCATCATGTACCGAGAGAAAGGCGCCAAGAACTTCAAAAGGTGGGTCCGTGCCTGTAAAGAATCCTTCCCAAAAGGGTTCATGGTCGTTACTGGCTACTGTTACCGAGGTAAACTGAAGATTCGTAGGGTAGCGAAGAACTGCAAAATAAGTTCGTAGTATTTTCAGAAGCAGATCATGCAGCCGATCTACGAGCATGAGATTCCAACAATGTACGGAAATCACGCCAATCTGATGCACATTCACATGGACAAGGCCTCATCACATACCTCGCATTCTACAGGGAGATGGAGGCAGCAAGTGGTATACAGGTTATACCTCTCAATGAGGTACCTGTTAAATCTCCAGACGCAAGTCCTATGGACTACTGTGGATTTGGATTGCTGAAGCGGGCTTTGGGAAAACGGCGTGTGACAACTGTGGAAGGACTTTGGAAAGCTGTGCAAAGGGAATGGGACAAGATTCTCCTGCCAGTTCTTCAGAGAAGCCTATTACTGTAAATTACGCTGTCGGGCTATTGTTAGGAAACAAGGGAAACACATCAGGCACATACGGACCTGGCGCCATGGATTCTTCTAAATTTTAGGTAAGTCGAAATTGGCAAAATGTAGACTGAACAACCTCTGTAAACACATTCCTACAACTGAAGTACAACTATAAGCCCCTGTATGGGTGCGCCCGGAGCTAATAATTACTTAAAATTTGAAATATTTTAATACCAAGCTCTGTAATAATGCATTTTCCATTCCAGCAAGCACTGTAAATATATTCAAATTTTAACATAATTTTATTACAACTGTAGTTTTAATTTTTCTATTTCAAGTAAATATGTGAGTAAAGTTATTTTTATATTTGAAATTAGAAAAAATAATAAAGGAGTGAAAAAAACATTTATTTTATTTTTGCATGGATAAAGCGTATCTTTTAGAACAAGAATGAAGAAAAAAAGTGATTGTCTTTTCCCCTTTTTAAGATATTCCCTCAGTGCAGAGCTCAGTATTTTAACACATATATAAAATACTTCAGGATTATTTCTGATCATGTATAGATATATGTTGGTTTATTCTTTTCTAGATTCCTTACATTCGGATGTATAGTAATAAAAAAATTCATCAACACTGATTGATAAATAAGGAAGATTTACGGGCCGCGATGGTGCAGTGGTAGAGCGCCCACTCTTGGTTCATGGAGTCCTTGGTTCTATCCCAGAACGCGTCAAGTGAACTTTGTGGCTGGTTTCCTCGGGGTTCTTCTGTTTCTTTCCATTTTCAACATTTCATCATTATCACCTATTTCATTCATCACCATCCCGTTCAGTCTCGGTGCAAATTTATATATATAAAAGCAAACTGCGTTTCCTCCGCCCGGTTGATAAAAACATCGACATTTCAAGAACTTTAATAGACTGTAAAACCTAACCTGCTTGGAACAGAGAAAAACAATATGCTTACTTAAATCTATAAAAGGAACAAACATGCCAAGGAACATCAAAATCTGAAACCATAAGTCTCAAATCAATCTTTTTTTCTGGTTGATTTAACATGGATGATCCCTCAGAAACACAACACAGCGATGGACTAAGGTCACGAGTGTAACGTAACAAACTTTATACGAGAGGAGTGGGAGGGTATGTGGATGTTCTGGGAAGCGGACTGAGTTGCGTAGTGGTTAACGCATCGGCACGGTATGCCGAAGATCCCGGGTTTGAGTTCCGGTTCAGTCATTCATATTTGTCACCCTTTGTGTGTTAAGCAAAAAGCCTGTTTGTAAAGTGTGGACTGAACTATATTTTTCTCTTTACAAAAGTAGGACTTTATATTGACGCATGGATTTTCACGAAAGAACAAAACCTATACCATGTCCTAAAATGAAATGAAATGAAATCTTTAAGTTTTACATCCCACGATTATGCCGGTTAGGCTAAAGGAGACGGTGATGATAAGTAATGAATGAAATGATGGAATGAAGAAAGTGTGAGGAAACGGGAGAACCCCGAGGAAACCCACGCACACGGTGTTTGTCCAACACAAAGTCCACATGGCGGGGGCTGGGATCGAACCCGGGACCCCAAGCATCAGAGGTGAACGCTCTACCACTGAGCCACCGCGGCTTCCCCTATACCATGTTCTAGTTGGCAGTGTAGCGTAGAAGAAACATTGATAAAAGGACCACAGATGCGCTTAGGTTTCTGATGTCTAGGGTATGAGGTACGATTATTGTTTTTTGATATTAAATACTCGTATGTATCCAATAGCCTCAGTAAGTGAATATCCAAGTTGTAATTTTGCACTAGACTTCAGAACCAAGAAATAAACTTACCAAATGGCAAATTTCCTACGAATACTGATTTTTCTGTATCACGATTTTTGTTAGTGACTGTATCAACTCGCAGATGGTGGCCTTCGAAAATTTTACCATTTGCTACTAATGCCTTCTCAGCGCTAGAGTTGCTAGCAAACCTCACATACGCTGTTATACTAATCTTGCTCTGTTGGAACTTGCGCCTGAAACAAAAAATACTAAATTAATATGTTATAAATAGAATCAGAGTTTTACCTAAAAGCTTATTTACTTTCTACGTTCAAAACACGCTTTCAAGTTACATAGAGACTGTGCGTTTATGGTGCCTATAAATATGATTACGCTTTTGAATACCTATTTTATTATTTATGGTTATTTATTTTAAACTAAATGTGTTTCCCCAACTGAGTCGTGTTTTTGTGAAGGACGTAAACTGTTCATCACTAACCACATTAACTGCCTTTGCAGTTATCTGTTTGGTAAGATTACAGTATGGTTAGAACAAACGCACTCGGTTAGAAGCTAAGTTCTTGTCCCTGTCTGCGTTAAGTACAGTGGTTCCCAACGAGTGTGCCACGCAGTCCCATAGGGTGGGTCGAGAAATTTTAGAATTTAAAAGTAATGAAGCATTTCATGATTAGTTAAAAACCAATTTTTTTAAGTTTTATCCTCCCTGTGCGAAGAAGGGGCATTTCAACTAGTACAGCAGAATAAAGTCATGTACATGTAGACGGATAGGCTCAACGGGGAAGAGAAGTGAACATACACTTTATCTGCAAATGTACCAACGTGCTACTGCCGGCAATATTTCACATTTTTTCTTTTACATTTCATATAGAATTCGCGTGAACATGACGTCTCGCAGATATTCGAATACATCGTATAGACATCTTAATAAATCATCCACTCTTTTTTTTTTCTTTCTTCTATTCTAGGTCAAACGTTTAAAAATGATAAAACGAGTGTTTAATTCCTTTCAATGAAAAGTCCACACAGGAAACTTCACGTCTCTAACTTTAATCCTTTGGAGATTTATAGTACGAATCTGTACCATGGAGTAGGGTTGTGTATAAACGCTTAAGCTCATATAACACGTACTGAACCCGGTTTTTTTTTTTATTGGTCAAGTCCAGCATGGACCAAAGAACACCCCAGATGCGTTTTGGAACCGGATGGTCAACTTGGCAGCGCCAAGTGGAGGCGGAGGGGCGTGACTTTTTCTTATTTTTTTTCTTAAGGCAAATTTCAAAATTTTTTCCAGCCCTTACTTTTCAAGCTATCAGTTTGAAATTTGTATACACATTGTGTACATAACAACGTATTTTTCAAGAGATTTTTAAATTCGTATGTGAACCCAGGCCCAGATTAGAAGGGTGCAAAAATTCTGATTTTTTTTTTTTTTTTTTTTTTAAAAATTACCGTTTTTCCTGTTTCTGGTATATAAGCAAGTGGTACCGTTGGAAAGGATGCTCTCTTCTATATTATTTCGTAATTTCTACATTGTATCAAAAAAAATTGTACAATGCAATATTTAATGGAAAATGCTCTTCTTTCGAGACAACACATTACACGCTGTTCACGTCAGAGAACCCAACACTTGTTTATGTTCCCATTAAGTTAACTTACATAACATGCCAGAATTTTGTAGTGGAAGACATGCTTTATGACATAGCTTCGACATTGCAGAACACTTTGGTTTTAGCATAAATAAAACTGAGAGAAGACGATTCGACATTCAGAAGCTAGACTTAGAATTAGCTTGATTAGACCTATGTCTGGTCCTTGATCTGTCGCCGTTGGTTATTACTGAGCGATTAATAGGGAAGTTTTGTTAGAGTAGGCTTTTAAACAACTCGATAAGCAAGTTACCTTCCAGGATTCAAAGACTTTATGTACTTGGACATGAAATATGTCTTCCATTACCTACATTTTACACTATGAACATTGAATAGTACTCTTTTTGTTTTAATCCTATGGATCCCTGTTATTCCAGTGACTTAGATATGAGAAAGGCTGAGCATATGGTGGTTTTAAATCACTTTACTTTAATCAAAGCTGTTTTGGTTTCAAGGAGATAACTTTTCAGTTAAATAGATCATTGTAACTTTAGGCCAATTGGCATCAAAAATCAAAGCCAGGACACACATTTGATTATATATGAAGTAAATGTTGGAAAAGTTCAGTCTCCTCTTATATTACGCGGAAGATGCGTAGAAAAAGTTCTTCCAAACGTTCGCCTTAATTAAATGACAATGAACCGCTTGCATCTGCACAAAGACATCACCTGAAGTAAGCTTTCTGTATACTGTAGTGTGAAATTTGTACTACTTCTGAATTACACTTAATTGGATACAAAATTAAGATTATTTTAGTTTTTTTTTTCCCAATATGTATCCTATAGGATCTATAAATAAATACAATGTAAACGTTTGATAGCTTCATTAATTTGCCTACACTAAGCGAAAAAAATAAACACAGTCAGTCGACGACTTACAACGGTTGTATAGATTAGATTTACTGGTTATTAGTATCAACGACCTTGAATAACAACATACATTACTAATATAAATAGATATTGTAACTAAGATTATAGAAATGTAAATAATTTTGTATATGCAAAATTATACATATGTGCATCGTTATTTTTGGAAATAAATTAAATACAATTAATATAAATTGTAAAAGTACGTACGACAAAATTGTGTACGAATTCTGATTCAATGTCATGGGCGTCTCTGGCGGGGGGGACGCGTCTCCCCAATATTTTGAAATACGGAATATTCAATATTTTATTTTAATTTAATTTATTTAGATAATCACTAGCAGTGCGTTTACATGCCAGAGACGCCAATGCCCAAATTATACATGCCAGAGACGCCAATGTTCAATGTAATCTCATACCGACGAGTGAATTGCACAATATGTTAGTCTTGATAGACTTATTACCAAATCGATCTACAATCGGGCACTCGTAACTGAAGTTGGTCATCAGTCGATGACTAAATGTACAAACAAATAAAAATATTATCCTACAGGCTTTTAATAAAAATTGGTTTTTATGTTACGAAATCTTAATCCTTATGAAATAACACTAATATATAGAGAAAAGTATGTCATACTTCTCCTTCGGCACTTTCTTGGATTTGGGATCGGCTAGCAGCGGACACCGCAATCTGACATTTTCAATCTTCCCAAACTTTTTGAAAAACGAGGCTAACTGCTTTCTTGTTGTAGTCTTGGGTACATTGCCTATAAAGATGGTACGAGCAGCTCTGTCAGCAAGGTTCTTCGGCTCTCTTTTGCGGGGAGTTTCCCTCGAAGTGTTCTCCTTAGCTTCATCTTCAGTACCTTGGTCTTCATTGCTGTAAAGAAAAAGTACAGGATGGCAATTGATAGAGAAGCTACTTCTTATGTAGAGGAAATTAATGGTATTTAGAAACTCTTTTGCAGGTATTTAAATCATCAAAAGTAAAATTGCAAATTGCATTGCGAGTAGAATTGCATTAGCGGTATAAACACTGATTCCAAACACACTGTCGCGGAATGCTCAACCTAATATGTTTGTTTGTTTAACTTTCCATGATTACGATGTGCATATATATAGGGTTACAAAAATGTGTCACAGTATTTTGGGAATCGATTCCACACAAAATAAAACAAAGAAGTTCATATGGACATGTGGTCGGAAGCGCATAGTATCGTAGTTATAGGATACCGAAAACGTAAAAAGAAAACCTTTAAAGGTCCATAGTTCAACTACTATAGGACCAATACTAGTCGGGTCAAGACATCAGAAGTGGCTTTAGAATTTTAATTTTGGGTGGGCCTACTCCCTCGCTTAAGGATACATATACACATTTGATTAATGACAGTAGGAAATTACTTTACAGTAGTGAATGATGCTATTTGTTAAATAATATATCTACAATTAATATAAATAGTGGAAAATATATATACACTGTATTGTATCTTTTAGCGTTTATATATTTTTCAAAATTTTTGGGTAGGCCCGTGGAGTTTATTTCTAAACTGGAGTTTACTCCTTTTAATAGCTCTCCAACTGGAAACTTAACTGTCGACCGGGAAGAACTATTGATTCCACTGCAAGAAATTATTATGGATAAATCTCGTTAAAAATAACAGTATAAAGCACATTTCTCAAAAAACACATTCCTTTCAAACAAAATATTTTTCTACGCTTTATTTACAGAAAAGGTTATTTTTGAATTGTAGAAGTTAGCTTTTGTAAGGGAACGTATTGTATTTTATACCACTAGGGTGAACATGAATTTCCATATATATGAACATGAATGCATAGTTGTTATGGGATACAGGGGAGAGGAAAAGTGAAAGAAAGACATGGAGAAGTTACTTTTTTTAAAAAAACTGCGCCCCCTCCCCTGTTATGCTACTGCTTCTCAAAGGAAAAAAAATCATTTTATGAATCCTGGATGGGTAAAGCCATTTTTGTTATATTCTAATATTTTGTTTTTGAAATTAAATGATTTAAGTTCATCTCCATAGCTACAAATCCTGGGTGCAGATGCCATTTTTCTTATAGTTCTTTACACCATAAAAATAAATATATTATTACTATTGTTATGCGCAACGGTTATCAATTCAGAATCAAAGAGAAAATAGAAAAAAAATATTTACCTAATACTCCAGGAATTTGCAGTAATGCCACTCCGATAAGACATCTCAAATATAATGTTCCTGCATTCGCATCTTATAGAATACTATCTTAATTAATTTTTTTTCTTGTACCAATAAATAAGTAATTTAACTGTAGGTAATACATTTATTTTTCCTCTTTTTGTTCAACAGCAAGAATCAAACATCAAACAGAAGAAATAAAGAAAAAAAATCTATTTGAAACTATCGTTATAAATTTCAAGAGGAGGGTTATAATTTGTACAATAAGCAGTTACATTTTAATCATTAAATATTTATGATTTTAGAAATGTACTTCATTGTATATAAATTATTATAATAAAATGGTTATTATTGTTGTTCAACATACGTCTATTCATTTGTTTAGATATTTGTAAACCACAATAGTTAAAAATTCCAGTCAGTTTAGGAATGGTTTTATCTAAACGCTCTTTCATGCAGTATAAACGACGTAAACATTACAACAAGTGGTTCCTACAACGGTTCACAGTGGTGCTAACTTATCAACTTTATCATCATTATATATATATTTTTTTTTAGCATTTACTTTCATAAATATCGTTACAATTATACCACATGCATTTCTGTCTTTTGTTTTACATGAATTGGGTCATAGCATATTCATTTCAATTATTCATATTACTAACTAATAAAACCCTAATCTAATCTAACCTAGACATATCATTTATACATTAGCAATAAACATTTTAAAAAAAAGCTATAGCACACTTTTCAGCATTCACCGTGAACACTAGGAACATTCAATCATTACCTTGTTACCTAGACTGAGCCTAAAGTAGCAAATGAGAAGTTTACAGTTATCATTGCTAAGGTTTACTTGTCACGATAACTATCAGCATTCAGAGCAAAATTCAATCATCGTGTATAACTGTCATAATAATTTAACTTATAAATTTCTGGGTTAATTATGACTAATGGGACTATTCAGTAACGTATTCAATTTTAAGAATAGTAAGTTGGCTATGTTCAGAGGACATTGATGAATTGTTATAGACATGTTAACGATAAGTTTTAACCATCTCCATAGGCCTACCTAGACTTGTGTGCCGACAAAACGAGTTTAGTTGCTCATCGTAAGAAACTTAAAATCCTCCTATAAATCCAACACTATTATGGAAAAGTTTTCTAAATCGCAATTTTTCTCTTTATCACTCAAATTACGGATTTGTACCAAGATGGCTACCCATGATCTTAAGAGATGTTCCCGTGGGAAATAATCATATCAGAAAGTCTGTAAACAATATTTGGAATTAAATTTCTACTTTTTATAGAGATAAATGCTATGGAAATAAATCAACCTGTCATATATATGACATATACGTAGGCCTATTTCAGAAACATGATTATTTATTTTGTTCTCTAACATGTTTATGGGTAAAATACCCCTGCTTTACACGTCAAGCCGGTTCCATCACTGTCCTCTGAACAACCCGATTAACATTAATAAGTCAAAATTATTGCCTGAAGAGCAAGCTTAAATAGCGGTATTAAAAAACATGCGTAGTGCAAAGTGTAAACATTGTCAGTAGAAATAATATTAACCCGCGGGCGCAGGTTATGAATTACAACAAAATACTTTGGTTTGTGTAATATTTACCTGTACCTTGGGCAGAAAGTACTCATACATATGCACTGTGCTTAGTAGAATGTTCATTTCATATTAACAAAAGAAGAATGTTTTTAATATATATGTAAGTGATTATTATGGGATAGCTTATGATATGGACAGGTTTTATGGTTACCTAGTCTGTGAGTTTGTGTACTTAACAGTTTTAAGAAAAGGATATTATAAGTTATAACAAATAATAAACCAGTTTAACATTGTTGATAGACGTTGTCAGTTGTATTAAAAAGGTGAGATTAATGATATTTAAGTATCGCAACTAATATTTTTATGACAAAGAATTATTACCACTTCGGATTTTCATCCCAGCAAACGAACCAGGTTTACGACTATCTTTTGATAAGTCGTTATAAAAATTTGGTGTACCTCACCCGGGACTTTGTAAATTCAATTCCCGAAGAAGAAGAGTAAGGCTGAATTTACTTTCATATTACAGTTAATGAATACGAACTTAACAATATTGCGAAGTGGTAAAGTAATCATGAGAAAAATGGACAACGAAACAAGGCAGCAGGAATCAAATACTAGTGACAGCGGTGAGACTAGTGTAACACCAGGATTGGCATCGGAAGATATCTTGTTAGCTTTACAGCGACAAATAATGCAGATGTCTACCGAGATAAAGCAGACCATAGAACAGAAGTTCAACGAAGCTAACAAACAAAATGAAGAATTAAAGCAGACCATGGAACAGAAATTCAATGAATCTAACAAGACCATGGAACATAAGATAGAACTGAAGTTTGACGAAGCTAACAAGCAATATGAAGAATTAAGTAGACGGATAGAACAGAAATCCGACGAAACGAAACAGACAATTATCCAGGTGGTTAACGACATTTCCTCACAGTTCGAGGAAAAGTTAAAAAGGATATCCGATGATTGTCAAGAAAAGCACAATCAACAAAACCAAGAAATTAGTGCTGTAAAAAAAGATTTAGAAGTAACTGAATCATCCATTAAACAGCAAAAGATCCAGGTCAGCAACAACTCTAATAACATACGTGTAAATACACAGTTGTTAGCCACTATTCAGGAAGAGATTAGAACGTTACAGGCTAAAGACAACATTTTCCGTAATAACTTGGGTAGTGATCGCTTTGAGTTGCCCCACTCACCAGAGATGATCTCGCCTTCGCCCGGATCTGATGAGGATATTATACTAGAAGAAAGTTGTCCAAAGAGCACTGATGAGCGAAACATCGATGGTGTCATGACACAGCACGTCACGGATAGGAACAATCACTCAATAAGAACAAGGAATGAGAAAAAGAAGGTAAAATTAAGTGTTAAAATGAGTGAAATTAGAGCTATGAGCAAATTCAGTGGTAAGTGTAATGAGAATGCTACTTCTTTCTTAGAGAAATTCCAAGACGAATGTAATATAATGTCTATCGATCGATCACAATATATGAAATTAATACCCCATGTATTACTCCCACCTTGTTCCTTATGGTTTAAAGCAATACGTGATCACATTAATACCTATGAGGAATTCAAAGCGGCATTGATCGCAAATTATGAAAATGACTTTTTGCTGGCAAATAGAGATGCCACCCTTAGAAATCAATACTTCAATCCTCGATTGCACAAATCTCTTGTAGAGTTTGTTGTAAATGTCTACGACGACTTAAAGGTCGTTAATCCTTTGCAATCGGAATCGAGAATAATAGCATCGATTCGAAATTTACTTCCATTTAAACTGCAACAGATCTTATTTTCCACACAGAGTATGAGTTTCAGCCATTTATTGATGCTTGTCCAATGCTACGAAACTCAATACCATGCCATGAACCCACAATCAGGAATGGGTAAAAATAAGAATAATTCAGATCATTTGGTGCCTGTTCGGAATTTAAATATTCGGAGTGTGAATAATACCGGACCTAACCTAAGCCGAGTATACTCTAGCAATCAAAATGCGCACAATAGGCAAGGTTATGAAGAGAATCCGCCTAACCTAATTAATAGTAGCCATTCGTATGTTAGACCATATAGTCAAAATAGATTTAAAAATCGAAGTACTGAGCGAAATTCCAGAAATGCAGCGAACTACGTGGATAGACGTAATTGGAGATCAAGAGATGGGACTTCATACCAAAGTCAGAATCACGATGAAAGACATGTACAACACAATGTAGAACCTAATCATGATAGCGCAGTACAGTGTACTTTATTAGAACCGTATGCAAGTTCGAATGTAACCTGATTACCGTTACTGAAATTATGTTAAATTCATGTTAGTTGTAGATTCTTGTAAATTTTCATTTTAAGTTTATGTGTTAATATCAATAATGAAAACGATTCTTAAAATTACTTGAAATGCTTAAATAGAGTTTTAGGTAGACTGGAAAATTAATTTTCAAATGATTTTTTTTCTTTCTTGTTAATATGAGGAATTATAATTCGATTTATAATTAATTAAAAGCAAAGATTAATTATATTAGATTGATTTGTGTTGAAAACTTAATTATCAAAGATTATGTTAAAAAGAAGCTCAATTCTATAAAATCAATTATACAACGACTACCTTGAAAGAAATTCTTCTTTATTATAACATCTTAGTGCTACTATGTATACCTTTAAATGCAACATCCGACTTATTTGTTATTTAATGCGCCCGTAAGGATTAATATTATTTGTAACCCACGTTTGTCCTTTACATTTTTTCGAAATCGCACCCATCGACGATTAATTAAATAAGCGACGATATTTTAATAAGGAAATATATTAATAATATAGTGGATAATAATAAAATAAATATAATTAATGTAATTAAAGATAAATATTGATAAAATGAAAGAATTGTTATGAATGTATTTATATATATATATGTATATGTGAAATATAATGAATAGATATACAAGGTGAGTAGTAGAAAATGGATCGATCTGGATCAGACCTGGGCCAGTTTTAGCCAACTCACAAGCCCCTGGGAAAATGACCACCTTGCACCGTGAGCCCACGGTCTTTTACGACCTCCATTTTAGGGGTGAATTTGTTCCGTTTTATGACCACTTTTTAGGGGGTGTATTCGTTCCCTTTTATGAGCATATTTTTCAACCCCTATTTTAACATAGCAGAAATTACACTGACACTACGTAACACACAGCAGAACAGATAACAGATAAGAATATGAAACATAGAAGGGGTGTATTCATTCTCTTTTATGAACATATTTTTCAACCCCTTACACTGAGACTATGAACACACAACAGAACAGATAATACATAACACATCTAATAAAAGAACATGGCTTATTTTCCAATTACACTGAGACTATGAACACATAGCAGAGCATAAGACTACGTAACACACAACAACCTCCATTTTAGGGGTGGACTCGTTTTTCAACCCTTACGAACACATAGCAGAGGTGTATTCGTTTTCAACCCCTTAGCATAAGACTATGCAACATAGCAGTTACGAACACATAGCAGAGCAGATAATAAACACAACAACCTCCATTTTAGGAGTGTATTCATTCCAACACCTATTTCAACATGACAGAGACTACGAAACATGGCGGACATAGCAGAGGGCTCCACCCCTAATTGAACATAGCAGAAATTACACTGAGAGTACGTAACACACAAAAACTTGTTCCCTTTTTCAACCCCTATTTTAACATAGCAGAGAATAGAAGTGTACTCGTTTCCAACCCAACATTATTTTCTTTTACGGGGGTAGCAACACCCCCAACCCTCCTCCTTTCTCATCCAGGGCTTGGGACCGGCAATGGCGGAGTTTAAAAAAATAACATCATCATACTCTCATAAATGAATAAAGCATAATATCATTAGCATCAATAGTAGACGAAACATAGTAGAGGTGAACACACAGCAGATACATAAGACTTGTTCCACCCTATTTGAATCCATGGTCTTTTAGAGGGGTGAACTCGTTCTCTTTTCCAACCTCTATTTTAACATAACTGAACTATGAACACACAGCACAACAGATAATACATAGCTACGGAGGGAGGGTGTACTCGTTCTCATTTTTCAACCCTTATTTTAACATAGCAGAGAATACATTCGAACCCTATAGCAATGGTTCTAACCTATATTTGAACATAGCAGAGATGATTATTTAAAGAATGCGAAACTTCCGTGTTTTGTTATCACTTACATAATAACTTCCGCCATATGTAGATAATTCTCATTACGTCATTTATCCGGATTTGAAAAAACATTGACCTAGTTTTCTCTTTAACAGACAATAACTTGTCGTCATTCAACGATAGGAATCCCTGAACGTAATGTAATCAATCACAAAGGTATAAAAAAAAAAAAAAAAAAAAAGGGGAATTCCCGAGGATGACTCATACTATTGCGCAATATGACGCAATGCTGTCAGACAGGTATAAAAGACTGACCGACATGTTTTTTTGTAATCACTTCCTGTTCAGCATCCGAAGCGTAAAGTTCAGATATTTTTTGTGTGTGTGCGTTTATATTAGTAGTGTGGTTTATTAATAGTGTGGTTTGGTTTCTTTTGTAAGTAAGACATTTTATAATAATACTATTCATATTATATTATAAAAACTCAGTTCAAAATTATTATAGTAACTTTGAAGAGTTAGTTTAAAAAAAAAAAAAAATGGCAACAAAAAAGGTCAAATCAAATATTATCAATTCTGATACTCTATTTAATAATAATTTAAAAAATTTTATTTTAAAATGTGATACTGATTTAAATGAGGATAGTGGATGTTTCTTAAAGAATAAAAGAAAAGACTGTTTAGATATATTACAACAAGAACAAACTAAGACATCGTTTAAAGTAAATTTTTCGTTGGCTACAACTTTTGTAAAACCAGTAGATTTAGAAACATGTCGATTCTTTGTAAATAGTGGTAACGAAATTATTTTGCCGAGTACAGATTTGAATTCTATAATTGAAAAACTTTTTAATAAAATTTTAGTTGAACAAGAAAATAGGGCAATTAAGAAATCAGGGTGGTCTTTATGTTCTGAACCAAACCATCACTTAGAAATTAAAATCAGTAAATATGATCCGCTTTCCGCTTCTTCTTTTATAAAATTACCTCAATGGATTTTATCCAAAAAGAAATGTGTTTTAAATATTCAAAATAATGATAATAGATGTTTTATGTACTGCATTATAGCTGCGTTGCATCCAGTAAAAGAACATCCAAATCGTGTGAATAATTACATACAATATAGTAATACTTTATTACCATTATTTGAAAAAACCAATATACAATTTCCCGTTGAAGTAGCACACATAAGCAAATTTGAACATATGTATAATTCCATATTTCCTAACGAACAAATTTCCATTAATATATATGGCATTAACTATGATAATGAAACTATTTTCCCATTACATATAAGCGAAAATGCAGGTGTATTTAAACATATTGATTTACTGTATTGTGAAGAAAATTGCAACAGTCATTATTGTCTAATAAAAAATATCAATGCGTTATTGAAGAGTCATAAAGAGAAAACTTATATAAAATTGCCTCAATGGATTGTATCCACAAAATGTGTTTTAAATATTCAAAATAACGATAATAGAAGTTTTATGTATAGTATTCTAGCTGCGTTGCATCCAGTAAAAGATAATCCACATCGTGTGAATAATTACATACAATATAGTAATACTTTATTACCATTATTTGAAAAATTTCCAGTCGAAATAGCACACATAAGCAAATTTGAACATATGTATAATTCCATATTTCCTAAGCAACAAATTTCCATTAATATATATGGCATTAACTATGATCATGAAACTATTTTCCCATTACATATAAGCGAAAATGCAGGTGTATTTAAACATATTGATTTATTATATTTAAACTCTCATTATTGTTTAATTACAAATTTAAATGGTTTAGTCAGACATCAGTTAGGTAGTCATCAAACATTTATTTGTAGACGATGTTTAATATCTTTTTATAACAAATCAAAATTAGATGAACATGACAAATTATGTAAAGAACACACTCCAACCAAAATTAACATGCCGAAACAAGGAGAAGTTTTAAAATTTCGAAAATTGAAATTGTTATTACAGAATGATGTGATAATAATTGCAGATATGGAAAGTTTATTAAAACCTATAAATAAACAAAGTGGATCTCATACAGTACAAATTCACCAACATATACCATGCAGTTTTGGTTATATTGTATGTTGGAGTAACAACTATATGAAATCAGATTTAGTTATTTATCGGGGAGAAAATGTATCGATGAAGTTTATGTCTGCTATGGAGAATGAATTAAAAAAAATCATAAACATATTAGATCAAGAAAAACCATTAATACCATTAAATAGTTCTCAGTTACAGGAGTTTAACCTATCCACTGAATGCTCAGTTTGTGATAGTAAATATACGAGTGACAATAGAAAAGTTAAACATCATAACCATTTAACTGGTCAATTTATTGCCACGGTGTGCAACAATTGTAATTTACAAATTAAGCGTCAAAGTAATTTTATCCCTGTCTTCTTCCATAATTTGTCTGGGTATGATGCACATTTATTTGTGAAAGAATTAGGTTGCACCCCTGGAAATATTTTTGTAATTGCTGAAAGCACTGAGAAATACATAACATTCTCTAAGCACTTTAATTTTAATGGTAGACCTATCGAGTTACGTTTTGTAGACTTATTTAAATTCCTACCGTATAGTCTCGAAAATTTGGTGTCAAAATTAAAACCTGAGCAATTTGTCTATACAAAGCAATATTTTTCTGATGAAAAGTTTCCTTTAATTCTCCGTAAGGGAATTTATTTTTATGAATACATAACAAATTTAGATACATTTAAAGAAACTGAATTTCCTGGAAGAGAGGCATTTAGTAGCAAATTGAATGGAACACAAATTTCCGAGACTGATTATCAATATGCAAAACTGATTTGGCGTGTGTTTAAATGTGAAAATTTAGGGGACTACCACGATCTATATTTAAAATGTGATGTACTTCTCACAGCAGATGTGTTGGAGAATTTTAGAAAGACATGTTTAAATGCTTTTTGTATTGATCCGATTAATTGTTTTACTGCACCTGGGTTGGCATGGCAAGCCATGTTATATAGAACAAAAATTGAACTTGAACTTTTATCAGATATCAATATGTATATGTTTGTAGAAAAATCGATTCGCGGAGGTATTACTCAAGCTGTGTTAAGATATGCCAAAGCTAATAATCCTTACGTACATGATTTTGATGTGGAAAAAGAAAAATCTTATTTACTGTATATTGACATGAACAATCTGTACGGACTATCAATGATTGACTATTTACCATATGGTGGTTTTCGGTGGGAGGATAAAATTGACAACTGGCAAGACAAACATAAAATTATCAATTGGCCCACGGATAGTGAATGGGGATTTTTTCTAGAAGTGGACTTAGAGTATCCAACTGATTTACACGAATACCATTCTGATTTTCCGTGTGCTCCAACTAATGAAGTTCCACCGAATGGTAAATATTCAAAATTACTATTGACACTTAAACCGAAATCGAATTATATCTTGCATTATAGAGTATTACAATTTTATCTAAAACAAGGTTTAATATTGGTAAAAGTACATAAAATATTATGGTTTCGTCAATCTAAATGGCTTGCATCTTATATTCAAGAAAATACTCAACGCCGTGCAAATGCTACAATTGAATTTGAAAAAGATTTCTATAAGTTATTAAATAATTCGGTATACGGAAAGACAATGGAGAATGTACGAAAACGAATTGATATAAAATTAATTAACAATGAAAAAAAGTGTAAAAAATTAGTAGCGCAAAATCAGTTTGAAAATTGGGTAAAATTGGCTGATAATTTGGCATTGTTTCATATGGTAAAAAAATCGGTAACCCTTAATAAACCAATTTACGTAGGAGCGACAGTTTTAGAATTATCAAAATTAGCAATGTATGAATTCCATTATAATATAATGAAACCGCGATATGGAGATAAAATTAGAATTGCATATATGGATACTGACTCTTTCATTTACCAAATTAAAACTAACAATATTTATAACGATATAAAAGATATGAATGAGTATTTTGACACCTCAAATTATCCTGAAAATAATTCTTTATATAGCATACAAAATAAACACGTTTTGGGTAAAATGAAAGACGAATTAGGTGGAGTTCCTATGATTGAATATGTTGGGTTACGAGCAAAAAATTATGCTATAAAAACTGGTGAAAATAAAGAATTGAAAAAATGTAAAGGGATCAAGAAAAATATAGTTAAAGAACAAATTACGTTTGACGATTATAAATCATGTATATTTAAAAACGAAACGATTCATAAAACACAATTTGAAATTAAAAGTAAATACCATAATTTAACAACAAATCAGGTGAGAAAATTAGCGTTAGATCCGTATGATGACAAAAGAAAAATTTTAAATTGTAATATACACACTGTTCCTTGGGGGTATTATAATAATAAAGATGTAAAATGTACGATTTGTATATTGTAAATACGATATAATTTTTTTTTTGATATATTAGTATTAAAAAAAATGTCACAATCAGTTCGAGAACAAATAGTTGCAGAATTACATAAAAGTGCAAGACGAAACTATCCTCGAATACCCGTTATAACGAAAGGGATTCATGATTTATGGCAAGCTGATTTAGTTGAAATGAATAGTGGAAAATTGAAAGGTCTAGCAAAAATTAATCGAAATTTCAAATATTTATTAACTGTGATAGATACATTCTCTAAATATGCTTGGGCTATTCCTGTGAAAAATAAAACTGGGAAAGAAATTACACAAGCATTTATAACAGTACTGAGAAAAGCAAACAAAAGCCCTAAATTTTTACAAACTGACAGGGGTCGAGAATTTTATAATTCAGAGTTTCAGAAGACGATGAACCAAAATAAAATTAAACATTATTCCACGTACAGTGATGTGAAAGCAAGTATTATTGAAAGATTTAATAGATCATTACGTAATTTAATGTGGAGACAATTTACACTGCAGGGAAATTATAAATGGATTGGCATTCTGCCGGAATTACTACATAAATATAATAATACTATTCATTCCACTATTAAAATGAAACCTATCGACGCTGTTAAAAAAGAAAATGAAAAACATCTATTGACAAACATCTATTGCAAAAAGTTTTCTGTGATAAAAAGAAAAAGTAAATTTAAGATAGGTGAATATGTAAGAATTAGTAAACTTAAGCGTCCTGGTTTTGATAGAGGTTTTACACGCAATTGGAGTACAGAAATTTTTCGAATTGCTAAAGTTTTCTTTACTAATCCTCCGACATATCACTTAGTAGACTCAAATAATAAACCTATTGAAGGAAGATTTTACGGACACGAATTACAATTAACGAAATTTCCAAACACATATTTAATTGAAAAAGTGTTGCGAAAGAAAAATAATAAGGCCTATGTGCAATGGTTAGGTCTGCCAAAAAGTGAAAATTCTTGGATCGATTTAAAACATACTATATTGTAAAAAAAAAGAGAAGTCAAGAATTTATAGATGAAGCATGTCATCACAAGTTTTTCTTGTAGATTTTATAATTTCAAAAAGTGAATTTTATATTTTAAATTCTAGCAACACTGTAAATTTTCGTTGCTTAGTTAAATTGTCATCATCACGAGGTCTATCAGTATCACAAGTTCTTCCACAAACGCTGTTTTTTTTATGTAAAGGAGAAAAGAAAGCAAAATATTTAAAAACGCTATTTAAAATAAATGCAATATATCTGTAATAGAGATGGAATGGAAAATTCCTTTTACATGTATGGTAGCAGGTCCCACAGGTTGTGGAAAATCATATTTTGTTAAAACATTTCTTGACCATTATAGCAAGTTATTTAAAAATATTGTATGGTGTTATGGTGAATGGCAACCGTTGTATGATACTGTTTCAAACTGTACGTTTAAAGAAGGTTTACCTCAAAATAATGAATTTCAAGCACATGAGGGTCCACATCTTGTCATTATAGATGATTTAATGCGTGAGTGTGACCATCGGATTGTAGATATTTTTACTAAGGGTAGCCATCATAGAAATATAAGTGTAATATTTATAACACAGAATATTTTTCATCAACAAAAAGGAATGCGGGATATTTCGTTAAATTGTCATTATATTGTTTGTTTTAAAAATCCTAGAGACCAAGCTCAAATTAATTATCTCGCACGACAATTGTATCCAGGTAATACAAAATTTATTCAAGAAGCATATCAAGATGCAACTCGAATTGCACATGGTTATTTACTCTTTGATTTAAAACAAAATACTCCTGATGAGCAGCGAGTTCGAACAAATATCTTTCCAACAGATTCTTTTAATTATGTTTATGTACCTGTAAAAAAATAATAATTGTAATATGGTTTATATTCTAACAACTATTTGTGCTTTAATAGCTGTAAAAAAAAAAATGATTAGTAAGGAAAATGCACATTTGTTAAAACTTTTAGCAAAGTCAAAACCGAAAGCACGTAAGGCAATTTTACAAAATGCAGATCCTGATTTAATTCGTTCTATTTGTGAATGTTCCTATAACGTATTACAAGGAAATGTTCCATTAAATAAAACAGAGATAAATAAGCTAAAAAAATATAAAAAGGAACTGAGATATTTGGTGAAAAAAGGTCCGTCATTAAAACAAAAGAAAAAACGAATAATTATACAAAAAGGTGGTTTTCTTACTGCTTTGCTTGCACCTATTATTGGAGGTATACTATCTAGTTTAATTAAATAATTATGCAAAACGCACAAAAACTTATTTTAATCGCACCAGAAAAATTACATCATTATCAAACGATATCTAATCTTGATGATGAAATGAAAGAAATTTTAAATAATAAAAGTTTAAATGCAGAAGAAAAATGGACAAAATATAGAGAAGTCTTACAAAAATATTTAAATATAATTCAAAAACCGGCAGCAGTTACAACAACAGCAACTACCACTACTACTATGGAGGAAGATGAAGAAGAGGATGATGATGAGGATGATGAAATAATATCTACTCTCCCTGAAATTTGTAAACGTAAAGCGAGACCTTTATTACGTAAATTGAAACAAAATCCAAATATTCAATGGGACGATAATGGAAATGTGAATATTAATAATAAATTAATTCCAGGTGCAAATATAGTGGATTTGATATCCGATTTTGTTAGATGTCGTAAGAAAAATATTTCAGTTGCCGGCTGGAAACCTTTTGCTACATTATTAGCAAAAGCCAATATACCTTTAGAGTACATTGGTAATCCTCAACGAATAGATTATATTAGAAAACTAACAGAAGAAGACGAACAAGACGAAGAAGAAGATGGTCCTCCACCCCGTAAACGCAAATGGTGTACTTATAAGCAATAATAATAATAATATTCTATTGTAATCTATTGTTATTTTTAAGTATATAGAAAGAAAGATGAATGAGCCGTACCTCAATTACTACATATATCAAGCAGGAGGTAATTATAACGTGTATAGAGGTACAGCATATCAAGAAGGTTATGGCATTGGTAGTTTTCTAGGAGGTTTATTTCGTACTGTATTTCCTTTATTAAAACAAGGTGCAAAAACTGTTGGTAAAGAATTGATACGTACAGGAATTAATGTAGCAGGAGATGTACTAGATAATAATAGACCTATTGAAGAGTCTTTGCATGATCGATGGCAAGAAGCTAAAACAAATTTAAAAAATAAAGCTCAAAATAAATTAAATCAGGTGTTGGAAGGATCTGGAAGAAGAAGAAAAAGAAAGAAAGTTCATTTTAGTGGTGCTGGTGTGAAACGGATAAAAAGATCCAAAGATATTTTTGATTGATTAATTATGGAGCAAAGTGATAGTTTTTATCTCACACTTCCTAGCAATAGTTCTATGAAATATTTTCCTCAAAATACTCTTGCTTGTTATACTACTAAATTATATCAACCTATTGTACTGGAGAAAGGAGTGTGGGAAACAGCTGTTGTTGAAGTGCATTATACAAGTTCATTTCAGAATGTTTCCAATTATACAAATAATATTTATTATCGTCTCATGAATACAAAAAACTGGAACATAACTCAAATCTTACCAGGCCACTATTATCATGTTGATGATATTCTATCTCAAATTAATCATAAAAGTGATATATTAAATTTACAATTAAAAGTCAAAGCATCAGTGAAACGAATTGAGGTTAATAGAGTAATAAAAGATCAAGAGAAGCATATACAAGTACGCCTATCTCCTGAACTAGCCAGAATACTAGGTTTTGATCATATTCAGCAAGAAGATATTGCAGTTGTTCATCATGCTCGTTATCCACCTGATTTACAAAAAGCGCTACCTACACTTATGTATATTTACAGTGATATTGTAGAACCACAAATGGTGGGTGACACCGTAGCTCCATTGTTACGTATTATAAATACAAATATTACAGAGCATGGTATTAATAATGTACATATTTTTGATAATCCTCATTATGTCACTGTGCAACGTAAACAATTTGATCAAATTATTATTGATTTAAGAGATAGTACAGGTAATCCACTTCCGTTCCAATATGGCAGTGTATGTGTAAAATTACATTTTCGTAGACGTAATATGGTATTGTAAATTTTACCATGTGTGAATATTAATAGTAAGAAAAATGCAGTGTGAGTGTATGAAATCAGAATTAGATTTATTTGCTGGTTTACCCACTCAAACCAGTATTATAGGTAATAAAATAGTTCCATATAAACCTGTGGCTTCAATAGCTGATAATGCACCAATAGAATTTGTAGTCCCCGGTCATGGGGATGACTATATTGACTTACCGCACACAATGTTATATGTTAAAGGTAAAATTACTAAATCAGATGGTTCTAATTTAACTTCTGCCGATAAGAAAATCGGCCCTGTAAATGATTTTCTCAATGCAATGTTCAGTGAAGTGCAATTATATTTAAATAATCAAATTATTTCCTACTCTTCACATACATATCCATATCGATCGTATATTGAAAAACTACTAAATTATAATGCTGAAGCTAAAACAACGCATCTTCAAACATCAATGTGGTTTAAAGATACTGCAGGGCATATGGACAGTGTGGCCGATGCTAATGTAGGATTTAAACAACGTTTTCTTCTCACTGCTTTAAGTCAGTCATTTGAATTATTGGGTTATATTCATGCTGATATTTTCAATCAGGAGAAATTTTTACTGAATGGTGTACAATTGCGTATTAAACTAATTCCAGCTAAACCTACATTTTGTCTAATGGGTGACGCAGATGCTGATGGAAAAGTTGTAATTACAGATGCAACATTACTTGTGAAAAAGGTTGATGTATCACCAGCAGTTAAAATAGCACAAAATAAAGTGTTACAAAATCCTAAATTTAGAATAAAATATCCTATAACAAAAGTGCAGGTGAAGACAGAAACTCTGCCACAAGGAATTATGGATAGTACACTTCCAGATCTGTTTTCAGGCATAGTGCCTAAACGTATTATTATTGGTTTTGTTACTAATGCTGCTTTCAATGGTACTTATCAAACAAATCCATTCAATTTTCAACATTTTAGTATGTCATTTTTTACATTGTATGTTGATGGAAATCCAATGCCCTTCAAACCTTTACAACCAGATTTTGATAATAAGCTATATGTACAAGCATATTCTACGTTATTTACAGGTTCAGGTATTTATTATTCTAATCAAGGTAATAATATTTCACTCGCTGAATATCCTAATGGTTATACTCTACTAGTGTTTGATTTAACTCCTGATTCAAGCGCAAGTGCTGCATTTCATACTAGTCCACAACGGCAAGGAAGTGTACGTTTAGAGGTTCATTTTAAAGAAGCACTGTCATCTCCTGTAACAACAATTATTTATGGTGAATTCTCTTCAGAATTAGAAATTGATTTCCAGAGAAAAATATATATTAATTAAAGGGGAAAATGTTAAATACAATTGAGCTTTATGAAGCATTACAACAAAATTTGCCTAAAGATCATTTTATTGGTGTGTATGCTGCTGATGAGTTACCTTTGTTTATTCATACATTTCCAGCCGCCATAATTATAAACACTGATTCTAGTGATAAGCCTGGTGAACATTGGGTTGCTGTTTATATATCTAATATGTGTGTGGGAGAGTATTTCGATAGCTATGGTATACCTCCCTATATACAACATCATATAAGGTTTTTAAAACGAAACTGTCTGTATTATACATGGAATAATAGACGTATTCAAGGTGATTTATCTCAATTTTGTGGACATTACTGTTTCCTATATTTAGCATGTCGTGCATCTGGTTATTCGATGCAGGATTTTTTAAACAAATTCTCACTCACTACTATTGATGCTAATGATATTATGCTTTATTCATTTATGAGAGTATGATGATGTTATTTTTTTAAACTCCGCCATTGCCGGTCCCAAGCCCTGGATGAGAAAGGAGGAGGGTTGGGGGTGTTGCTATCCCCGTAAAAGAAAATAATGTTGGGTTGGAAACGAGTACACTTCTATTCTCTGCTATGTTAAAATAGGGGTTGAAAAAGGGAACAAGTTTTTGTGTGTTACGTACTCTCAATGTAATTTCTGCTATGTTCAATTAGGGGTGGAGCCCTCTGCTATGTCCGCCATGTTTCGTAGTCTCTGTCATGTTGAAATAGGGGTTGGAATGAATACACTCCTAAAATGGAGGTTGTTGTGTTTATTATCTGCTCTGCTATGTGTTCGTAACTGCTATGTTGCATAGTCTTATGCTAAGGGGTTGAAAACGAATACACCTCTGCTATGTGTTCGTAGGTGTTGAAAAACGAGTCCACCCCTAAAATGGAGGTTGTTGTGTGTTACGTAGTCTTATGCTCTGCTATGTGTTCATAGTCTCAGTGTAATTGGAAAATAAGCCATGTTCTTTTATTAGCTGTGCTATGTATTATCTGTTCTGTTGTGTGTTCATAGTCTCAGTGTAAGGGGTTGAAAAATATGTTCATAAAAGAGAATGAATACACCCCTTCTATGTTTCATATTCTTATCTGTTATCTGTTCTGCTGTGTGTTACGTAGTGTCAGTGTAATTTCTGCTATGTTAAAATAGGGGTTGAAAAATATGCTCATAAAAGGGAACGAGTTCACCCCCTTAAAAGTGGTCGTAAAAGGGAACGAATTCACCCCTAAAATGGAGGTCGTAAAAGACCGTGGGCTCACGGTGCACGGTGGTCATTTTCCCAGGGGCTTGTGAGTTGGCTAAAACTGTTCCAGATCGATCCATTTTCTACTACTAAGGTGCGATCAAAATATGATGGACATATCTAATATAAGAACACTAATGTAAACGGACCAGTGGTTCTTGAAGATAAAAGCCAAGCCTACTCATGACTTTTATATTCAGTCCCTTTGTCGAGCGACATTTTTATACAACAAAATACTTTGGTTTGTGTAATATTTACCTGTACCTTGGGCAGAAAGTACTCATACATATGCACTGTGCTTAGTAGAATGTTCATTTCATATTAACAAAAGAAGAATGTTTTTAATATATATGTAAGTGATTATTATGGGATAGTTTATGATATGGACAGGTTTTATGGTTACCTAGTCAGTGAGTTTGTGTACTTAACAGTTTTAAGAAAAGGATATTATAAGTTATAACAAATAATAAACCAGTTTAACATTGTTGATAGACGTTGTCAGTTGTATTAAAAAGGTGAGATTAATGATATTTAAGTATCGCAACTAATATTTTTATGACAAAGAATTATTACCACTTCGGATTTTCATCCCAGCAAACGAACCAGGTTTACGACTATCTTTTGATAAGTCGTTATAGAATAAGTAGTCCACAATGCTTCCTCTCGAAAATAAACAATAACATTCCCAATGCAGAGTATACACGTGTTTGTAGTTATGAAAACATGTAAAAATTATGACGACACAGTTCACTGAAAAGTGGACTGTAACACCCCCTTACTATCAAACACGGTTATCACCCTAGGAAATAAAATTAAATCTTGAAGTGTTACATCCCACGGTTATGCAGGCTAGGCTGAAAAGGATGATGAGGATAACAAATGAATGAAATGGTGGAATTAAGAAAGTGGGAGGAAACGGAAAAACCCACGCACACGGTGTCTGTCCACCAAGAAGCTTACTTGGCGTGAGCTGAGATCGAACCGAGGACCCCATGCACCGGAAGCGAACATTCTATCATTGAGCCACCGAGGCTCGGGTTATCACCTTAGAGTTCATTATAATTGGACACTATTGGTTGCAATAAGATATGCAGATATCACCAGCAATTTCTGAAATGAAAAATATTCTTCAATCTTGAAAAACTTGGCCAATCTTGTAACGACGAACATTCATATTATTACTGATTTTTTTTTTTAACCATTAAGTTCAAAGTTATAGAAAACAACAGCAGAAGGAATCCTTTTTCGAACAAGATTTACAATACTGAGCTCAGTGTTTAATTACCGGTACCAGTGCTTAAGACATTTTTTTTTTTATAGCTCTTAATTTTCAAGTAACAACCACCTACCTTTTCTCATTTTTACCAGGCGAATTGTTCCCTTTTTGAAGAAGCTGTCCAGGTGTCGATGTTTTCGCTTTCAATGCATCTTCACTCTCCTCATCATCCATACTAACGTCGCTTCCAGAATCCACATCATCTTCATCCTCAGGATGATCCACCTCTTGGTTTTCCATTTCAGAATCCTCCTCACTGGACTCTTGTACGTTAAAACTTCCAACCCAAGATTTATCCATTTGATTTCAGTGTCTTTTGTTTCTTTTTGCTTAGCAAGGACTGTTCAAACTCTTTATGGTGCACTTGCCCTCTGATGTCACTGCCTGACTATTTCTTGCAATTAAATCAGCTACACTGCCTGTTTCTTAGATTTATGTCACTTAACATTCATTTGCTTCTTCCAAATCTACCTGCAACACATTAATACGAGTTAGCAACACTGAACTCTGTTCTTAATTAAGAAGCCCCATCACGGCGAAATTAAAATACCGCTGATTTTACAGTAATCCTGTAATATCTTCAAATAGATAAAAGATAATCAAAAAGTGGAACAAGACCTCCCTAGACAATATTATTTTACATGAGATACCGTTATCACCACTCACTTATCTACTTTCGATTTCCAGCCATTTAGAAACCCGGCATTTATTTTCGCGTTTCTACATGGCTGCAAACGGAAAGCTATTAGGTGGCTCGTGATAACGGTACCTCATGCAAAATAATATTGTCCAGGGCGCTTTTGTTCCACATTTTGATTATCTTACGTCTATTTGAAGATATCACAGAATTACTGTAAAATTAGCGGTATTTTAATTTCGCAGTGATAAGGCCTCTTAAACATATTTCTTAAGGATACTAACTCACGTAGCATGCACGCCACTTGCCAGACGGACGGACCATATGTATTGTAACATACGAAAAGTTAAATAAAGATATATAGACCTTATATGCATAGAAACATTTTGAGTGAAGTAAAACAATATACAGGGACGTTTAATCTGCTGCTACAGACCACGAGGATCTATGGAGGAGGAGCTGCGGTGGCTCAGTAGAACGCTCAACTCTATAACCACACAAGAACGAAGTTACACATATTGCTACAGTTCGTGTATTTCTATTCTGGAATACTTATTGTTTGTGACTATTTACAACATAAATAAGTACTCCTTAAGTGTGGTAGCCTTATTATTCAATATATTATAACTATATGACGTATACATAGCAACAAACTCACATACGTCCTTCTAATTCAACGTTCTGATCTGTTATATCTTCGTTATATTGACCGATTCCATTTCAAATTGTCCAGGTAAAACAAAATTCGTCCCTATCATTGTCTCAGATTTAATTCATATTTTTTAAATATGGTATCTACATGCAATATTATTAGATCCGTATTTTCTCTTTTTGCTGAAAAAATTTCTACTTAGATATACAGCCTTCCAAAATGCCTGCCCTCCTCTCGGATTGCTTGAAAAACTGAAAAATATGTCAAATTAAAAGTTTTATCGTAGAGAAACGAGTATACTTAGTAACATAATCGCAATAGTAGAAAGAATATATAGTAGTGTGTTTCGGTGGAAAGGGAAAATTCGTCTGCTGGTCCAATAGGAATCACGCAATTCGCTCGCAACTTGGGTGAAAATTTTGCTTCAAATATTTTTATTTCTGGCCTCACGAGCCATATCAATCATCTGCTTGTGGTATAGAAATCTACTCCATAAGGTCTCTTGAAAAATGTAAAGGACTTATGTTTCTGATTATTACATTCTAGTTATACTATGATGAAAAGCTGAAAATTTCATTAAGACGCCATGTTTGGCTGCCATTTTCTCAAAAATCCCACCTTTTTAAAAATCCGAATTTCTTACAACTATTGGAGAAGTATCTAAGTATTTAATATCCGTTAACCGTTCATGCGACTGCAACCCTAACGTTCGCAATTACTGAAATTTTGACTTTTGTACTTGGAATGTAAATATTTCCAATGGGCATTTAGGTTCTACACACAAGGCGATTTGAAAGAAATATGAAAATTGTCCGAGATAAAGCCTGACATCAAATCGAGTAGAAAAGTTCCTATAAACATGAGTCGAATTCTGCTTTGTTTTCGAACTTGGGACCCAAAATCGGCTCGCGACAATGAAAAATAAAATATATATTTCGCGTTAAATCAGAAACTATGTTAAAGTTGTGATGAAATTCAGAAAGTTGATTTGTATCAATATAATGATTATTACATGCGTTGTAATTCGGTTGGCAGTGCTACCGGGAACCGGTCAAAACCCCCACAGCCAAAACACCCACACTCAAGAAATGTCAAAAAGCCCACACAAACGGTCATAACCCCCACACAAATGGACAAATCTCCCAAACACACGAACGGTCATAACCCCCACACTCAAGAAATGTCAAAACGCCCACACGATCGGTCATAACCCCCACACAAATGGACAAATCTCCCAAATACACGAACGGTCATAACCCCCACAGCCAAAACCCCCACACTGGTAATCGGTCATAACCTCCAACGGTCATAACTCCCACACAAATGGACAAAACAGCCACACATAGCAACGGTCACAATCCCCACATAAATGGACAAAACTCCCACACAATCGGTCAAATCTCCCACACTCTGAAATGATCCTGGTTGTATGTCTTGCCCTTGTACTTTTTAATAACATTTTTTATTCCACTTAAACCGATGTTTAGTTCCACTTAACACTAAAGTGGGCGTCGTAAAGAGCTGCAACAAAGACGTACAATCACGATATTTTCAGAGTGTGGGGGATTTGTCCGATTGTGTGGGGTTTTTGTCCATTTATGTAGAGATTGTGACCGTTGCTATGTGTGGGAGTTTTGACCGATCGTGTGTGCGTTTTGACATTTCTTGAGTGTGGGGGTTATGACCGATCGTGTGGGCGTTTTAACATTTCTTGAGTGTGGGGGTTTTGACCGTTCGTGCGTTTGGGGGATTTGTCCATTTGTGTGGGGGTTATGACCGATCGTGTGGGCGTTTTAACATTTCTTGAGTGTGGGGGTTTTGACCGTTCGTGCGTTTGGGGGATTTGTCCATTTGTGTGGGAGTTATGACCGATCGTGTGGGCGTTTTGACATTTCTTGTGTGTGGGGGTTTTGACCTAGACCCGTGCTACCAACTTGATATAACTTTTACTTGTTTTCAAATGACACTACGTGGATTTTACTTGTGACCGTCAGCATGGCCACCACAAGGTTACACTTTTGGACAGTGTATTTCTTTCCAACTTTTATTCATCTTACAAATCATTATTATTTTATTCATGGAAAAGAAAAGTTATTTTTCTTGATTGGTTCTGAATGCTTCCAAGCTGGTGAGAAACTCAGTTCTTTCTTTCTCTGCAGGTGTTCCTCAGTTTTTATCGCCTCTGACGACAAAACAAAGGACTTGTTGTTTTCCCAACGCAACTCATATCGTCTTGACCCCCAAGTGAAGTTACCAACCCATGGTTTTCGCTACTGTGACTGTTTTGTATATATTTTTCATAACTACATTTATTACGGTTGGAAATCTTTTTAGATATGAAGTTATTACAGTGTGAATGAATGCTCGTCGAATGTTGCGTTCCCACGCATTAACATTTCGTCATCCTTCCTACCATGGGAATAGTGCTCATAGCCTGTAGGAGTCACAGACGAAATGACGAACGAAGCCACACAATTGCCAATGTGCATTCTTTTCCACTGAACTGTTTTATATAGAATCATAGGGTCAAAAATCCATCAGTCGTGGAAGGAATCTTCAAGTTTAGTCTGCAACACTTCTTTAATCGTAGTCTTCGAGTTTTTGTTCCCACACAACTGAAACATGTGTTGCCAGAGTTCTTAAATCTACCACCATTATATTTGTATTGTGTAGGAATATACAAACTTCGATACTTCTCTTATTAATTTTTACAATGTATTACCAACCCGAGGTATGGTGATCGGGATGTTCCCGAGTATTCGGGGGTAAAAGCGAGGAGAGAGAATCCACCACCGAGAGAGGAAGGAACGAAAAATTCTTTGATGAGTAATTTATCTACATATTAGTACAGGATGATTACGAAGAGTAATTAAGCGTGTGATAAAATCATAATTGTGGTATCAACCGGAAAAGTGAACAAAGTGATGTTCTCATAATTATCTTCTGAAGTACAGCATTTTCCGAGTTACGAACCTTCATCAGGAGTTAGTGTTCTCTCCATTCCCCACACTCATTTTGACCCCAATTACGCAGTGAAAGTCTCGAATCAGTGCGAATAATAATCATACAGTGCAAGCGATCACAAAAGGGCTATGTTCCTAGTGTTTTTATATATCATATACATATCTACGTCTATTTTGCGATATTAAGTGTTTTATCTTCCTCGATTTCATTCATTCAGTTGTGTGTGTAATTTCTTCTGTTTGAGAATTCGTGCTATGTGAATTGAAAATTCTATGTGTTATTAATATCTTTCATTTTACTCCGTACACACGTATGTGTCTATTCAATAAATAAAGAGTTCGTCTAAGGGGATATTATCTTCTTTATTTATGTGTGTGCGAATCCTTACGAGTAGTCGGATTACCAGTCACGTATATATATGCGTATGCAAAAGTAAGTATAACTAAACCTAAGTCTCGAAATCACTGAAGCTACTCATTGCAAATCACTTGTTTTATTTTACTGCCATCAATTTGCTCTTGGACAGGACATGAGCTTGGAGCAGTTATCAGCTGTTTCTTTAGGGAATACTCCGGAAGCCAGTACCCGAGGGAGACGGTAGGTTGCATACTTGATATTTGGTATTCAGTAATGATTGTAAACATCATATGAAGCACATTTTCCCCACATGACCACAGTTTTCGAAAACCTACATGTATTTCATTAAAAGGGTTTTTTTCTTGTGCGTTATTGATAGTTTGCAACATTGAGTGTGAATTTCACAATATTGCGAGTGAACTGCACGATTCCGATTGGACCAACAGAAGAATATTTCCCTTCCACCGAAACACACCACTTTATATTCTTCCTACTGTTGCGATTATGTTACTACGTATACTCATTTCTCTACAATAAAACTTTCAATTTGACATGTTTTCCAGTTTTTCAAGCAGTCCGAGAAGAGGGCAGCCATTTTGGAAGGCTGTATATCGAAGAAATTATTTTTTCTCCAAAAAGAAAACATACGAGTCTAATAATTTTGTATGAAGTTTCTGATTTTAAAAAATGAAATAAATCTACAGTCGTGTGAACCACCCTGGACGATATGAAATGGAATCACTCTATTGATAAAATTAGTACATAGATACCGTACTATTTCCTGGCAACCGCAATCAGTACAGATTTGTTGCCATAATAACACGTAAATTACAGAAATCAACATAAAATAATGAAATAATAAACAAATCAGTATTAAATTAGTACATTTTAAATTACTTTTCTTTTTCTTTCTCTTCTGGTTAATGCAACATTTAAAAGCACTTTTTGCCCTAAAGATTATACGCAATCGCACATAAATGTTATCGTTACAACTCTCCAAGGGGTTCCTGGTTTGATCCTAGTCTCATGTCAAGTCGGCTTTGCGGTGGATAAACACTTGTGGATGGGTGTTTACGGGGTTCATCCGTTTTCTCCTACTCCTTCATTCCACCATTTCGTTCGTTGTTATCACTACATACTCCCTTTAGGCTCGGAGCATATCGTAGGACGTTAAACTTCAAAAAGTAAATAAACAAATAAATGGCGCAAACTTAACTAGATGATATTTGAAACTTAATGCCATTGATTCAAACTTTCGGGACTGACATTTGCTGCCTTTGATTTCTGAGCAACTTTCCACTTTATTCATAACGTTGACATAAGGTGGATCACTACGTGTTCTCGGTGCTATGCTAAACGCTGCTTCAATAGTGCAGCGTTGCCAGATAGTGTCGAGTGTTACTGACGCCAGACAATAAAGGAAGTAATGATGGAATTCTGCTTGGATAATTACTGGAGAAATTAGTTTTCGATCTTTCCCGCAATTCACAACTAAGTTACGCTTCTCAAACTGCAACGCTAGAATCCAGTAATTTTCTTATTATGACTACCACAGTAAACGTTCAAATTTGGCAATAACGCATTATGGCGGTCTGCGCAAGCTTCTTATCAAAATCTATTTCCTTAAATGTAAATTAATATTTAAATAAAATGTGAAACATAACACGAAAAACGGTCAAACAATATATCTATTTCGTAACAAGATCGTTACTTCAAAATACTTTACACATACAAATAAACATTTCTTAAAACTGAGCACTTCCACTAGGATTTAACAGCGAGTGCCATCTTGTGTGTTCATTGTAAAACTAATCAAATATTTTCTTTTATTTGCTATCTTTTTCGATATCAGAAGACAACCAAATGAATCAGTATCTTGTATTGTAGCTGAAACAGAACTCTATCTTACAGTACAATATTTATAATATGTAACGTTTCATTGCCAAGTAATTAAGGGAATGATCTAAAATATGTATTGACTTCCGGATGGTGATCCACCTTAACTGAAAAGTGTGCCCCATCAGAAACTGAAACCAAGGCTACACGCCATTGTTGCACAATCTTACATAATTTACTTGATGTATTTGAGGAGTTTCAGAAGCACTAGTATGACGTCTCCGTCGGGCACATGAGAGAATAAACGCAATTTGCGTCAGCTGACTCAGTACATGACTCCTGCAAGCAGGAATTCAAACAATATTGGGCACATACTGATGCTCAGTGACATCTCCTGAAGACAAATCCTGTAACTAGCAAATAGAAATTAATCGAACCACTGCTAAGTACAGAAAACATAAATAACACGGTACAGTCCGCAGCAAAAAACCTGCAACATGAGCATGTAAGTTTATTGTGAAACTACGCCTAACAGCCCAGGGAATCAACGTCTAAAATGGCACGAATCACGCAGGAGAAACCTCGGTGTCTTCCCCTGCACACGTATTTTGGAGCAAAAGACTTCGTCATTTCACAATAAACGTACATACTCATGTTGCAGGTTTTTTGCTGCGGACTGTACAAGTCAAAATGTTCCTCGGTCATTCCACCGAAAATCGCACATTTTTTTCTGCACTTAAACATTTCTGGTAGTGGAAAAAATGAAATGAAATCTTTAAGTTTTACGTCCCACGATTATGCTGGTTAGGCTAAAGAAGACGGTGAAGATGAGAAATGAATGAAATGAAGAAAGTGAGAGGAAAGGGGAGAACCCCGAAAAAAGCCACGAGCACGATGTTTGTCCACCACAAAGTCCACACGGCGCGAATTTCTGGTAGTGGAAGTGTGAAAATTCTGAATATTATGCTAAATAACCTTTTATTCATAATATACTTGCGGTAAGAAAACAGAGTTTTAGAGTTGGCAGGTATACAAACTGTAACCCTGGAAGGTTATGTATAAAATGATGTCACGATACAAGGGAATGGCATGCACTTCTTTCAGCTGTAACACGTACAATACGTGAAAATAGAACTAAATATGAGTAGAACAGTAAAATATCAGTTATTAACAAAGTATGAATAAAAATAAGTGGATCATGCTGTGTCGCCGGACCACACGAAAATGTCTGTCTGTCTGTCTGTCTGCCTGTCTGTCTGTCTGTCTCTCTCTCTCTCTATATATATATATATATAAATTATTATTTAGTTTCTTTCCCAGAGTACTAGGTTGACCTCGGCTCACTTGGTAGTGATTATTGTTCGAAATACAATGTGGACGTATGGCATAAAAAATAGTGCATAAAACACGAACCAACTTGTGCTAGGTGGCTAATAAAAAGGACTAATTCTATCTAACTGAGTAAGAGCAGGAGCGCAGCAGGAGGACCAAGCATTAGATAGGGGGTGCATCCGAAGGGAGAAGACACGTCAGCGGCGGTGGCTATACGCAAAAACGGATAGTGAAAAACCACTTTGTGTATCACAAAATGCATGGACTATGTGTTGCACGGCTTTGGGGAAGATACTAATTGTCATCCAAAAAAGTACCTGAGCTCCTTCGTGGCTAAGCAGTTAGCGTACGCGCCTTTGGCGTGAGAGATCCGAGTTCGATTCCCGGCGGGAAATCACGTGGTTCGGTTAATCAGTAGGTCCTGTCTCATATAGCCTCGCTATTGAAAGGGCCTCACCTCAAAATCAACTCAACCCAAAAAAGTACCAAAATGTACTAAATTAGGTTAGGTTTGGTTAGACGTTCCTCTTTTTTTCTGTAGTTTCAAATTATTTCTATAATTACGACAAATTGTTCGCCTCTTTAGTAGACCATGCCTTTCACACAATTGGAACAACTGACATTTTTCATTTTTGTACAACTCGATAAAACTCAAACACGATATGTGACAATCTTGCCATTTACGCACCATTTCCACTCTGCCTTTCCCATAAATCATAACAAGTTTACCTCTCCGCCAAATAGACTCTTCCGCCCCCACATACCTTAACATAAAAAAAACAACTAACAACAAGTATTTTCGTAACTTCAACTATTCCCCTCACCTGACTTTCATTCACTCTTTTTCACAAACCAAGCCAAAATTCTTCAATTCATCACTCCTGGTAGATTTGTCGGGATATAAAATCCAATCGTGAACATTAGCATTGGTTTCATTGCCTCTACGCCAGGAAGTCTACGAGCAACTTCGGAGAGTCTTCTCATCAATTGGAACAACAAAAGCATAATCGAAAACAAAGGACAACTTAGGCAAATGCTCGTATCATAACATTTAATTTTCTTCTTTCCATTCTTTTACCTTGCACAAATCTAGTCGCTATTTGATCGTTTCCTTTCTTGAGGATTATTTATGCATTGAAGCATAATCTTTCATAATATTAGTTGCGTGTGAGTTGTCAGTTCTCACCCCATTAACAACAGTCTGAGCAATTACGGTAATTCAGGAGTAAATCATACATCAATATCTGAGCTAATCAAACAGATATTCGACACCTGCAAAATAGTGTTATCTATCTTTATATATATATATAAATGAAAGTGACTATTTTTGTGACATAATTCTTGAACCATGAGACCGATTTCGATCAAATTTTCAACATAAATGAAGTTCAGGCCTGGGATGGACTTTATCAATTACGTTTTGACGGTGCAACTTAGAAGAGGGGTGAGATATATAAAAGTGATCGATATTCGAGTCGAATCCATAGTTTTCGGTGTCGCTCAGATGAACAGTGACACTTCTAATGCAATTTAAATCCAAATTTAGCCCAAAATAATAGTACTTAATATTTAAGGAAAAAAAAAAAAAACTGTTAGAGAGCGCTTCACTAATAGTAAAAAGTGTCCCAGCGAAGCGGGTAATTGACGTTAGTACTTCACTAACCAACTAAAATCCTATTTAACAATTTAACTGGATTTTACCAGGATGTTAGACATATGACTAACGTTCTATAATGGACAGTAATGTTTTACTGTTGTGCACAATGTTCATGGTATCGCGCCAGAAATCCTAGAATATATATATCTTTAGTAATTGTGGTTTTGGAATTATTACTTACCGTACTGTAGACTTAGTAAGATTTCTGTTTACATAAAAAAGGAATTTTTAATTATTTTGTCATTTAGTTACACGTTTTCTTGGTTAAGTGACTATATCATATTTCAGTGGTTTGAATAACGGGAACGGCATAATAGCTTTTAATACTGAAATAATAATAATTAAGTAAGCAAAGCACTCAAGATCTCATTATTATTATATAATTTCATACGTCACTTTTTTCTCCATTATTATAATTTTTACAATTGATCCCAATCATTTTCAAAAAAAGCCCCATATTCGTTTATGTGAATAGACGATTATATAAACGAATATGGGGCTTTTTTCACTCTACAGAATATTACAAACGATTGGAGGAAGTATTTGAGGAAAATCTATTTTAGTCGTCAACTTCAATATTTCCTAGAACTATTTCTGTGAACAGTTTTCCAGGACTCATTTCCACTGAACACTGATATGCAAAACAGTGACGCTAACGTCGGTTTTTAAACTTTTTAATTTAGTGCATTGTCAAATATGTATATAATGATTTGTGACATACTGGTTACCAAACGCATCGTACTTGACTTTTTTTTTTTTTTTTTTTTTTATAAAAATGGTAGTAGACCAGAGTTCGTGAAGGTTTCTCCCATAGCTGAACGAACTCTTGGATGGCATTTAGTATCTCCCCCAAATCCATCGACATCTCCGGAGCCGACACTGTGATCTATAATGAGAAGTTGTGCCCGTAAACGACCTTGACTATGCGCATACCCTCTATCGGTGATGAGCCTGCTCCCGACGGACGCACCCCCCGTTAACGCTCGGACTACCCTGCTGCGCTCCTGCCCTGACTCGGTTAGATAGCATTCATGCTTTTGTGGTCACTTAGCACAAGCTGGTTCGTGTTTCATGCACTGTAGTTTATATGCCATACGTCCACATAGTATTTATACTCATGACAATTACAAATAACGAACTGTAATTACCACTAAGTGAGCCAGAGTCACTACCAAGTAATTCGGAGAAGAAACTAAATAATACCCGAATTCTATAAGTCTTACAGCTGCCTCTACTTTATCAACCATTAACAAAACAGTAAAATTTACGCTTAGTTTGGTGATCTATTCTCTTGTTTCCAGATATGGCACCATAGCAGATCATGATTTGCAAATTAGACTGGTAGCGCCATCTGGCGTGCGCAGGGAAAACGAAAAGCTAAAAATGGTGTATGTGTGTATGTATTTATGTAAGTGCGGGTGAAAACACAATATTATAAATGGATGGATGGAAAGACATAGCCTCAAACGCGGATAAAGGGCAAAAATCTTAAACGTATAAAAGAGAGAAATGAAATATTCTCATCGAGTGATGACTTGCTGAAAAACTTTTATTTTACTGTATGATAGTGATAAACTATTACCCTGGGGAATTCATTATAAATATGTTAAGAGAAACATGCATGGTTCTGAGTTAGGCGGGAAAGGATAATTGACATGATATAAAATTTGTCCTGTTTGATTTTCATTCCTACAAAAGTTAAGAGGATTCTGAAGCGCTAATTGAAAAAATATCTGCTGCTAACTAAAAGTAACGTAAAACTTTTATTAATCGGACAATATCAAAGTTCCTCATGAACTATCCGCGTTATGTAGTTTGTTCGTGTCGTACTTAAGTACTTAGTAAGGCAGAAACTAAACCTAATAATACAAACAACGTAAAGCCTTCTTATATCTGATCCATGAAATAAATACGTAGTATGAAGTAATTAGTGTCATGCGCTTCGTATAAGTATTTAGCGTGCACTTTTACTATACGGATTATTATTATTAATAGCAGCAGTAGTCGCAGTAGGAGGAAGTGGTTAGAAGCCCCGCAGGGGTTTATCGCGTTCTATTCTTGACATAAAAGGGGCAAATTAAAAGATTTCCCCTAGATTTTCCGTACATTTTACAATCTGTGGATCCGTATAGTAAAACTGAACCATATTTATTTATAAGAAACTTTGAAGCAGGATTGTGTAATCTATATTACCCAACCGTTCCTCCTCCATATGAAGTCGCGACAGGTGTAACCTAAACCTTATTGGTGTCTCCACTTTTGTGTGTTATCGTTCCCGGTAAGGTCAAAAGTGCACTTTGAGCAGAACATTAACACGTTGACTGCTGAGCTTGGTCGCACAGGTCGTCGGATATGCTAAAAAATTTTATTGTTGGATATTGATGCTTTTGCTTTGTTTTACAACAATATAACAGTTTTACATCAAATATATATGTTTATTGCGCAATTGTTGTAAGGACGCCGAAGGGCGTCTTGAGCATATGCCATCAACTTTTCATCCCATGTGCATTATTTTCAATTTTATAACCTGAAAGAAATATAATATATATAAGAATTTTTACATATATAGTTCAGAACAGCTTGTACAAATTTTATTTTGTCATGGTAATCATTAAAGCACGGCTGCAAACCCAATCCAGGCTCTCCAGGACACTTCGCGCAATGGTAGGTATTATCTTTTCCAATGTTCTTCTGTTTGCATTTCCTGCATTTCTTTATCAATATTCATCCTTTTGGCCAACAGAACATTCCGTTGACAGGTGACTTTTCTTTTGTACATCCAATGGCGGAGTTACTTGGGCCTATTGTTTCACTTCCAAAAGGTGGCATTTGTTGACGAAAATCATACAGCGATATTTTGTTCAACGAATTGTATTTGCTGTAAAGCAGGGTTGGCAAAAACCATGGTTTTTATTAAAAAAAAACAAAAAAAAAAAAAAACGGTTTTTTTGGTTTAAACCAGGTTTTTATGGTTTAAATGATTTGCTCTATATATTCATATCATATATGGACAGAAATAAATTTGATTCGCCTTGATGTTATTATGCAACAACCGGGTTATGCTGGAAGGGTTCACATAAGCTTAAAGCGGAATAAAAACCGCTTCTCGAGTTACATCCGAGAGAAATTGTCCTCCATTTGAACTCAGAACCAGGACTAATTGGCCACAAATGCGATACGTCTGCCGACTCACTGACGAAGGAATCCTGATAAAAAAAATACGTTGTACTGATCTTTATATGCTTCTTAATATAACTGTCACGAGTCATTTCAGAAGGACAAAAAGATAAACAGTTGCACAAGTGAAACCATTACACAGAATTACATATGAACAATTTCAAAGTACTACGGAGTACAGAAGAACTAATTTAGTTCAAGTTAGTTAACAACGAATTTTATTGGTCCAAATTAAAGAAATACACCGACGTAATCTGCATATCAATAAGAAAAGTGAATAAAGATACGAATTATTTGAGTCCACTTTGGGTCAAACTCATTTATACCTAGATAAATACCAAAGACACTTATTTCACTAAATGCCTCTTGTGGGGTCTGTATGACCCCCCCCCCACACACACAAAAAGTACGACATTTTCAATGTATTTTATCCATAGTAAACATTGAAACGAAACAATATTTAGAATTTTTCTTCGATTGCAATTACATAACAATAATAAAAACTACAAAAAATCACAAAATAAACATTTAAAAACTTGTAAAAAAAAAAAAGTTGCTTTTGTAGTATAATCTTTTTGAGTAATGAATGGGGAATTTAGGTCTGAATATGATACGAATAATATACGGGAGTGAAACGTGATAACCCACAAACGTATGTTCATCAAGATTTTACAAACACTTACACTTTTACGAACATTTTTTGTCTTTTGGTTTAAACCATGGTTTAAACCAGCCAACCCTGCTGTAAAGGATCCAAGAATAACAGTAACTGTGAAAAGTGGAAACAAAATTTCTTGTTCCATCTGATGGTTTCCCGTTCGTATCGATGATAGGTCACCATTTGGTTTTGTTGACCAACACCCTTCATGTAACTAACAAAGGGTTTTTTTCTTTTTTGTTCCTTTTTGTCTTTTGGAAATTCAAATGTATCAACATTAATATACTGTGGATTTCGCATTCTCTTGGAAGGCCCACTCATGGCGTAGGCACAAGGAAAGAAATACAGTATAATATGTATTTTACTGGCACAAAATCATAAATCATCATTCAAAAGTCCAAGAACAGATATTTTGTTCAACAATGCCTATATAAACACAAAGCACTGTAGACCGAAACGAAGGACACTGCAAGGTACCTTCGCTCCTTAGTAATCACTGTACAAAGTGTGAGTGCACTAGCGTGCACATGTAGGTATTGGCGGGAAAGTGAATCAGCTGCGGTGACAGGCGCCTTACGGCGTCCTGTGCATATACCAAATTCAGTACTGGACGCCGATGGGCGTCCTCAGCAGTGAACGTGTTAATAGGAACCGATACCTAATCTATTACGTACAAATAACAGTGATTCAATTCCTCCAATGCCATATCCTATGGCAAAAATATGAATGTTCGGATATAGTATACAAGAAGCTGCATTAGTTCCCGAAGGAGCAGGACGCTCATACTTTTAGGGATTATTCATTGAGTATGTACGAACGGCAAGTCTTTACTTTGACTCAAACTGTGCCTTTAATCGGTTCTTATAGGTTCAGTCACTTCCTAGAACTGTTTCTGCGTGAGTCACTTGTTGGAACTGTTCGTGCCTTTGGTGTGACGTCTTAGTTCATATTTTCCCCACTAGGTGTCTCTGTACAGTCATATGGTAGTTTGTAAGTGTGATGTCACATGTTCTGTCTGCTTGTATGTGTGTGCTATTGCTGGTGGCATGCGGGAAGCGCGTAATTGAATTTTCGTTTCATGGCGACGATCGAGTTAGCAAATGCAATTAAGAAACCGTTTCATGAATTTAATACAAAGAATTTAAACTTGTCGTTTCTAATAAGTTTGTATTAGATTCGGATATTAACTCATACCGCTTTGCGGCACTATGTGGTTTAATTGAGTTAGAGAAAACATGTGATGGTTGTGGTCGAAGGCTGAAGTTACTTCCGAAGTATGGGAGAAGTGGGCGTTTATTGGTTTTCCTTGTTTGTAATAATAGCAAATGTGCTCGGTTTAATAAATCGACGTCTGTGCGGAAAGGAACACTTTTCATTGTCACTTGGAGAGCGATATTTTCAATTTTTACGGCATGCTGGATATGTCTATCATTAGCGGTGAGTGTTTTCATTTTTTTAAATTTATATTATTTTTATTCTTGATTTGTTTTCCGCATCTAAATTAGGTTTATAGTAGTGGTTTGATTATTTATTGTCGTTTTGGATGTTTTTATGGTACTTGAGCGGGAGGTTTGGGGGGCGGTAGCCCCCCCATTTAGATCTAAAATTGATAGTCACCGCTTCACCTAAATTGATATTTAGTAACATTTTGGCCCTTGTACTTATAGTATAATTCTTAACATCGTACATTACTTTCACTCTGTTAGTAACTGTAAGCGATTCATCTGATCCGGTTCCGGGAGCAGTTTAGGCATGATTCCTAAACTGCTCCGGAAACCGGATCAGATGAATCGGTTGAAGTCACTGTTTGAGTCAAAGTAAAAATTTGCCGTACGAACTTACAAAGGGGGTAACAAAGCGATTTTATTTATCTATCGACTGATACGAAAATAAAAAAGAACGTACCTGTACTATATATCTGCATGTGTAGTGCCCTTGTACTTTATCTATGATTATGTGTCTGTGTGTGTGGGGGGGGATTTAACGCATATCGCATGTCTTGTGCACATGGATACTTCTTACTATTGCACTACGTAGAAAATTTATGGTATTTCATGTAGAAGTGGTAATAGAACACAGAAGAAATGCAGATCAGGGGGTTCTCATGTATACTATTACCACTGGTAATATTTGATGAGTGTGACCTGGAGGGACCTGTGAAGATCGGGTGCTACGCTCAAACCGAAGCCTCTCCAGACAGAAATAAGACTATAAAACTGTTACCTAAGGAAATGGGATAGATATACAAAAGTTTCCCACCAGTGATGGTCTCGGACGACTTCAGCATATGGCATCGGGGGGTCTATTATTTAGCTTTGGGAGGCCAAGTTTTTAACCGACTTTTTTGCGACATTCTATTCACATTTGGTCAGGTTAGGTTAATAACATTTAATTTAGACAGTACTGCCGAACGAGCGTTAGCAAGTGCAGGCAGGTTAGAGCCCCGTAGGGAGTTTTTTTCTTTTTGTATTCATTAGTGTTGGTCATCCATTATTAAAGAATTTCCCAGGCCTATGTTTAGCAGAAGGGGTCCAGCTCTTTTCTCTAAAAAAACCTACACTTTTGGTATTTTCTGTTCACATTCGGTTAGTTTAGGGTAGGTTAGGTTAGGTTAGTTTAGTTTATGTTATATTACTGTAGGGGTCCCAAAAAAATACAGAATTTCGCTTATTTCTACTAATATTAGGTTAGTTTATGTTAAGTTAGGTTAGATTTGGTTACGTTATGTTACGTCTAAGTACTTGCATCATTCATTTCTCCTGTAAATTTTGTGTTTTTTACGTGCTTCTGGACCCCTTGTACTAAACATACTCCTTTTCCCATCGGGGAAAAGCACCATCTTAAGTCGTCCAACTAGAGTAACAAGATTCAATTCTCCTGGGTCTACTCTATGGCAACCCCCCCCCCCCCCTTTTACTTTAACTACTGTTACTCTGCACGAAAATTCTTAATTTTCAAGAATTAATTCTGATAGCCACCATGAATTTTACGTGTTCCAGGACGGTAACTGTCACGCACCTCAGTACATATTTGCCATATCTGCATATCACGAAAATAATTTTTAAAGACTGGAAGGGAACTGGACGAGATATTTCTTCTCTAGTAGAGTAAAGCGGGGCAAACGGTCGCACTTAATGTTCAGCATGCTATTGCTGCTATACCAAAAACAATATTGAGATGATCCATAATTGTTATTTTTTTCTCGAAAGCCATGTGAAATGAATTATTTCTGGGCTATTGCTATACAGTCTTTCCCAAATACTTTGAATAGCAGAAGCGGAAGAGACAATTAGTAAAAGAAACAATTTTTCATCAATTATTTCAAGGAATTATAAAATTTAAGCTTTATGACTTAAAACACCAAATGTATGGTGTAAGAAAATATTAGACATGCAACACTTACTCTACAATTCCTTATACTGAAATATTTTCTACTTATTCATCACCACACTTTTATACCTATCGTGTAGCATGGAGCTCATGCGGTGCGAAATTAAAATGAACGAAAACACGTTGTGTACACCTTCATTTTTTTTAAAGTTACAACAGAAGAAGAAAAAGACTTCATACTGTAATATAAACATTATAGTGCTTCTCAGATGCTTGTAATCAGTATAATAGGATTTTATGTAAGGGGCGCGCTCATTGAATTACGTAAGGGTCTGCGTCAACGCAATAGAAAATATGCGTTTTAGTTCGCAATAAATCAGTATAGTACTTTTTATTGCTTTTTCCAGCTTTTGCGTTGCAGTAAGGTTCACAAAATTTTGCGAAGACTAGTGCGGACCAAAGATGTATTATAAGGTAACTTTATCATACTTTCAAATTTAATTACAAATATAACGAAAGAAACGATGCCGGTCAAGTTAAGGCACACCTCATTTGCAAAATTTACAGGTAAAATTCAATACCCTATTTGGAAAGACATGTTTATAAGAAAAACATTTTTGCAGTCGGCAGAATTAAATAGTAAGTTATCAGTTGTAATTTACGTTTATAAGTGTATGGTTACTGGTGTAAAATTATTTCAAGTGCTTTACGACGGTTGAAATAGGTGAATGCATATGAAAGATGACTATTAGATAGGCTTGGCATGTTTTTTAGTTGACAAACCGGGACACTAAAAGGAGGGGAATTAAAATACACCACAATATTTTTATATTGCTACTTTTTCTCTATTACAGTGTTGGGTACGTCTGTACAATATGATCTCCAATTAAAGCTAATTATAACGACCTTGCCAGCTATTTGGCCAAATTCAAGCCTGCTTGCAGCAATCTGTCTGTAGGCTAAAGACATGCAATAGAGCATGCTATTAAGATTATTTTTTAAACCACTCATAGTTTTCACTTGACTGCACATTTCTCAATATGTTCTTTTTTGTTTTATATTTTGTTATAAAATTCACTGCAAGTAAGTACAAAACTTACTTTACACAGCATCAATGCACGTACTGTTGACTCATGCATCAAACCTCTGTCATCGGCCTAAGCGTTATTCATCAACGAGCTGAAGCTAATGTTCCGGGAAGTCAAAAGATATATTCAACTATCAGCTGAAGACTGCACATTGGGATGTCATTTTGCTTAGCATGACTGAAGAGTTGCATCCAGGGGTCCCGAATGCAACCCCATTCTATAGAGCGTCCCACCCTTAGATTGCAGTACAGGAGTAAATGGCAATGCTTTTCCTTATGCCCATTGTTGCCAAACTTGACCTGAATTTTAGAAATAGTTTATTTTACTAGGTATGAATAAATTATTGTAGAACATTGTATTCTCTATCAAATAATCTGTTTTTCTCACATCGAGAAGAATTTTCAAGTATTGAAATACATTGAAAGAGTGAAATCTTGCTAATGGCAAATTCTAACGTCGCGTTAAATATATCACGTCATAAGTTCGGAACTCTAAGAGATACAACATTGAAACTTATAAAGCTATTAACACCATATTTGGTGCCAATGTTGGAAAAGTTTGCATTGAATTTTAAAATAAAAAATAAAATGTAAGAGAAAGTGCGTATACTATTGCAATGCAATATCTAAAAAGTTGACTAGTGAGAAACTTTTTTATTTTTCAGGTTAGATGGGGGTACAAAGCGAGAAAAATATTGAGAAAGAATTGAAGTTATTTTTAAAACAAATTGCAGCTCGATATCTTTCTTTATTTAGGTTTTATGAGTTTTAGTGTTAAGAGTCAACTTTCCAAAGCGCGCGCATCTGACCAGAAGAAAGGCAGTGACAAATCTTGCCAATGCTATTTTCCTTATAATGTTTGTTTTAAAGTTACTGATGTAGAGTATTGTGCTATACCGATTAGTGTTTACTGTTGATGCTATGCGAGCACGAATCTACTGCTTAACGGAAGCATATTCGCAAAATCGAAACCTGGACCTCACCTACGATAAACATTGAGTCAACTCCACTCAATCTTACGTTCCACTACTTACTTCGCTTGTTTTCCTTGAGTTGCACGCACGCAAGCACGTACACACACACACACACACACACACACATATATATATATATATATATATATATATATATATATATATATATATATATATATATATATATATATATATATATATATATATGACAAATATCTATTAATAATAAATCTCCTCATTCCTGGAGATAAAAAGCTATTAGTTTCGTAATTGATTCATTATGGTTCGCATGTAGTCCTTAATGCTGTTTCAGATGCTGACAATTTTGACAATAAAAGTTGGTTTCGTTTGCAATTCCACTTCTCTTATTTACTTTGAATACACAGATGAAAATGACAAAAGCGTTCGTAACAAATAACTTTATGAGCTCACAAAGCAGAATGAAAGGCCTCTTTATTCTCTCCCCCCCCCCCACATGCTTCTTTAGGAAGCAGGGTTTGATAATTTTGTTTGGTTTTGTTTCCTCGCCCAATGATTTGTATCTTGTTAGCTGTCACTATACGTGATTTAAAGTCACAACTTGCGCGTTTGTTTAGAACGGATATAATAGGGTTTATTTTCATTCTTCTTCTGTTTCCAGACTGATATTGTGTGTCTGAGGTGTCAGAAGTGAGTATAGAAACTAGGAGGTTCATTTCCTATTCACCATTGCATATGTCATCATCATCATCATCATCATCATCATCATATTTTATTGGCAGACCACTTGCTGCAACTCAGAAGCTTCCATGATCCACGGTCTTCGGTTAACTTCTTCGTCTTCACGCATGATTTTTATATTTTGATATCGTCCAGTAATTGTAGTCTCTTTTCGTCCCCTACCTCTTTTTTCTGCCACCATACCCTCTAGCACGTCCTTCATGATACAGTCTTAAACATCAGAAGTGGGGAGAAGCCGCCTTCACAATATACTTCATGATGTAACTTGTTTGACAAACGGAATTGGATTAGAGGATATTTTGCGTACACAGACGAATGAACGTTCTCGTACGTCACATTTTCTCGTCACTTATCATTATCACCCTACTCCAGTTTTCACTCTTATCCAACTTCAGTAGCAGTATCTTACCCATTGCTATTCCTTAGTTTTACGCACAATCGGTGCAGGAAATTTCTGTTTAGAACTGTTTAGCCTGCCATTTATTTCAATTATATGTTTTCTATTCGTTTCATATGTTCTCTCGATTTCGTATTGCTTCCATCAAAATTTTATTGCAACGATTTATAAACCATCATTTAAAAAAAAAACTTCTAACACACAATTGTTAGACTGTTATTTCGTACCCTCCAATTCGCCGTTCTAAATGAATTTGCGCGATTGAAATGACAAGAGTTGAAAATATATCAATTTAAGAAGGATTTATTTACAGACTCATCACTCTTTCTTTCTTGTTCTTTCTTCAAAAGAAAACATACGGCGGAAGAAATGTGGCAACAGCGCGCTCCATTTACTCTGTACTGCAATCTAAGAGTGGGACGCTCTTTAGAGGCGGCCCATCTGCATGGTTGTATATTGCGTATGGTGTTTCTGGTGTTTAATATACGAGGTTTGCTATATTACTCATACATTTTCGAGAGCTAGAGAGAGCCCGGGCCCCACCCTGCCCTACCCTTCGGGCACACATGGTTGCATCCATTCTTCTTCACTCAATAGCTTTTAGTTGTTTTCTTTCTTTGTTCTTTCCAAAATTCCTACTTCAGAAGAGGGGCCCAGTGGCTCAGTGGTAGAGCGTTCACCCTCCTGTGCCTGGGGTCCCTGGTTCGATTTCAGCTCGCGCCGTGTTGACTTTGTGGTGGACAAGCACCGTGCTCGTGGATTTTCTCGGGGTTCTCCCGTTTCCTCCCACTTGATTCTTTCCACCATTTCACTCATCTCTCATCAGCACCGTCTCCTTTAGTCTCAAATGCATAAGCGTGGGACTACAACTTAAAGATTTCATTTCATTTTTTGACTACTTCAGTTTGTTACCACTCCCTGTAATCTGGTCGCTGTTTGTGGTTCGTGGTCCTACCAATAAGTATTCTCCTGAGACTAGAACTTACCTGGACAGGACGATGAAGGACCTCTCCAAGAAGTGGCTACAAATTGTTTCCAAATCGCTCGTCGGTCTCAATGATGAGATGAGCATTAGGCGCCGAGAGGTTCGGGTGTCTCGTCTCGAAAACCTCACGGACGATCAGACGGTCATCCAGACCATAACGCACACAAACAACGAATACACACTGGATTAAATAACACTATACTTATTTATTAGAATAGTAATATATAAAAAAAATAACGAAGAGAAATGAACACAACACTTAACACAGAATATGTGTAGTAATTTTCATCACTGAAATGACACTTTGCCTTTTTAATGCAATGTAGCCCTTTATATATATATATATGAGATTATATCTGAAATATGAGTGCTTCTCTCACACCATTGATGCACTTGGGGGATTAGCACTGGGGAAAAAGTTGCCGAGACAATCCCGCGTAGATATCCAGTTGGCGCACCAAACAATCCTGAAGCGTTAAGATGCGTCTTCAGCAAATTAAAAAAGGTCTCCAAAGTGGAATGCTGATGTTGGAGGGCGCGTGTATAACTTTTTAAACGCACAAGGTTTGAGAACCTGGGACTTCACTAGTTGGGGCTAGCCGTAAGAAAACGTCCTTCGCCGGCTAATAGCTTGTGACCCTTAACACAAAATCATACTTAATTCCCGACGCAACGTCCGTGGTGGCTGCACACAATTCCGGAGTGAAACTCCCTGAGCACCAAAGCTCAAGGTTTGGGTTGCAATGGTCGACTGAAGAGTGTTGGCAGTTCATTCCAAAAAACACTCAGTTAAATCACCTGTGTGCACATGCAAACAGAATACGGAAAATAATTTATGTTAATTTTAGTCCACTGGCTACGATGCACGAGACACTGCGATAACTCTGGCGTGTGAAAGTACAGATAAGGAACTGCAAAACCAATGTGACTGGCGTCACTTTGGTCACTTGAACATCTGGTCAGCAAGTATTTCTCTAAACTTCCGCAATATTTCCATAAGCGATTAAAGAAAGCACTTAATTTAGTTGCAAATAACTGCAGTATATATACTGTGCATAATAATAAGTCAGGGAGAAACACTGAAATGGTTCGTCACTAACTGAAATGTTCTCACCAAAAGCAATGTTTTAAATATATATATATATATATATGAAAAAAAACAATGAGAGACTTCTTTGTCCAATCGTGTGGGAAAGAAGTAATTCCCACCGAAGAAAGAACTTATTCGCGTCGCAGAACAAAGTATAAATCGGAAATAATAATCACTGTCTTTACGAAATATACAGAGCGACCATAAAAATACTTCTATAACCTGGTGGCGGTTATAAGTTTTTTTTTTTTTTTTAAGCAACGACAACTTCGTCAAAAAGTTCATTTAAATTTATCATAGCTTTACCAACATTTTTGTTTATCTTTTCTGCGCTTTCTTCTATATTATTTCAACAGATATTTTTGTTCATCCAGGCAAAGTCATTGGCATCACCAAAACTGTTCTCCCAAAGTTCTATGTAAGATATACAGCGATTATAGAATGCCTTGAAGTCATTTTGTATGGTGATATAATCTACCTGACTTTTCTTACATTTTCTTTTTCAAAAATTTTTTTCACCAACAGGAACAAAATTACAGTTCCTTCTTTCTTCCAGATTTTCTTTCAATTTTTGGAGTGCTAAAACATCAGTGGCACTTGATTTTTTTTCTCTCCGTAGCTAAAACAGTCTTATGATAGCTTTCCTGCACTGACCGGGACATTTCGACAATAGGCGGGACACCGGGATTACACTCTGAAACCGGGACATATGGCTAACCTACTATTAGATAATATTTTTCACCGGCGGAATAACTCTACACAGTGTAGAAAAGCTGTAATTTATGTTTGCAAGTGTACCGTTACTAGTGTGAATCCATTGCAAGTGCTATAGGAAATCGTATAACTGCGAAAACTAACATGTAGTCACAATTTTTGCTTACGCGGATATCCACTATCGCTGACGCGTATGCTTCCTACGGATGCACCGCAGCACAGGCACACCAGATTCACTCTGCTCTGACTCGGTTAGAGATGCTCTTTAGTGGACACCTAGGACAGGTAAGTTTGTGTGTCTTGCACTTTAATTTTTATGGCGTATTTTGGGACGCTGACTTCCACCAATGACTTCCTGTGACTGAGCCGTGGTTATAAATTCTAAAGTTCAAATTGTGAAGAAGGATCTACCATTTAAGTTTCACTAAAGATATCTCTTCAAGGATAAAGCTTTTACGAATGACAAATTATGAGTCATGTTTACAAACCCTAAAGTTCAAAGTGTGAAATTGTTGTTGTATATAATTTGGTTTTCATTATTACCTATCAGGTTTCAAATTCTAAATTTATAACTTTTACTTTGGAGACAAATATACGTATATGACGTCAGAACATTTAAAACACATTACAAAAATGTATCTGCGGTTTGTTCCATGTTTTAAACCATCAAGTGAATAGTTTAAGCTTATAACATTGTCATAAGTTTTGCTTTGGAAAAAAAAAAAAATATGTGGGTGAGACATCAGAGCATTTTTGTAGAAAGCAATAATGCAATACATGTCAAGATATTGTTATTATTACTCAATGCTATGTATTAAAAGTTTTAGTTTGATTTTTTTTTATAATTTAAAATTTACAATTTGAAACTCTTTTTTGCACTTTAAGGAAAGATCACAAACTGAAAATATTTTAGAATAAAATCCTGAGACGAATATCTGGACCCAAGAGGAACATCAATTAGGAATGGCGGGAACTTCATAACGAGGAACTACATAATTTACACCCCTTACCAAACATGGTTAGAGTCATCAAATCTAGTAGGCTCAGGTGGGCACAGGCACGTAGCCAAGGGAGGGGGTCCGGGGGGACAAAATGAAATGACAAAAAGAAGGATCAGCGTTAAAAATTAAAAAAAGAAAACTACAGGAAGCTTTTGCTTACTCTTTCTTATGAGGAGATTTGTATTACTTGCAATATGGTGGCAAGGTAAGCGGGTATTCTGGAAGAGTCAGGGAATTTGAAATTTCAAGAAGAGTTATGGAATTCTCAGAATTCCTGCTACTAGTCAGGGAGATTTCAAGCTTTCGAAAGCATAAGTGTCGTTGTGTAACAACGTGGACATTTTTAATCATAACTTTTTGTCATCGCATCCTTGCAGTATCAAACATGTTATTTCAAGGACAATTTTCTGTTGCTCCTTTAACCTGTCATTTGGAACCGACAGTAGTTTGACGGAATAATAATAATAAAAAAAAAATGTTGAAAGAAAGTTCTGTTAGCATTTGATTCAACAGAGAAAGGAACGCATATATTGTAAAACTAGTTGAATATACACATGCTTCGCACAGGGGCTGTATTTGGAAGTCAACGCCTGTGGGAGTGTCACCATTAATCTCAGCGACCGCGAAAACTATGGATTTGATACTAATAGCTCAAGTGGTAGAGCGTTGGCTTCGCATTCGGGAGGTCGTGGCTTCGAATCCCGCTGCCTACCATCCTGACTGAGGTTTTCCAGGGTTTCCATCAGTCCTACCAGGCAAATGCCGGGATGGCACCTACTAAACAAGCCCTGGCCGATACCTTCCCAAATCCTTTCCATTGTTAATGTTGTTGGATATTCAATGTAAAATGTCCTCTGAGCTGTATCTGGTGATTGTTAAATAAATAAATAAATAAATAAATATTAGTCATTTTCTACTACTTTTACATGTCCCGGTAAACGCTCCCCTTGAGACTCCTCTGGTTCGAATTTCGACAAAAACGTTTAACTCTGGTCTGGAGCCTGGACCAAGGTATTCGTGACTAAAATTTGGTAACTCTTGGTCAATTTATCTGGTTCCCAAGCCGGTTCCCGTAAACGCCCCCCTGAGATCCCACTGTTTTGAAATTTGAAAAAAAAAATCTCTTCGTCTTGATCTGGGGCCTGGGCAAGGTACCCCTGACCAAAATTTGGTAACTCTCGGTGCACTCGTCTGGTCCACAGGCCGCACACAGACAGACAAACACACACAAAAACTCTTTATATATACAGATGGTGATCAGAAAAATGGAAACACCTGAACGAAATTGCAACTTACCAGATTAATATGGTGTCGGGCCACCTTTCGCTTTCAGAACAGCCTTGATGCGACGTGGGATGGAGGCATAGAGGTCGTGAATGGTAGCAAGTGGAATTTTACACCATTCCTCGTGCAGGGCATCGGCCAGTTCTGTGAGAGAGAATGGAGGTGGAAATCGTCGCCGGAGTCGTGTTTCCAAGACGGACCACAGATGTTCAATTATGTTGAGATCTGGGGATTGGGAGGGCCAGGCGAGGTGTTGAACTTCTCACCGATGTTCCTCAAACCACGCTGCAACAACGTCAGCTGTGTGAATGGGTGCATTATCATCCTGGAAGATGGCGTCATTGATCGGGAACAACATCCGGACCATAGGATGCAAGTGGTATCCTAAAATTGCGACATAATCGTTGGCAGTGATTCGTCCGCTAAGTGTGACCACAGGACCCAATGAAAACCATGATATGGCGGCCCACAGCATCACCGAGGCGCCTCCATGTTTCACAGTTGGGCGGAGACACTGCAGATCATAAGCTTCTTTGGGCGTTCTCCACACTAAAACACGGCCCGTGGTTGGGAATAGGGTGAAGGATGACTCATCCGACCATATCACACGTTTCCAGTCCTCAACGGTCCAAGTTGTATGGTCACGGCACCATTTGCGGCGTACGAAAGCGTTATGGTCCCTGATGAGCGGTTTGGCCCGTACAACACGACCCCGTAAGTTCATGTCATGTAATTCGCGGCGGACTGTGATTGTCGAAACAGGATGGGGGAGGTGCTGATTGAGTTCCTCCGTCACTTGCTCCGCAGTAGCACGACGGTTCTGCGTGACAATGCGCTTTAATACCCGGAGTGACCTGTCACTCATGATTTTCTTCCGCCCACTGTTCCGCTTCCCCGATGTGGTTTTCCCGTGTGCTGTGTAGGCCGTCATCACCTTCGACACTGTCCCACGCGACACACCTAACACAGTAGCCACTGCCATCACACTCACTCCACATAACCGCGCACCAACAATTTGCCCTCTTTGAAAATCTGACAGGTCTCCCATTTTACCCTACCTCCGTCTGCTGCAGCCACTGGACACTGCTGTTCCACTGTGCCTGACGTAGTATGGAGACCGACCTAACACACCACCACCAGCGGTCCGGCGCTGCGGGCGCCACGACACCACTGCCAACCCATACATCTGACGTGTTGCCAACTACAGGTGTTTCCATTTTTCTGATCACCATCTGTATATTAGAAGATAGTTTACAAGACAGTATTCATATGTATTTTTTTTATAATAATTGAGGTCATAACGAAAGGAAAATTGTTATATTTGAATAAACAGGAGAAGGACGTAAATATTGCAAAATCTTTTTCAATACTTTTTTTATTATTATTTTGCTCGAAATTTCTTCATAGTTTGTTATTAAAACACTTGCCAACATATCCTCATTTTATTGTCCTAACAAACCAATATATGTTGATAGTAAAGTAGTTTAGATTGATCGAGCTCCTGGGCCTTCACAATTTCATGTCTCCCCCCCCCCCGTTACGAAATCCTGGCTAAACGAACCAATATATGTTCCAGTAAAATAATTTAGAGTGATCGAGCACCTTTTGTGATGACCACAATATTTCATGTCACGCCCCCCCCCCTTCACGAAATCCTGGCTACGTGCCTGGTGGGCAGGTCATGTAGCGATAATGAAAGTAGGAACATTTTCAAAGTTTTGACAGGAAATCCAATTGGAAAACGTACATTAGGAAGACCTAGACGCAGATGGAAGGACAATATTAAGATGAATCTCGCCGAAATAGGAATACAAAGTAGAAACTGGATTCAGTTGGGTGAATACAGAAGTTACTGTATAGGTTTTATGAACGCGGCATTGAACCTCCGTTTTCTATCTAGGCCATAGAGTTAGTTCTTTTACGGTAAAAAATATTTTGTGAAATGTACCGAAAATTCAGAAGATTTATATTTTTTTTTGTCTGAATGTAGATAGATAAAACAGAGCACAACTGATACCTATACACAGAAAACATATCCTGGCGATACAAATATTTAATGTAGAAATGATCCCGGTAAATTCCTTTAAATTGGAAGCATTTCGTATGTCAAGGGAATAAAAAAAAAATCACTGATAGTGATTAGTCTTCAAAAAAGACGGAATTCGCTGGGTTAAGTTCTGACCCTTTTAGACCCTACTCTACAATTACGAATATGTTATTATTTCCCTTGTTTACATTCATTTTCATTATTCCCGCGCAAACAGCAACTTGCATGTGTCTCTTCACTCTCCTCATATTCATACCTTCATTCTCTCCGTCGTGATTAATCCGATTGGGTAGAAAAGCGTGATTAACTAAAAAAAAAAAAAAAAAAAAAAAAAAAACCTCACGACCTTCACAACGCTGAATACGTAGGCCCTATTTCAGACTTTCACCGTTTCCGATTTTGAAAACGCTCCTGCGTACACTATAACTCATTACTTGACACCTTACATATTACATCGTCATTAACAAATCGTGTATAATAACTTTAAGTAATAAGTAAAAAGTTGTTGTGATACTTACTGAAAATCTTGGGTTGCGAGCGGAGCGAGCAAGAAAATTTTTAACAAATGTATTTCTTTGAAAACTGACAACAATATTGATTTAATAGGGCGCCAATTCTTTTACGGGGTGCCGAATCGTTTAGTCTTTTCCAACACCTTTTCTTTCTTCTTGCTCGTTCGGCGCCCCCTTGCTTTCAGCGCCCGGGGCAACCGCCCCGCCTCTTAGCTACGGCTCTGGTCCTATGTACCCCTCCCAAAATTTGAAAAGGGTGCACCGTAGTGCCTGTGTCCTATTCAAAAGTATGGAGCCTGGTACTAATTCATATTACCATATTATACAACAATACATCATCAAAGGGGGTAAATTAGGTCAATAATTGACCAAGTGGTAAAACATATTGATTACATTTATATATCTCTGAAAACTTTTATTTATGGAAGGGACAAATAGTACCAATCAAGTTTACGAAAGTATGTATTTGTATAGTAAACACTTACCAATATTTATCTTTTGAGAATTTCTAAATTTAAGGGGTTATCCGAGGTAAAGCCATATAGCGGGTGAGTATGGCGCAATTTGTGCCATAAATTTTTTTGTGGGAATTTGAAAATTTGGGAGGAAAATTAAAAGAAATATTGAAGTATTTGTAAAATAAAAGCCCCTGGAGCAGGGACTATCGACCCTGAGCCATGAATGCAGGAGTAGAAACTTGTACCAAGTGCCCTCACTTCTACTGTCATCTAAAGCGTTTCTCCTTACACTTCGAAAGGTGGCTAATAGGAAAAATATCCTAAGTAACTAACTAACTCTATGGCCTATGCAACCCAGGGGTTCAATGCCGCGTTCACAAAAGCTCTCCACTGACTTCTATCCTTAGCTAACTGAATCGAGTTTTTACTTTGTATTCCTATTTCTGTGAGATTCATCTTAATATTGTCCTCCCATCTGTGCCTAGGTCTTCCACTTAAGACCTTGAAAGCGTTCCTACTTTCTTCCACGAATTCCCTGCTTTCAGTCGACATTTAATTTCTTCGTGAATATGGTTTTCGTCTGTTAATATTGATCCTAGAGATTTGATAGTGTCCGCTTTATCAAATGTATTATTTGATATTTTAACACATCCTTAATTTACCGTATTACGAACCCGAGGACTTCCATGTATTTAGTTTTCTCTGCATTTACTGCTAAATCCATATCCCTGCAAGCGTTTAATAAGACGTCTCCATTTCTTTCTATTGTTCTCCTATCATCTCCTATTAAATTTACATCATCGGCATACGCCATAACCTGGTGAACACCATTCAACTCTAGGCCCTGGTTGCAATTTTTGATTTTGCTTATAGCGTATTCCAGAACAAAGTTGAATAATACTACCGATAACGCATCTTCTTGTTCCAGGCCATTCTCGACGTGAAAGCTCGTGGACAAAAATTTTCCTATCCGGACTTTACTTTGGGATTCATTTAAACATATCTTAATTAATCTAATTAGCTTCCTCGGTATTCCAAATTCTGTAAGAATGTTGTACAATGTTTCTCTCCTAACCGAGTCGTAACCTTTTTAAAATCAATAAATAGTTGATGTACCGGGGTATTGTACTCCCACTTCTTTTTGAGTATTTGTCGAGGTCGATAGTTGATCGATTTCGTCTGAATTCGCACTGATAATATCTAATAATTTCATCTGTGTATGGGGCCAAACTTTTTATTAGAATGTTTGAGAGGATTTTATAGGAAAATATTCTAAGTATACTCTCTTATTTCCGTATACAGAGATCACAATATGTTACCACATTTAACTATGCTCTCCTCCCATTCAGAACTCGGACTGAAAAAATAACGGTATTTGAACCGACTCACTCTTAGGTTCCTCTGACAGGTTCTTCTATAGAACGTATTGAAAATTGTCACACTAAAAAGGGTTTCATTCTGAAGTTAAGAACAAGATTCGGTTCTCTTGGATAGCGCACATATTAGTTCCTAAGTGAAGTCTTGGCCTAACTACGGTAGGTCCCATAATATTGCTGGTATGGACCTTTCAAGTTCATTTTTTAAATTTTTTTCGCCAGCCTACAACTCCGAAAAGACGAATTTCTGCACCCAGGTTGGTATAAACTTTTTATATCATCTTGATGCCAGGAATCACCTTCCAAATGTCGGTGTTTGTTGTTTATATATATATGGGCTGTTTCAACTAACTTTGCGACTTAAAATATCTCCGAAATGTGTAAAAAAAAAATGACAAATCTAGTTACGCAAAATGTACTCATCAGGGGCCTATAAAATTCTGTGAATAACAAGTGCCTAAGGGGTCATATCATAGTTTCCCGGGGGGCAACTGGATCATTTTAAATAGAAACACTGTTTTCTAATTGCAGATTCGGATTCTGCGACCGAAAATATGCAAATTTTACTTCAAGTTCCTACTAGGGCGCTGTATTAGCAAAAAAATGAATATCATCGTACGTCACCTAACACTTCGACCTAAAATTTTCCGAAATTACAAAAAAAAAAAAAAAGGAAAAATCCAGTTACGCAAAAATGTACCCATATCAAGGGCCTATAAAATTGTGTGAACAACAAGTGCCCTCAGGTGTCCCATCATAGGATAGCAGGATACGAAGACAGGACAAGGATTTTTATTATCGAATTTCATGTCAACGAATATTGCAAATGAACTGTAGTTAGTGTTCAATGAAGTTAGGTTTATGTTAAATCCAAGTGTATCAGTGACCCCTCCCTAACAATTAATTAAACTTTGAGAATGCGTTCATGAAGCAGTTGGATCTACTGACTCTGGGATTTGGAAAGATTGTGTTAGACTATCAGATTGATATATGTTGAATTACAAACGGCACTCATCTTTGACAAGGAAGATAAGATGCATGTATTTACAAAAAAAAAAAAAAAAAAAGTTTTTCTCTAATTTAACATAAGCTACATCTCATTGTGACTAAATAAACTGAGTTATTAACCTTTGAAATCGGGAAGGTCATTTACAGTAGTCATGTACATCAATTAAATTTCTTTGTGCTTTATCCACGTTTTGTAAATTTCTTCTTCAGTGAAATCTCTTATCATTTGTGCTTTTACGTGTAGGTGTGAAATAATGATTTTACTTAATCTGTTCGTGTCACGTCATATTTAACGAACATGTTGTTCTACTTGATCTTTACACTTCCAGGAAAGATGTTTCTTGCTGCAAAGCACAAAAACGTTCTGTCACATCGTAATGGCTTACCACGATCACACTGAAATGTAAATGAAAGCAATTTTGTTTTATGCTAAGCCTTTTTAAAACATTGGACACGAATTTCGTGCGTCTTTAATTGAAAGTGTATTTCTTGAGATGTTTAGTTTATTAAATAACTAGCAGCGTTCACCCCGCTTCGCTGCGGTCACCCCGGAACGCAATAAACTTTGTTACTTAGATAATTTTTACTTTTTCGCTTTCAAGTGATATGATAAAAACCATAGAAGATTGCATTAAATGTTAACATTATATCGCCTGTCATTTATGTTAACCCGCCCCGCTTTGCTGCGGTCACCCCGGAAGTTTTCGCTTTCAAGTGATATGATAAAAACCATAGTAGATTGCAGTAAATGTTAACATTATATCGCCTGTCATTTATGTTAACCCGCCGAGTGACACGGTCATGCGGGTTGCATATAAATACGTTTATTTTTACCTATAATGAACTAACAAAGGATTTGTACGTTATGGACACTTGAATGGTCAATTATCTCAAGACACTGGTAATTAAAAATTAAAGTGATATGATAAAAACCATCTAGGGTCCAAATCCTAATAACCCCCCAAAAATAAAAGAAATTGGTTCAGCCGTATTAGCGTGATGAGGTAACAAAGGATTTGTGCGTTCTCTTTTATATATATAGATATTATTATTTTTTGCGATTACAGCGCCAGCTAGTAGGATAGCGAAAAAGCACTTCAAGTGAAATTTGCGTATTTTCGGTCGCAGAATCCGAATCTGCAATAAAAATAGAGAGTATCAATTTGAAATTTTCAAATTGGCCCCCGGGGCCTGCAAGGTGACATTCCTGACTTTGCTGTTTTTTTAAAAGTGATATCCATATATTAATTTATTAAATATTACTATGGTCATTTGATGTTTTAATTTAAATATTTTAAAAATCCAGGTCTGAGTGAATGAAGTTACTGTCTTTTACAGTGTGTCGATGACCAGCCCCCATTTCAAACATTGCTCCGTTCACTTTAGGTTGTGGGGTCCAGGTAAATTGCAACGTTGCATTTTCATTTAACATTGAGCGCATAAAGAGTGTACAGCTGAAACAGCTCGTCCGATGTAAAAAAATCCTTCATTTTAGATTGAAAATATTATATTTGGAGACGGTTTCCCCCTCTTACATTTTGTTGTAACTCTGCTAATAACAGAGTTAACCTATGTCAGGGGACTTTTGAGGCCCCCTGTATATGAATTCACACACGCGCACATACATCCTTACACATGTTCTTTGTATGTTTTTATCGATACCTTCGTTCTCTCTCTTTTTTTAAATATAGGTCTATAGGGTTAGTAGTAGTAAGGGAGTGACCTGATCGCGTTTTGGACTTTGACCCCGACATTTGTGACGTCATAGGTGAAAGGTCACTGACCTTGGCCAGGGGTCAATGACCTAGGGGTACTTAGGACCACCCCCTCTAGATTTTGGTTGGGGTACCTTGCCCTTCCCCCTAAATTTTGGCAGGGGTACTAGGACCATCCCCCTTAAATTTTGGAAATTGCCAAATCTAAAAATTGGGTGTAGTAGCCTAGGACGATGGTATGTTCCTGTATCAGTATTGGGTGTCTATGTCGTTCCCTTTCATGGGTAAAAATTTGCCAAAATGTTAAATTTCGGAGGTTTTTGACTTAATTTGTCCCCTTTGATGAGGTCTTATTACCCTATATAGTTATATGGGCGTATACAGGGGCCTATTCCCTTTCATAAGATATGGGTATATTCACTCACCACTTTAAAATTTTAGGAGGGGTACCTTGGCCCACCCATATGAATGTGTTCAGGGGTTTATTTTCTTTTATAAAGCATGAGAACATCGATGCTTTCATCTTAAAATTTGGTAGAGGTACATTAGCTCACCCTTAAAGTTAGGAAATTGCCCAATTTGGTATAATAATATAGGTTCTTAATATATACCATTATAAATTTCGTTCCCTTTCATGGGTAAAAATTACCAGAAATTAGTATGACCACGTGTTCGATTATTGCCTCAATTTATTCCCTTTGATAAGGATTTAGCACGTTATATGGGTATGTACAGAGGTTTATTATCTTTATATTTTTATGTTCTCTTTTAAATTTTGTTGGGATACATAGAACTATTCCTTAAATTTGGAAATTATCAAATAACAAAATTCGGTAAACGTTTTCTAGGACCCTTTGAAAAATGTTGGTGTCCCTCTTGTGGCCAAATATTCAAATTTCGAAGGTAATTGACCGGCTTTATCATTGAATGAGTACAGGATTTATTACTTTTTTCATAAGACACAAGTGTATTCGTGTACCAATCTTAAATTTTAGGAGCGGTACATTTCTTATTGTCATATCAATAATTGGCAGTTGTTCTTAGAATTGGGTGGTATGTCATTCTTTGGGTAAATCATTGTCAAATATTAGTATGATCACGTGGTCAGTTATTGACCTATGATGGGATTAGGAGTCCATGACATTGGTACATTGAAACTTTGTAGGATAATTTGAGAATTGTCAAATGAAATTGCGTCATTGGTTTTGATTATTCCAGCCTATGGACCAAATATAAACGTAAGCAATACGATGTACCACGTGATTGACCTTGATGAGATAGTGTACAAGGATTCATTTCCTTTGTTGTGGTACTTCTTAAGTTTGAGTACACACTTCTAAAAACAGTTGGTTCTGCTAAGGTAAACAATTGGCGGAGATTATTGACCTTATTGAACATATAATGATATGGTTAATTTTAAGACAGGTATATTAATTGAATTGACCCCGGGCCAAGGTCATTGACCCTTGACCTATGACGTCACAAATGTCGGGGTCAAAGTCCAAAACGCGATCAGGTCACCCCTTACTACTTTAGTAATCGGGTTTAATCATTTAATGTTGTTATTGTATCCTCTGAGTAATAGAAAAGTTATGGATTTGCCATTAGGTTTAATGGACTTTCAACGAATTCTGAAAACTTTTATACGTGTTCATCCAAGGTCACCGCTGTGCAGGAGCTCAGATACGATACAGGCATCAGAGACTAATGTCGTTCGTACGGAAGTTATGCATTTGTCAGTAGGTTGGTCTTTCAATGGATTTTTTTTTTTTTTTAACTCATTCAAGGTTTCCGTTATGCTGATGTGCAATCGTAGGCCTGGGAGTTGTTGAACATATTTTTATTTTCACCACAGTTCATAATTTAAATTCGTAAAGACTTTCCGAAAATCAAGATTTGCCCAACGGGTTCGAGATTTACTGAATAGTCGACATAATCTGGAGTTTCTCCCAAGATTTTTTCAAATAAAATCTGTCAGTAAGGGTTGAATATTTGTGGTGATAATCTGAATAGGTGTTATTTATCTGGAAGTTAGCAAAAAGCATATAATTATATTTCAAGTTGCAGCGCGTATATATCATTCTAACGTCCAATTTATTTCCGATTTTATTTAATTATCATCTTCTATAATCTAATTAACAAATATCTATAGTGCTACTAAGCACCTGCTGACGAAGAAAGAATTCGGGGACTTCCCGATAAAATCATGCAAGATATTATATAACATATGACCTTGTGATCCACAAATGGTTTACGGTTTATCAAGATGTATGAATAGAGAAGTTTCTAAAGCCAATGGTCAGTCACAGTTCAAAAGTTCAGTCGTAGAAATTAAGCACAGTGATAAGAAGCTAATCGTTGTTGTCTGTAGTCAAAATAGAATGCCACTATTGATTTCGTATAGTGTGCTCAAGACTGGAAGTTTATTAACCGTTCCGAAGCTTAAAAAAGAAGTAATAAGTGCTTTTTTTGTAAGTAATCTAATTAGTACATAAGTAATAGATTTTTATTTTCATTAATGGATTTGAAACAAATAATACTATTTACCAGAGATCACAAAAAAAGAAAACTTATAACTCAATGTTGTAAAGTTTTTAATTGATGAACGAAAATTTTGTTCTTTGATTTCGTGCATTCCATTAGATTTAAATACAATAGTTTGCAATACTATAGAAGTAAAGCAGTATTTCATGGCTGTGTTAAATTTATTTACAAGTAGTATGCAAATTAAACAACAATCTTCTTAACAATGTATTTTGTTACATATAGTTAGTGCTGGTAAGTTTGGAGGGGCGACAAAATGTGTCATAAATACATTATTTAAAATAAATAATTTTTGTTAGTAACAGATTTCGTGATGATGGTAGTTAAATTTATATACTAAGCTACAGACCCGTATCCGTGGGGGGCAAGGGGGCCGGGACCTCCTAAACTTTGGCTGGCCCCCATAAAATTTCACGGTAGGCTTGCAAATGAACTATATAATATGGTAATGAAGTATAATATGATTGGGTCGGGCCCTCCTAAAATTTTGGGCTGGCTACGGGCCTACTAAGCTAACTTATTTGAATACTACATTCATAAATCATGTTTAGGTCCCATTAGTTTAAGGTCACATGGATAGTGCTGTAGTAAATGGCCAAACAAATCCCAGCATGAATTGCTTGATTGTTGTTGAATACAAGAACTCAATTCTGGAACAGTAGCGAACACTTGTTCCATTTGGTTAGTTATCATAGTTTTGATATGGAAACTAGTCTTGACTCTGTGACAAACAAGTTCTTTATCATTGAAGGTGGAAACAAGTTTTAATTATTATTATTATTATTATTATTATTATTATTATTATTATTATTATTATTATTATTATTATTATTATTATTATTAAGAGAGATAGAAGGAAAATTAAGAAATAAAGACAAAAGTGGTGGTTGCAGTGGTATATTGAGGTTGAAGTTCGATATTGAATTATACTAAAATGTAAAATAATAATAATAATAATAATAATAATAATAATAATAATAATAATAGTAATAATAATAATAATAATAATAATAATAATAATAATAATAATAATAATAATAATAATAATAAGAAAGGATTGACAACATTTCTCTGCAGGTGTGTTTGCTTTACCTTTTACTAACAATATATTATTATTTAAAGGAGAAACAGACACAACGAGATTGTATTTGTAGTGTTCAGGATATTCTGAGTGCGCGTACCTTTTCCGTCCCTTTCGTTGTTTATGATGGGGTAACATTTAAAATCGTGACTTTTAAGATGTGTTCTTTCTGAAGAAGGTGGGGGGGGGGGAAAGTTAATGATGCCATTTTACGGGGCGGCAAATTGTCCAGACCCTGCTTATAGTGCTACAGTACATAGGCTACTTTTTACTACAACAAAAGTTCGTTTTTCCGATTCCTTTGAAAACTATGCATGAAAATTGCTTTCTTGTTTAGCTTGATTTGATTTATTGACTGATATGTCATATTTGGGCAATATTTTAATGAAACATAAATTAAAATTTAAGATTAGTGGCAATTTTAGTGTTTATCTCATTAAACACACAATGACTGTCGTCTTCCTAGAATTGTTATAGAGTTGCAGTTAATGGTATTCAGGGGTAAAGATGCGGGAAACGCGGGTGAACGCCGTACCTCCACCTCCAAAAAATAAGTAGGGCGTCCCCCTGTTCCTAAAAATGTTACAATGGGCAAAAATAGGCAGGTGGACGGCGGGACGTTATGTCGCTACCTACCGTCCCCCTACTTTTTCAGATCCACTTTTACCCTTGATGGCATTATAATAGAGAACTTAATGAAAGACATCTTTCAGTATCAGTTTCACTCAGTTGCGGGGGTGGGGTAGGGTGAGTAGCCCCATAACCAGACCAAAAATTTAGGTGGGGGCCGGTAGAAGTTAGGGGGGGCGACCCAATCATATTATACTTTATCACCATATTATAGTTCATTTGCAAGCCTACCGTGAAATTTTAGGGGGACAGCCAAAGTTTAGGGGGGAACCGGCCCCCTTGCCCTCCTGTAGATACGGGCCTGAGGGTGAGCAATGATTGTCCAGCAATATAAGCACGTTATTTTATTAGTATATTAGTGTACAGTTTATTCTTTAAGTTCAGTTGGGGAGGGGTAGGAGCACTTGTTCTCTTGCCGTCTCCAAACGTTGCCTCTGGTTTCACCTCAATAATGGCATGGTTTTCGTATAACATCAAGTTTTAGGTTTACAACTGAATTGTTTTCTCCGAATTTTCCTGAGAACAAGGCATGAGCTCCTTACACTCACGTAAATCATTTTGTTAATTTCATTCAATAGTAGCAGCTATGCATCGATTGGCATGTCTGTCTCGTCTTTGGACATTGTTTTATTGTAGAATTATTATAGTCTACTATTTTTTTTAAAATCTATTTTATAGGAAAAGAGTGGAGATAACACCCGTAAATCCATTCTGAACGTTAATCCTCTTTCATATGTAACCACCGAGTGGTGCAACCGAGTTGTACCAATGCTTGTGAAGCATTGCTTTAAATTGGAGCTTTCGTACGGAACAACTGCAGTTGCTTCAACTAAAACAGTTGCTGCCACCGTCTGTTCTAGGCGCATTTGAATCATCGAAGCCACGGATCTACGTTTAATATAGGCGTTTTTCACAGTCCTTTGCACCTTTCAAAAACAAACCGCGCAACTTGATGTTGTATCACTGCGCGCACGACTATTTGCTGATTGGTGAAAAGGAAATTGTTTCGTCTGTTTCTCGCAATATTTCTGCTGTAGCACGTGCATGAATTTCTGCTGCTGCGGTGTGCATTACTCGTCTCACTCTCACACCATTGCCGTGATATAAGGCAAAATACCCAATACTATATAATCCCCCCTCCTTTAACAGCAACTGAACATTGTTATTTTTCTCCAAACTGTAATTATAGATAAAATTACAATGAGTTATGTCAAATTATCAACTGAACGATAAAGAGATGGTGCTGGTATGTAACAGCAAGCATATTTATCATTATGGGAGAATATTTCTTTTTCATCAATTACCTAAATTATTATGCATATCCATGAAAAACATGGTACTTTTCCCCCTTAAGTTCAATTTATTGATGTGCTTTCTTACATTGTATAGCATGCGAATGTACAAATACTAACTTCAGTACTACAAAGTAAGTAAATAAATATTCTATGAGAACATAAAAATTAGCTATTATAGGTCTTAATTTTCTTCAAGTGAATTGAACAACGTTGATATCGTTTGATAAAGTATTTGCTTTTCTTCTGCACTTACGGGTTTGCCTTGTTTATATTTAACAGAATAACTCCGAGCAGCAGGTAACCTGCTGGCTTCCTTGGGCGACATCTTTAAATTGTGGCGCGCACTTCGTGTGTTTTGTCATTTGTTGTAACAGTTTTCTCTTACAAATTCGATTTTGGTTCAAGATTTCGATCCCATATAGATACATAGTTTGAGTCAAAACCTAAATGTTCTTACTGTGCCTTAACAATACATTAATTACCATAATACATTGCATTTGTTGTGTACTATTTGCTCATGGAAGAATAACTGTTATTAGTCTCATTTTCAATGTTGCTAACTCATAGTTATTTTTCAGTTTTTCACAAAGAGTGGTTGTCAAACAGTTGTGTCATTTCATGAAAATGGGCTAACAAAATGAAAAAGAGAAATCAAGTGAACTCGCTGTTCTTATTGAAGATAATAAGTTCCTTATAGTATTTCAGATCTTCGTTTGACCTTTCATTAGAGATGAGGAAATAGTCATTAAAAAGAGAGAGAGAGAGAGAGAGTGTGTGTGAGAGTGAGGGGGATAGAGAGAAATTAAAGAGGATAAAACCTGTTTTAGTGATTCATTACGAAGTAATATGAGGCTAATATTTTCAGTTATAATTTGTATATCGCGCTTTTAAAATGCGATCAGAATAAATGACTATTTAAAAGATGCAAAAACCGAGTATTCGGTGCCAGAAATGAAATAATGTACACAGGAATCTTCAACATTTAAGAATTTTTATAATATTGGATAGGAATGTTCATAACATTTGAGTCTTATTTTTTCTGGCTGCAGTGAAATTAAGCGGAGGTACTATGTGCATGTTAAATAATGTGTCTTTATTCCTATGTAGAATCTAAAAAGTTTCTTGGAATTTGTTGAATAAGATGTCGATAGTCTTCATACTCTCATGACTGATATTAGTTTATGGCGTAACTTTTCTGTTAGATATCAAATGAAAGGATAAGTCATGAGGATTCAAAATATATTTTATAGGTATTTTATTACATATAACAAAGGAAATAAAATAATAAATTCTCTATTCAATAAATAAGTAAACACAGTAGTTTTCAAGTTCTTGCAGAACGAACAATTGTTTGTTCCAAACACTCGCTCGCCTATAATGGAAATGTACAAGGAACTCAATTTTGAAATGAAATGAAATTAATGTTTCCAGTTTTACGTCCCACGATAATGCAGGTTAGGCTAAAGGAGGCGGTGATGATGAAAACATGAATGAAATGTTGGAATGAAGAAAGTGGGAGGAAACTGAAAGACACAGAGGAAACCCACGCACACGGTGTTTGTCTACAACAAGGTTCACTTGGCGCGAACTGGGATCGAACCAGGAACCTCATGTGCCAGAGATGAACGCTCTACCACTGAGCTACCGCGCCCTCCCAAGAGTTCAATTTTGAATATAAGTCGTGAGTACAACTGCACATGTTTTTCTAGATCTGATAATTAACTCCTTTCTGGCTATATGATCCGCGTACTCGTCGTCGGACGGGAGACCCGCGTTCGATTTCCGGAGGAAATTCATGTAGTTCGGATCACTCGTTCTGCTGTAGATCCAAATCTTATAGAACCTTGTTGTTGAAGGGGACGATAAACTTTAATCCATCCATCCAACCATAGATCTGCTAGTAGGAACACTAAGTCATCATGTAATAGTGGATCTGAATCCTAACATTTTAGGCATATTCTCAGCTAGAGGAAACGTTAGGAGTGGGGATAGTAAGTTTTAGTTGTAATTTACAGTGGTAGAAGAAATTCAACTTTCTGCGCTTCTTCCTCCTGATGCGTGTCTGCGTTTACATAGTAGTTCAAAGATTCAGGAGAGCAGTGCGTACGCCACTGCAAACGAGAGAAAATGGTTCCTGATTCTCTTATCACAAGCCCATGCCATTTTATTTTTAATCTCATTGTTTTCCCCCCTTCAGTTTGCTTATTCATTTCTTAGCACAAATTTGCATATAACATTTTTTGTTTAATTAGTTGGCAACATTTCTGCACTGCGGTCTGCATTGTTTACAAGGGGTGCAAAGCTTCGTGAAAATCAGATAGCCTAGGTTCCATGTATTTCTATATATTTCTTACGTCCTGGCAACCCCATCCCAGTACAGAGAAAACGAGCGTGTTGAAAGATTAAAAAAAAAAAAAAAAAAAAAAAAGTTAGTGTCTGCTATCAATTGCTTTGTTTATATTTCCGTGCATCACAAAACTAGGGGCGCAACTCAAGTTACTGTGTATGAAAGGACTGTTACATCTGCTGCTTAACGTTTTAAATGTATGCTGTAGATGGAAAATACTACAGAATAGTAATTGAGATTTTAACGGCAAAATGTGTTGAAAATGAAATTACGTCCCACGGTATGTCATTTAGTTGAAAGAGGGGGCTGATTATTAAAGTGAATGATCCTGGAATGAACATGTGGGAGGAAACGAGCAAATTCACGATCACACCGTTATCCACAAGAAACTCACATGACTTGGGATCGAACCAGGGAGGTGATCGCTGTATCACTGAACCATTGTACCGCCCACAAAATATATTATTTCATTAGGAAACACTATAATGCCTAATGGAACTTCAGTAGGCAATATACACGTAACTAAAGAAATGAAACTAATAATGGTGCAGATTAAGAGTCTGGGTGCCAGTATTTCAAGATAAAAATACTATAAGATACGAGGTGTTCATTCAGAAAGAAAGATTGGTATTTTATGGAACTTATTTTTTCAGGTGCCAAACCACTGAATTCGAAATAGCGCCAGCATCGAAGTCAAATATTCTATATTCTGTTGTATTTCCTATCACTTCTTCATTCTTGTATACTCTCTGGTGGTTTATGAAACAAGTTTTCTTGTCCCATAATTCTTAAAGAAAATGAAACCTTTCAGTTTTACGTCCCATGGTTATGCCATGTTAGGAGACTGCGATAATAAGAATGAATGAAATCATGGAATGAAGAAAGTGTGAGGAAACGGAAAAACCTCGAGAAAACCCACGCACACAGTGTTTGTACACCACAAAGCCCACTTGGCGCGAGCTAAGATCAGACCAGGGGTCCCACGCGCCAGAGGAGAAACATTCTACCACTGAGTCAGCGCGGCCCCTTAATTTTAGTAGGGATATGAAGTTGTTGATAGAACACGTTTTTTGGGCATAGGAAGTCAATTTTGTGTTCCGCAGCAAAAAACCTGCAAGATGAGCATGTAAGTTTATTGTGAAACGACGAAGTCTTTTGCTCCAAAATAAGTGTGCACGGGAGGACGCCGAGGTTTCTCCTGCGTGATTCGTGCCACTTAGACGTTATGTTGATTTCCTGCACTGTTAGGCGTAGTTTCACAATAAACCTACATGCTCATGTTGCAGGTTTTTTGCTGCGGACTGTACAATACACAAAGAGCATAGCAATGGTGGTGGTAACGATCCTGCACACCTCGTTCTTCGCGGTAGGAACGGGTTAAATAATAAACTTATTCGCACAGGGTTAGTTTTTAGTTCTGTGTGGAAGCACGCAGAGCCGCTACTGGTATATAGCCATCTATATGTGCGATTCTTATTAATTTACACATAGGAAAAGTGAAGATCTAAATATATATCTCTATAAACTACATTCTCTGAAGACATTATTAAGTATTCTGACTGTTTTCAGGTCCTCGGACTAAAATAATAATAATAATAATGAGTTATTATTATTATTGTTATTATTATTATTATTATTATTTTAAAATTCGGGCATGAAAAAGTTTCTTTCACGTTTCTCAATTTTCATCTTCATTTTTTTAACTCCCTATTTTTCTTCTATTTTTAAAATTATCAACCAGTTGCCTTTTGCTTCCCATTCCTTGTTTTCCTTCCATCTTTCCCTCTATGACAGTACAAACAATTTCTTTGCAAGATATGTCAAATTTAATTGACCATCTTACGAAGAATGCGCGCTAAAAGCGTCCTCTTCCCTCCTACCCGTTTTAAAACATTTTCGTTTGTTGCTCTCTCTGTCCGTTTTATCTTCTCCATCTTCCTTCAACATCACATTTGAAAGCTCTCTAACTTATTCTACGTACAGATATAGAACAACTGAACACAAATTTTAGTTATTTTCATATGAAAGCCACAATTCTGATTGCTATCCATGAGAAAGGTAATGGCATATGTTCAAATGCTTGATGTTACGTGTTCTGGCTTGTCTCTTTCTAGGGTCCACCTTCAGTGTAAATGCACCCAGGGTTGTAATCCAATGTTTCAGACGCACACCATGACAGTATTCCAGCGGTGTATTTTTCTAATGCTCTTGTCTGCAGCTACTGGAGGTAAGTGATACTATTACCAATCACGTCAGAACAATGTATTTCTTGCTTTTTATGTGGCAAAACAGGCTTGTTTATTTTTATTACAAAAACTTCTTTAGTTGGCTTAGAGTTTGACATTCCTTTCACCATCAAAGCTATATGAAATGTAAACCAACAACTTAACGTCGGATCCGAACTCATCGGGAATCGAACCCTGGTTTCTCGCATAGAAGACTAGCCATCTATCCACGGAAGAGCCCAATTATGAAAGTGTAATTTTATTACATAAGCTATTCAATTTGCGGCTACATAACATGGTAGATTTTGCCGTATAGGAAGAAATGGAGCTACTTCTGCTACCACTACGAAATTGCCATTAAGTCTTAGTGTTAGAGTAGCTAGTTATGAGTTCATATGTAAATCTACACTACTACATAGAATAAGCATAGACAAACGGTAAGCAATGTCCATGTTTGGTCTTAGAGTTTTGCAATATGAAAAGGTAAATAGAGCAATTCTATATGCGCGGGTATTCTTCGTACGGGACGAAGAGGTTGATGGCAAAGTTTTGAAAGGTATAGAACAGGATGTCCCATAAAACCGGTACGCCTCACGTACCAGTTAATAATCTCTAGTTAAATTGCTTGTGGGATGACAACACTGTCTCGAAAGTTGTCTACACTGTATTTTATCGGAAAGCTGTACGCAGTATTCCAACAAGATGGAGCAACCGCCCACACATCCAACCGAAGTATGGCCTACATCAGCAACGTGTTCCTTGAAGACATACTGGTCAGTAGATACCTTTGGCCCCCAAGGTCCCCGGACTTAACATCGTGTGATTTTTATTTATGGGACAAACTGAAAAACAAAGTGTCTGCTGACAATCCTCACACAATAGACCAGCGTTTCCCAACCTTTTTCAACTTGCAGCACACTACAGGTGTAACTTGAATTCTCGCGGCACACCTATATATATATATATATATATATATATATATATATATATATATATATATATGTATGTATGTATGTATGTATGTATAATTACTAGTATTATTTGTAAATATAAAATACCGTGGTATTTTAATGTGATTACTGATCTCCTTCTTACAGAGAAGAAAGCTCGATCACTGATTTTACCTTGTGGTAAATCATTATGCTTATTTTTCATTCTAATTTTAAAATAGAAAACAATGGCAATGAAATATAGAACTCGGGTTTTTAAAAATCCACTTTCTCTTTCGAAAACTGTATCTAACCTTTAACTAAAAGGGAAGATCACTAAATAACGAACAAATAAACAAATTCCTATACTTTTAAAACACCAATGTAGGTAATTTGTATGCATGTTTGCTTTGTTGAATTTATTGAATAATATGTTAAAATTTCAAGTTGCGAAATAGTCTGCAACAGTAAAGAAGCAATAATGGTCATGACAATGATAAATACGTTTTTCAACATTAAAAATCTACAGAAAAGTAACAAGAGGTTCATAGTAATGTGAAATACAAATATATATTTTCCCCTATGTCTTGCAATTTGGTTCCTATAGAATTAATAATTTGTTTCAATTTCCTCGCGGCACACCAGCGGCCCATTCGCGGCACACCAGTGTGCCGCGGCACACCGGTTGGGAAACGCTGCAATAGACGATCTTAAACGGAGCATTACTAGAAAAATTAACAACATCATGCCTACAGAATTAAAGCGTGTTGCTGGTAATGTCATTAAACGAGGTCAGCGGTGCCTGGATTTTCATGGCCACAACTACCATCATCTCTTATGAACAGGTAAGTGTTTAATGCTACTATTATATATTCATTGTTAGTTCGTTCATTGTTGCTGTTAAGGCGTTACTTGAATCTCGTGACTGAGGAGTACAGGTTTTATGTGGGACACCCTGTGGAATCCCATTTTTCTCCTTAGCAGCAGCAGCATTTCAGATTTTGCTGGGGGAGGGGAGCAAGGTTTTTCATCAACATAAGAAGTTTCACTTTTTAAATTAATCTATTAGTATAGAATTGATTAGTATATCTATGCATTATTCAGGGGAGCATTTGCCCCTGCCCTTCACAAATGACAATAGCAGCATTGATGTCCGTTCACAAAAGAGTTGGTCTCAGTCAGATGTTGCAATAATCGCCACTTGTTTGTTTTTAAGAGTCTCCTTATGGAGATAGGATTCACGCCACTTTCTATAGCCACACGTCGTGTGCTCCTTTGAGGGTTTTCCTGAACAGACACCAAAACTGTTAGTGTTGTTTCATCCGTAGCCGTTTGAGGCCTGTCTTCAACAGCCCCTGAATTTGGATAGGAGGGTCGTAACTGTGTAGGGTGAGATAGGGTTCCTTTTAGGATAGCGATAATTGAAACTATCTGCGATGACGCGTTAATTGGCCACCAAAACAATCTCTAAAAATTCTTGCAACCTCATCTTTCTATTTACTCTTTACACATTACAACTTTCTGAAAGCAGGAAAGATATCTCCACCCATGCATCAATGCACTACACTGAACAAATAGTGAACCTCATTAAAAACCTGTATTTTGGCGCACTTCCTCTCCCCGCCAAAAGGATCCATCATTTCGGAAGTGGCGAAACTTCTTCTTTATGTCAGTGGGAGGGCGATGGCAGGTAGCAAGCAAGACGACCCAGTAAGTTGCACATGGTTTGACTCCTTGCAAGATAAAGAAAATGTGGTATGTCCCTTTCAAGGCTACGTTTACTTGGAAAAATATTGTAGCGTTGCAAGTTTTTTTTTTTTTTTTTTTTTTTTTTTTAAATAACAATAGGTACAAGATTCTTGTAAAGTGACAATCCAGCTTAAGACTTCCTGAGCAAATTTTAGTGCTAGATGGTATGTCTCACACTCAGAGCCGGATTTAAATTTGATGCCCTAAGCTATTGAAAGTGGCCCTTTATACGTCAAGCTTTCTGTTTCAGCGACAAACTGTCGCCGTTTTTTTAGGTTTGAATATATGCTATATGCTAATTTATGGACCTAATGGATATCTAAATGGAAACAAGGGCCCATTACAAGCAGGGCTATAAAACGGGGTCCCAATTATAAGCGGGGCTGGATAACAGGAGTGTCATTACAAGTGGGGCTGAGAAATAGAGCCCTATTACTTGTTTATAAAAACCTAGTACAAAACAAGACAAAACACCATTGTTGTATGTGCGTTTTATCTTATTTGCTTTTCTTGTTATTTGGAAATTACATTACATTTTTTCTTTAAATTTTTTTGACCCCCAAGCAAGTGGGGCCCTAAGCTATAGCGTGCTTAACTTCACATAGATCTGGCATTGCTCAAACTTTGATATTTTGTGACACCCTTTCGCACTTAAAACTTTTAAGTTCAATACAAGATGGCGGATTTCAAGATGGCCCCTTAAACGTGTTATAGTCTGTGACTTTTCCTTCGTTTTAACATAGGTGAGATCATTTCATTACTGTCTGTCGCGCATGATTTATTGTAATGGGCTGTCCTACGACTTTTAGTCCACACACACACACACACACACACACACACACATATATATATATATATATATATATATATATATATATATATATATATATATATATATATATATATATATATATATATATATATATATATATATATATATATATATACATATCGAAAGAGAGAGAGAGAGAGTTGAATTGAGTTGATTTTGAGTTTAACGTCTCTTTCAGCAGCGAGGCTATATGGTACGTGGACCTACTGATTAACGTAGAATCCGAACCATATGAGAGATTACATGTAATCCTTATTAACAATAGCCTCATATCAATAATAATAATAGATAATAACATGTTTCATTTTCTTGTTTCAGAGATCTATGATGTGACAACCATTTTGAGGCTGAAAAATGTTGGTGATATCCTGGAAGCTGAAGAAACTGATTTTGGATCAAGAAGTAAGCAGAGCTTTATTTTAAATTATTTTGGTGAATATATTATGGCCAAACATTTCAGAGAGTAATCTTAAGATATTGGTATTTCAGTATTTCCAAAATAATTAGTTTAATTATCACTTTATTTGTGAGGAGGATGAAGTTTAACTTCGTAAACTTCTAAAGGGATTGAGGTTTATACTAATTTCTGAAGGTTTTTTCTAACATCATGCGAGAATTATTTAGTGTTATCAAAGAAATTAGTTAGCGAAAGAATTTTGCTATCGATAAAACAAAAAGCTGGAATTGCTTAATCTCTTAGTCGCAATCCAGCAGCAGGTCTCTAATCGTTCATGAACGGGTAGAATCTTCCAACGAGATTATTTGCACTGAATATTTAGTTGCACTATCCTATTTGTAAATGAGGTACTTCTCATTGCTTCATTCTGTGCGTCACGCTAATATGTGTCACTACATGCGCTGCTTGCCAGGCTGACACCAATAGATGTCGCTAGCCAGAAAGCAGTTTGACAACTGTTTTCAGCAGACGTCAAGAGGATTTAGCTAGAATGAAGTTTTTATCCAGAACCTACTGAAAAGATATACAAGATGTAAAACATATGATACGTCGCACTCCAATAATATTTAAGAATATATGAAAAATAGATTGTGATTGAATTTAGGTAAGATATATGTTCTAATCAACTATTACATAGTCATGAGTCATGACATATTTTATATAATTTTCTGATTTTCATAATCGCATCCTCTTTGCTCATGAAACAGATTCTTTACAAAAAGTGAAGCAACTTTTATAGCAGGATTCGAATCCATACTGTAAAAAGAACGAAAAAAGTGGTAAGTTTTCTTGAATTAGTTTATTGCAGGTTTTCTCAACTTGCGGGTCGGAACCTTTAAGAGAGTCGCGAGAGAAATATAAAAGGAGGTCGCGAAGAGAGAGATTAAAAAAAAAGAAAAATGTGATTAGGATTTAGTAGCGGAAAACTATATTTTTAAAGTTTATTTTGAACTTTCTTATCTTGATAGACATTTTTATTTCTATACTTAAATGTAGCAAAGAACACTAAACAAAATTTTAAACAAATAAAGAATAGTTTAAAAAGCAATTGGAATACTGTAAAAGAGAAACGAAATAGGTGAGAAACTGCAGATTGAAAACTAATTCAAAATAAAGGCTGGTGTGAAATCTGAGGCTGCTGTGATTTTATTAAGCGTTGCAATCGATAATCAGTACTAATCAAAAAGCTTGTTACGAACCGAAAAATGAGCTCCTTCGTGGCTAAGCGGTTAGTATACGCTCATCTGGCGTGGGAGACCCCGGGTTCGATTCTGCCGAAAGCTCATGAGTTTCGGTAGGTTCACTTCTCAAATACCCTTGCTACTAAAAGGGACGCTAAACTCGAAATCACATCACATCACACGAACAGGAAACTACTTATGGAAGTCGCTGACGAGAAGATGTAATAAGACGAGGGGGTATCACATGAAACAGGGTGAGAAAGCTGGTTTACTGTATTTTTTTTTTTTTTAATTTTACGAGTATTTCTTCTTTGAAGAGCCGCCAATGCAAAATCATGTCCTTTATTTATTGGACATTTTTGTGACTTCTGGGTTTCAAATTAACATTGAGTGGTAAGTTACCTCTCAAATTAACTTTGAGTAACAGTTAATCGAATAAAGGGAATCTCTTATAATTATTACTGAAAATAATATTCCATATGCAGTAAGACTTCATGATATGATTGATAATGTCTTTCGATATACAGAATTAACACCAGTATGTCAGTAAAGTCGTTTTATTTCAGTTATCCCTGTAAAGATAAAAAATATATATTAATTCAAGTGTTTTAAACCTAATTACGAAACTCAATATGTTTTAAGTTGATATCCAAGAACTGATGGGTTTAGAAGTAAATGCAGAGAAAGCTAAATACGTACATGGAAGTTCTTCGGGATCGTAATACGGCAAATTATGGATGCGTTAAAATATCGAATAATTCTTTTCATAAAGTGGATATTTTCAAGTATCTAGGATCAATATTAACAGACGAAAACCGTATTCATGAAGAAATTAAATTCAGACTAAAAGCAGGGAATTCGTGTTATTAGTCACTTCAAAATCTCTTGTTGTCGTAAATTCTGTCGAGGAATTTGAAGCTTAAAATATATAAAACGATAATCATGCCTATTGTTCTGTATGGTTGCGAAAGATGGTCGCTTACTCGAAAGGAAGAACATGGACTGAAAGTATTTGAGAACATGGTTCTGAGACGAATATTCGGACCCAAGAGAAACGTGAATGGGGAATGGCGGGAAATTCATAACGAGGAACTACATAATTTATACGGTTTACCGAACATTGTTAGAGTTACCAAGTCTAGGAGGCTCAGGTGGGCAGGTCATGTAGCCAGGATGGAAGAAAGTAGGAACGCTTTCAAAGTCTTAACTGGAAGACCAATCGGAAAACGACCATTAGGAAGACCTAGGCGCAGATGGGAGGACAATATTAAGATGGATCTCGCAGAGATAGGAATACAAAGTAGAAACTGGATATAGTTGGCTTAGGATTGAAGTGAGTGGAGAAATTTTGTGAACGCGGCATTGAACCTCCGGGTTTAATAGGCCATAGAGTTAGTTAGTTAGTTAATTCAAGAACTGACGGTAATTCTTAATGTTTTCAGATGATGCTAATGTGGAGTATAGCCTTTCGAACGCATGGACCGTTCAAAACTGGGACTATGTAAGCCATATTGAAACCTATGTAACAGCACCGGTTCTATATAAGGAAGGTAAGACATGTAAAATTGTAAAGTTAATTTATTCTTAGTTCATTTTAAGTATAGATTGATACCATTTCCTAATTACCTATATTCTCTTCATCCATTCCATTTAAACATGTATCCATACCCGCGCAAATCTTTGTTATTTAAATGATGATGTTTATATGATGCTCAGTAGACATACAGATGGTTATCAAAATAATGGAAACACTAATAGTAAGATGTGTAGCATCACAATATTGAGGATTCGTGTGCACCATCTGTGTTTGTTTTTTAAGTGATCGTCTATAGTACAAGTACAGTAATCATCTATAGATACACAAATACGTACTTTTGCTAATTTTCGACGTAGTCACTATGAACCTTCTAACATTTATGGTAGGTAACAAAAAAAACTTCAGTATACCATCTTATGTAAAAATTTGCTGCCTGAGAATGCAGCCAGTCCAGAACTGATGTCTTGAGCATTTCACTTTCATTGAAACATTTCAATGGAAGCCACTTTTTGAGATGGAGAAAAAGAAAGAAATCGATAGCGAGCAAGGTAGGAGCTGTAAGGGGGATGATTGAATACTTCCCATTGAAATCTTTGAATTGTCTCAACAGTACAAGCACCCATGCGTGGGCGGGCGTTATCACGGATCAAAAGAATTCCAGATAGTAGCATTCCTCTCTTTCGATTCTGGATAACACATCGCAGATTATTCAATATTTGGCAATACATATATGCATTGAGAAAAAAATGTAGGTGGCGTACTTAAAAAGATAGGTTACATGCATAATTCCTGTAGTTTTTTTTTTTTTTTTTTTGGATTTAACGTACAGCAAACGTATAACTGAAAACGCATGTATTATAATACTTTCTGTATAAGTGTTCCATCTATACGTACTTTCTGTATGAAACAATATAGGCGGTCAGGATCTCACATACAAATGGACGTATATAACATATAGCAGACGAAGGTAACATAAGTATATGCATGTGATATACGGAAAACTGTTAGATGTCAGACATCCTGCAACGGCATGATGTAACATCTAAGGGCAGTGCCTACGTAGCATACGGATAACGTATGCTCAGTATTGATTTCTATAGTAAGCAAGAGGATACCGTATATTTGTACAATATACCGCTGTCCGGAGAACGGATTTTTCTCTGTGTGCTGTAGCTGTTTTCCTGGTTCCAAGAATTCTACAAGAAACACACTCTCCCGGAATAACAGCTTCTACACGCTTTCAGGCAATAATGAGATGGATCTTGGGAATGTTTGCTATTGTGTCCACAACAGTTGCCTGAGAGGCGCAAAGGTGTTGTGTAGATGCTTACTAGAGTCTCTCTCAACCACGTTCCATCGTAATAGTCCATTGGATTAACACCTGGCGAGCTGGGGAAGGACACATGTGTGAGAGACATGGTCGTGAAAATTGTCGGCCAGCCATTCTTGGGTGGTATGGGCTGTATGGGATGGAGCGGAGTCCTGCTGAAAAACATACGGCTTCCCATACGCTACACCAGTAATCCAGACTTCAGAACTGTGTTTAACACCTTGGTGTAAGAAGTGGCATTGGCTCTGGCAGCTTGAGGAAATAAATGTAGAGACCTCACGTCGCCTTCATTCATTATGACACCCAGAATTATCTCTAAGGATAAAAATATGGTGTGCATAATAATCGGAACCTCCTCCTGGCTTTTGCACAGCCACCAACCATTTTTGCAGTTCACCTTCTGGCCCTGGACAATGTTTTTTTTTTTTTTTTTTTTTTTTTTTTTTTTCATTGGAGAAAATCCGGAGCATTTCGAGCTCTTTCGGAAGTTTCAGCTTGTTCAGAAAGTGCTTGGCTCTTGTCAATGGATTCAACTTGGTTCACTAGGACAAAAACTATCCTCTCCATATCACTTACAATTTATAACGAAAGTTCTCAGTAACCACATGTTATATGGTGGTCTCGTCAACTCGAAGCCTTTTGATAAATGCCAGCATGGCATTCCCAGGATCTTTATGGATGACATCTTGAACAAAACGGACGATTTTCTGCATCCTAACCATGTACGAGCGCAGACAATGACGTTTCTGTCAGAAATGTTGGCCTCATTGCCCCTGGCAGTCCCTGCTCTCTTCGAACTCTGAAGACCGGGCGACATTCAGGAATGCAACGATCGTTGAATCAGAATGGCCTGCGGTCAAGGAGACGATGACAGCATACCTCTTCATTTCCTAAGTTACCCTAGACTCTTCCATGTTTATCCGCAATATATCGCAATATATAGGATTTGAGATTATGACATAGAGGATAGTAGGTTACATCCTGTACAGATGTTACACAAAGTCAGGTTTCTTTACAACCTGATGAATAAACAACTTCTTACGGAGCAAACGTTGTTAAATAACGCTTATGGAAGTAACGATATAATTGGTCTATTTCAATTCTACACAGTTTCTCCATAAATTAGTGTGCTTGCAATTGTGTTAATAACTTCATCAGACGAGAAAACTAATCGTCAACAGACATGGAGAAAAACATTGTTCATATAAATAAATACGAGTTCCAGTAAAATGATGGTATTATGTTATATACAGTATGTCTTTAAGTGTAGGATCAGAAACAATATTAAGGAAAATGAAAGATCATATATGAGAAAGAAAACTGATTTTCCATTAGAGGAGTAAATGCGAGCTTTCCCCATCACTTCTTGACTATGCATTTGTAAGCCCAGTGCTTTAGAAGATTCTTGGGGCGTTCATCTCTGGTGCATGGCATTCTTGGTTCGATCCCAACTCGCGCCAAGTGAGCTTTGTGGTGAACAAACACCGTGCTCGTGGGTTTTCTCGGGGTTCTCCCCTTTCCTTCCACTTCATTCCACCATTTCATTCATTTCTCATCATCGCCGTCTCCTTTAGCCTAACCGGCATGATCGTGGGACATAAAACTTGAAACTTTCATTTCATTTGCACAACTCTTGGCGTTGTGATCGTTGATTTTGTAATACTGCTGAAACATGTATGTTTATTGAAGTCACGCTGTCGAGTTTCACAAGAATTTTCCCTAGATGTACTGGCATCCTAAATATTCCGGGTGTGAATGCTGATTAATGTATAAATATAACATGTATTAGTACAGTATTTTTAATATTTTCTAAAGATTTAAAAATTGTAATACTAAAGATATCAACATAAACTTTTGGCAATCGGCATTAAATTTGTGAACATTGATTCTGGTTTATTTTTGTCTTTCTCTTCCAGGAAAAAACGTGATGAGTGATAAAGAAACCATGACTAGCTCAATGAAGTATCAAGGTGGACGGTTCATAATCAGTGGAGTGAATTTTGCTTTATATTTGTCAACAGACCCTGACGTTCATCAGTCAGATATGTATGTTGTGAATTTTTTCGAAAATATTCAAGTTTTGAAATGTTCCAACAAAGAAAGAGAGAGTCACTCTTTTCCTACCTCTATCACAAGGAAATGTAAACACTTATTGACAACAGTAAGTATGCAGGCTAATGAAATAAAACGAACTATGAAATTATTTGTAAGTTACAAAGGCGTAATTTTTTTAAAACACACACTTCCTATACGTTGTATTTAACAAATTGGATTTTACTTTTCCATTTAAAGTATGGGGGAGGGGAACGGTGGCTTGGTGGTAGAGAGGTTATCTCTGGTACGTGAGGTGTCTAGTTCGATCCCCCAACCATGCAATCTTTTGATGGACAATATCATGTCCACGGGTTTTCTCCTGGTATTTTCGTTTCTTCCCACATTTTCATTCCATCATTACTCACTTGCGTTAATCATCTGTCTCCCTTAACTTAATCGTGGGACGTTAAGCTGAAACATTTCTTTTTTTTATTTCAAGTGTGTTTAGGAATGTAGGTCAAAGAAAGAGAGAGAAACAAAATTATAATTACAATCAATACTCTAAACCATTGTAGAATAATTTGAGTGAGAACTAAGAATTATTCAATATTGTCTCGTAATTTACTTGAACTTAATTTATATAAGCGCCTTGCACATTTAAGAAAAAATAATAATTTTATTTTTTAAAAAAACGGACAAATTTTTAAAAAGATATAATGATACAAAATCATACCTGCTTGCTAATATGGTTTATTTTTACTACTACCTATTATAGCGCAGACCTGAAAGAACCGGCTCGGTTTATTTTAATCACAGCTTTAAAATTATCTCCTGTAATTAAATACATCATATCCATTGGTAAAGCTCACATTAGATTACCATTTTATTTTCATAGCACGAAAGTGTAATTTCGAAATTACCTCCAGCGCAAGAATTCGATGACTTTTTGTGTGCTCCTGAGCAAGCACCCCCTTAATTCATAGTCTATGTTCAGATGGATTGTGTAAAATTTTCTAAGTTAAACGACAGCTTTAAACTTCTGCTAGGCTTGGAGGGTTTTCAAAAGAGGTCATATCTCCAAACATGCACGAAATCACTCCTCTCTTAGCATTTTATCCATTAATATCATGGCTAATGTGCAAGCATGTAGTATTATGCTTGCTACAAAATGTGGCATTATGTCAAATGTAACATCATTCACTGGTACGAAATCAAGATTTATTTATTTATTTTGCACCTATTACAGGGCATGAGCCCCAATTACAATAGGCTTACATACAATAAAATATACAAATTTCGTAAATAGAACAAAAATACATAGATTCAAACAAAGTAAGTAAATAAAAGTTACAATAAGAAAAAAGAAAAAGAGAGAATTACATACTTTCTTTTCAAATTATTCAAGATTCTTCAATTTCAAGATTCTATCCAAGTTCTGAACAGTAAAAAATTAATTATTTCCTTATTGCATAAAAAAATGTTTATTTTACAATCAACTCGATTAGTATTCTGTACCGATTAATCATTCGATTTTTCTTATTTTGTTTTCGATTTGTTAAGTATTTCGATTTAACAAATCATTCGATTTGTTAAGTATTTTAAAATCTTAGTACTACTACGGTACTTGTATCACAGTTTCGTTGCGTATTTCATTCAATTTACAAATGACTTTGAATTAATTATAACGATGGTTATCTTTTCCTGGTATAGGACATTGTTCAGTAATATATCTGGGTATGCGAAGTAATTTACAATTCATTTCAAATTATATCATGCACCAACGTCTATAAACTTCAAATTACTAACAAATGATTTGTACGAATATACTGTGTACTAAAATTAGTATAATAAACTTTGATCTTGAAATATTATGCAACATATAAAAAGTTTTATATATATATATATATATATATATATATATATATATATGTGTGTGTGTGGTGATGAGGAGACGCCAGAAGAACTCCTAAATCCATATCGAACAAGCGAAATGTTCGAAACTTGCAAGAAAGCTAGAGAATCTGTAGATATAAAAGCAATAAGATGAATTCTTTGGTGCACATACACGGAACATACATTATATGATTCTTGAAATAAATTAAAAAAAAAAAAAAAAGAATATAAATATACAACCATGAAAATTGGCATTATTGGAGGACTAAACATTTACAGAGCGTAATTTGATTATAGAACGTACTTGTATATACACTAGCAAGAAAATTTACTTGTAAATATCTTACTATAGAATGTACCTTTAGTGGTCGTGATTTCTGCTTTGTTTCCCAGTACGAGCAAACGATTTTTGGCGTTAGCTTGATCTCACAGCAGTCGGTGGCTTACTTGAATTAGTTCCAGCTACAAAGTTAGAAATGTTGGCTCTAGAAATCGATGAATTGACCAATCATCATCCAGTTGAATATGTTCCATCTGGGGGCATATAGGACCCGGAAATATGGCTTATAATGTACTCAATGAATCTATATATATACGTGTGAAAAATACTAAATTTAATTTCTTCTTATTTCAGGAAATATCAGGTCTTGACTACGCTGTAGAAGTTTTGGGGAACATCACTATATTTCAAGATGGGACTGATGAACCAATAATTATTCACGATGAAATGCCTTTACCAGTCAATTACATCAGTCTTGGAAAAAGTGAAGGATCATCAATCACTTATGGACATGGTAATATACATTCTGATACTATATTGTTCATTCGCCTTCTTTAGTTTAGGGTAAAAATTTTAGCCTCGTATATCTATATGTGAAAAAAAAAAACAAGGGACTACTTATAATGTCAGAATATCAAACTGCTTTGGTGTCACTTTCATAATGGCATCGTTTCAAAATGGCAGTCATTTAAATATGGCGGCTTGAGCGTTCATAACATGTGCGTTATCTTGAGTTTCCCTATTTCAATTTTGACATTTTTTTCAAATGGTAGATAATTTAATACTCCTTAGTGTTGATTATCACGAATTTTCACGTATTGTCAACAGTTTTAAAGTAAAATATGAAAAATTATTTTTCTCACTTTCTTTCTTCGAAAATCTAGTGTAGCTGTTTGTCATTAAATGCTGTGCATTTATTTTTAATGGATAATTTCATAGTCATATCGCACATTTCTTTGCCAAGAATAATATAATGTACATTTGCAATATTTAATTGAAAGAACAAGAGGAGATATTGCATTTTGAAAATAGAAAAAAAACTCGGTAGTAACATCTGTCTTGTAATAGGTAATTTGTATCTCTTCATGGACTGCTTATACAAAGGAAAAGACATGGTACAATACTATTTGTTTTTACGTGTGTGTGCGAATATAATAATGGATTGTCTTCATTAGACTATCTTCATGACATCACTTTCAAACACAAAGGTTTCAGTAATTCCACTATTCTCGCACAAATCCTCACTTCCCGCACAACTGCACATTTCTGTACAGGGTACCGTACATTATTTGTTGAATACTTCCAACGATTGGTGTTACATTTTACCTTGACATAGCTGCACATTATAAATTCAAGTGTCGCTTCAGGAGCCGGAGGATTGCAACACATTACAGGAACTAAATGCTTGTTTTTACGCTGCCATTACAGGATCTGATAAAACTGGATTTCGTCTGTCACATTGATGCCATACCATTGTGTGCAAATGTACCTTCAGAATAGCCAGTCTCACATCAGCGACGTTCTAGTTGGAGGAAGATATTTACTGATAACTTGCTTTTGTGTAAATAACCACTACCTCAGTTCTCCAACCGTATTTTGCATATGAATCTCTCAAAATCGACTATTATATCATCAGATATATCTGTTTTACCGAAGTCGACAAAGAATTGCAAAATCTTGTTACCACCTAACATATTCGTAAATGACTTTCAGAAACTCAGCTTTCCCTTTTTATTAAATGAGCCAGTGACATCCGATCTTGATATTGAATGTAAGCCAATGAGAGCCTCTGCTCCTAGCTAAAACTTTTCAGCTAGGAAATTGAACAACTCGTCCTTTGTTTCCTCATGGGAAAGACTCTTCTGCTTTGGTAAATTCTGTAATGAGTGGCTCAGTACTTCCACGACGCTTGGACCTTATAAATTATTTCAGAGAATCATCAATCTCGTATGTATCAAATATTATTTCTCTGTATAGAGGGGTGGACTGACTCCATGGAAATGGCGGAAGTGCAGATTTTCGAACCGTGCCATAGTAATTGGTCGGTGAGAAGGATGCCATATCATTAATATAAAAGTAAATTTCAATAACAACCGTCATAAGTCGAATCAAATGATACGAATTAAATTAGTGAAAAAATCTTATATTTCGGCCACAAAACAGAAGATTACAAACGAACTACACGTCTAAAGTATTAAATGTAAATATTTCAGTGGAATTCATTCATTTCACTTTCGTTCTTAATTATATTTCCAAGGGGGCATAAAGGAGAGAACATCCCGGGCATTTTCGTGGTTGCCCGGCGGGCCGGCCCACTTTTGATTGTATACTATGAAAATTTACTTAATAATTAATTCTTATTTGAACTTGATGTCGTGCATCTTATGAACAAGAACTACGATGTATATATACTACAATATGTCACACTGTCGTATACTCAATATATCAGAAAGTTGTACACGTACGTAATATAGGGTAGGTTTCTATAAGAGTACGCACTTAGTGTTAGAAGTAATATTACGGGAACTAAAACAAACAAAAACACAAAACAACTACACCTACTTCTTAAGTAGTATCTTTACTTTCGTATTTAACGAAATATAATATGAATGTAAACACAACATAGGATATATACTTCTTTTTTTAATAGATACAAAATAGTACTTTTAGGGGACAGGTCCTTAAAGAGTACGCAACGCGTCCTCAAAGATTTCGCATGGAGATAAAAGATACAAAATGTTTAACATATGTCCCACTGAAAGGCACCTTGTCCTTGATGTGAAGAACAAGCTTCATGCCTCCATTGCTCGCAACATTTAATCCAGTGTTCTTAATTGGGTCATCGTAGGTTTCGTGACCTCCTAGGTACATGGCATCTTCTTGAAGGTCTTCAGATGTGAAAGGTACAGCAGCGTCAAATTTTATTAGTTTTTTTTCTTTGCAACGCTTGCTTTCTTTACTTGGTTCCTTGCTTTTGTATGTTGCTCACTCCACTGTTGGTTTATATGGTGATGATGTCATTATTTCGGATTTCTTTCTAAGTCTATTGCGCTTCAACTCATGCTTGGCTTTTGGCAGAGGAAACAAATCAGAAGTACATACTCGTATATTACATTCTGACTGTTCGTTTCTGACATTGTCATTTCGACAGCATTTTTATTGGAACTCCTGGGATGTTGAACATCATCCTCATGAGACCCAGATGAAATGTCTGAACATTGACTAGTTTCCGCCTAGTGTGTTGCTCTCCTGTAAATATATACAGAAACAAAAATAACTATTGTTACAAAATTGATCTTTTACATATGCATTTATGCGCATAGGATACTTTATTTTCGTTATATTTGTGATTCAAAATATGTAAATTCTTACATCTTGAAACAAATATAATAGATTCAAGGAATTTTACTACATTGAAACTACTGTCTCCCTAAAGATCACGCACGCGAACTCTTTGGGCACTGTTTAATGCTTACTCTTTGAGGACAACGCCACTTTTAATGTTCAGTCACCAAATGGCAGAAGCAATCAGACTAGACATCTGAAATGTACACCTTTGTTTTCTCAAGGCGTGAAAATATATTTAGTATAAAAGCCATTGTCTTCCAGTCATAGCGTTATTGGGCAGACATTATATTCTACATGTGTAATATTACAATGAAGTTGTATGAAAGTACTTACCTGATAATTACTCAATTCTTGTCAACTGCTTGTTACTTCCTTTATGCTGATACACAACCTTCCGTGCTGCTGCTTGCTAACATCTAGACGTTACCATCACGCAATGCTACCAACTTTGGAAATGGGCACTGCGTACTCTTTCAAGACCACATACTCTTCAAGACATAGGAACCTACTAATTAGTCCCGACAAAGGCCTATTTTTTTCCCTTTATTGACTGGACTTTACGTAGTTCTCCACATACAAGGCATAGAAGAAAATATTTGAAATATATTAAATTTTTTGGATCAGGGGCCATAAAATTTTTGAACGGTCCCTAAATCGAGTTTTCATATTTTTTTTACGGAATAAGTACATCATACTGAGTAAATTGTTAGTTTTGGTTAGGCTACGAGTTCAGTCAATAAAGGTTTTGTGTCGGGACTAATTAGAAACAAGCTGAATTTTTCAGAAACGTTAGACCACAATATAAGAGGTATTTTGTGAAGAAAAGTCCCCCTACCCCTCTTGCTTTCCCCTCTATCTCCCTTAACTATTTCCGACTTTTGCATTTTTTGAGGAAAATATTGACTCTCAGTTAAGTAGCTACTACTTCAGTGTTATTCGTCCGAGTATCATGGTTATATGCGTCTTTCTCTTCAGAATAAAACATGCTTTCAAATGATATCATGCGAATGTTTGCATGATCTACAAGAGAAGGGAAATTAAAGTATTTTCCCTCCAAAAAATCCTTTTAAAAAAATGGTGTCCTTTGGAGCAGCCCTGTCCACACGTACCTGAATATAATCTACCTTGCAAAATACTATGGTCTACATGTAATGTGTGTTCCAAGTTTTATTGCAATATCTAGAATAGCTACGAAGGAAAAATATTTCTCAATCCTGCTTGACAATACCTAATTTCAAATATAAATAAGGAAAAGTAGGACATATATATAAAATAAGTTTCTAAACACAATATTATACATCCTGGTATAGTGGTTAATACGTCATTCTTTTCAGAATGAAACAAGACTTTAAATGATACCATGGGCATATATTTATAATATACAAAAGAAGAGGATTTTGGGATAAATATGAAAATTTCCCTCCAAAAATCCATTTTTTGAAATTTGGGGACCCCTGATGCGGTACACTCATGTCCAAAATTGTTGTCGAATATCTATAACTGTCTTCTTGTAAGAATATAATTTGATAATGATTTTGCAGAGTACTTTAAATAGTGATACTATGTGTACAATCCGGAAATGCATATTTGTGGTAAATTTCATAGGAAAAGAATTATAAATACAAAAATTAAAATGAGTATGAGAAAATGTTGCTCAATTGACAAGAAAGTTTTATTTTCGTTTTATTGTTCTTATTGACATGAAATTTGCCACATACATGTCTTTACCGATTATACACATACTAACATTATGAGAAATACCGGGCGAGTTCGTTATCAAATTACATTCCTAGAACAACATATTTATAGACATGCAATAATAATTTTGGAGATGAGTGTACCTGTTACAGGTGCCTGAATATAACCTCGAAAAATACTATTTTCTATATATAATGCGTGAGCCAAGATTCGTTGCAATATCTAGAAGAATTACGAGAGGAAAAAATATTTTTTAATCCTGTTTGACAATACAAATGATATACTTTCGGAGAATCGAATCCAGTAACAGCACTCTTACCCTTCTAGCATACCAGGAAAATATGACAAACAGAACAAGATATAACTCTTAGCTTTAAATTGTATACATTATTAGTTTGCACATAAGTTAATATTTTATTTATAATGGTTATTACATATTTTGGTTACTATATTTTATTACTTGTGTTATTGCTAATTAATATGGCCAATTTTGGTTCAGGGAATTATTCCTAAAGCCTGTCTCAGACGGGACTGAAGTAAGGCTGCGATTCACGATCTAAAACTCACGACCTAACTTAACGATCGTGTGAGAGGTAACTTGCCCTTAGGTCAGGTTGAAATTTTCTGCTGTCTTTATTTGGATCCTGATTTGGAAGAAATAGAAGCAGTTTCTATTTTCTCTGGACCATACAACTACCAATAAGAAAAGAGTAGCGCCTGACGACATTCAACTTTATTTCTCGCTGTAATTTCAAAACAATGCTGCCTGGACAAGAGAAACAATAATAATATTAATAGAATCATATGAAAAATATGAATTTTTAGATAATGTGAAGCACGATTTATATTATTTTTAAAAAACTGCAAGAATAAAGACCTTAGAGAAGGTATGCAGTAAAGTAAATAGTGTCCGCCCGAACACGACAGGTGTAAGCATATATAATTACATCTTTTAAAAGAAAAAAAAGATAGGTTATTTAAGTATGTTGTGCAACTCATATACCAAAAAATGTAACATGTTTTTAAAAAGCGTGCAGGTTTACTTTTGGCGCACCACTCGAAATAACTGTTCAAAAATTAGGATTCCTTTACTAATTTCCTTCTTATTGTTTTCTAAATGATTAGTGCTGGCCGACATGAAAATATCCACATGGCATAGTTAAAATTCAAGGGGGTATCATAAGCAATTGTTGAAAAATTATACTTCTTTTACTATTTGCCTATAAATACAGCGTCCGGATGCATGCATAGAAACTACAGCCCAAAAAACACAAAACGACCTGCGCTAGGTCGCCACTAAAAAGCGCGAATGCTATCTAACCGAAGCTGGATGGCCCGTGTTAGCGAGGGGGTGCGTCAGTGAAGGCGGGTATCCGCATAAGCGAGGGTAGTGGTAACGAATGGGTTTTGGCAATGGTACGAGTTTCAATAGCATTTGTCATGGTTTCATACTAGTAGCGTTTCACTTGTATACAAATATACAACTTCTGTACAGTTGTGCAGAAATTCACCGCCGGTGGAAAATAGTTTCTATACAGACATCTTTCATATGAACTCACGTATTTTATCCGTCGTAAAGCATTTGTAATAATTTTACTAGGGTTACCAGATCGTGAAAGTGAAAAAAGAGTACACTTAGCAATGACTCTTGAAAAAAAAAACAATATAAATGACTAAAGTGTAACTGAAATTTCACTGTAATAAATAATAATAATAATAATAATAATAATAATAATAATAATAATAATAAATATTATAGAAGTTTCCCATAATTTATCAATAAAAATAATTGCAATAATGAGTTTGATAACCAACAAATGTTCAACATTCTTTCCACTAAAATACAGTAAAGCCACGACTATTCGCGGAATCGGGTGGCAAAGGATTACCCGAAAAGAGAGACTAAAAATAAGGTGCAAACACGAAAAAAATATTTCAGCATAAAAACTATTTTCTATTGTACAAAAAAACATAATAAAACTTTTAATATACTGTACAACAGAAACCTTTGCTCTACGTCTAAATCACTAAAATAAAGAACAATAAACAAAGGACAATACTATTCTGTAAAACAAAAAGTTTTTAGTTACGCCTTTTTAAAACAAATCAGTCACTCATCTTTGTTTCTTGCTTTCGAAACACCTTTTCACAGCACTCGCGGATAATCGCGGCTTTACTGTAACATTTTTTAAACATTGTAACTTTAAATTGACTGTGATAATTACTATATCAAGATTAAAAGGAAGGAAATGAAATCCTAATTAAAATAATTACGATTGTCTACAATATTTTAACCACATACTTAAAACAAAGTTTTACCTTACAAATTAGTTGTCCTTCGATGAAGTTTTGACTTTCTGAAGTAGGTCTCTGTCTTTCAAGCAAAGTTCATAGAATTGGACGCAACTAAAGTCTTTGAAATTGTACTGAGTCAACAATAGGTTTTTAACTGAATCCACTGACAGTCTATTTCTTTCTTGGGTCCACTGTTATTTCATTAAACTGAAAATCCTTTCCACGTTGGCATTGTGAGCAGGTATTGCATAGAAAAACTGACATATCTTCAAAAGTTCAGAATAAACCGATACTTTATTAACACTGAAATAGTTCACCGACTTCTTATGAGACAATGCCTCATTGAACTCTTTATCATTTTCCTTTTCGGCCAGAAAAATTTTCAAATTCGAAAGTTGATCAAACGAAAGGGACTCCTCGATACTAATGCCTTTATCCATCATAAATTCTACACTTTTCTCGATATCTGTCCATTGTGGAATTTTATGGAGCTCCATCCATTGAAAAATGTGAAACTGATCAAAATTTTCAGTCCATTTCTTCAGATACTCCAAACAGCTGTCATATACATACAATAATGTCTTTCTTAAAAATAAACACTGATGCTCACATTCCTGTCTCTTTTTAATCACTTCCTTAACTTTTAATCGCAAGAATTCTGCTTCTTTTCTTTCTCTTATTCGCCCTTCCACGGAAGTAAGAATGGATATGATTTCCACAAGTGGTTATTCTTATTTTCCATTGCCTGAATTTTATTATGAAACATAAACATCAATGAATGAAGAAACCAGAGGTAACATTCACATAAAGGGTTTTCAAAAAACTGTTCTAGGACAACAGTAGGATGTTCTAGGGAGAGGAAATATGATTTCAGGGCTGGGAACATCTCGAGTATTCTGTTCATAGCAGGGAACAAAGAAAGCCATCTAGTTTTGGAGTGATAAAGAAGTTGTTTGTATTCAATGTCGACAAAAGATGAAAATTCCTTTAATCCTTCAGTTCGGACGGTGTAAATTGAAAAATAGTTAAATATATTCAACAAGGCTTTCAATGTCGATTGCCCAACCATCCACACCATGCTGTACACAGTTATTTAAGATATGAGCAGGGCAACCTATTCCTAAAATAGTTTTATCAAGAGAAGTTTGAATGTTTAAAAAAAAAAAAACATTATTAGTCCTCTTCCTATTTAGACCACCAAAATTGCTATTGCAATTGTCCCCACTGAAAGCTATGCATTTATCAGACATTTTTGTGTTTTTTAATGCATTAACCACAACTTTCGAAACTATGTCAGACTTTTCATCTGGAATTGATGTAACATCTAACAGTTAATGACATACCTGTATTCGCATCAAAGTACTGAATCAAAATAGGACACATCTTGATTGCTCCGTGATTGGAAGTGTCACTTGAAACACCTATATATTTTATATTCTGAATGTTGGGCTCATTTGCTATTATGTTCAAGGAATGAGGAGCCAAAAATCACATGAGTGATTTTTCAGTCATTTATGCTATGCTAGGATTATTATTTTTGTCACTACGAATCGTTTCTTGAGTTTAAAATTATATCTAATAATGAACTGCAATATAACAAAATCCCTGAACACATAATTTGTACATATAGTAGGGCTATTTGTTTGTTTTTGTTAGCATGTTGAAATTCACATTGATTATTAGCCCACCTAAAAAGAGTACAAAAGAGTACTTCACTGAAAAAAGAGAGAGTACAAAAGTACATGCCTTGGAAAAGAGTACATGTACTCTTAAAAGAGTACTTCTGGTAACCCTAGTAATTGTATAAACATAAAATTCAAGTGTGGTACGGGAAAAGTAAACCAGCAACAGAAACAGAAACAATGAAAGTTAATTGTCATCAATGTTGTGTGGCCTTCGTGCAATTTTAGGGAACAGTTCTACAATGCTGGCACAATACAGAAAGTCCGGGTGTAGTGCATGAGAGGAGCTCCCGGCGCGGGATAACTTTACTTTATGGGTTATGTGTGCATTTTTTGTGGGTAGTGAGCTGAGCGTATACACTCAGTATCTATACTAGAAAATTGCTCTTTCTTTATTTTAGCTTTCCGCGCCTGATAACTGTCCTCATTTACATATCTGGACAAGTCATTTGATTTTCAGTTCTACAATCTGGTGGATACAAGGATCTCCAGACCTTTTTTCAGCTGATAGACTCCCTCTTGTTCGTATCTCGCTGCCGAATTTTCGGAGTTACTAATTTCAATAGCGTATGGTATTCTGAATAGTCCACTCTGTAGATTTTTTTTGTAGGAACGAGTATCTTCTGTATGTAGTCCATTATTCACCATTGAAAATACGGTGCTTTACTGTGCATCATTGGGGCGAAGAACTCACTCCCTGACCAGCAGCTTCTCTTTACTCTTTCTCTCTCGTTTTTTGGGGGGAGGGGAGGGCGGATTTTGTGTCAACAATGGAGCAAATATCACTGCTACAGCTATTTCATCTTCGGATGAACTCATATTCTGAAATAGATAAATAATAATTTTTACAATTACGACAGTTGATTGCCCTGTGCGTAACACATTCTTCAAATGTTTTAGTCTGTTTTATACACCGACCACGAGAGGTTCTGATGGTAAAACCTACCTAGTTTTAAGGATCGTCTGAGACCCTTACATCACCTAAGGATAAAAGAAATTGTATGGAAGTTTGAGTTAAAAGTTGTAGCCTGGATTGAGGCCTTAGTTCAGATCCGTGTGAGACGGGCTTAACTTAGATCAGGGCTGTTCCATTATCCACTACCTATAGACCCGCCATATCCTGGACTGGCAACAATCGATAAGTGCTTAACAATGCAAAATAATGTACTTTGTACTGTAATAACATAATCACTGACCACCAGGGACGAACGCAAGGGGTGGGTCCTGGGGGTCCGAACCCCCCCGAAGTCTCGACTTTTTGTAAAAGGAGTCTACTTTTAGGGGCAATTTTAGAAATTTTTATATAATTTAGCTTCAAATTGTATTTGGACCCCCCCGAAACGTTTTAGACCCCTCCCGAAATAAATTCCTGCTTACGTCCCTGCTGACCACGCACCCAAAACACACTGAATGTAGAAAGTACATTCAAATATTCTATTTTATACAATCGATATTTCCTTGTTGACTGATAAAAGTCAATTCAGTTCTCAATCCAATCTGGTTAAAACAAAATGCTACAGTGTCCCCATTCGTCATTATTAAAATCGATAACATTGTCTAGGCAGGAGAATTATCGCAGGAAAGTCCATTACAGTGTTTACACATGTAGGAACAATCTAACCCTACATTTCTACATATACAGAGTGCGGCAGAACCAACTAAGCAGTTTTAAGGAGCAATAAAAAGTAAATCTGCATATATAGAGAAAAAAATATTTTCTAAATTAGTACAATATACCATTTTACATTCATTTAGTTTTGAAAATAATGTCCTCAAGATAGCGGCCGTTAGCATCAATACATTGTTGTGGACGATTCCTGAAGTTTCGAGCAGCTCTTGCACACATATCGCGGGGTATGGCATTCACTTCGTCAATAATCCGCTGTTTCAACTCTGGTAGGGTGTGAGGGCGGCTTTTGAAAACCTTTTCCTTCAGATATCCCCAAAGAAAATAGTCACAAATGGCAAATCTGGTGACCGCGCAGGCCACTCGACATCACCCCTCAAAGATCGTTGTGTAGCGATCACAGATCTGTTGTTTTCATAATAAGCGCGAACGGCAAAACCACGATGTGCACCGGTCCAGACCATATTAGCTACTGAAATGGGGTCAACGACTGAACAAAGGCAGACAACGTGCAACTGCCTATCCCCACCACAGCTCTTGCGCTAATCGATAGAAACTGCTTAGTCTTTTCTGCCGCACCCTTAGTTGGCTCAAGGGTATCCACAGCTGTGAGAAACGAGACGAAGATCACCAGTTGAAGAGGGCTTAGAGTTTGGTACCGGTATCAAAGCATTCCTTTAATATGTTCCATCTTCACGATAAACGTCAAAAACGACAGTGACATTCCTTTTGTATGCGATTACAATGCTTACTGAATTGCGACCACTCTTACACAAGAAAGTGTGACGAGCAGCGGAGCAGACTATATGACTACCCCGAATGGTACTATTAAAAGAGAAAGAACATACTCGAAGTTCATGTTGGCAGACAGCCCACTGTTATAATGGGAGGTGGACAGGATTTATCCGCATTTTAATAGGGTATGATTGTGGGTACCTGAGCAATAGGTACGTCAATAATCCAGACAGCAATTCTTGTCGGATGCATCCGTCCACATGTAGTGAAAGTGTACAAGAAGTGGAAAGAAAATGGAGTATCCAAGACACGGAACTAGGGAAGGTCAAAACGTGGGGCGAGCGTCGCGTCAAACAGCTCGTGACAACCAAACGAACCATCAGTGTCTATGAATTACGTCACCAATACAATGGAGGATGCACAACACCATGTCCTACGTAACAATACGACGTACACTGACACGCATGCAGTTCCACAGCAGACTACACACTCGTCACCCACTTGTATGACTCGTCACCGCAGACTTCGTTGCTATCGGTCACAGGAACACGCTAATTGAACCATGGATATTTGGAAAAGGGTGTGTTGGTCCGATAAATCACGGTTTGTGGTACTCCTTTCGGACGGGCGTGCCCATTATTCCTGACAAAGGCCTATTTTTCCCTTTTATTGACTGGACGTATGTAGTTCTCCACATATAAGGCGTACAAGAAAATGTTTGATTCAATGAAATATATTGAATTTTTTGGATCAGAGTCCACAAAATTTTTGAACGGCCTCTAAATCAAGTTTTCGTGTTTTTTACGGAATAAGCACATCATACTAAGTAAATTGTTAGTTTTGGTTTGGCTACACTATATGCAGTTCTCGAGATATAAAGCCTACAAGAAAATTTTTGCCTGAAATATATTGGATCTTTTGATCCAATAAAAAAAATAATAATAGACTAGTGGTTTTTAAAGTGTGAAGTGAATTTTAGCTCATATACTTTTTATGTTGATTTTCAGCCACTCTTGAATATCATTAAATACTCGTTACATAAAATCAACTGCTCCCATTTTAAATCCACGCCCACTAACAACTCTGATTATCCGTTAAACTATTTCTCTTCTCAATATCGGTTACTAATTCGGTCTCCCCCTAGTGTATTAAGCGCCTTGCTAACACATGCCTTTAGACGTTGCGTTGAGTTAGGTAATTGAGAGATGAGGACCGAATTGTTATGGCAACACTACAGCAATGATCACAGATCAGGTTCGTAGCTTTTGTAATTTTTCGTTCCAGAGATTCTTCTGTTTCCAGTTGACAAATCAGTGCTGCCAGTACACTGATATATGCAAAGAGAGAGAGAGTAGATGGACAAGTAGATAAATAGATAAGAAAACAGACCATACCAGCTAGACAAAAGCAAAATTTTTACTGGATACCACAAGTGACCAGTAGAGACCTACACAGCATCATAATACAAGGTAGAGTCACATAATTAGGTATCACTGCTAATATCTTGGAAACGAATCGTCCAAGTTAGATGTTGTTAAAAAGTATTGGAAAGACAACAGCCCAACAATGAATCGACAATATTCTTGATAATGGTATGTATGCGTTTCAAATATAAATAACCCTCACCACTACACTCATGGTGGTTTGATATCTGAGCATTTGAAATTAAGAAATAAAAGTTTATATACTTTGTTCTGAGAGATCTTGAGTCTTATGCAGAGTCGTTTTGACGTATGATTAGCTTCGTACTAAAAGTCTGACTACTGCAGGAAATATATGTTAATCAAACTCTTTAGTATGAAACTAATCACACGTCAGAACGACTCTGCGTTTAACCATTTAGTTGTAAGAATTTCTAAAAACAAAGACAGTTAAACTAAAATTTACTGTTCCCGGGGTATAACTTTGTAAAATTTGCTTTTATGTCTGGGTATAAGAAACGGTTCTGCGAACTCGAAATATTTTAACAACCGTTTTTAGTGAACCGGTCCGAACAGACTGAATAGTACCTCTCATTGGTCTGTAGGTAAAATATAGAAGAAAGCGTATCTTCAGTTTAGTTATAATGGAAAGCAATAAAATGCTATTTTGGTTTTATCTATTTCAGCTTCGAAGTTCTTTATGTTGAAAGGATACAGTGGAATTCTTCTAAGCCCAAAATTTAAATGGACCCAATCTGTCATGTGTATTGCTGTCACTCACTTTATCGATACAAGCACACCTAATCCTGACAGACATGTAGTTGTTGCTTTACGTTATGACGGAGGAGAAATGGTTTTAGGTGAGCTGAAGAAGACGTCTGACAAGAGTTTTGTAAGTCTAATATCTTAAGATCTGCCTTATATAGATGGAAGCACTTATACTAACATTTCTCACGGCTTTTCTCTTAGAGCCAGAGATGGATGAAGGTTTTTCAGGTTGTTCCTCAATCTCACCAGTCCAGTTGGGATGAAATCTGTAAATATAAACCGTAGGTATCATTACTTATTGTCTTGACTAAATTTGTGGGTTCAACGTAATCTTAAAAAATACACTGCCGGTAAGCAATTATAACTACTGCTATGCCGATTACTGGAAACCAAAATGTAAATTTACGTTATGTTGGTATAAGGGACCTCTGACTAACTTCCTTCCAAAAATGAATTTCTTTCTTTAAGCCCATAAAGATTCTATCTCAGCAATGTCCAACCTGCAGCCCGCGGTAAGTTGAACATTTCGTGAATATAGAAATTGAGATTGAGTTGAGTTGAGTTGATTTTAGTTTAGCGTCCCTTTCAGCAGCGAGGCTATATGAGACGTGGACCTACTGATTAACGTGGAATCCGAACCACATGAGCTCCCGCCGAGAATCGAAATTGAGATTGAGTTACACACTACAACTGAAGAGCTCTAAATTGAACTTAAAACCCATTCCATGAGGAATAAAAATGTAGTGGCGTTTGTTGTCAGAACATTAATGTATTATTTGTTAAACAATAACATGCACATCTGTTTGAGTGTCTGGCATCCCTGGACCGACTGATATGGGGAATACAAGGATGTTAGAAAATAGAGAATCTATCTATACAACAAAATCTTGAAGCGATACGTCACAGTTTCGCCACTCCCACTCTGTCCACTGTACTCAGGGGTGCCCACAAAGGGGGGCTATGACGCAAACTGCGTCATTGAAATATTTGGGGGGTTAAAAATCTATATGAATATGTTTGAGGGGCTGTAAAAATTAATTGAAAAGATTTTTTTTTCAAGGAAGAACACTACGGATAGACAATTGAGGGGGGTGCGTCATGGACATGAGGGGGTTTGGGCACCACTGCTGTACTCAATAAGATCGCAATGTTTTGAGCGAACATTCATGGCAGAAACGATATTAGCCTATCAGACGATGGCGGGAACAAGAGTAGCCAATCAGACGTGCCGATGCTCAGTTGTTTTTTGGCTTCATTGAGTTGAGATACATATGGGCAAATTCTCTATTTTATAACATCCTTGGAGGAATATGATAATTAAATCATGACATCTGTGATTTGATGGGAAGGGACAACAAAAGTCTGAAGCACATGCGTACGTTGTAAATACAAACTATGCATAGTTAAGATAAGTGAGAACAACATAAAAGAGAAACGAAAAATGTATGAAACGAAGGAAAACGTCGTAGAATATTAGTAGTAGTGGGATAGATTAGATTTGACTGTAAAGACGTCAATGATAAAACCTTCAGAGCGAAGTGGTCATGGTTTAGTGATTAAGGCAATAGCATATCAATTCAAAGAGCAGTAGTTGGAATAAATAGAAAGAACACTTTTTCTTTTATTATTTAAAATTTTTGCGGTGCTTGATAAGCGATATGCCAAATATTTTAATATTTTCCTCTGAAGTAAGACACATGTTATACTATTGTTGACAATAGAATTGTGTGACGATGAAAATTAAGTTTTTATGATCACGAATACAGCAATGTTTAACTTTAACTTTGTAAACTTTGGTATGATTGGATTTTTTAAAAAAAGATTATACTTACGTTTTCTTTGCACTGAGGCTATATAAAGAGAGGACCTGTAGTTTAATGTGAGTTCCGAACCGGACCTACCGTGAATCGAATCCGGGACCAGGCACATAACTGTGACATGGGAACGAGTTATAATATAGGATTTCCCCCCAAATTTAATGGATTACCTTGTATAAACTACTTGACAGATTGGAAAGTGTTTTACACAATTTGAATGTCTACAAGGAATTGTGATAATTTTTCAAAATTCATTTCAAAATTTTCATAAACATCAGATGAGTATCATGTTGAACAGAGTTTAAAGTGAAGTTCAAATTATCTGCACACATGACGCAAATATACAGTAGACCATTATCCAATATCCGCTGATTCATTCTTTTAGAGATTTCCTGTTTTCCTGTATAATTTTAATAGATACCTATAATACTATATCTACGAGAGTTACAGTATTTTAGCAAAACTTAGAAAATGTATAAGGCAAAATTTCAGGCATCTGACACGTTACCGTCTTTGTAATCCGTTCGGCTGATACAAAGTGATCTGTTTCGTGCAAGTGATTACAGTGTAAACTTCGTGACTTGCGTTCTCGTAACTGGTTGCGTAGTGCACAAACACCTAAACATTGTTCGGCGTAAGCTCTAAACTGCGATAAACAAAGCTACGTGAAACTAAATCTCGCTGATTTGCTGTTGGCCTACCGACGCTTGTACTCCTCCGCAAAATAGTTCATGTGATTGGATTATTACTTTTACTATGAAGCTTCATATAAAACTGCTATATTATTATAAATGACAAGAATATAATACGGATTATCTAATAATACTGCAATCGAGCGTGGCTAATGAACAATAGAAATAAACACTAAGCATGCGCAGTAATTATGGCGCCAACTCAACTGCGGACGGGTGTTGTTCTTTTAAAGTCTGAAAGATGGCTGGCATGAATCCCAGTTCAGCGGGTGTTGTGGTGAAACACCAACAAGGCAAACCTTTACTCACTAAGCAACAATTGTTTACAAGTGAAGTAATTCAAATTTTTTTTAATCTTTCGAGTTTTTTTTAAATCTTTTCTGCTGCTGCTGTAAGTATCTGGGCAACACGAGACAGTATTGTCAAAATGCACGTGTTTAATTTGCTCCTCCCCGTGGGGAGTTCGAGTGATACATCACTAGCCAATCGTATTTGTGACAAGCGGAAGGATACAAATATTTTGTTTATCGGAGTTTAGAGCTTACGCTGAACAGGGAATAGGTATAAGGCGTCATACGAATATTTAAATACTTGAGAACCTCCACATGACGAATCATTTTAAACTAAATTCCCAATCGGTTCTTCTGGTTATGGAAGATATTTTCTTGAAACAGAGAATGAAAACCAAAATAGTTAAATTTCGATTCAAAACGAAGAAGTGAGATAGTTCATAACAGCGCTCATTTATATATCCTTGTGAATGGGACAACACAGCACTAACGTCTAACTGAATAGTGACTTACTGTCTGAAGCTATCGTAAAGACTTATTTGGCCTGAAGTTTAAGTAAGCGCTGTATAATTCAAACTTCTTTTCTTCCCACTTGTTCATCTTACCCATTCTGCAATTTCACTTGCAGCATTAAAGCATCAAATCTTCAATTACAACAATAATAATAATCTCAACATTATGGGCCTTATGCAGAGTCCTTTTGACGTCTGATTAACGCCATACTACGGGATTGACTAATGAATGGGTATCAAAATTGTATTCAGAGACTCTGATTAGGACGTAGTATTTGACGAAGTTAATCAGATGTGACTAATTAATCTAGAGCAGAGGCTAATCATTTACAAACGGTTTAGCGTGAGACACAACAGTTCGTATTTCGTATTTCACGTATTTTCATTTTTACAGACTATGCATGCGCTCATCTAATTTACCTTAGTTGCCACATTTATTTTTCTCAACCGATGCATTGGGTTTATATTAGTTAATCATACCCAAATTAACGTTTTAGTTGTACTCAAAGTTGACTCTGAATACCAAAAGGTGCACCTTACTTAGTAAGGATTTAGTATGATACTAACTAGTCTGTGTCTAACCACCGATTAACGAATTCTCTCTGAATACCGCCCTTTATATTTATTTCTAGCATAGTATTTTAGTGCAGGATTATTATTATTTTTTTTACCAAGTTCTTTCTTAGCGAAAGCTCATTTCCTATCAGGTAGCTACTTTGTGTTAGTATAGTATTAAGTTTAACTTGATTAATTTAATGTCTTTGTTACAACATTCGTAATATTTGTAATTACGTTTGTAATTTATTTGCCTGTAGTTTCGGTCACCCTTTGTTGCTCTGTTCATGCCCTTTAGTTGGCACTTAACTCAGGTTGCGAATCACTGCTTAAGAGCGAGGTATTTTCATCCAGCCTGTTAAAACTTTGCGTTGTAACTCGTATTAGAAAGTTGATCTTTCTGGGCCTTTTGCAGAGTCGTTTTGAAGAACGATTAGTGCCATACTAAAGAGTTCGACTAACATAAATCTCCTGTAGTAGCCAGTGTTTTAGTATGATGCTAATCATACGTCGAAACGACTCTGCATAAGGCGGTCTATGTTTCCGCTGCGCATAACCGGTGAATCTCTTTAAGGGATCCTAAATAATTTTGATAATTTATATAACATTGATAACCGAATACAAAATAGAACAAGTATCAATTATATATGTTATTCGTCAAACAGATACGATGATCAAAAATTACAATAGACTTATTCCGCCTTATGTAGAGTCATTTTGAATTATAATTAGCGTCATACTAAAGGCTTGACTACTGCAGGAAACATGTTAGTCGAACTCTTTAGTATGACACTAATCAAGCGTCAGAACGACTCTGCATAAGGCCCATTATGTCAGGGCGAATAGCTTTAAATTTGAGACAATACGAAAAACATTTCATCCTGTAGCTAGATGTGTTAATCGAACATGTTTGGTGCAATTGCTAGCCAGTGACCTAGCCAAGGAGTATGACATGTTTGTTTTCTCATTGGCAGACCTTATTAGTCATTATTTCAAGTCCTACTAAAGTGCACCATATTTTTAAAAATAGTTCCCGAAGTATCTGGGTTCAGAAAAGTAAAAGCGGAAATAGCTTTACCACTGAGCCACCATGCACCCTTTTACAAATCAAGGGAGTACAGTATAATATTGAATAGCAAATTTATTACCAAATCCTAACTTATGTACGTATGACATTGGTATTATATTTAAAGGATGTATTTTGTCATATTTGTCACTGTGTTAAGTTGAAAGACCGAATATTTAGTTGGAGTCTAACATCCGTTTCTAGTATCAGGTTTATATAAGAAGAAACCTATTTTAAAGTGGAATCAGACACTACTCTAGTTGTAATGTGAGGCAAGCACCCCTATCTAGAATAGTTATCATACATAGTAATATTTGCATTATAATCTTATATTTTTCACTTATTTAGACAGATTTTGTGATTTTTCCAATTGAAAATGTATAACAAGAAATAATACTACCTTTTTAAAGGAAATAAACTTTTACTGAATGATTTTATGTAATGAATCAGAAGGTAGTAAATTAAACATACTTAATATTTTATTTTGAGCTATGGCATTTTGCGCCCGCATATTTCTACTAATAAATTCGAGAGGAAATAGTCGTAAAAGTGGCATTATGAGAAATGTTCCCATTCTGTGCATTTAGTTAGGCGCACCCTGAAAAATAATTTTAAGAGAAGACTTTGTATAGGGTTTGAACACGTACGCATTGCATTAACAAACTACTCACTCAAACCGCATAACTATTTCTTACTTTATCTGAAACTTACTTTAAACATCTGTATAATGTTTCTCTGCTTCCAACTAGCTTTTGTTTACAGTCAGATACGATTGAGTTTACGTCAAATGATTGGAAGTTAACAAGCTCTTGTAATGTATTAACATATTTGTTTCCTAAGTAGAAATTTAATATTACGTAAAAGAGGTTGAATTCATGAAATGAATAGAGTTGGAATGATCGTAAATGCTTATATAATCAGGAGACTGGATCTGCAAATCTGCTGAATGTGGGAATTTACATTATTGAAATTGTGTACGAGTGAGTATATGCATTTTATGTGAATTTGAAAGTGTCGTTAAAAGTAGGTAAGACAGATTGGAAAACTCTTTATAGATCTTAATATGGCCCACCAACAGCAACAGATGAAATATATTTATTCTAGATGGAACATTGTTTATTAATAAAATAAAATACATTTTTTAAAAATTTATTGTAGGAATCTAGATGGATTGAAGAAAAACTATGTGTGAATTTGGAAGATAGAAAACACAGTGATCTGCAGCTTCAGATAAAAGCATCAAGATCCAGAACATCTGATATTTTAATAAGTGACGTATACATAGGCGACACAAAACAGTTAGGTAAGTACATAAATTCTTATCATTTACATGTAGTATAATGCGAGTAAATTATTCCTACCATTCCTGAGTTGTGTCGTTGCCACTTGTATTTATTTATTAGCAATGTAACCTTTAGTCAGAGTGGTAAGTCAATAACCAGTCAATTTTTTTTAAAATGTATAATTACTGCATTTACTACCGTATTTTTAATTTAAATGAGTCCACTGGTATGTTAGAACAGAAGTAAGTGAGTTCACAACAAAAGTGAATCGAACCATATAAATTTTAAAGGTTTATTTATTTCAGTAAACATCAGGCAAATAGCAATGAAATCTTTTACGACTCGCAACAACTAGAAATACTTTATTAAACAGTGTTGGAAATCTTTCTAGTTTTCGTGATTTGTGAAAAATGTCTGAGAGCGATTTTCTTGAAAACCCAATCGAGACAAGTTTTTCTTTTACAGTATGTTATACAGCTCAATTAACTCTATCGAATGCATGAATTACTCGTATTTCGACTCAGCTCCGTAGCGAACCTACTTTTCTTGTTAATCGGATACAAAAGCGTGAGAACTCAGTTTCTAGAATAGGAACCCCCAAAAATTGTCCACAAAAGTACATTCAATAAACCTCCTTGACTAGTAGATAACTCTTCAGAATAGTGGAAACTCTTCTATTGTAATTGTATAAACTTCATACTCAGAAAAGGTTAAAATATCTGCATCATCCATAAAGCTAATTTATCCCCATCAGGAAGTCGCGGTCGGAAAGAGGGATTGGCGCAGTCGACGGTAGCGGGCGCCGGAGGCAGTCGCCACTCGTTCGCGGCGGCACGATTATCTAATTGTTCAAAGTTGCCGACCTTCCGCCGAGGCGGCAAGCGGTCGAAAACCGTAAAATAAAATGTCCTTTGCCGACTCTTTGCCAACTGTTGGCGATCGTCAGAGTTGGCAAAACAGTCGGAAAGACCTCTTTCCGACCCTCTGCCGACTCCTTGTGCCGGTCTCTTTTCGACATGCTCATTTAATGCTCATTTCCGGCTGTTTGCCGAGTGCTCGGCAAGGCAACTATTCGTCGCGGTCGAAAGTCGCGCGGAAGTGTCCGGCGCCGGCAGTCTGACCGCGGCATCTAGTCGGCATGGACAAATTGTCCGACTGTAGGCGGCAGAATCCTGATGGGGATGCTTTATAATTTTGAACGCAACTTCTTGAGAACGTGAATGGCATATTCTCGATGGATTCGTCGCCATTCTTAACTCTTGTAAATCATAAAGAAGCTTATCTTGGTTTACTCACTTACCACATTCCTACCGAATGCTTCACATATTATTATTTCTGTTTGACTTCGACCAGGCTACCAGTTTAAACTTATAAAGCATACGGACCGTGAGCTGCACAACTCAGATTTCATAAAACTTATAAAGGACTGTAAAATTAAGTACTATGCAACTTATAGTGAACTAACAGCATCTGTAATTGAATACTTCAGTCATACACATAGCAACCACATGTGGAAAGGCTCCACGTTAGAAGCCAATCACAAATGATTTGATATACTGCCAGAGCTGTTAACTAGACAGCACAACACAATTAAAATGAGACCCGTAGATGTAAATAAAGAAAAAAATCACGAAATGGAACTCTTGACTAGAGTTTATTGCAAGCTTTATATCCGCTCGCGCCTAAACATGCTGCCTAAGTTCGAAGTTGGTGGCTTCGTTAGAATTAGTAAATGGAACCTAAAATTCAAGAGAAGCTTCATATCTAACTGATCTAATGACATTTTTCAAGTAGCTAAGGTTCCCATCGTTTATGAAAAAGACTATATAAAATACAGCATAGTTGTGTATGCAAAGTATATCCACTAAATGGCTTTTAAAGGAATGACATAGGTATCTGTATTCATCTTCTCGTTTTGGGGAAGAAAATATACATTGTGTAGGCCTCCTCTTCCGTTTTTACACATACACAAAAACAACCCCATACCGTCATAGACTGAGAGTGTTTAACGGTCGGAGCCGTTCACTTTGGATCGTATTGACTTGAAGATGAGGACGTCGAATTGTAGCAACTCCAGTTTGGAAAACATGTATTGAACTTTTGTCAGGAAACATTATCTTTCTCCACTGTGCTTAAGTTCAGTGTTCATATTTCTTCACGAAAGTAAGTTGTTGCTTCTTCATGCGATCGGTGATTAATGACTTTTTCGTAGCGGTACGTCACGGCAACCCCAAGTCTTTCTCCACATGGTGTTCAATTGTACAAACACTAACATCATATTAGAAGTGCAGATTCAAGTAAAGATATTAATTGAATTTTATTTGTTTACATTAGTTACATTTATCATAAGTTCAATTCTTGTAGATTAAGGCATGAGAATAAAGCTATCAGCATAGAAGTTAGTTAAAACTATATATTGTAATGTTTATGTGGGTAGAGACAATGACAATCCGAGATTCTAGTCCTACACCTAATTTGTTTTGTAAAATATTACAAAGTAGTCTTTGTATCTACAAAGTGAATATCTTAAAATCTTCCTTACGACCAATGAGGTGAAATAATGAAACGTTTTATACGGGAACACCTTTAGCTCATAGCAGCCTCCACGGTCTTGCAATGACTTCACGATAAGGTATTTTTAGTAATTTCCTTAGCTCATGGCAACCTCCAGAGGTTCAGGTTGTAGTTCGGAATCCCTTTCGCTCATGGCAGCCTTCAAGTATTTAGGTAAGGTAGTATTCCTTCGTACAAGCGACTTCAGGAGCAGGTGTAGATTAAGTAGTTAGTGGTCAACTGATACTTTTCTCCTCTAGGGTCGTATTATGCTGGAGATGATGAATTCTTTTAGTGGATGCAAGGGCCAATTGAGTTCTAGTATTTCTCCTTAGGTAACACAGCTTACTGACAGAAAAGAAAAAAAGTTTTGTGTCACTAAATAGGAGGGTTAAGGGAGGATTCAATTACGACACACGTTTTTTGTTTTGACAATAAACAATTGGAAACTTCGAAATCGTATTTCGAGATCGGAAAAACGAAAGAAGACTTTGTCTTTGATTTCCGGTTAGTGTTTGCAACCTGACGCAGCATAAAATCTCTTCAGAACATCAAAATTTTCCCTTTTCAGTCCAAATGTTCCACGATGCAAATATTTTAAAATAAGTAATGTGAATATTCTCGCGCGTGTATAACTATGCCCTATATAACGGTCTAGACCGTCTTTTAACAGTAAATGGAAATCTGGTAATACAGCACGCACATAGGAAAATTACACTTGGAACGCAATGGGTTAAAAATGATTGAAAAGCTATACCAAAATGTAATAATGAATTCCAAGAAAATTATACATAAAAGGTATTGGTACCTGTTAATGGAATTTCACTACTTGAACTAACTGAAAATAATAATTTATTTTTAACAATAATTGTTGTAAAGTGTAACATGACTTTGTCTTTACAGTTTTTCACCAGCAGAGGATACTGGTTAATAAGGATGTAGATTATGAGTGTCATGCTAGAACTAATGCTTTGGATTTGGGCTTTAGCATAACGAAACTACATGATCAAGATAGTAAGAAGAACATAGGTACGCACAGCTCTTTTCTGCTTACTCTTATTTAATTGTAATTAAACGAACAAACTTGTTTTGGAAACCAGTTTCTCAAATGACACTGAAAGATCAAAAATATACAATCTACTCAGTGAAACTAATGCTTTTTTGAAAATTAATTAGCATCAAATGTTCAAAATGTAAGTGTATTTTCTATTTTACCAGTATTGACACTTTAAGCTCCAAGCCCTAAATACAATGTTTTACCCCGGGACCAGCAGGATTCACAGTTCTATTGCATAACATGTGAAGCGTGCATAACATACATATATCCCCATGTCCACTAGTAATAGACCAATGTGCACAAAATATATGCACATGGTACTTGAAGTGTTAAAAATTCCATTCTGTTCTGAATATTATGGTTTCTTGAGTGGAGTGTAGTAATATTTCGAAAACGTTTCGGATTCGAAGCTGGGGGTATCAAATCTGACTAATATAGTCAGAGTTTGTCCTCAGTTTGACCAGAGATTGACCCGTAACTATAAGCCCTAGCTAATTTGCTTCCATTTCCTTTCCCATTGCTTTTGTTGCTGGTATTGATTGTTAATGATACCAGTATAGATGGGGCGGCAATTTTTGGGACATAATAATAAAGGAAGTCTTAGCTATCTCAAGTGCAAACAATCTCAATAGAACCAATGGGTTTCAGCTTAGTCCTATCTGGTCGGCCCTTTTGAGGAACAAAAAGCAAACTTCAACAAAGATACTTCTTGTAACCACAGCAACAGCCAATCAGGAGCCAGCATTTCCCTCAGCCAATTACAGGACCCCATTCATAACTCCGCCTGTTCATAGTTACTATATATATGCCCACTATCTCCAATTTCTTCATAATAATCACTGAAGATGAATGCATTGCATTCGAAACGTCGGAAGTCAAAATTTCCATCTGGCTGATAGCACGAGAAGATTTACTAAAATCACGTTGCCATAAATGATTCAATTCTGTCTTCAGCAAGAAACTTATTTTGATTAGGATTCAGAATCCGATGAATAGCTTGCATTTCTTACATTACCACCTTATTGCTGCTGGAAATTATAGATCTACTGCCGGTTTCAATATTTAATTCGCAAATTTGAAAGTTTACCGTATTTGATAATGTGAAATACTCAAATGTTTTGGGGTGTCTCGGTGGCTTAGTGGTAGAGCGTTCACCTCTGGTGCACGGGGTCCCGGGTTCAAAGTCTGCTCCCGCCAAGTGAACTTTGTGGTGGATAAACACCGTGTGCGTGGGGTTCTTCGGCGTTCTCACGTTTCCTCCCACTTTCTTCATTCCACCATTTCATTCATTTCTCATCATCACTATCTCCTTTAGCCTAGCCGGCATAACCGTGGGACATAAAATTCAAAAATTTCATTTCATTTTCATTTCAAATGTTTTGGGTAGAAAATTAAGTAATCATATCTTTTTTTAATCATATTTCATATAAAAGGGAGTTTTGTTTGACATTTTATCAATGTATAAGTAAATAAATGTTACAACACACGGTTTGAGAAATGATAATTTCTGGGAAACAATATTACTCATTTGGTCTTTTGTCATTGGTGATTGTATACACAGGGGTCTGCCTATACAGTAAAATATCGCTGAGGCAAGCTCACTTTTGTCGTTGGGGATGTGGACTTGCAAAGTAAGAAAGGAAATCAATATTTTAATTTTATCGAAATCTTTCATGTTTATTTCTTAGTTTTGTTTTTTCCATCCACTTGTTAAATTTTCCAGATAAGCCAGAAAAGAATGTCTACATTTGTAAATTCTGTTGTTTTGTCTCCGTTGTATAACTTCCGCGTCACATAAACCTGTGTATGCAACAAAATCGAACAAACTGTAAGATTTTCCTAGTTACATTATGCTGAAAAACATACTTCTCTCAAATTGACATTTTTCTGCACACGCCGAGATTTTGGATTTGAGATGCCACAGGTAGTACTTTTCCACGTTTTCAGTATTATTCTCTCCGTGGTGTATAAACTGAGGACTTCCTAGTTTTATTGATTCAGTCTCTAGTATAGTCACCGTAATTAGCAGACCAATACCTTACCCCTTTTAGAGATAAACATCTTAGTCCGCAACGCTAACTCTGAACTCAACTTATTCTATCAGAAATAACATTTTCAGTTACGGCCTATCTTCATTCCTTCCAAAGATTAACCGCAAAATTTTATCCTTGAAAGAAAACTAAAACTATATACAGTGAACTGAAAACCGTGTTTTTCATACGGAGTGTATAGAACGTGCTACTATCTTTTGTCGTCGACTGGATAAACATATTGCTAAATTAAATATTTCAATGGAAGTCAATTGGGCACTTGCGCTCTCTTAATCCCGTGACGTGGTTTTCTATAATTGAGGAAGTCCTAGAGATTGATACAAAATATCCCTATAATAAAAAAAAAGTGAAATGTAACGGAACGTTTAATAGATAAGGTAACTGTTAATCTTGAGTATTTTATTAGACACTTTTCCACTTATTTACAGATGTAAATGTTGGTGTTGATAACGTAAAACTAAATCTTCATAATCCATACATGAATTGGACGACTAATAACTGGTCAATTGTGGATATGGTAGATGACCCATTTCTTGGAGGTAAGAAAATCTTTCTATGTAATAATCTACAGAAAGATGTAAGCTAGTAAGGGGTTAAAATTTGATTATTTTCAATTTGTAAACTTTATCAAATGACCGTCAGAATATTGTATGAAAATGTAATATACCGAAATTTTATTATGTTGAATGCTTTTATGTCTGAAACATCTAATATAACCAAAAGGAAAACAATTTGTAACTTGTTTATGATAAAACACAAATTCTGTTTAAGTAGATAACGGAGGCAGATATACATCACGCATACTGGTTTAGCATTTCTTGATATTTATCATTGACATATAATGAAAATAATATTGTAATTTGTAATTGAAACTCCTTTTCTTCTTTAAAATGACATTTTTGGATATTAAACATCTTAAAAATTGTAAATGTAATACTTCCATAATGGATGTTGTATGATGTCCATTCGATAAAAATAATGAATCCAAACGTACAAAAAAAATCTTTAAAAATTAAGTGAACAGCTTGAGTTTACCTTAAGAGACGCATTTTAATGAGTTGCGTCTTCTTCTCTTAGTATGTTAATAGCATTTTATATCAAAGTAACAAGGAAAGTAACTCCAATTTTATCCATAATGCAAAAATCTATTACTTCCATTTGTGTGCCAAATGAATTTTAATGCTTCATAATGTCAATGTAATCATTTTATGTGAAGCAATATTATTCTCGTGATTGAAAAAAGGGGAGTCGCTATATCTTCAAAACTTCCAATTTAATAGTTTAGAGAAAAAATATTACAATATTGTTACTTTATGCGTATATCTTGTTATTGGTTAATTTAGTATCGGACTTCCGCAGATAAACATCAAAAGAATTTAATGACCGTTTATAGCGACGACTCCCAGTCACGACTCCTCTTCAGTTTTAAATAGAAATAATAAAATAGAGTGAAAAAATGAGAAGATAGAAGGAAAGAAGGAAAAGAAGAGAAAGAAATGAGAAAAGAAGAAGGAACTAGAAAAGAATTACTGAATAATGATGGAAATATAGTAAATTTGAGTAGCTTTTGAGAAAGGTGATTCATACCCGAATGTTATTACTTGAGGATCAATTCTGAACTGATCCCTCAGTGGTAGAGCGTTCACCTCTGGTGCTTGGGGTCCCGGGTTCGATCCCAGCTCCCGCCAAGTAAACTTTGTGGTGGACAAACACCGTGTGCATGGGTTTCCTCGGCGTTCTCCCGTTTCCTCCCACTTTCTTCATTCAACCATTTCATTCATTACTCATCATCACCGTCTCCTTTAGCCTAACCGGCATAACCGTGGACGTAAAACTAAAACATTTCATTTTCATTTCATTTTCTGAACTGATCCTAAAGAGACACATATTCCCTCATACTACCCTGACCTGGATCCAGTCAACTACACAATTGGGAGTTGCCCTGACCTAGCCCAGGTGATGAGAAAGTTTAATTTAATCGTTTGTCTGTTATTTCGAAATGTTAAATAACCTTTATCTAGTATCTGAATATCCATAATGGAGATCGAACACACATTTGAATCAGCCAAGAAAAACAATGTAAGTAATGTACATATTTTCTACAAATAGAAGTTATCGAGATTTCGGGGAAAAATATAGATATTAAGATATAGATATTAAAGCTCATTCTGTTGTTTTGGCTTTAATCCCAGGGCCGATTTAGAGTAATTTAGGGTTAGTTACCTATCATGACTTCTGTCATGTACCAATATACATATATTTTACACACATATAGTAGGTACTATCATCGTAAATCAAGATTAAAAGCTACTACTTAAAACAAAAATTATTATCCATTCACTCACTCACGCATATGTACTGGACAATGTATTGGTATAGGTGAAACAGTTTGAAAGAAACTATCATCCAACTACGATTGGTGAATATTTATTACATCTATCGAAAAGTAAACACAAAATGTTATGAACATGCAACTGACAAGGTACATTCGCGAAGTGTCCCATCGGGATTCGTCTAAAATTAATTTGAATGCAAAGTTCTCCGCTGCCCAAAGTGTATTGTACTAATTATAGCGGCCCATACGGGTAATTTGCATATTTATGGGCCTTCATATATCCGGAATTCATACATTACTATAACGCTTGGTCACAAAATTGCTTTTGGTTTCTTTAGATGTAACTGAACGTGAAAATTTATTTTCTTTTTTTTATTATCCCTGTGGTAGATCCATATTCCTTGCGTCAACCTATAGAAGCGTAGGAGTACGAGCTATGCGCAATTAAAGGACCAAATGAATACTCGCCTTTAGAACCTTTCAGAAGACAGTGGCTTCTCCGCCTTTTCAGGGTTTAAAGTTCAGATGTTGTATTGGCAAGTCTACCACTATTGCGCATTTCGCCGTCGCAAGAGTGATAAGTCGAAAGTGGGGTGATTACGGCGTTCTCTCCCTTTCTCTCTCTCTCTCTCTGGATGTGTGTTTACTTACACTGTATTATGGAATCCCTAACGAATAGTGCTTCGAAAATTTCTATGCAGTTTAGCGTCCCTTTTTAGCAACAAGTTTATATAAGACGTGGAGTTACAGATTACGGTGGAATTGGAACCACCGTAATGTGTTGGAATTTTCAACGCTCTCCGAATATGAATCGAACCCAGAACTATGTACATTAATGGCCCACGCATTAGCTACTATACCAGCGGGAACAGCTGTTTCGAAAATATTGGTTAACAGCTCATTTAAAGAAATTATTCTCACTTGTTTGCAAGTCACTGAATGGATTTTAATAGCTTATAATAAAATTATTTTCTGCGAACTTTGATGCTTTCGAATGACATTCTTTTCCCATTAATTGCCTCTACACCAAAGCAAGTTAAACCAGTACTGGAAAATAACCGTAATGTTCTTGTTTTAAGTTGCTATGCCGCTGCAGAAAGTTATCACTTGCGTAAGGCTGCTCAGAAAATAAAATTTGAAGTTTACAACTATTAACTTATCTACAAGTATACTATAGGACAACGGGACTCACTAATACACTGAGTATATACGTAGATGGAGGGCAATGGTGGATTTAGGTATTTTACGGCCTAGGGAAATTATGGTCGAATACCCCTTCGCCCATCACTGCACCACCTCCTGGTTCGCTATCCACTAATGAAATTGTTCCAAAGGTTGATTTTTTCTTTTGCTGTCCTTCTGAGCTCAGTGGCACTAGACAGTTTGTCTAGTCGCAGATCCCACGCTGGTGAAGGGAATAATGGAAATACTTTTATCCATGTTGTATTTTCTGGTGTTCTGCAGGCATATTTTCCAAAAACACTCAGCCCTAGCCAGAAGGCATTGCAAGCGAGTTACGTTTCGCAACATCGCACGGAAACAAATGAATGTTGAATTGCATTCTAACCCGTTCCTACTACTAGTACTTTTGTTATGAATCTGTATAGTACAAGGGCAAACTTATTTTAATGAAAGAAGTTTAATTAAAATTAAAAAATAATAGTTAAATCACTTTTTGAAAATTATTTTTAATCTTATTTTAACGAAAGAAGTGTCATAATTTTTTTAAAAAATAAAAACAGCTTTCCCTACTCAGAGCTTGAACTCACGCCAACAACGATTTTACTTAGCAGCATGTTGCACTAGCTTTCTCGGCTACGAGGGGCGACTGCACCTGGCGTTTACTTTGTGTTATGTAGGTGATGTGATGTCACCAACAGGATCGCGATATAGCCGTCATTTATTTTTCCTACATTGTTGCCAAGCGTAACCTGTTCACAATGCCTTATGGCTAGAGTTCAGTGTTTTTCGAAAATACGCGTCCTGCAGATGGGCTACTTATAACACTGATCGAATCGCTTAGGACTTCGTAAACTTCGTAATTTTAGTGGATGACGTACTTGACCATACATGTGTCTTCTATGATCAAGGGCAGTGCTCTGAAGTAGACAGTTGCCCGAGTCGCTGTATGTAAAGGCCGTCGCTGATAATCCCTGATCATTCATACCTTTGTGTTTTGAGTTTTCATTATTATTTGTTATATATCTATTTCCTTTTTTTCTTTGAGTATAAAGTATAATATTTGATAATTAGTTGATTTTATACATCCGAAGTCTAGATTTTCCGAATGGCACCACATTCCCTAGAAATGAGGGGCATCATTTTCCCACACCCTCTGTAGGAATGACCATAGAGGACACACACACACACACACACACACACACACACACACACACACACACACACACACACATATATATATATATATATATATATATATATATATATATATGTGGGGGGGGAGGTGGGGGGTGTATGGTGTTGTGTTTACCCAATTCTTGATGGCACGGTTCGCCATTGAAGAAGACCTGAGAGATCCATTCATATGCCGTCATGGGAATTTGCTGTCCCAAAGTCCACAGCCCACGATGTGTTTCACAACCATCTCAAGCTTTATACATAGAAATTACAAGTTTTACTTAAGTTGAAGCGCAACGACAAACCGAAACGAAAAGCATTTGCTTCATGGACAATTTTGACCTCATCGAGATCAACAACTTTTTAGCCAAAGCTCACTTTTTTGATGAAGCAACATTTGATTTGATTTGATTTTGAGTTTAGCGTCCCTTTTAGCAACGGGCCTATATGAGAAATGGACCTACAGATTTTAATGTGAGATCCGAACCACGTGAGGTCCCGCGAGGAATCGAACCCGTGTCTCCTACACCAAAAGTCGGACGCTAACCGCTTAGCCATGAGAGAACTCTGAAACATTTCACCTAAGCGGCGTGGTCAATAGACAAATCTGTGAATTTCGGATAGTGAATATCCTCGAGAAAACACGGAGTATGAATGCAACAGGCTCAAGTTCAACGTCTGATACGAGTTAATATGCATGAAATCATTGGACAATTTTTCTTCGCAGAGGGAACTATCAGAGGTTTGACGTATCTTGATATGCTACAAAGTTTTGTGTTCCATCACTTAAAACATCGACTTCCAAACAGGAGCGTCATTTTAGATTTTGCTTGCTGGGTGCAAGACCCCTTGATATAAGTAAAATTTCGTGTTTTTCACTGACTTACTACTATTATATGAATAAAATCTATATAAATCTCAAATTCAGGGGGAGCGCAATTACCTCCTGCCCCCTCTAGTAGGATGGAATATTTCTACACTGGAATATGGGAATCTGGAGCATATTGAGTGGGGAATTCCTACAAAAATGAATAGCAAGATTTGCTCCAATTTCCTGGCCATTGCCCCTGGATTTTACCTGTGGAAGTATGTTAAGGAGATGTTGTATACAACAAAAATGACAACTGCGGAAGAGCTTCGTGAGAGCATCTGCGGAGGTATTGAGACACTTAACGCCACACATGTTACAGGCAACCTGGAGAGAAATTAAATATCGCCTAGACATTCTCCCTGCTACTCGTTGGGCACATACAGAAATAAACTGATTATACAGACAAAATTGAATGCTCACCTGCATTCATTATTGTAAATCTTTTTAATGCATTAAATACGTATTGTATTAAGCCAGTAGGCCGTTTTAATTTGGATGCTCTTGATATTGTAATGCTCTAAAGGCATTTGTGTTTAAATATTACATGGTTTATGTAGCTAAATGGAAATAATTATACTATCGGTAATGGAGCTATTTGACAAGTTTCAGTGGCGTATGAATTAAAATGTTTAGCTCTATCATAGAATAATGAATACCTAGATTATCCATTTCCCTATATCTACAGCTACAGCTGCAGCTGCAGATGTTAATTCGTAGGTAGATAGGCCTAATTTTCTAGTTTCGATTTTTGATTTTAAACAAATTCCTTTCAAAGCTACCATATTTCCTTGCACTTGAGAGCCTGTAATATATCAATTACCACACATTTTGCATTTTTGACAGCTGCCCAAAAGTGAAATACAGATGAAAAATTTCTTTCTCCACATTTATCAAAGATTTCACAAATTCCTCTTGATAGTTCTTTACTTTGGCCATTTCATTTTTTTAATTCTTCGATTCAGGGATTTGATCTTTCGGTTCCGGTTTTCAGAACTTGCCTGTTAGCTCATATATATATATATATATATATATATATATATATATATATATATATATATATATATATATATATATATAAAGTTAGTAACTAGGTTGGTTCCTTTCTATACCAAAGTTTAATATTTAATTCACATATTATTGCCGAGCGAGCGTAAGCGAATGAAGGCAGGTTAGAAGCTCGCAGCGCACGTTCTTTTCAGTCTTGGTTACGAATCGGTTCATTGAACAATTCACTGAATGAAATGGCCAAAGTAAAGACTTGCGTTCCTTTTAATTCATTAACCCCATTACGAATTAATCCCATTATGAATTGATTATGAACAAATAATTCCTTCGGTATTCTTGAACAATGAGAGCCACTACATTGCATACTGTATTTTTTCATAAAACCGTCTCTTAATTTTCATAAAATTCTTATTAGATTAATAGTACCATTTTATGATTATATTTGGATGAGGGGATTTATTTCGTTACTGAGTAACCACTTTCGTAGTGGGAAGCATGTAGGAGAGGCAACGGGTATATTTGAAGAAAGATGCAGGGCGCCGAAAGCATGGTGAAGTGCACGCAAATGTTGAAGTGTATACAATGTACAGAACTCAATTTAAGCGGGCTTATAAGATAGTAATCTTATATATATATATATATATATATATATATATATATATATATATATATATATATATATATATATATATATATATATATATATATATATATATGTAGATATAGATATAGATATAGATATATATTAACATATTACTTTAATTAGGGTTATCCACCTTGAGTACACGTGATCCTTATAAATTGGTATTTCATATGATAAAGTTCTTCTCGGGCAATCAGCCAGGTGAAAACTGGTGGATAGGCCAACGTTTGGAGAGCTGTCATCGTTCTCATCATCAGGGCAATTATGTAGAGATCAGCGGATATAAGTAATATATACTCTGGGCTGGCGAAAGTGCTGGTTCCTGATTGGCTGAAAATGCTGGTTCCTGATTGGCTGATTCAATCTGAAAACTGGAGCTGTGATTGCCTGGCTATGTAATGTTGCTAATTCGAAGCGAGTGAAATGGGTATCGTATTTGTGCGAAGACAGGAATGACGTTCTGATCTCTGCATCTCAAAAGGAAGGCAAGAGTACAAAGTGTTCGAGCATTCTTCTTACGCAGGTCTTGAAGTTGTAATATGCTGAGTAGGATTTCCTCCCCGTATATGTGTTTGAAGTAAGATTTGAAGCTTTCCTGGCGGCGTATATGATAAAGTTCTTCTCGGGCAATCAGCCAGGTGAAAACTGGTGGATAGGCCAACATTTCGAGAGCTGTCATCGTTCTCATCATCAGGGCAATTATGTAGAGATCAGCGAATATAAGTAATATATACTCTGGGCTGGCGAAAGTGCTGGTTCCTGATTGGCTGAAAATGCTGGTTCTTGATTGGCTGATTCAATCTGAAAACTGGTATTATATAGTTATATAATAGCTTTTTCCTATAAATATTGGTCCTCATATTGTTCAACCCCACCACTTCTTTCCTTGTCATTCTTGTAAGTGTTAACTTTTACATGCTCAAAGGAATTATACTCAATATGAACACTCTCCCAAAGCAGTTTTGAGCCACATTATTGTAAATAGCGCTCCCCTCGGTATCTTCGGTGTCCTAACGCTCTTGCAAATTGCCTACTTTCACCTGCAATAAAATTCCTAAGTTACTTCGCAACAGTGTCATCAGCGCCCTAGCCACCAGTACTACTTTTCTTCCGGGGGATTAATAAATATTCCCTCGCGCAAGCATGTCTAATAAAATAGAACATCCCCAATAGTTTAGTGTTTTTTATGCTGATAAATATTTGCAGATACGGCAAAGCTGAAGCTCTTGGCATGCATGAAAGAAACTCTTAAGTCATTTTATGGTTATGTCCCATTAATATAACTGGAAAGTCATTCATCTAAAAAAAAAAAAAAGCATGTTAATTTTTCTTGTATTCGAAATTCTCCTTTCTTTTGTTATCAATGTTCCATATTCCAACACGATGAGGTGCTGTAAACAAGTGTGGATCAAAAGCTAATTTAGCGAAGTGTACACTATTTAGTGTGCACTCCATTTGCAGACTTCGAGTGTGCACCCTCGATGTGTGCACTATGCACTTTTGGACACGGCCTAAATTTAACATGTCTCTTTCCATACTCACTAGTAAAAATGTGTCCAAAATCTCTTCAGACAAACTAGCTCTGAGATTTGGTTTCACCAACTTTCAGTGCCTTATTTTTGCTCGTGTTGCACTTCAAGATTTCGTAATCTGTCATGTCCCTCGTGGCTTGAATCAATAATTTTTACCGCCACCACGTGATAGTAGTAGGGGTCGACGTATGGCTCGCCGAGTCAGCAAAAATTTCTCGATTCTGATTGGCTGAGAGAGGTCATGTGACTTGAGGCCCCGCCCACGCGGGAAATTCAAATTTTCAGGTCACGTGGTATGACGTCATGAGTCACCCCGCGGGGAAATCCCTCACCAAGATTTTTGAAATTTGTTCCCTTTTACGGGTAAGATGAGTACTTTGATACCTCATTCTGATTGGTTGATAGCTGTCACGTGATCTTAGACCCTGGGATATTTGAAAATTCGTTCCCTTTTACGGGTAACATGAATGCTTTGGTACCACGATGCTGATTGGTTGATAGAGGTCACATGATCTTAAGCCCTGGGATTTTTGAACTTCGTTCCCTTTTACGGGTAAGATGAGTGCTTTGGTACCTCGATTTTGATTGACTGAGAGAGGTCACGTGACTTTAGACCCCGCCCACGCGGGAAATTCAAATTTTCAAGTCACGTGATATGAGGTCATGAGTCACCCCGCGGGGAAATCCCTCACCGGGATTTTTTATGTTCGTTCCCTTTTACGGCTAAGATGAGTGTGGTAATCATCTTATATGTCAAAGAGAACGATAATATTTAAGGTAAACTTCAGTACAATAACTTTGGTACCTCGATTCTGATTGGTTGATAGAAGTCACGTGATTCCAGACCCAGCACACGGTGAACAGATTACATGATATAACGTATGGAGAAACCCACACTCATTTGTTTCCTTTTTTTACGGATAAGATGAATGTTTTGGTACCTCGATTTTGATTGGCGGATAGAAGTCACATGATCTTAGCCACAGCCCATGTGAGAGATTCAGAGTGCTGTAACGCCGATCCACACTTGACCGTGATTTTAAAATTTTGTTCCCTTTTTTGGTACCTTAAAGTTCCCATGGAGGGTTCAACCCACTACTTAAATAACCCTTTTTTTATGGTATCATGATATTGTACTGAAGTTTACATTAAATATTATCGTTCTCTTTGACAGATAAGATGATTACCAGCTTTCTTACCTTTTTAAACAATGGTGAAAGAGGGGTCCATCCTTGTCGCTTGTAGATTTCTTATAACACATTGTTGTGAGTTTAAGCGATTTTTTTAAACGCTCAGTAAACGCTTCATTAATGGAAACAGTGTTGCCAGATTTTTCTTACCTAAACTGCTCCGATTCTTTTCGAAACGGTTCCGCAGAGTGCAAGAAATTTTAAACTAAAATTTTTCGAACTAAAAAAATTTGTAACTAAAAAATTTTAAACAAAAATTTTCAAACAAAAAATTTTCGAACTAAAAATTTTGAAACAAAAAATTCAAAAAAATTTCGAACTAAAAAATTTAAACAAATTTTTCGAACAAAAAATTTTAAACTAAACTACATTTTCAAATCAAAAAATTATTGAACTAAAAATTTAAAAAATTTTCGAACCCAAAAAAATTTCGAACTAAAAAAATTTAAAAAATTTCGAAAAAAATATTTAAACTAAAAACTTTCGAACTAAATTTTCAAATCAAAAAAATTTCGAACTAAAAAATTTCAAAAAAATTCGAACCAATTTTTAAAAACAAGTTTCGAACTAAAGATGTAAACCACATTTGAATATTTTCAAATCAATTTTTTTGAACTAAATTAAAAACCAAATTTTGGACACTAAAAAAATTCTTTAATTAATTTTTCGAACAAAATATTTCCAACTAATCATTTAAACCAAATCTTGGATATATTTTCCACCTTAAATTTTCAAGATTACCATTATTTGGAAACATGTGTTCAAGGTTTCAAGAAATAATAAAACATATTTTTTTTCAACTTGTTGTATTTTAACAAAAGGTTTATTAACATAATATATACAGAATCTAGTTAATGAATATTTTGGACGTGTCATAATCTTCGAATCCTGTAGACGTATCCTGTAAAGAAAACGAAGAAACAATGGATTACTTTATGAATTTTTTTTCTGAAACAATAAAAACGAGTCAATATTGATAAGAGAGAAATAAAACTTACTCGTAAAAGATGGATGTGTTTTGTTCCATCCTCCTCCTCGGGTACGAGATGACAGCATTTCTTCCACTGATGGTGGTTTATGAACTCTTCTGGGTACTGCATTTTCTTGGTGTTGCTGCTTTATGGTCAAGGTTCCTCCTTGGATACGAGATGACTGCATTTCTTACATTGATGGTGGTGTTGGTGGTTTATGAACTCTTCTGGGTACTGCATTTTCTTGGTGTTGCTGCTTTGTGGTTAAGAAGGGAAAAAAGAAAAGGAAAAGGAAAAAAGAAATGGCGGCCTCATTGGGTGTTTACAGTTTTTTCTTCATCTTCTTCTTTTTCCAGTTCCATCTTCTGTTTTTTAACGTACCCGTACGGAACCGTATCATAGGAATTGAGTTCTTTAAATCGACGTTTTGTGTACTGGATGCTGTACATTTTTTCTTCTTTGCGTGTGACGATGGTATGGTCTTTGGTCCTGCATATTTTATTGGGGATGGTAATGGTGACTTGTCCACGGCATTGATTTGTAATCATTTCTTTTAGCGTGTTGAAATTTAATTGCTGCCCTGCATTGTAGTTTAATGTAAATCCTCTAATTTCACATATGTAGCTGGTGACGTTGGTGTCTGGATTGTATATTTCTAAGCTGTAATTTTTCGGTCCTCCACTAACAAATGTCTTGATGTACGCTCGTTGGCCATAAGACTCCATCTCATCCGATAAGCATCCCAAGTACGTTGAAGGTTCAATGGTTGGCTCTCCAGGCTTTTCTGTAAAAATCACAGAATCCGTGTCGAAATATAAAACACGTTCCTGCAACATTTCCAGGTACTTGTACAGTTCTAGACGTGCCTGACATGTTGTAAATGCACCTAACACGACATTGGTGTTTCGGTTTTGAACAGGCACATATTCATTGTACTCCCAGAACGCATATAACATGGTATCATTGATGGGTACAATTTGATGGAGTTTAATGTCGGGGGAAGTGAGTTTTTCATAAAATTCTTCCGGCCGATCAATAATTGTGGTCTGGCTAAAGTTTGAACGCTGACAAAGCTTTCCCCATAGAGAGTTAACACAAAGCTTAGATAAACTTCTTCGTGCAGGATTATTTTCAATTTTGGTCGGATCCAATGCAATACCTTCACGCTCCAGGACGGTTTGTATAAATTTTGATTTGTCTTCTTCGGTCACACAGGAACTGGGCCAGCCAGAAGCTTCCATTTTCGATTTCAAAAACGTATTGATGTATTCCGTGAACAAGCCACCTGTTTTCGTGATGGGATCATATTGTTCAATGTCATAATCCCAAATTTCAAAGATTTCCACCGGTTGATATCCTAATTCTATTGCCTTTTGTATTTCATATGATACCCATGTTCCAGTGAGGCACCGCTCCTGATCATTGTGTGTACATGTTGCTGTAGGGTCTGGGTTCATTTCTTTGGCACACGCAGCACACAGTGGAAACAATAGTTTCTTGTTGCATCGGTAAGGCAGGAGGCCATGATAAAGATGGCGACTTGGCAATATCGTCATTTTGATCAGACCATTGACTTTATTTATTGGTGGTATATTTTCATCACCCTGTAGATAAATTCTAGGATGTCCTACAGGGTATTTAGCACACTTATTTATGTAAGGATAAAGCAAAAGAATATCGAAATATTTTATTACTTCTCCTGCTTTTTCGTCGACTTGGTGGTACAATTTCACACAATTGGTCCTTCCTCCAAAAAAGTTCTCTTGGATTTAATGGTCTGCGGTTCATGTACGGGTGATTCTTCAGATACGTCGCCATTGCTGGATTTTGTTTCAAGAACTGTTTAAATTCGCACTCCCACATTTCATGTACAATGTACCCCAATTCACGCAGTCTTGCATTTTTTCGTTGCGTTCGTTCATAACGGAATTCCATAGTGTCTTCTGGATTGCCGTAGATTGGATGATTACGGCCTGTAGTAATACACACTTTACAGCCGTGATAAAAACAGCCGGCATGCTCGTAGATGTGCTCCTCTAACGTCTCAGGATCTTGGTAGTGGCCATCAACATGGAATCCCGCAATAAACACTTCTTTTTGTCGGGCCGCATGTAAGATTTGTTTTCCTTCGGTTTTTTCAATGTAGGCCAGCCATTGCATTGCAGCGATCGATTGGGTACTTCTCCATCGATAGCCATGTGCCGGTAGAATTCCAATGGTGTTGGGTTTGAGGAAATTCCGGCGGAATACTAAATTAGAAGCACTTGCAATCGTTATCGTCTCCAAGAAGAAATTCACTTTGGTTTCTGCTTCAAATGACGTCATAAACGAAACGCATGCTTGTCGCAGTACATTGACATCTTGAATACAATAATTGATAATTTCCTTCTGGAAATCAAACGTGCCATTACGATGATCGTTGTACCACTGCATGAACTTGTTCCTGTCTTCGACGGCCATTTCATTTGCGCCATAATACTTCGTTTCTGGAAGTGGTCCAATATACGATTGATTTTCTTTGGTGTTGAAGAAATGCGGGAAGTAGCCTTTGGTTGCGGGTAAATTGAACGCTTTTGACAATTTACTTAATGCCATAGGTAGGAAGTTCAAAGAGTCAATGAACATCAGATTATTCAAGGTTAAACTCAATATCTTGGTCCCATTTAATATGACGTCAGGTCTCCATTGACATTGTTCTACCATGGTCTTTAGAATAAAATGTCCATCGTAGCCCTTCGAATTGTGAGCGAGACAGAAAATCCTATTTATATTGGGACGACGTTCCCGCAAGTACTGGAGAAAATTAAAAACTGGATCGTCTCCTTGGAAAATATGCTGGCGCTGACCACACGTACTACAAGCCTGCTGGATATTATCGTTTTCAACACATGCATAACACACTTGTTGTGCAACCAATAAATTCGGAACGTGTACATACATATTATCATCAATATTTTTGTCCTGCATAGATTCTATATCATAGAAAATCAACAAGGCTTTCTTTGCGTGCATGAGTGATGGAACACTAGGTTTCAAGCATTATCGATCAGGAAGCATAAAACATTGATGCGATCCTGGAACAATCTTCTTACATACATTGCAAAAGATCTCATTACAGTCATGAATGCGTTGTCCACTTCGTACAAAAGAATATACTCTGTAACATTTAGTACATTGCTTCACCATTCTACATATAGGTTCCCCATGATGATATATTGCATTCCGATGATTGTTAAAACATTCTTCGCCGTAAAATTGACGATTGCAGTCGTTGCACAATATCGGTGTTTGGTTCTTGTCGCATAGAGGTCTCTGTAAGCATTTTGAACATGTTACAGGACATTTTTTCACATGTCTGTTACGTTCACTATACTTTTTATGGCACGCTTCACAGTAGAAATTGGTAGGAAAACAAGCAGTTAAAGATTGAATGATGTCAAAATGTCCAGCCAAACAAATCAAATTTATGGGAGTGCGATTTTCATCGTTGGGTCTCTCGTACATGATGTCATGACCTGTGAAACTGGTGTACACTGTAATTTTATATTCTTTGAGGTATGACTGGAATTGTCGAATTTCATTTACACTGGCACCATGATCCAAATTGACTCCTGCATTTGAACATAACGTCTCGACTTCTTGGCCCACAACACATTTTCTCTGATTTTTATATTGCGTATGTCGTTTCATATCTACATTCTTGTATTTTTTCAGGCCAATAGCAATAACAAGGGCGTACGCCAGACACCTTGAATCTTGATTTCTTACACGTACAATCCCTCGCTTGCTACGTAACAATTCTTCGTTCTCCAGTACTCCTTGCCACAAACCGCCATAGCCACGTGGAATATCGACACGATGAAAATGAACGGTGAATGGTTCGTGCAGGAGAAATGAATTGTTACTTTGTAAAACTCTTTCAAACGAGGCCCACATCGTCTCCAGAGTCAGGTTTCGTGCTTGGCGAAAACTCACCCAAAATGGCTTATTCGTGTTGCGTGGCGATATTACCGATAAACCAACCATCGCCTCATCGTCGACATTGGCTAATAAATGGTCCAGCATTGCTTGGAAACTATTATGAACGTATTGGATAATATCGGTTCCTACGGGTGGTGCGGTAAATTGTACTTCCAACATTCTGCCTTCAATGTTAAATCGTCTATAATGACGAGTGATTTCATTACAAACAGTAAAACCCGATTCGGCCATGGTTAAAAAAGGAAAAAACAAACAAACAGGTACGGTAAAAGAAATATGTAATGGGAAAAACAGGAATTGACCAACGTGAATTTACTACAAAAGAAAAGAAGAAAGAAAAATCTTAATCACCTGATAAACAGGAAATCATAACATTCATGATAAATTCTTAACTAAGCAATTCATGTAAAGGTTCTGAGTTTGATTCCCTGGCGGTGGCGTTCAGAATCTCATTATGAAAGCACACGTACTAGAAATCAAAGTTTTTTTTAATAATTATGTTACTGAAATGAGTGTTTTATTGCTGTCAAACTCGAGACCATTGCATCAGCATTTAACTGACCTACCATTCTATAGTGATAAAAAGAATGCATGAAATGAATGAATGTTTTAACAGTGCTGAGATGTGACAAAGTACGCGTAAGCATTTTTTCCACTCACAACGACCTTTAAAATGATGCGTTTGCAAGTTGAAGAGATTCATCAAACATTAACGTTACGCATACGTAATTGTCAAAACAAAATCTGTATAGCGTAAAACTTTTAACCAAATATTCATGCACTCTTTTTTTATTTTCATCATGGCTAAGCGGTTAGCGTACATGCTTCTAACATGGAAGGCCCTGGTTCAACCCTCGGTGGGGTTTGCTTTGCTGTCAATCCTTTTCTGAAATTTAATATTTTCATGCGTTATCATACATTCATTTCAAAACTAAGCTAAATGGTTGACGTACACACCTCTGGCCCCTGGTTCAATCCCAGGTATTTGCTCGAATATTACGATAAGCTGAAGGTACGCTAAACTAAAACAATGCATTTGCAAGTTTAAGAGATTCATCAAACATTAACGTTACGCATATGTAATTGTAAAACAAAATCTGTATAGCGTAAAACTTTTTAACCAAATATTCATGCACTCGTGGCTAAGTGGTTAGCGTACATGCTTCTAACGTAGAAGGCCCTGGTTCAATCCTCGGTGGGTTTGCTTTGCTGTCAAGCCTTTTTTGAAATTTAATATTCTCATGCGTTATCATACATTCTTTTCAAAACTAAGCTAAATAGTTGACGTACACACCTCTGGCCTTGGTTCAATCCCAGGTGATTGCTCGAATATCACGTTAAGCTGAAGGGACGCTAAACTAAAATAATGCTTTCAAAGAGAATCGAACCATATTATTCTCAGGCATAGTTTTTAAAATTCTGTAATGCATTCTTTTCAAAACTAAGCGCACACATTTCTGGCCATGGTTCAATTCCCGAAGGGTGCTCAGATTCAACATTAAGCTGAAGGGACGCTAAACAATATCATTTCTCGTGCTTAGTTTTAATGTGTGGGGATTCCTGATTCGTACTCCCACTTTCCCCTTCCACTAATTCCTTCATAGCCTAAATATTTCGTACTAAAAGTAAAACAGTGTATTCGTGATCCGCCCACAAATCTATTATATAAAAGAGAACGTACAAAATCCTTTGTTCCCTCATCACGCTAATACGGCTGAACCAATTTCTTTTATTTTTGGGGGGTTATTAGGATTTGGACCCTAGATGGTTTTTATCATATCACTTTAATTTTTAATTACCAGTGTCTTGAGATAATTGACCATCAAGTGATAATTGACCTTTGTTAGTTCATCATAGGTAAAAATAAACGTATTTATATGCAACCCGCATGACCCTGTAACTCGGCGGGTTAACATAAATGACAGGCGATATACAGCGGAAAATAGCTTGAATCTTCTGTTTAAAATTTTTTAAAAGATTTGCTTATTTTTACAGACACTTTTACAATATGCCAGCACCGGGATGACCGCAGCGAAGCGGGGCGGGTTAACATAAATGACAGGCGATATAATGTTAAGATTTACTGCAATCTTCTATGGTTTTTATCATATCACTTGAAAGCGAAAAAGTAAAAATTATCTAAGTAACAAAGTTTATTGCGTTCCGGGGTGACCGCAGCGAAGCGGGGTGAACGCTGCTAGTATGAAATAAAAATGATTTTTCGAATCTTGTGTGAAAAATAAAATCTCACTGAACTTACCTCAAATTCAATGAACGAAAAATCGGTGCAATGAAGACATTTTTAAAAAAGTAGACCTCACTTGACAGTTGAGAGCGGTGTAGGATTTGAAAAATGAAATTTAGATTTTTATTTAGGTCGCTATGAAAACGTCACCGTCAGCCAATCAGAAACGAGGAAATTCATAAAATGATGTCACAACGAACCAATCAAAACGCTGCTTTTGTCATGAATCACGAACCAAAACGATGTGTAACAATCGATCGTGACGTCATTCACGTTTCTCAATAGTTACATCATCTAGTATCGCAATTCCGATCATAACATCATCCCAAATGTCTTCTGTCAGGATCATGTCACTATCTGTCGCAACTGTGACGACATTTCATTTTCCTCATATTCCATACGAGAATGTCAATGTTTGCTTTTTTCATGAATCATGCTGACACGTTCGTAGTAAAACAAAAGTAATACGATACAACATTCGCTGACGTTTGCATTCAATCATATGTGCTTCTATGTCAACACACAAAGAAGTCTATCAGTATTTTATTTTAATCCACGAACGGAAGCGTTACACTGTCAGATTTATTTTCTTAAAGTATAAGTGCATCCTTTTCAAGGACCATGGTTCGAAACCCACCAAGCATGATTAAATCCGATCTCATTTAAGCGGTTAGCATACACATCTTTGGTTTGAAAGACCTGAGTTCGATTCCTGAAAAAAAAACATTTATTAGGATTTTTCTTTTTAGTTTTCTAAAACTTGGTTTAAATTTCTACTTCGAAAATTTTAAAAGTTTAGTTCGATAAAAAGTTTGATTTGAAAATTTTTAGATGTGATTTACATCTTTAGTTCTAAACTTTTGTTTTTAAAAAATGTTTTAGTTCGACAAAATTTTGTTTCAATTTTTTAGTTCGAAAATTTTTTGAAATTTTTTAGTTCGAAAATTTTTTGTTTGAAACTTTTTTGTTTCAATTTTTTTTGTTCGAAAATTTTTTAGTTTCAATTTTTTTAGTTCGAAAAAATTTTAGTTCAAAATTTCTTGCACTCTGCGGAACCGTTTCGAAAAGAATCGGAGCAGTTTAGGTAAGAAAAATCTGGCAACACTGTTTCCATTAATGAAGCGCTTACTGAGCGTTTAAAAAATCGCTTAAACTCACAACAATGTGTTATAAGAAATCTACAAGCGACAAGGATGCCCCCCCCCTCTTTCACCATTGTTACTTCCAGAGACATAGGCTACTAATTCAAGGACAGGATCTCTATACGTAAACATATAAGGCAAGCTGTCTCTCCATCAAAGTAAGAAAGCTGGTAATCACCTTATCTGTCAAAGAGAACGATAATATTTAATGTAAACTTCAGTACAATATCATGATACCAAAAAAAAGGGTTATTTAAGGAGGGGGTTGAACCCTCCATGGGAAATTTAAGGTACCAAAAAGGATAACCATAAAAAGGGAACAAAATTCTAAAATCCCGGTCTAGGATGGATCGACCGATCACATGACGTCATATCACGTAACCTAAACAAAAATTGAATTTTCCTCATGGGCTGGGGGGGCTAAGATCATGTAACTTCTATCAATCCAATCAAAATCGAGGTACCAAAACACTCATCTTACCTGTAAACGGAAACAAATCAGTGAGGGATTTCTCCACGTTATACCATGTAATCTGTTCACCGTATGGTGGGTCTGAAATCATGTGACCTCTATCAGCCAATCAGTATACTCATCAAAGAAAATACCAAAGTACTCATCAAAGAAAATATCCGTAAAAGGGAACGATTTTCAAAAATCCTAGGACCTAAGATCACGTGACCTCTATCAGCCAATCAAAATCGAGGTACCAAAGCACTCATCTTACCCGTAAAAGGGAACAAATTTCAAAAATCCCAGGGCTTAAGATCATGTGACCTCTATCAACCAATCAGCATCGTGGTACCAAAGCATTCATGTTACCCGTAAAAGGGAACGAATTTTCAAATATCCCAGGGTCTAAGATCACGTGACAGCTATCAACCAATCAGAATGAGGTATCAAAGTACTCATCTTACCCGTAAAAGGGAACAAATTCCAAAAATCTTGGTGAGGGATTTCCCCGCGGGGTGACTCATGACGTCATACCACGTGACCTGAAAATTTGAATTTCCCGCGTGCGCGGGGCCTCAAGTCACGTGACCTTTCTCAGCCAATCAGAATCGAGAAATTTTTGCTGACTCGGCGAGCCATACGTCGACCCCTACTACTGTGATCATAACACTTCTTTGACGTAACGTGAATCAACCTCTTACAGTAGACGCAAAAATAATAACTTGGCCGCTAAGGAAAAGGCATTGCTCACTGCAGGGCTACGTTTATTCTGAGCAGGTTCTACTCTGAAATGTCGTGCATTGTCTTCTGATTAGCAATCACGTTATTTTGGGTCTATTGTAGTAATTACCTATACCATTATTTTCAACCACATACTTTATTGGCATTATCGACTACTGAACATGATTACGATAGAATATTTTTATTCCAGACCTGGATAGAATTATGGTATTTATGCTGGCGAAAAATCCATGTCAACACTGTAGCATAAGCTCCAGCGATAATTCCAAAAACGCAGCATGTTTTAACCGATTAATTGTAACCGATGACTACTGTCCAACTAGCCACTGGTTTGGGACTATAAGTCATAGAGAAGTGATATTTTGCGATTTTTTAAACAATTTGAGCCCTCTGTTTTGAGCATGTGTCTTCGTAAAACAACTTATCGTAGAACGTTTCTTGAACAAAACATGTGGAAAAATTTAGTACTCAGGGAAATTATAAAAGGGTAGATACATTACAAGAATTGTTTTATGAGTATAATAATAAAAAGTACATAGAACAATTGGTATATAGCCTGTAGAAGTTAATAAGAAAAATAATTCTTTTTAAGTTCGTTCTGGCAACGCTCTTGTATCATTCTCAACTTTTTTTTTGTTTAATATATCGATGGCAAATTTACGGCCGTTCTTTTATACTAAAGGATACATAATAGGAAGTGCTTATCTGGATATTTTTCAGGTACTTTCTTTGGCAACAAGAGGTGTGCCATGTAGTGACCCACCCAGTTTGCGGCACAGAATTGGAGCAGCTGTCACTTCCATTATGCTAGACATGCTGATGAAAGTATTGGGGAATCTCATACATCAGTTGGATATATGAATTGTGATTCCAACGTTTGCTCTGAATCCTCATACGATAAATAGGATTTAAAGATACATGTAATAGTTAAGGAAACGATAAAAATCATCGGTAGAGGATAAATATTGCAATAGTTCTTTTGGATTCTCATACGACATTCAAAATTTAAAGAAACTGGGTGGGATACTTGAAAATATGTCAAAAATGAATAATCGGGAAAGAATAATCGCTGCTATGATTGCTGTAAATCCTGACTTAATAAGCATTCGAAGAGGCATGTTGGAACACTTGAAGAATAAAGAATCTTTGGGAGAGTATAATCACTTCAACGTTTGCTCTCGACCCTCACAAGATAAAATGAAGTCAAAGAAATACGCTGAAATAATAAAGAAAGCGACAAGAATTAACAATATCCGAGAAAGAATAACCACTGCAACTGTTGATCAGAATTATCACATGGTAAACAGAATTCAAGGGAAGATGGTAGAATACTTAAGGAGTAATGAGAATGAAGAATTTCCGAGAAATAGAACCACTGTAACGGATCCTCACGAAGATTATTCATTATCTTCACTTCTTCAATTATCCATCATGATGCTTATAATTCAGTTCGTCGTATGACGATCGAGAGCAACCATTTGAATGGTTATTCTCTCCCGGGCATTATTAATTTTTTATCACTTTCTCAAGTGTTGAACCCTATTTCATTCAATATTTTGTGTTTGTATGTGTTATGCGTGAGGATCCGGAGTCACTGCTAAAGTGGTTATCATCGCTAATATCGATAATAACGCGTGTCAGGAATATTCATATCTTACACTTCAAATTTTAGAATTTCCATGTGACTCATTGCATCGGGTTAAAATCAGCTGACTAAGCTGATTTACTCTCAATTTAGCATCTGAGAAACTTGCCATCTAAATTAATAGCGCCATGGTTTGAGGCTTGTTATAGCTTTTTGTATATACAATAACGTGTGTTCTCATTTGTTGTAACAATATGTGTGCGTATACTTCAAAGAAATGTTAGTTTGACTAGCAGTAATGTACAATTCTTCTAATTTTAATTTCAGGATCTACATTTGGCGGAGTCACCGAGAATAATGCCACTTCATTCAAAACTTTTGATGGTGATGTCTCTTTGAACTTCAAAACATTTTCCAGCAAAGGACACATACAAATATTTTTAGCTGAACAGAAGAATTTGAGGTCTTCAAATATGTATTTCATTCGACTTGGAAAATATGACTATAGAGACATATACATTTTGAAGTGTACAGATAATCCAGGCAGTTCAAATGACAAATATGAAGGTTATCATGTTGGACATAGGGATATGGATAGTAGACGTTGTATAAAAATGGAAGAAAAGAACGTAAGTGCAAATAAATTAGAAAAACAATGGTGTAAGTATTGCTATTGAGTAATATGCACATTAAAAATTCGTAAAAGCTCAGGACTCTAGAAATGTTCTCAGCGTTTTAGCACAAGTTAAATTTGAAGACTCCAAGATGTTGAATGAACGCTGATGCAATTTCTATGTATCACATTTTATTGCTGCAATTTTGTTGTATTGAAGAAGAGATACGCACAAGCAGATACCTATGTAAGATTTTATTCTAAAATGTTTGACTTACAGATAACATAATGAAAAATTATTATTATTATTATTATTATTATTATTATTATTATTATTATTATTATTATTATTATTATTATTATTATTATTATTATTATTATACGAGGAATAACTTAATTGAAAGCATATGTGGAAATCTCTGATGTATTACCTCTATTTGCCTCGTCCACGATATCCGAATTTGAAGACCATGACGACCACAGGGAAGAAAGATTAAGAGTTTGTTCTGGCTTTTTCTATTAACATAAATGAAAGGAATAAAACGCAAACTCTGGACACCAAAAATTATTTAACCCCTTTTTCTTTTCTCCCCCTCTCTCTCTTTCGTATTGCTGAAAGGCCCAGCTTGCCACAACGTACTATCCTCGTACAGTGTTTACACCCTCTTCACCGAGAGCTGGGTACGATGAATTTGATGTTTTAGGTCTTACTATAGATCATAACCTGACATGGGAACTTCATATAGAGTGTTATTAATAAATAAAATAAAATGTTATGCAATAAGCAGGGCCATGCCGTGAAGGGGGCGAAAAATCGCGAGAAAAGGGGGCAAAGGAAAGGAAAAATTACTTGGAATATATGTATGGGGTGCCGTCGTATACTCTCGCCCCGGGCGCTGATTTTTCACGGCACGGCCCTGGCGCTAAGGATTATTAGAAAGAAGGCAAATTTAAAATTAGCTAAAACCCTGTACCATTCACGTTTTAACTCTATCCTCCAATATGGTATCATGTTTTGGGGAAATTCAAGTCAGAGATTTAATGTTTTCAAAATTCAGAAGAAAACCATAAGAATACTTTGTGATAAGAGGCCGAATTTTTCTTGTAGACATTTGTTTAAGGAGGTCAATATACTTCCACTGGATAGTTTATATTTGTATCGGCTCTTTTGTATTTAAAAGAACACTCATCAGCATTCGTAACAAATAAGGATGTACATAATCATAATACGCGAAATAAAAATGATTTTCATTTGTGTAATCACCGTTCAGCAATGTATCAAAAAAGTGTAAGTTATGGTGGTGTTAAGTTGTACAACATGTTGCCTATTGATATAAAGTATGAAGAAAATATGAAAAGGTTCAGACAAAAGTTAAAATTATTTCTATTAGAAAATTCTTGTTATACAATTAAGGAGTACGTAAATATCATGTTGTTTTACTCATGTAAATTTTTGTACATATGACGCATGTTACACTTACTTGAGGCCATTCAACATACTTGTAAGTTCATATAAAAGTCCATACAAAAGATCTTCGCTGCGAGACAACTGGCAGTTAGGCAGTTCTCTCTTAGATTATATATTTACGAAGTTTCATTGAAGTATGATTAGTACGTGTGGAGACAGTAGTGCCCCCCCTCATGTCAATGACGCACCCCCCCTCAATTGCCTATCCATTCCACGAAAAAATCTTTTCGATTAATTTTTACACCCTCTCAAACATATTTATATAGATTTTTAACCCCCCAAATATTTCAATGACGCAGTTTGCGTCATAGCCCCCCCTTGTGGGCACCCCTGTGTGGAGATACAAAGTTACTTGAACCTAGGAGAACAATTTTGTAACTAATATGACTTTGGGAGAGAGAGAGATGGGAGGTAATGGTCAAAGTGTACGTGTAAGGAAAATTATATCTTCATATGATATGGGCGCAGAGCACGGTTAGATTCCCTTCAGGAGCTCATGTGATTCCCTGAAGGAGGAAGCTAAACTCCAATGAACCAATACCTGTAAAGAAAAAAGAAATGAATTTAACAAAACCAAGTGTACTAATGGCTTGCTGTATACATATTTATCGGAAATCTGATATACTTACCGTATAATTTTAATTTCTTTTTCTTTAGGTATATACGTATTGGAATCCAGGCCAAGTTTACAATGCAGACGTCAAAATTACAGATAACAAAATAGCTGTTACTTTGGAAAAGGAGGGAGAATCGCTTGTGCATATGAGTGCGGAAGACGTATCTCCATTCAAAGTAAAATATATTAGTATGGGATCTGCAAAAGTGAAGACTTTATTCCTTACTGAAGAAGGTAAATTTTTACTTTTTGCAGCTTGGATTAAGTGAATAGCTTATTCTTAGAAAAAAAGGCCCAATTATATATCAGTTTGCGTCAACACAATGGAAAAGTTACGTTTCAGTCTGTGGTCATTGGTATTATGTGTTGGTTTTGTGAGTTTTTGATATGGCATCAATAAAGCAAATCTCATTTTGCGATCATCTATCCTCTGTAAATATTGTCTGACTTAACATCACAATTCTTTAAAAAAAAATATGTTTTGCGTTGTTTGCGATCGACAATTTTATGTAGATATATTTAGTGATACCCCTAACCCACTTCGCGATATTATTATTATTATTTATTTATTTAAGTGGGTGTGGGACCTTCTACTGATTAATGCCAAAATAGAGTGGGGAGCATTATCCAGTTCTCACCGATTGTTCCATTAGAAAGGGGTGCGGGCATAATTCTCAGGCACCTCACACCAGATCTTACGTATCAGAATTCAGGCTTCCTGGCACATGGCCATGATGTCCAGCGTCGATCCACTAAACAAATTGGTACGTTAGGCGCCGCCCCAAACCCAATATTGCTACAAACCATAAATGAAGGATACAAGGAAAAAAGGGGCTCATTGCAATTTTTGCGAAAAAGCCGATATGGACACTACCTGTTTGTGCTAGTTTGCAGTGAAGAAAGTGACTCGTTGCAGAAAAACTTACACAAGAAAAACAACTAAACAAGGAAAGAAGGCACCCATCAACATTTTAAATTGCTTCTCCTGAAAAAATGTAAAATATCGATTATCTCCTTCGTTCCGTGTACCCTTCAAATGCTACCGGGCATTGGAGGCAGGTCGAGCGTCAATGCTTTAAACTGGTACAGGCGTAATGCCGACATCGACAAATCTACCACCTGATACAAGTGCTTAGGTAAAATATCTAGCATCAATCCACCAAACTTATATGTGTCATAATGCTGCTCAGATAAAAATCAGACGTACACACACATACACTCATGACCAAATGCTCTCCCTAATTCCATTATCTGTCTTACCTCGCAAGCGCATTTAGCAAAGAGACTCAGAGCTCAACAACAGATCATTACACATGTAACCCTCAGTTACAGCATAAGTAGTATATATATATATTTTAAATTCCGGTCCGAATAATTTTAGATTGCATTGTGTAACTATAGTAGGTATGATCATGTTTTACTGTATAACATTTTAATTACATACTAAATCTGTTTTGTTTTCGTCCAAGTACAATTAATTTAGAAGTTTTAGAGTAATAAAGTGTGTAGATTTCCGGGAAGTAATGTATTTTTCTCTTTATATATTATTTTCTCCGTAAATTTTCGTGTATCGGCATCTCATTTGGATAATTATAAAATATATATTATTATTTCCATGTAATTTATATGTTAGTGCTTGGACAAAATTTTCTGAATGTTCCTAGGACCCTTAGGATCCGTTTCGTCCCGATGAGATACCCATATCCTGCCAAAATCGGGTTGTATCCAGTTTTTGCAATGTTTTATTCATTTTGTAATCCCGCCGCAAGAAATTTCTGCGCTGTGATTGGAAACTAGATGCAAACTTAGTGATTTGGCGTGTCTCTACACTGTCTTTGTTTTACAGCCGTCGTGGAGTCAACACGTTTTGTATAGTCCAGTAAGAAATTTAATAAATTTTGCAGAGAAAGCTACCAGACACAAGATAATAATAGTTTAAATTGCTAATATAAGACAGATGCAAAAGTGGAGTCCTGAATAACTGAAATATTCAGAAATTAACTAGTAAACTACGAAATATGGAATTTCAAATTGTGATCGCCATATTTGATGTTACAATCATTTTAGGGCAGGCCTGAAGGAATAGTGTATTGGTTTTCCGGCATTGTGATGTTTACAAACTAACATTTGGAAATTCAAACACAAAATTTTCCCCTTTTCATTCTTCGTGTAGTTAGGTCGAGTAACCTGTGCGTAATATAGTTCCTTTATGATAGTAGTATTAATGTAAAATATTGAACATGGCGGTATACGTGATTTTTGTATCAGTTGAGTCAAATGTCAAAATGTCACAGTAAATTTCAATAGGGACTCCTATTTACTCTTATTTGACCTAGCTTCCACACAACTAAATATGGGTTGAACAACGACTTGAAGATTCCTTTCCCTGCAGAAGATAATCTTCCTTAATTTTTTCCTTTTGATCAAATTCAATATTATAATTTAGAAAATGGGTTAGGTTTAGGTACAAGGACCAACTAGTCCTAGCTATTTTTCCCGTTAGAGCCGTTGAAAGACGTGTTGATTTTTAGAAAAGTGTACCCATATTTAGTGTAGATATGTAGATTTTCATTTTGTATACTAACATGTATTTATATGTGTGTAGTAATATATGTATGTTGTGAGTAGATATATGTGTGTGAGAATGTTTGAGAACTTATTTAGTGACAATGTACTACTGAATTTTCAATCATTCATCTCTTCCAGATTAACCTAATAAGCAATCTATTTATAAATTAGCTTTAGTGATTTTGCATATTTAGCTAGTAATATGGAATGTATAGTCTGTCAATAGTACACATCGCATTTTTTTTGCGGACAGCACCATCTGACGCGAGGAAACAATTGCACGACGCGAGTCTTTTGTTCACATCAATAGTTAAGAGCTAGGTAATGTTTAAAATGACGGGTTTTTTGCATATGTTTAAATTCAACGATGGATGCTATTCCCTAAGTAGCTAAATCTTCAAAATACACTATTGAGAGTTTATCCTAGAAATTGTTATACGTTCTGTCATCAAATAAATGCACAGTTATAAAAAATCAACTTCGCGTATAGTCTTAACTATAATGGGTTATTAAGAACGCTACTCCCGTCGTCGAAGACCAGAATTGTTTATATTTCACAGCTTTAAACTTTTCCTTTTTCTTTTCTTCTGCGAATACTCTTTTAGTTGATCTTCAGAATACCGGTATATACATTCGTAAATGAGTATAATACTGAAATATAAATCGTTTCGTACAGCAATGTGCATGTTAGGAGAGAAATCAGTATAATGTAACAACGACTTATCAAAATGATAGTCGTAAACCTGGTTCGTTTGCTAAAATAAAAATTCGAAGTGGTAGTATTTCTTCCTCATGTAAAAATTAGCTTCGATATGTAAATACCATTAATCTCACCTTTTTAATAAATATGACAACGTCTATAAATGGTGTTAAACTGATTTTATTATTTTGATATAACTTAAATATCCTTTTCTTTAAACGGTTAAATATACAAAGTCACTGACTAGGTAAACATAAAACATGTCCATATCAACAACTATCCCATAATAATCACTTACATATATTAAAAACATTCTTCTTTTGTTAATAGGAAATTAACATTCTACTAAGTATAGTGCATATGTATGAGTACTTTCTGCCCTAGGTACAGGTAAATATTATTCAAGCCAAAGTATTTTGTTATATAAAAATGTCGCTCGACAAAGGGACTGAATATAAAAGTCATGAGTAGGCTTGGCTTTTATCTTCAAGAACCACTGGTCCGTTAACATTAGTGTTCTTATATTACATATGTCCATCATATTTTGATCGCACCTTGTATATCTATTCATTACATTTTACATATACATTAAACAAATCTTACATTTCATCAATATTTATCTTTAATTACATTAATTATATTTATTTCATTATTATTCACTATATTATCAATATATCTTCTTATTAAAAATATCGTCGCTCATTTAATTAGTCGTCGACGGGTGCGATTTCAAAAATCGTAAAGGACAAACGTGGGTTACAAATAGTTCGAGCGCATTATATAATAAATAAGTTAGATGTTGCCTTTAAAGGTATACATCGTAGCACTAAAATATTATAATAAAGAAGAATCTCATTCAAGGTAGTCGTTGAATAATTGATTTTATAGAATGGATCTTATTCTTAACATAATCTTTGACAATTAAATTTTCAACACAAATCAATCTAATATAAATAATCTTTGCTCTTAATCAATTATAAATCGAATTATAGTTCTTACATATATTAAAAACATTTGAGAATTATCATTGATTAATGAGAATTAAAGAGAATTAAATTGAATAAAAATAAAATAAATGTTCATGAAAATTTAGAGCTGATATGGGTTTAACCAAATTTCATTAACGGTAATCAGGTTACATTAGTACTTGCATACGATTCTAATAAAGTACATTGTACTGCACAATCATGATTAGGTTCTACATTATGTTGTACATGTCTTTCATCGTGATTTTGATTTTGATATGAAGTGCCATCTCTTGATCTCCAATTACGTCTATCCATGTAATTTGTCGTATTTCTGGAATTTCGCCAAATGTTTCGTCTATTTTGCAAACTATTTCGATTAGGGGATCTGACATAATTATTGTTGTGTTTGGTTAGATTAGGTTGATTCCCTACATGGCTTTGCCTATTTTGCTCACTTTGATTGCTAGAGTATACTCGGCTTAGGTTAGGTCCGGTATTATTCACACTTCGGATATTTAAATTCCGAACAGGCACCAAATGATCTGAATTATTCTTATTTTTACCCATTCCAGATTGTGGGTTCATGGCATGGTATTGAGTTTCGTAACATTGGACAAGCATCAATAAATGGCTGAAACTCATACACTGTGTGGAAAATAAGATCTGTTGCAGTTTAAATGGAAGTAAATTTCGAATCGATGCTATTATTCTCGATTCCGATTGCAAAGGATTAACGACCTTTAAGTCGTTGTAGACATTTACAACAAACTCTACAAGAGATTTGTGCAATCGAGGATTGAAGTGTTGATTTCTAAGGGTGGCATCTCTATTTGCCAGCAAAAAGTCACTTTCATAATTTGCGATCAATGCCGCTTTGAATTCCTCATAGGTATTAATGTGATCACGTATTGCTTTAAACCATAAGGAACAAGGTGGGAGTAATACATGGGGTATTAATTTCATATACTGTGATCGATCGATAGACATTATATTACATTCATCTTGGAATTTCTCTAAGAAAGAAGTAGCATTCTCATTACACTTACCACTGAATTTGCTCATAGCTCTAATTTCACTCATTTTAACACTTAATTTTACCTTCCCTTTCTCATTCCTTGTTCTTGTTGAGTGATAGTTCCTATCCGTGACGTGCTGTGCCGTGACATCATCTATGTTTCGCTCATCAGTACTCTTCGGACAACTTTCTTCTAGTATAATATCTTCATCAGACCCCGGCGAAGGCGAGTTCATCTCTGGTGAGTGGGGCAACTCAACGCGATCACTACCCAAGTTATTTCGGTAAATGTTGTCTTTAGCCTGTAACGTTCTAATCTCTTCCTGAATAGTAGCTAATAACTGTGTATTTACACGTATGTTATTAGAATTGTTGCTAACCTGGATCTTTTGCTGTTTAATGGAAGATTCTATTACTTCTAAATCTTTTTTTACAGCACAGATTTCTTGATTTTGGTGATTGTGCTTTTCCTGACAATCATCGGATATTCTTTTTAACTTTTCCTCGAACTGTGAGGAAATGTCGTTAACCACCTGTATAATTGTCTGTTTCGTTTCGTCGGATTTTTGTTCTATCCGTCTACTTAATTCTTCATATTGCTTATTAGATTCGTCGAACTTCTGGTCCATTCGTCTACTTAATTCTTCATTCTGCTTATTAGATTCGTCGAACTTCTGGTCCATTCGTCTACTTAATTCTTCATTCTGCTTATTAGATTCGTCGAACTTCTGGTCCATTCGTCTACTTAATTCTTCATTCTGCTTGTTAGCTTGGTCAAACTTCTGTTCCATTTCGTCAAACTTCTGTTCTATCTTCTGTTCCATGGTCTGCTTTAATTCTTCATTTTGCTTCTTTATCTCGGTAGACATCTGCATTAATTGTCGCTGTAAAGCTAACAAGATATCTTCCGATGTCAATCCTGGTGTTATACTAGTCTCATCACTGTCACTAGTATTTGATTCCTGGTGCATTGTTTCGTTGTCCATTTTTCTAATGATTACTTTACCACTTCGCAATATGGTTAAGTTCGTATTCATAAAAGTAAATTCAACCTTACTCTTCTTCTTCGGGAACTGAATTTACAAAGTCCCGGGTGAGGTAAACCAAATTTTTAACAACGACTTATCAAAATGATAGTCGTAAACCTGGTTCGTTTGCTAAAATAAAAATTCGAAGTGGTAGTATTTCTTCCTCATGTAAAAATTAGCTTCGATATGTAAATACCATTAATCTCACCTTTTTAATAAATATGACAACGTCTATAAATGGTGTTAAACTGATTTTATTATTTTGATATAACTTAAATATCCTTTTCTTTAAACGGTTAAATATACAAAGTCACTGACTAGGTAAACATAAAACATGTCCATATCAACAACTATCCCATAATAATCACTTACATATATTAAAAACATTCTTCTTTTGTTAATAGGAAATTAACATTCTACTAAGTATAGTGCATATGTATGAGTACTTTCTGCCCTAGGTACAGGTAAATATTATTCAAGCCAAAGTATTTTGTTATAATGTAGATGAGAGTGAATGTAAACAAACAAGTAAACTGCTAGTGCCTATGTACCGCGTTATGAGTAGGTGATTTTAGTTCGCGCAGCTGATTAGGGAATGTCTTTACTTAGAAGTGTAAATTGGTAAATAATACAAAATTTTTGCTTGCGGATACACTTCAACAAGCTGCAAAGTGTAAACATGGCGTATTGTTTGTATTGGGAGAAGTGAATTTTGGTCCGTGCGAATCTTAACGTATAGCGCTCCATCATTCTTATTAGATAATGCGAATATGAGTTATAACAAGTAGCTTATAGTACTTATTTCTAATGGCGTATATGGTTTGGGCGTTTCTAAGAATTGGGTGTCTTGAGGGTGTACCTCTACGAAATGAAATATGAATAAATGAATATAGTAAGTAATTATATATGAGAATATTGTAAGCGTCGTTGAATAATAGGGCACCTCAATGTATATGTTAACCGACTTTATTCTCTTTTGCCACTGGTTAGGGTCATGTTTTAAATATAATTGTATGAATGTTGATGTATGATAGTGGATGTTCAAGCAATGGTCCCGGCATCGAGATTTCATACGGAAGGGAATGTTGTACACATGGTTGGCTATATTTACATTTTGTAACTTGTCTGTGTAACCGTAATTGTTTAAACTGAGATGAAAGCATTGCGAGTAAAATAAATTGGTCGAATAGTGAAAAGAATAGTGTTGTTGGAAACGATTAGTATTTCGTATTTTTTATATTTTTTTACGCATATCAGTGACTTAAGCAAACCTGATCTGTAAATGTTTGTGTGTTCACAGTTTACCTGGCCTGACGATGTGGGTAGTGTTTGCTCATTAAATATTTCCGTGTATCTTAAGAGAAATCACAGAAGGTTATACCTAATAAGTGAATTGTTGTGCAGGTAAAGTAGACGTGTGCCCTTAACATTTGGCTCGCGATAGCACCTGTTGTTTGCTGTTTAAACTCTTTTTCCAATGTTGTTTATACGAAGTTACGTTAGTTACTGTTTGCCTAGGTGATAGGACAGATGAAAGCGAATGACATATATTCTACATTGATATTTTACTTCCCGTACTAGGGTGCCAGAAGTACTTTGTCTATGAATCTTCATTTTCTTTACTTCTAAAGATATAGTAATTGAAATTAATTAACAAGTCTTGCGGACTGAAAGTGACTGGCAAAATTTGCCTTATATTACCTTGCTATTACAAAATTACTTTATTTATTTTTTTAATTTTGGTTATCCCCGTTTCGGATATCTCTTCACTTATTGACTTCTGAACTATTTTACTCCATACTTTAACCTAAAATCTTCTTAGTTTTCCAAGGGTCTGATATTTTTTGTTGTATAGAAATTTCTAAATTAAAAAACACACCATCCTTCCGGTAGACCCGACTGTAATCCCCATGAGCTTGGCCAGATACAGTGTGTGGTAAGAATTTCATAAAGTTTTTCTTCTTTGTAAGATTCTTATCGTGGGCACGGACTCTTCTCGCGTATGGGGAGACATTTTAGGCCACGCATTTAGTAGGGAACCCGTTTCGCTATATTAAGGTACAGGGTTGGCTTTGAAGTCGACGATTGCCTCATTTTTTAAAATCCGACTACTTCTTCTATCTTACTTTCCTCTGTATACTTTTATCTTCTTTCTGTCTGTCTATCCTCTTATCTTCTTTCCTAAGATATTTTTTGTAACCTGCTTCCTTGTTTAACTTGACAGTTTACATAACCACTTAGTATAACTGTTTCAAACTTATAGATATTATCTTGATATTCGTTTGGTTTTGCACGAGATGTTCTGAGTTATCATTTGTAGGGTTATATGTATATATACGTCCGTCGTATGCCGAAGGACAATTTACCATCACTAGTGTTGACCTGCTGTAGTTGTGGACGATTGTCCGATTAACGACTTACTTATATTCTCATTTTCTCTACAGTGAAATAACATTGAAATACTTTACACATTTTTTAACCTTGTCATATCAATATGAAATATTTCTGGTCCCACAACCTTCGCGGTCATTGCGTTCAATTTTATTTCAATACCACATTATAGCGATGAATCTTTACTGATTATGTTTACGTGAGCTCACGAATTTATTACCAAATTCTTTTAAATTTGTCATTCTGTATTGTAAACTGCAAGATTTTCAATACCATAAATCAATGTGCACGATCTGTTCATTATTATCTGAAAAATGTTTCGTAGTCATGTCTGCCTGCTACTCATAATATCTACGATTTTCGAATCACTAAGGATTAAGTAAGATGTAAACATGTTTTTTATTGTTGTTGTTTCGTGAGGTTACTCATCTGATTTATCGAGTTTCTTTTGATATATGATGTAGTTACGCAACCTTGAGATTATAGTGAATGGGGTAGTTAACTGCGAATCATAGAGGATGATTAATTATATGTATTTTAAAATATAAATATGTAATAGATGTACGTTTTATTCTGAAGAGTATCGTATGATGTAGAGATACGTCGTTTTGGTGTAAATGAAGGGTTTCATTGCTTTCCCCGATTGGTTGCTATATAATTGATACCTTGTTGCTATAGTTTTCATATATTTAACAAACATAAAAGTTAAATGTAGAGTATACCGCTTTGTACTTAAATGTTATCCTTGTCCTTGTGATGTAATTTAACCTATCTATGTGTCTAACACCTATGTATCACCTTACTAATTGCATGTTGTAAGTGGTAAAGAGGCAGGTTATTGTCACTCATGGCTAACCTGATATATATCCATAAATATTGTGAAATCTAAATTCTTTAATGTAAATAACATCTCTATTCCCTCTCTGCAATTTATGAATTTCCAAAATCCAATACTGTCATGCATCTAAGTGAAATTACTGTTATCGATTCGTAACAGTGCTAAGCAATCTTTGCAATAAAAGTTTCGATATAGTTAAAGTTTTGTGACAAGTCCACTTAAGGAAACTTTATAGTGATCACTCTCCATAACTTATCGTAAACTACATTAGCGTAATTTCGGCCATTCAAATCCTCAAGACATCTCAATTTTGACTATACTTTAGATAAGCGACGAAAATAGATTTAGTTTGTTTTAAAACTGAACAGTGGATTAAGTAAATCTCAAACTAATATAATATTATATAATTACTATGCATACGAAATATGTTCTAGTTTGAGATACATAATCGTTATAATATTTATACGTTGAAGATAGACACAGCGTGTGGACACTTCATGAGTAATAGTTTCGGCACGCAAACTAGTTGATATCGTTTAAAGCACGAGTAAAAACAGACTCATGTCAGAAATAGAGTTTCATTATTTTTTCAGTGAACGAGATTCGATCTCCTGTCACTAATACTCAATTCATAGTGACCCATGTTAAATCTTATAATTTAAATATGATGAATAAATTCTCAAGTTTTATGTATATATATATAGAGCACTAATTATGTATATATATAAAGCACTAATTAACCTAGTTACCTGTATTAATACATTGTTAAATAAGATATGAATGCGTGATTAAATGAATAGTAATTCTAGTCTTAAGTATGAACTCAAAAGTTTAGTGCAAATTAATAATCTTTGTCATGTGTATGTTTTAATTGGAAAATGCGTTTACATATGATTGATCGTCATGAAGGTTACTAATCTCTGATTAATCCAAATCGGCTCTAAAAGGCAAGCCGAAGCAAATGGAATGGAATTGGGGATAATAACAGTTTGTCCAAAACTTCAAGAACTCCGATTTACAGAAGATACGCTTATCACCTGGATTTTTTCCTGGCTAACTCAAAGATGTCTTTGGTTCACTGCATAAGATGCCGTAAATGGATGAAAATTATTTGATAATCAGAAATGACGAATAAGACAATTAATTAAATACTTCTTACCATCTGGGCTGGGTCAGGATAACTACATCTTGTGCAGTTACCTGGATCCAGGTCAGAATTGACTGAGTAAACATGTGTCTTACCATGAATAGTTCAAACTCGATTCTCAAGAATTAGAACGGGAATATGAAGAATCTTCTATATCTATTTAAGCTTCTTTACTATTTCGATAATTATCACGTATTTTTTGTTGTTTCTATTTCTTCTTTCCCTCCCTCTTTCATCTTCTTCCGTCTGCATCATAGACTATCCTATATCCCTTTCCCGTAACATGTTATTCTTGTCCTTCACTTTCTCCGAAGTAATATAGTTTCATCAGAAGACGCCCATTCTCTTACTTCCATTATCCCTCTTCTTCTTCTACTTCATTTACCTTCCCCTTGACTTTCGTATATATATATATATATATATATATATATATATATATATATATATATATATATATATATATCAGACTCTCTATTTAAATTACAAATGAAGGAAGCTGTGACTAGAAGTTGTTGCCATATGCGTAGTCAATAAGTTTAATCCGTTTCTTCGGAAGTACGATATGGAATAATTCTTAAAGAAATACATGTAAAATATTAAATTTAGCGATCAAATCGCTTCGCCCATTAAATTGATATACCGATGGTAGAGTATATTCTTTCAGTTTCAAATTGGCGACCCTTCACTTCTCCACTTGTTCCCTGTTGTCTTCTGCTTCTTTCTTCACACCTTAGTCACTTAAGGCTGTTATAATCCGTAATAAGTAATTGATCTTTACTTAATTTATAATTGGATCACTAGGATTAATGAAGGGACCGCAGGGAACGTGAAATTTGAACAGAAATTTTTTGTCACAAAAATAAAAGATAAGAAAAATTAATGAAGTATTTTACGGAAAGTGAAAATGGGCTTCAATGTTTTCTTTCTTTTTCTTTTTCTTTTTCTTTCTTTCTTTCTTTCTTTCTTTCTTTCTTTCTTTCTTTCTTTCTTTCTTTCTTTTTTTTGTAAAATATGGAGTATTTCACGAATTCCTGCAACTAGAAATATGAAAATCAGCATATAAATTCCTCATTAAAAATAACTCAAAATATATGTTTCAGTGTTTTTTTTTTTTTTGTTTGAAATTCAATTTCTACACGGAGAAAAATGCATAATCCAGTCGGCATGTAAATGCTATTTTTACCAGGTTACGCGCGTCACCACATTAAGTAATGTTGTTTCACCCGTAGCACGATCTACACCACCGTCCAGCGAAAATTTTGTATTGTGGGACTACCATTTCATATCTAGAATTAACGCCATACCCATTCCGACTGTGGTAACTTACGTATATAATGTTGTTACCACCTTCCTACGACTGTCCCCTCTTGGTTCTTTCTAAATTTGTGACTTCCTACCTTACGAAAGTAATAGTTTTCAACACGAAATCAATCATGTAAATAAAATTATCCAGTCACAGCGAGTCTAGTTCGACGCCGAACTCCAGACTTTGCATGGTGTTCCCACCTGCTGTACTTTTATGCATGAAATTACATTACTTAAGGAGCGCCCCTGCGTAAATACGATGTATCCACACTGAAATCCTAGTCCTTTTTTCTCAGTGTAAATGGAGAAAGCTTGGGGGGAGTTATAATTTGAAAATGCCCAACATGAGATTTTGCTTGCGTTAAAGGTGTGAAATTTGGTATAGCAATTCTTAATTAAAAATAAACGGAATAAATTGAATTAATATAACAATTTCTGTAACATTAAAATTTCTGGAGCTCTATTCATAAAGTGCCCAATGTCACTTTCAACCATTGTTTGCTTTGGTGGAGTGTTGGTGACGATATGCTCTCTTCAAACTTTAAATGGATTACAAAAAACCGCTTCCAGCTCTCTGTTATCATTTTTGTTTTATGGCGATAAGTGTAATAAATTTCACCGAACGTAGTAATAGTAAATTTCAACCACTTCTTGTTTTGGCAGAATGTTACCTGAATCGATTGCAGGAAACCTCTCGTCACTATCTAATAATATTTTGTTCTATTCAGATAAATGTTGAAACCAATGGTTAATTTGAACAATTTCCAGTTTGAATGTAAGTTAACGGAGGAGATGGAAATTATTCTTGGGACAGTGAATCAATTCCAAGAAACCGCACCTCGATATCTGTTACCGGTTTTGGTCTATGAAAATCAACATTGAAACCGGAAGTAATAGTAGCCAATTTAAACCACTTCCAGTTTTGATAGAATGTCGTGAGTTGTGATAATGTATTCTCTTGAGACACTGAATCGACTACGGAAAACCTCTTGCCACTATCTGTTACCATTCTTGTTCTATGGTGATAAGTGTTGAAACCGGAAATGACTAATTTGAACCACTTTACGTTTGAATAAAAGGTTAAAGGAGGAGACAGAACCTGCTCTTCGAAAGCTAAATCGATTGCGAAGAACTGCATCTTGATATCTCTTACCTTTTTTACTCTACAGAAATCAGTATTGAAACCGGAGATAATATTGAGTTTGAACCACTCCCCTTTTTTGTAGAGTTTTCGGGATAGTCATTTCATGTTGCTATGAGATGTTGAATCGTTTGCAAAAAACCGCTTCTTCCTATCTGTTACCGTTTTCATTCTATGACGATAGACATTGAAACTGAAAATGACTGATTTGAACCACTTCCAGTTTGAATTGAGAGTTAACGGAGGACATGGAAACTATTTTTGGCACGCTGAATTGATTGCAAAAACTGCATGTTGACATCTCTTACCGTTTTCCCTCTGATACTTGTCCACAGACGGACGCACAAAGCCGTTCTATAAGATTTCCGACTTGTGATGAGAGCAAGAGTCTTGGTTTTGCAGTTTATGCAAGATTCTTGCATGCAAAACCAAGACCAAGAATAAGACCAAAACCAGGAATCCCGATGCAAGACCAAGACCAAGACCAAGGGGTGCAAGACCAAGACCAAGAGCAAGACTCTTGCTCAATAGTCTTGCACAAGTACTTGTACGGTGTTTAGAAGGTGACCGACAGCATAATTCTATGAATTTTTACAAGGTATAAGAACTTCAGTGTCTGATTTACTTTGATCATCATTTGATTCATTTACGGCAGTCCATGATTGGATTTTGGGAAATCATACGAAGAATAGTTGCGTCCATAAGAAGCGGATCAGCAAAAAGTAAACTAAAACATGTTGTGTCCACGGTGGCTCAGTGGTAGACCGTTCACTTCTGGTGCATGAGGTCTCTGGTCCGATTCCAGCTTGTGCTATGTGGGCTCTTTTTGGTGGACGAACTACGCGTGCGTGGGTTTTCCCGTTTATTCCTAATTTCTTCACTCCATCATTTCATTCATTACTCATCATCACCGTCTCCTTTGGCATAACCATGGGACGTAAAACTCAAAGATTTCATTTCATTTCATTGAATAATTGTTTATCAATATAACTTTTAGCTTCCTTAGGTATACGGAATTTGGTAGTTGGAAATAATTGAATAAGGACACTACGAACTAGTTGTTCCATAGTCGTTTTACGGGTGCTTAATTTGAAAAGTATTTTCAAAGAAAGCTGTGTCGTCAAAGTGAGATTCTTGGGATGTTTCTCAAGGGTAGAACGGGTCCTGGGACCGGACGACACCCGTCTGATTTTAAGAGAAGTAAAAATAAGGATTTCAGCTTTTTTGGAGAGAGGGAGAGAGTGGGTAGGCGAGAGGTGAGGAAAAGAAAGGAAGAAATCTGACGTCACAGTACCTGTAGCTTCATCTTCTCTACTGGGTTACCTGCTATCCTCCTGTTGTTCGTCCGTCGTTCTGTATGTCGACAACCAAATTACAGATTGTTCGCTTCGTTTTCTAATTTACTCTCGGTGTACCCAATTGACTGCCGTGCACTGCCCGGACCGACTCCGTTGACAGTCTTTTGACAACTCCGCAACTGAGTCCTATGATGACTCCGAAGACCGACTCTCGACGGACTCTGGAGACTAACTTCTATAACCGACTTCAAAGACTCCGACTTACTCCATAGGCTCCATGTGACTCCGCAAACTGACACTGTGAAAACTCCCCGTTTCCGGGTTGGAGGGAATATTTGAAGACAAAGATATGCTGGTAATCCTGTTGACTCCAAGCACGTGTAGATGAGATGTTTTCGTCTCAACAGGTACTCATGACGTCACAGATGGATAGATAGTTGGGAAAGGAGCTCTCTCAGCTTTATTACATAAAATACATATTGACATAATACATTATATAACATAAACAAACACTTCCACGATTTAGCTACGAAAACACAAAATTACGGAAGAAAAACATTGACTAAATTCTCAGACATAAATGAATTTCATTAAGAGTTCCGAATAACTGGCGTTCTTTGACACATAAGAAATAATTTTATGTAATTAGGAAGAAAAAAAGAAATAGCCTCACAACACCGATGATAAATCTTAAAGAATATCATGTTTCTTATACAAGCAATAAATGATCTTGTGGGAGATCAACGAAAGTCAATAAATAATAAATATTAGTCTCTTCACAGTCGTGTGATTAGAGCGGCTGTCTTAAGCTCCGAAAGTGAACGGTTCGATTCTGGGCGTGGGTCTTTATGTTCTTTTTCTAATCGTTTCTGACATTGTTCATATTCGTGAGAAAAAAATATTATAAGTTTCCACGTGAATTGCAATTTGGAGGCAACAAGTCGTGTGATTATGTTTGTGGGAAAGTAGTACGCAATTTTTATCAAATTATAATGAATATAAATTAAATGTGTCGCGGAGTGTCGTAATGTCGTATTGGAAAACTCCTTGCTTTCCACGCAGCAGTCCCACGTTCGAGTTTTTATTATTTTATTCTTTGTGCAATTGAGTGGTGAAATTTCACTTGGTTTTACTGTGATTCACATTTCTCTCTCATGAAACTCAATGGAGACATGAATTAGGAAGTACGATCACTGAAAGTGCTTTTTAGAGAAACGTGACGTAACCTAAGTTGCGAATACACAAACCTTGAATCACATAATACTTAATGTAAAATGAAATCTTGCAGATTTACGTCCCACGATTATGCCGAGTAGGCTAAGGGAGACAGTGATGATGAAAATAATGAAATGATGGAATCAAAGGAGTGGGAGGAAACGGGAGATCCCCAAGAAAACCCACCACACCGTGTTTGTCTACTACAGAGACCCCTTGGTGCGAGATGGGATCGAACTAGGGACTCCACTTACAAGAGGTGATTGTGCTAGTGATGGGCACTATCGAATACTTTTCCTATCGAATGATCATTCGATAGTTGTTTTGAACTATTGATAGTTTTAATTCGATAGTCCGATAGTTTTTTATTCATTCAAATATTTTGTTCGTACGTGCTTCTCTGCTACCTAAACGTTCATTCGATAGTCTGACTGACAAGTCTACACTGGACTACACGCCTGGAGTTTCCTGGGAGAGGTCCGCAGAACAAGGCTGACGAGGAAGGAAGAGCGTTGTTCGCATGAAAGTCGGCAGCAAAAGAAATTCGTTTCTCCTTTGCAATGTTTATGACAGATTTTTCCCTCAGCTACTATTCAACCCAATCTCTTCGTTCTTTAATTTACTTTATGATGTTCATGCTATCATATCAAACACATTATTGATAACAGTAAAAGTGGGACAAAAAATACATTTCGAGAATGCAAAGATTGCTTGGGGATTGTTTCTTTCTCTGAAGTGTCTCTTTAGAGTTCAAGAATGCTAAATTTTACAAGTAATAATAGTAACGTTTACCACTTTGTAGTGTTTTAAAAGACGCCTCTAATAATTGCACTAACTGCGAATTAGGTACCATCCTAGTATTTGCTTGGTGTGAATGAGGTGAATTAGGAAAACCCAGGAAAAACCTCACTCAGGATGGCTAACCTGAAAATGCTGTTACATGTTTTCGACCGAGTGACCCATCGGGAATCGAACCCGGGACCGCTCGCACCAAATGCGAGAGCGTTAATAACTACGCCACGAAGAGCCATGTGATAGAATTGAAATAAGAATTACAATTCCTTAATTGTTGGGACTGCAACAATATTTGTGTGTAGAGTAGACATATCCCGTTAAAAATATGTCTGGCTACGCCTACATCGGCGCAAATATGTCTTCAACATTGGGGAGAAGGGGACGAGTAAAATTCTTTTGGAGTAGGAGACCCGGGTTTGATTCCCGGCAGGAGCCCTTGCGGTTCGGATTCCACGTTAATCAGTAGGTCCACGTCTCATATAGCCTCGCTGCTTAAAGGGAAGCTAAACTAAAATCAACTCAACAAAATCATTCTTTTTTAGCGATGTTCAAATATTTACGATATGAAGTTGATCCCCCCATTTCTCCCCCACAAAAATTTCAAATCGGATTATTAGGAGGGACAGTCCCCTTCAATTCCAAGAATGGAAGGACATGTCCCCCTTATCCCCCCAGGATTTGCGCCAATGCCTAAGAATACTAATATGTTGACTGCGCAGCGCATGTAGTCAGAAATTGTCCTCAAGCCACTGGTATAATAATGTCCCTTGCACTAACCACCCTTCCCCTTATCTCATAATACTATGCTGAAAAAAAAATCCAAATTTCCACTTAAAGGCATAACTGTTGACCATTAAATTAGATTTTATTTCTACTTTAAATTCCCTAAGAAACCCGTTTTAAACCACTAAATGCTTTCAGTCCAATTATGAAATTATAATATTGCCAGAAGAAAGAAAGATTAGTATTTTCAAACTCTCAGTTACGGTAAGTAAGATCATAAGATTTTCCTCTTCGCAGCAAATATATATATTTTATCATACAGTAACTTGTGCGCGCTTGAAATTCCTGAGATCGGCTGACAGTTGTCCACGTAGGGTAAATAAACTCTCCCCTTAGATCGGGGCATCTCTTTTCGGGATGCAATACACCTCGAAATGGAACTTAAAGGAGATTTATACTCTCCTCTCTTCTGGTGACACGATAACGTTGTAAAATGAGCATAAGTATGCAGTCACTTCTTTCCTCAATTCTCCATTACCTGCCATTGGCTGAAATTCATTCAATAGTTTTTAACAGTCTGCTATTGGTTGAAATTCATTCGGTAGCGTAAAACTAGTAGTGATATTAAGCCTTTTTCAGGGCCTCATAGCAAGACATTACGGCTCCTGAAGTCTTAATATAACTATCAATAATACCAAGCATTTTAACAGGCTGGAATTCAGTCGCTGCTGTTCAAAAACATTCATTCATGAGACCCGGAAGAGGGCGTAATAACACTACTGGTTTCTCCCTTTCAACATACAGTAAGGCAGCAGGGTCCCTGAAACGGTAAACTATCGGTAGTCTAATCTGGAGAACCAAAGCAGCCTGTCAGATAGTTAAACTCAAGTGCTGGCGTGTTTGCCTCTACAAAGAAAAAAAATCATTCGATAGCCTGATAGACCTATCGAATACATTCGATAGTACAAAACTATCGAATAATTCGATGGTGGCCATCACTAGATTGTGCTCTATCATTGTGCAATAGCGGCTCGCAATACTTAATGTAAAACAGCTATTATTTAAGCACATTGCATAACTACAATGAATACGTTCAATACTATAGTATGTAAGTAAATCTAATGTATTCTGACATGTATCTAGAAAGAACCGAAATTGTTTTGCAAATCCAGAGTGGAGGCAACGCCCGCTGTGGGAAACCATGGTCGCACTTTTCCCCTTTATTTATGCTAATTCCGTAAGCAGTTCTAAGCTATTCAAGTGTTGTTGCCTTACAGATTCTTATTATTGATTATAATATTAACTCAATACCAATTTGGCACTTTGAGGTATTTGTTATAAACGTACCCCTTTGGAATTTGTGGATTTTAATCCATTTATCTCGGAACTATATTCAGGACAGAAAGTGCAACAAAACTTTATCTCAATTCTTATAAATATATTTACAAAGTTTGAGGTCCACACACCCCGAACCCTTAACCTGGTTATCTCCTGCTCCTAGAGATGCTTTTAGTGTCTTACCTCTACAGTAAATTTTTCCTTGATAATATATACGTATGCTAAATTTGTACGAAATTCTTCTAGGAGTCTGTGGTGTATCCTACGAGCTACTAGACTTTTTTCTTAGTTACCTTTCCGCACTATATTTAAACTATTTACAGTAAGGATCAAATATTATAGTACCACCCGACTGCTGTCACTGTGCAAAATTTCATCATAATCTGCCGTAGGACAATGAGTGGAATTAACGTTGTAAGAATTGAAATCAAATTTGCAATATTGCAAGTAAAAGAAAAATATAATAAGAAGTCTCATATTTGAAAATAAATTCGGCTCAAACTGCATGAGACTACATATAAGTCTTGACAGAACTTGTGGAATGCTCAGAATAAATGTTGCTAAAAACAATGTGTTTTGCGTGGACCCGAACCCGTGACCCTACATGTAGAAATCCAGCACGCTAACCACTCATTTAGGAACCCTAACGGAAAGCATTCCTTTGTTTCTCAAAAATATATGAGTTTCATCTCTTGTCCATCTCTATTAATAAATCAAAGACTTACATTTTTTTCAATTTTTTGAGAAATGCCCTCACACACAATTTACGGACTTTAGCCCAAAAGTCCCCTTCCTGTAACCGGCACTGCTTTATGTAATGATGATACAATATAATTCTCAAACAAATATGAAAAACTTACCTGACATTCACATTTCAATTGCTATTTTCTTCATATTCTCTATTTAAAACGTGCCTATTATGATGTTTGTGTTTCTTATCTCATATTGCCGGAGCATTTCTCACTAGTTCTATTAATATGTCACAGTGCATTAAAACCTCTCGAGTATAGATATACAGAATCCTCTACAGACGAAATTTTAAACAAATGAAGACTTAATTCCGTGCAGCGCTTTAGGGAGAACCAAAGAGAACATGAGCCACAGCGATGCTTCCGCTGAACATCGATGTAAAAACAAACTCGGTTGTTTATTATCGCGACCAGTAATTCACCTCGGGGTCGACCTTCAGGTCGCGATGTAGCGTACATCTTCGGCAAGCACATACCCACTTGAATCCATGAGTTTGTGCAAGTATCGAGGGCACGACCGCGATTTAAACCTCGACCAAGATCGCGAGGTCTCTTCGGTATATTTCTACCCTTAGTCCTTATTTTAACAACTTATGCAAATGTCGTAGGTTCCACACCTCCTGGCTACGCCATTGCTTTGTAGTATCCATTGTTCCTAAACATCATTAGTCTGTTCACTCCCACCTTCAGCCATAATTTTATTCTTTCAAGCCAAAGAGAATACATTCGTTCTCCTTCGCATTTGTCGTTTTTAAAAGTAAAATTATGGTATAATTAAACGTGCGATTTTGTCATTTTCAATGTAAATTTCTGTCCCCTCCTCCGCAAATCAAATCTCACGGGCGCAACCTGCATGTATGCTCCTCCATGTTCCAAATAGCAAAAACGAATTTGGATATTTTCTGCAAAACTATTGGCGAGATATAGAATTTCATATCCAGTATTTCTGTTTACTTGGTATTGGAATTAATAGAATTGAAAGTAATTGTTTTGTGTAAGTATAATTGTGCAGAACAGCCACGGATGAATGTTTTTTGTTGCTATAAATGTATGAAAATTGTTAGGAAAGTTTCTAGAGGGGTGGAAAATATTCTTTCAAGGCTGGAACAACAGTAATTAAGTTAGTGCCAGGGAAATAAAACTAGAGATAAGGAGTTTTCCTAGCTTTCCCCCTTACAATAACGTTTTGTAAGTAACAAACATTCTATGTCTGACGTATGACTGCCTCTCGTTCTGTGTTGTTCCGTGGATGAATGAGTAGAGTTATTGCTTGGTAATCGTGAGTTTTATGTATCGAATCCCGTCCAGGGAAGTTGAAGTTTTTTCATTCTTTGTTTCCCATACCTTAAGGTGTTTCTCCCTCCTCCGTAATTATCTGATGCTCTGAACTCAGTTCTCCACTTGAATTCAACAATTGGTAGTGGGATGCTCTCAGGTTCGGGTGAGCTTTTACATGTCGACTTACAAAATCAAAATATGGATGCTATCCGATCATTTTGTCTGAAATTCTAAATTTGCACATGTGACTGTATCTCTCTTTCATCATATTTGCATCTCTTGTTCTCCAATGTCGTCAGCTATGACATAAGATGGTTTGGGAGCAAAACTTCAAATAATAAAAGTGCTATTCCAATGGGCTCACTCTCACTAAGCATTTGATTAAATGTATGTGTTTTCACACTGCAAGAGGGGGTATTTGCTCTTCCTACCCTTCTGAAGTGACAGAATTCAGGCTTTGCAAAGTCGTTTTAGATCAAACGATTGAAAGAGTGTTCATTCCTACAGCAACAGGATTGAGTTTTCATTTTTTGTTGCAGTTTATCTTTACGAATAGGACAAATATCAAGTAATATGTTTGCCAAAAGAACTACACGTTTGAGATTCATCTCATTTTGGAGAAATGATGCTGTAGATGATAGTGGGAATTTCGCCAAAGTGTACGGGAATTTTCAGTGCCTGGCGATTATGCCACTCGCCTTCCTGTAAAGCTAATTCGGTTGCAATACTTCCTGACAAATGCTTCGGACTCAACTGGTGAAGCAGTTTTGCAGTAAATCTCCGTATGACTGTACCATCCAGAAGTGTCCTTTACTGTACATAGTGTACATGTTCAATTTCAGTGTTAACGAATGCTATCTTTCTTTTTCTTTTTTATTTCTTTTCTTTTTTCTTTTATATACGTATTTCAATCTTATTACTTGGATTGTTTAAAAATGTATGGCACTATATTTTTTGTATTTAGAGGAACCGTTTACTGAAGAACAGAATACAGATTATATTATAGGCATTTCCCGCCAATGTCTATGCACCTTGGCATCGTTCAGCTTCCGTATTCGCGTAGCAACCATTCTTTTGGGGTATCCGGCGCCACTGGTTAACAACTACATAAGTTCTTTATTGGTGATGAACTTCTTACCCCGCATGACCTCTTTCATTGCGTCGACTAGGGTATAATCGCTCGGATGAATATGGAGGATGTGGTAGCACAGAAAATTCTAGTTCACGCATGGTGACAGTGGTCTGGTGACTGGTATGTGGCCGCACATTATCGTGTTGGTGCAGAACGCCCAAGCCGCATTTTCCGTGGTGGCGTTGTTGAATGCACCGGCGGAGCTGGTGCAGTGAACTGCATTACCGATCACTGTTGAGGGTCGTATTTAGAGGGAGTCAATACATCAGCGGTATCCCTTCCTGACCACAGAATACATTCACCTGTTTTGTCTGCACGAATAGTCCCGGCCGTGACTTTTCGGGATGAGCACTCCCAGTATGCTTCCACTCCATACACTGGCTTTTCTTGTCTGGAGTCTCGTGGAAGAACTATGACTAGTCGACGATGAATAATCGCTCAAAGAACTTCATTGGACTTGCATGTATCTGCACTGTACTATTGCACCAACAGTTGGCATATGTCCACATACTTCTATTTCTGCGCAGTGGTGACGGAATGGGGCATCCACTGTGCACACACCTTCTTCATCTTTTAATCCTCATGGCTGGTGGTGTGGTGGGTTTTCCGTGATAGTCCTCTTGCCTTCTCTAGTTCATCAAACGTGATTTGCTTCTGTCTCAGAATCAAGTCATTGACAGGGCGCGCATTGTTTGGTTTGCGAGCAGCTGCTGGACGCCCAGTGCTGTTGCGTTTTTCAGCACAATTACTGCCGTCTCTGAACTCTGATACCCAACTAAACTGCGACTTGGCGCTGTATCCCCACACATGGCTACTAACTTCTTGTGGATGTCTGAAGCAGTCTGTTCTTTCCTCTAGAGAAACCACACTGCTACCGTTGCCCATGCTTGTCCGTTGCCCATGTTTTCTTATCGCTGTTCACTGGCGTTCTCGCAAGCCGGAATAGTGCTGCTGCAATGCGTCACCTATGGGAAGCAGCAACACCATCTGGTGGCGGTAGACAGTAGTATAGTCTATCTACCCGCATACATCGACGCACATTTCAAACTGTTACTTTGCAGAAGTTATAGGGGGAGTGCCAATCAATACTGAACGAATTAAATATCAATTTTATATTCAGTGACATAGATGTTAAATTATCGTTTTATTTGGTAGAACTCATTTCTATTTTTAAGCTGTGGTTACACAAGCAATACAAATTATATAACGTGCTTTCTTTTCCGTTTAGGAGGTCTTGTTGCTCGTTTGGACACGGAAGAAGGCTTATTGCGCAGTCCACCAGTAATTCCATCTGGCGACACTTTGTGCCTTTCTTCCATCTATTATTTAACACCAGGATCTGGTAACACGATTAATGTTAAAGCAGAAGTTGAAGGATTCGATGTGGAATTATGGGAAGATTATGGGGAGAGCTATGAAGAGAACAGAGAAGATTTTATGGTAAGTAACTGTTTCAAGTAGAAAATACTCGTATCTTATACAAGCCAACACAAATTATTCATTTATCATCTTTGGTGATGAGTGCAAGTTACTGCCTTTATACAGCTATAACAGTAGTACAGTATAAATGGTGCGTTCAGAGCACAAGGATTTCACTTAAAAAAAAAAAAAAAACATTATAAGAGTTATTTACAATATCTAGACATGCATCTTTTAAGCTCTGATAGGAACTTCAGACAGAAATCTTAAAGATGAAGATACAAAATGACCACAAGTGGACCTGTTTCCCTTATTCACTGAACGCATCAAATGTCTGACAAGGATGCCAAATATTACATTTCTTATATGAGGCAACGAGACTAGATTTATTTACCATGTTTTGGACCTCCTTAGTACAACTTTCTGTAGTTGTAGTTGTAAAAGAATTCTGTGACAAGGCTTCTTAATATTACATTTCTTACACGAGGTAACAAAAGCTGAGTCTTTTTACCATCTCTGGTTCTTCCAACACAATCGTCTATGGGTGTAGCCGCAGAATAGGTGTTTGACAAAGATCTCAAGTGTTGCCTTTCTTATATGAGGAAATGGAAGTTGTCGTATTTACCATTTTCGGTTCTTCTCAGTATAACTTTCTGTAGACACAGTTGGTACAAAAGTCTGACAAGGATTTCAAAATATTATATATTGTATACGAGGTAAAGCAAATGAATTCAAAGAGATAACCCAGTAGGTTTAGAATGCAAGAAATGATATGGCAAAAAGCCTGCCATATAACACTGAGGCAGATGATCTTAATCCTTAAAGTAGTCATTTTAGCACTTAGTAGTCATTTTAGCTTGTTCATATACATACTAATAGCATAAATTATTACAAGTGTTGAGTAACTACAACCTGTAGTTTTTAGCCTGAATTGATTTCTATGTTCGTATAACAACTTTATCAATTCATAGATGTTACACTATGAATCATGTAACACTAGAGCAAAGCTTGAGAACCAAGGCTTGAGTGAACTACTCTTCCTCAAGAGACTCCAAATATGCTTCGCCCCGAAAGCAAGACGAGAATTTTCATGTTTCTCGTCTTGTCTGGAATTTAAAAAATATTATGAGGTGAGAAAAAGAATGCCGATTAGTTGTGCAATTAACGGACAATCCCTGCAATCAATGAACCAATCATAAGGTGGTAATGCAGGCCTGAGAAGGTAGAGTAATTAGTATAGACCGGATGTTAGGTAAAATGCCTATTCTTTATGATAATATCAAAGATATGGTGAAAAATAACGTTTAAATCTTTATATGGGCGATTATAGTTTCAATTTAAGCCAATTTTATTTTGCTTATTTCGCCCCTTTTTTCCTAAATAATTGCTTTAGTGCCTAATGTTGCCTATTCTATGAATTTTCTTCAAAATAAGTCTTTATTGGGTATTTCCAAAAAGAATTCTGCCTCTTCCGAGAAATATAGGTGTTGTTTGTAGTGATAAGATGTAAAACTTGGACTGCTATGTGCACTGATAAAGCTGTAAAACTTTGAATTGTTATGTGTACTGATAAAGTGCATAAAATTTGGACTGTTATGTGTAGTGGTAAAGTGCTGTAGAGAATGTATTTACCAAATATACATGGAATACATGTCAAGCTTCGTTTTTATATATACTGTAAAATAAGATATTAACAAACAGTTATGTTTCTATATTCTTTGAACATTATCTATGATTTGAATTTATTTTTCATTTGTATCGAGCATTTATCTTCAGTATTTTGAGTTACATTTTAGTGCCTATTTTTTAAAATTTTAAGTGCCTATTTGCCTGCCTATTTTCCAGCACACATTCAGTTTCAAATGCCTAAACATTTGGGGTCATATGCTGGGTCGTTCTGACGCGTGATTAGTGCCATACTAAAGAGTTCGACTAACATGTTTCCTGCAGTAGTCAGCTCTTTAGTATGACACTAATCATACGTCAAAACAACTCTGCATGAGGCTTTCGGTATCTAGTGATATCCATCCCATAAAGGAAGAGTTACAAGTGTAGTAGACACTAGTGATAGGCAAAACGATTCACCTCTCAGATCGTCACTCAATGTTTTACTCACAAAATGACTCGGTTCAGTAGAACAGCTCCGTGAATCACTTATATTTTTACAACCGAGAGGGAAGGAGATTAAAAACTAAAATCGTATTATGTGACTAAATGCATTATATAAAACAAATTTTAAAAGGTACAACTCCAATTTTAGATTACAAGCATATTCTTATTACCAAATTTAACTTTTAAAAAATCGCAGGAAGTTACAATTTTAGAGTAATGCAATTATAATTAACAAACGTAACGCACAAAGAAATACAATTCAAATGCAAAACACATATGGAGTTAAGTGTAAATAAAAGTATTAGATAGTAAATCTAAAAATACAACGGAAATAGAAAATGCGTATACAATTTGGACTAAATCAAAGTACTATTAATAAGTGTGTAATTTCTGTATGTTTTAAATAACAGGGTTTGGTCTTGCATTTCGACCTAGTACTATGTCAGGTACTAATCCTTATTAAGAGCTACTATATGTAATGTAGTTTGTTTTAAAATAGCAAAATATACTTGATTACACTGATGTCATTATTTTTCATCCGTGTTAAAAATAATAATGTAAAACTTTCGTTTGGTAGCTCCGAGTCAGGGTGAGTTTCGTAGCTCCGGGCAGATCGTTCTCACTGGATCACCCCTGAGTGTACCGACAGTTGCTTGAAGATTCGAATATCCTGTATATTTGTAAATAACTCTAAAAGCTGTTGGAATGTTCATTTTCCAAGGAAATATATGTAGCTGTAAGTGCGAAGGAAAGAAACTTAATAATTCCATAATTGGTATTGTAAAAGTATTTCAAGACTTGTTGAGTGGCTCTGCGTAATTTTGCCTTTGGTGCGAGGGTCTCGGGTTCGATTCCCGATAGAGACACTTGGTCGGAAAGGTGTAAAAGCCTTTTCAAGCCAGTTATCCTGAGTCGGCTTTTTCCGGGATTTTCCTCATTCACACCAGGTAAAAAGGTACCAGGCCGCTTCGTTCCTTCCCTCTTCATTTCTTCTTTCCCCACTTCCCACGTAGTGATCGCCGTGGGATGCCATTCCTCACACGTGACGGGCGTAGAAGGCTAGATGCCGAATTCCGAATTCCTAATCCTAAAAGAGAATTTTGTTGAGTAATATAAATCTTTTTATGAAGTCAAAAAAATTCCGTTTCTTGAAAGTCGATCATATAGTAACTAAGGATGTTATAAATAGAGGATCTGCCCTTACAACAAAATCATGATGCCATACGTCACAGTTTCGCCATCCCTACTCTGCCCACTCCGCCCAATAAGATCACAATATTTTGAGCCAAACATCATGGCGGAAACGAAAGCAGCCAATCAGCCGATTGCGGAAACGAGAGTACCCAATCAGTCATGGCGATGCTCGATTGTTTTTTGGCTTCATTGATTTAATAGAATGAAGATATATACGGCCAGATCCTCTATTTTTAACATCCTTGATAGTAATCTTATCCAAAGGCTACATAATAGGGGGAAAGGTCGGTAAAATGATCCCTCCGATAAAACAAGCACCACCCTTACAGCGAAAACTGGTGGCGCTGCTTGTCAAATCACCTGCTTGTTATATCACTCACCAAAGATTTTCCTAATTCCAGAGCGAAAGTTGGAAGAAGAGCTGTTTGCTTTATTGCAATAGAGCTGTTTCATTTAAGGAAGTATTTTGTAAAGATTTTGTAGACGAGTTACACTGAAGTATGTTAAGCTAACGCTATGACAAGCCAACAAATGACAAACAAACATTAAGCTTTATACAGAAGTTTTCGGGATGTAGAACGAATTATTGGAATCTCCATTATTTTGTAAGAAAAGTTTCAATTCGGGATACGAAATTAATGTGACACGAGTACCCAACTTTCTAGAACGAATTAGTCTTTCTGAAATCGAAATACCGTATGTCTTTTCTCAGTAATTCTACAATGAAACATGTAACGTATTATCTATTCTAGTCAGTTGGCTGGCACCATAAGAGAATACAGATGAATACATCACTATACAAAGGCCAAAGAGTAGAAGTTGTAGTGACAGGCAGCAAAACAGATACTACTACACATGTGTTTCTAAAAGAATTTCAACAATGTAACTCACAAGGTAAGTTTTAATTTTGCAACGAAATGTATGGTTTAAAAAAAGTTTTTAAAGCACACAAATTAGATTGACTTTCATTAGTTTACACCGTGCAACTCTTCACTTCCGCAATACTTTAAAGGAAAACATTTTTCTTTTACACCAGGAGGACAGAGATTTTAAAATACCTAGAAAGACGGAGATGAGTCAAAATGACTCATGAAGCTATTTTTTTTCTAAGATGTAAATGATTAGTAACACGTAATATGTACTACTATTACCAATAGTATCATTAATGCTACTACCCAGTGGCGTATTTAGGGGGGCTTCCGGGCTTAAGCCCCTCCCTAAATCTTACTTACTATAGTAAAGTATATGAAATATCTTGCAGAATATTCACATTTTCAGGCAAAGCCCCCCCCCCGAAAGTTAGCAAAGCCCTCCCCGAAACAAAATCGTAAATACGCCACTGCTACTACCACTACTATTACTACGACAACTAGCATAAGTTGAAAGAGAATTCGCGACATAAAATGTTTGTTTTTAAAATATATATATAATGATTAGAAGAATATTTCTCAAAGTGTTATCCGCGGACTCCTGGGGAAAATTATGCGCAATAGACTATATGATAAGAAACCGGGGGAGTTTTGCTAGATGCACTCAACAACGACATTGTTCATCGACTTCATATGTTCATGGCATTCGTGAAGAATAATATTGAGCCTCTTCACATGGTATTTGTGAAAATTATCTGCATATACAGACCAGGGCCGGATTAAGGGGGGGCTGTAGCCCGGGCCTGTAGGTGGACGGGGGACTCAACTCTGATCAAAATCTCAACTGACTGCCTAAAAAGAATTATACCAGATGCAATCATCAACATAAGATAAAATATGACTAAAAATATGAAACATTATTCCCTTAACTTTCCTGCTGTACTTTCACAGAAATGTATTAGGCGAAGTCAACAGGGGTCGCATATTTTTTTCTAGCCCTGGGCCTCCAGACGTTTAATCCGGTCCTGATAAGACCTTTCTTCGATGGGAGTTTCATTTCATTCACACTTATGGCTCAAAAGTTCTGATAATGCAAATTTTGGGTAGCGCGACTTTCCGGACACCCTGTATGTATAATATAGCAGTTTTAGTGTAATTAATGTTACACCATGACAATAGTCTGAACGTAATCTAAGCATATTAATTACGATATCTCATTCAGTACTGTATTTTTAATACTTAATTTGTATCGTTAAATTGTTAATCTAAAAGTGCTGTATCATGAAAAAGTAATTTGAAGTACAATTCACGTCAAATTGTATAATGTGGGTTATTAACGATAACTTTTTCAATGTATAAATGGTGCAATAAAATTATAAGTTTTGTACTATGTATGTGTCCAGGGGTTATAGTACTATTACTCAATTAGTTTATTTAAGCAGCTATAATAGGATATATTCGATTACAAAAATAATAAATATATCACTTGGCGAAGAATATTTTTTGACTTGTAGATTTTTTAAGATGGAGTATTGTGACTATGAATTACTGTTACCAGGTGCGGATCCGGGGGGAGGGGCAATTGGGGCGATCGCCTCCCCCCAGAAGAGGAAACTTTCTTATTTTATATATATATAAATAAGACCCATCCCAAAGTTTGGAGCCCTTAAAGTAGCAGTATGACAACCCACCGCCCGCCCCAGAAGTCGGTCCTGGATCTGCCCCTGACTGTTACTGTCCAGCATTCTGCCTATTGGCAGGTCCTGAAAACAATAGCAGATTCCCTGGCTTAGGTTAGGATCTGAAAATGTTTCTTCAACGTTTCTAGCTCTTCAGCTTCCTCTAGCTCTTCAGCTCTTCAGCTTCAGCTTTCTAGCTCTTCAGCTCCCTCATCCCAAGGATGTTATAAATAGAGGATCTGCCCATATGTATCTTCATCCCATTAAATCAGTGAAGCCAAAAAGCAACCGAACATCGACACGTCTGATTGGCTACTCTCTTTTCTACCATCGGGTCTGATTGGCTACTTTCGTTTTTGCCATGATTGTTGGCTCAAAACATTGCGATCCTATTGGGCGGAGTGGGCAGAGTAGGGGTGGCGAAACTGTGACATATCCTTTATTTTATAAGATCCTTGTTAACTCGCATATTTTCTTCTATTTTTCAAATCATCGATAAATTGTGTTCTTTCTCTTCCTAACCATGGCTTTCCTTCCATCTTTCTCAATATGGTGGTATGCAAAAGGCGATTTCTTCGCAAGAAGGATCCAAACTAGTTCGCCTTGCTACGAAGGATATTGGTTAATAATATTCTCTTCTTTCCTATTCTTTCTGAAATATCTTAGTTTGTTACTTTATCCATCCATTTTATCTTCTCCATCTTTCTCCAGCGCCACATTTTGAAGTTCTATCAATATTTCTTCTTTAACTTCCGTAATGTCCAAGTCTCTGAACCATGCAATCCCATGCTCCATATACATCACTTGACCAGCTTCTTTCTTAGTCCAATGTTAATCCTCCTAGTTCGGCGTGATCTCTTTGACCTGATATCTTTGGCACAGTAAGCGTTTCTCGTCATGATACTTCCCAGAAATTTGAAATGGTCGACCTCATCAAGCTTTCTTTGTTCTACTCTGATCGTAATGGCATGCTTCCACTTTGATATTCATTTTCATTCCATATTGTATCCCAGTATCAACTATTTTCTCCATTATCTCGTGTAGTCCTTTCTCGGTTCGAGCTATAATAACAGTGTCGTCTGCATACCTCACCTTATTAATGACCTGTCCCTCAATCTTGAAATCCCCAACTCCCATTAATCCTTTCTTCTTTAAGTATTCACTGTAGATATAAATAATTGAGGTGACATACAACATGTTTGTTTGATTCCTCTCCTAATTTCCACGTTGTTGGTCTCTTTGGTTCTGGCGCAACTTCATTCTTTATCCTATATATAGATTGTGAATGAGTCGACGATCCCACCAGTTTATTCCCGTTTCTCTAAGTATTTCCAGAAGTTTTTGGTCCAATTGCCCTGGTCGGATAGTTTTTGACAGTCGATGAAGCACAAACGCAACTCTTTCCTCATGTCAAAATCTCGTTCTGATATAATTTCCCTCAACCCAATAGCAACTCTGGTGCTTTTCCATTCTGGAATTCAAATTTATTTTCTTCCACTAACTCTTCTATCTTTCCAGTTGCTTATACAGTACGCATGCAATAATTTTTCCAGTGTGCAAATAAGGCTAATGCTACTGTAGTCACTGAACTTCTTTGTTTTCTTTTTCTTAGATAATGCAACCACTGTAACATCTAGAAAATCTTTCTGACATTCTCCTCTCATGTAGATCACGTTAATAAGTAAAGTCAGTAGGACTATTTTCATTACATTGTTTTCTAATCCCTTGTGCAAATCTGCTGGTATGTCATCGTCTACAGTGGCCTTCTTTCTTCGCATATCTTTGATGGCTTGTACTACTTTACTTTTCACTATACTATGTATTTTGCCTTCTTCATTCACTTCTTGTTCTGCTTCGATTATAATGTCTGTTGGGTGATTCATCTGCTGCTATATATTCTTTATGTATTCCTCCGAGATCCTAAGGATTCCTTGATAGTCGATAACTATGTGGCTTTGTTGATCTTCGATTCCAAAGATCGGTATACCTCGTTAGTTCTTCCATCCAATGTCTGTCCTTTCTGATACATCGATCATATCTGACGCGTTATTGAAATTCAATTATTTCTTCACATACCTAACGACACATTGACATCAAGTACAGACTTTTAATGGCCGTGATAATGGTATGCTGTAAAAAAAAACAAACACCCGTTTTCTGCTTTATAGCGTAATATGGCAACGCGGACGATACCAAGACAGTATCAGCAGGGTCATCACATGTTGCTGGTCACCACCTATCCTGCGGATAGACTGTTACTAACAAAGTTCAAACTAGGAAATAACTAAGGGAAAGAATTACACCTAACTATTTGTCCCTGACAATGGCTTCCTCAATATGATTTGCAAGTTTCTCGTTGACTAGAAAATACATTATAATATAAGGGTGACTAATCTAATATCTATACAAACTATAAAATATTATCTACCTTCGTCCTGAAGTTCAGCAATAAATAGTTTCTATTGTCTTATGTTTACTTTTTTGCAAGAGTATTTTTCTTTACAGAACCTGGGGAAGATATTGCAATTGTATCACACAATGAGATTGCTGATTTGAATGGGACAATTTGCAACATTAAGACGTTCTTTCAACCATTTTTTCAATCAGGTAAATTAATTTCAATGTGTACCGCAGGACATAACATTTGTTAATTAATTTGGTGTGTATACCATTCGTCTAGCTTTGGATCAATCCAAAAATGAGAACAAATTTAAAAAATGACTAACCATATATTAATAACTCGTGTTGCAGTTTCGGCAATTTACTATTGTCGTCATCCGACACATTATAAAGTATATTGGAAGGTTACAATAAGAAAATCTTCAAAGTATTAGAACAAATAGAAAAAGAGAACGACATAGAAAAGTAACATATACCAAAAGTGAAAACAAGAGTTAGATGTAAACGAGCTTATATATATATATATATATATATATATATATATATATATATATATATATATATATATTAAACTGGTGCTAGATATAATGTGTCAAAAGGAGACAATAACTTAATTGGGATTAACTTTGCAATGCTCGCTCTAGCTGGTATACTCACTCAGAAACGAGAAATTACGCTCTAAATTTTATGAAAATGTTTCAAAACTTCCCTAACTCTAAGCTAACCCGTTCCTACTCTTCTTATTCCTATCTTACTCTACTCTACCCTACTCTACTCTACAATACTCTTTCAAAGCGGTTCTACTTATCGATGCGCAACTGGAGCATGTAATGTAAAGATTACCCCTTAATTGTTTTATTACAGGTAAAAAATGCTAAATAAAAGTAAGTTTATGCCTATTTACTGATTGAATCTATAGGGTGCACATTACACAAATATCAGTATACATACCTTTGTACCGCAACGAATATCCTATTATTTGTGGATTATTTTAATCAGCTGCATGATCTTCGAACGAAATAATATAGACGTCATTAGTTAAGGTAACAAAGTTACAACAGAAACACCGATTCTACATAGCATATAATTTTTTAAATGAATTTTTAAAATTAGGTTTAGTATCTTGTGTAAAATATAAATGTTTTCACATGTTATAAAGGAGAGCTTCCGCTGGGAAACTTACAGTGATTTTTAAATCAAGAAACTAATTTCACAAGATTTTAATCTGTTCGTTTGAAGGTATAGATACACTTTTTATTTCATATCAGTTTGAAAGAACATTTTATAAGAAAATATGATCTTGTACTGGTGTAGAAATTATGGATGCAGCAAATTATACACCTATAATTATTGATTTTTAAAATCAAATCTGTGTCCTCACATTTAGTTTACAAAGGTACAACATCAATGCTGATTAGTTAAATATCAATTTACCAAAACGGATTTGATGTTGAGGAAGATCACAGAGCTGATGGAAATAGTTCACAAATAATAGACTATTCGTGGCGGTACAAAAGTAGATATACATAGATTTAACTTTATGCCTAGTTGTTTTGAACTGTGGGAAAGTGGAAATTCTTTAAAATATGCACCAAATTGAATGTAAGATCTGTGAAAAATGAAAGGGGAGAAACTGATAAACTGTTTATAAATAAACGCGGAAGGTTTCTAGGCTGCAACAAGGCGCAAAGGGTCATGTAGGACTTCTAATACATGTACTTTGACACAGTTTATAAAAGTATTTTTAATTTATTAATCTAATTTCATCGCAATTTATCGTATCATACATAAACTTTAATGTAATAATGAAAAGTACTATCATATATAATGACAGATAACAGACATGGATTATAAAGACCATACACTAACTACTATAATATTATCTACTTATTATAACTATAACTAAAAAATAATCAACCATTAATGAATATTAATAACTTAAATATCACATTATAAACATTAAAATATGTGCGAATAAATTTTCCTTGCAAATTGCAGATAAAATCAACTATATTTATTTATAATCCAAAATATTTTGCAAATAATAATGGTCCATTTATTTATTTATTTATTAATAATGAAAGTGAATCAACTACGAACATACATATGTACCGCCGTAAAAATACAATACAATGCAATTTAATTCAATTATACACATATGCTGTCAACTTGAATTCATATCTGCAACTTAAAAGAAACACCTTTATAGATGTTAACACTAAAACTGAAGCTGAAATTAAGGGAACCTGTTTTCAATTGTGAAGACACTTAAATTGTCCTGAGAATATACTTTTATAATGTGTTTACTGAAGATATTGATCAGTTACCGAAGCTGTAACACATGTTAGTTGTGTATTAATATGTACGCATATTTGGAGAACTAACCAGATTATACAATTTATTTTCAGTTGTATGGCGTAATACAAGAATGGTATTTTCTGACTTGTTAGTCTTGCAATCCGAACGTTCATGTTTAAAATAATATGGTTTTAAGTCTTATAAATTTACTTATTGTTAGCGTGTTTCACTTACTTGTTGAGGTAATAGATAGTAAATATTCAGCTGTTAATGACTGAGCACAGTCAATACAATTAAACAAAAGAAATACAACCCAATATACGGGTATCCCATAAAGAATGCAACTTTGGAAATGTCCATCATTTCTGTTCTAATAAGTTGTCAGCACTGAACGTTACATGATTTTGATCCGATGATCGTCATCTGTTTTCTGCACGCTTCACGACAGAACAGCGTGTTGTCATAGTTAAAACTTATTACAGATGTGGTGAGTGTTGTGCAGAGATTGTCCGCAAACTCCGTGGAATGTTTATCAACGTAATGCACCGAATAAGTCGACTGTGATTAGACTGATTGCTAAGTTTGAGGAAACCAGTTCGGTTGTGGATATTAAAGCCTGGATACGTTCTCGTGTTAATAGTTCTGTGGAAAGCATCGTCATAGTGAGTGATAATGTAGGTGAAGTCCATCCAGAAGACAAGTGATAATCATAAGTTGTTTGTTGCTCCGTTATTGCTAACCACAATGACAACAGATGAAAATCGTGTAACGTTCAGCGTTGCCAACGTACTGGAACAGAAATGGCGGGTATTTCAAAGGTTGCGCCCTTTATGGAACACCGTTTAGTTACTAAAAGACTACTGATCAGGTGCTGACCTGGAATGGTCCTGCTAGTAGCACCAATAGTTATGTACCTCCTTGATTTCCACGTTCCACGTGCATTGCGTCCTTTAATTGTTCAGAAGTTTGGTTTTACCTACATATTCTCCTTTCTATATTTACCTTGTTTGTCTGTATATCTATTCGTTAGTCCAGGAGACAAGAAATGTGTCCGTCCGTCCGGAAGACAAACAATCTCCAGAGCTACTTGATAGAACACTAATTTTGACCAGAATGTAGAAAGTGAAAAGTTAGGAATCGATTATAGATGTGATCCATCCAGCAGAAGTGGCAGGTATTGACAATTTTGTTTTAACTTTGATCGCTGTAGAGTAAAATTGGTCATGGATAGCGAGAAGCGGTTTCCTGTAGGCGATTATTCTTCAGAAGAATGTATTTAATCTTTATCTTTTACTCTCTAGTAAAGCCAAAACTGATAGAAACACACTAGAACTTCCGGTTTCAAAATTGATTTACATAGAGCAAAAATGATTGGAGACACCTAAACACATTTTCTTAAAAATTGATTTAGAATTCTAAAAATTGCTACCATCCTCTCTCTCTTAACCCTGTATGCAAACCGGAATTGACATAAAACAACCTAATCTGGTTTTAACAGTGATCGATATAGAGTAAAAACTGTAATAAATAGCGAGAAGCACTTTCCTGCAGTTGATTAAGTGCCCCAAGAATGCATTTCATCTTCTTCCTTAACTATCTACTAAAACCGAAAGTTATACAAATCTATTATAACTTCCAGTTTCACTATTGATCTACATAGAGCAAAAATGTTCAGAAATAGCGGGAAGCTATTTTTGGAATCGATTTACCGTTCTAAGAATAGGTACCATTTTCTATCCTAACCCTCTTTTTAAATTGGAAGTAGCAAAAATTATTCACTTCTGACTTTAACAATAATTGCTTTAGCGAAAGCTGTAATAGACAATGAGAAGGATTTTCTGTAAGCAATTAAGTGCCCCAAGAATATATTCTATCTCCATTCTACTAAAACCGGAAGTGATAGGAATCTACTACGACTTCCACTTTCAATATTAATTAAGAAGATATGATGTCATACAAAGCAAACTTCTTCATGCGTTTTACAAGTGACACTGCTACTGGTTATTTTTGGGACTGTATTAAATATAAAATCTACGAGCTACCTTTACCACCCACCATGCATGATCAGCAAGTATACATCAGTCAATCGTGACATGAAAGAAGCATCCCTATAGGCTTGATGTATGGAGTGGTAAAGGGGACCCCATTAAATAACTCTGACGTGAAAAATATGTTTGGTATCAATCGAAACGTTTTGAGTTTCTGTTTTCATATATCTAAGTATCATTAAACGTGTTATGACTGTTTGGAATCGTGAATATCATTTGTAATAACCCTGTACTTTGTGGTTATTTTTTCTACTGCTCGCAACCAAAACTTAGTAAAGACGTAAATTTGACAATCTTGAGTTTCTTTATTAAGTTTTTCTAATTGTTACACTGTTGCTCATAAGTAAACATGCCTATTTAATATTATATAAAAAGTTAATTGTGGATAATAAACTTTTGAATAAAAAGGTAGCTGGTTTAAGTAGGAAGAATATGTTTTACTAGGACAATAACTTAGTGACGTTCATATTATTTGAAGATTCAGAAGAATCAACAGCTAACATTTGTGAAAACGGAGGGATCAATGAAGTGAATGGGAAAGGATGTATTTGTCCTACAGGGTTTAGTGGAGCACGATGCGAAAGAGGTAAGTGTAATTCTATTATAAATAGTTAAATAGGAAAAAATGTATTAATACATATGTACAGGGTGCGGCACGTAAAGTGAACATATAAATGAAATGTAATGTATTGAATATGACTACTCACCTTCACAGCAGGTGCTGAAAGTGTCCTCCGCCCACTTCAACACACATGTGAGCACGATTGAGGAGATTCATATATACCCTTGTCAGTTCTTGTGTTGTAATGCTATTGGTGACATCCTGGATCCTGGTCTTGAGTTCTTCAATTGTGTGTGGATTTGTTTCGTATACTCTTCCCTTTAACAGTCCCCATAAGTAAAAGTCACACGTGGACAAGTCTGGTGACCGAGGAGGCCACAAGCCTTTGCTGATTGTCCTCTCTGGTGTAAACATCTCATGCACAAGGGACAATGATGCAGCTGATGTGTGGCATGTTGCACCGTCCTGCTGAAAGTAACATAACTGACGCTCCTCTTCGGTCAAGTGTGTATAAAACTCCTCCAGGATTCCCATATACACGTCACTGTTCACTGTCGTCTCAAAGAATATGGGCCCAATAACACGTGTGGCGGAAATGGCACACCAAACACCAAGCTTCTCATCATGCAAGGGTACCTGGTGGATTGCGTGTGGATTTTCTGTCGACCAATACCGGTTGTTTTGGGAATTTACGTACCCAGACAGGTGGAACGACGCCTCGTCACTCATGATGAGCATTAGTGGATCCAAGAAACCACTGGCAACATTGCTCAACAGCCATGAACAGAAATGCACCCTCTTCTGCAGGTCAGGCTCCTTCAGTTCTTGCACAACACTTATCCGGTACGGTTTTAACTTCAGTCCCCTTAAAACACGTCTGCAACTTCTCTCACTCGCATGAACCTGTTGACTCAATCTCCTGGTTGACCTTCGAGGGCTTCTTGTCATTATCTCCTGCACCTGCATCTTTAATTCAGGTGTACAGACAGATGGTCGTCTGTTCCTGGGAGCATTGTGAACCGATCCTGTACGCCGCCATTTTTCAATCAATTCCTGAATGGTGCTTTTTGCTGGCACAGAACATCCTGGAAATTTCTCCCGAAACAAATTCTTTGTTTTCACAAAAGATCCAGTGAGAATGAACCCGTCAACAATGGCAAGACGCTCGGGTATCGAATACGGCATTATCACACACTGACTGTATTTAAGTGTTGCCAAAAACACAATATACCAGAATAGTATGACGGGCCGGTTTTACGTGCCGCACCCTGTACATCATAAATACACAAATAACATATTTATTATTAGACATCCAAACTATGTTATGCGTAAGTATCCAAAGTCTTATAGAACGGCTGTGTCCGTCCGTCCGTCTGTCTGTTAACAAGTATCAGAGGAAAAATGGTAAGAGATAATGAGAAGCGTTTTTCGCAATCGATTAAGCGGCCCAAGAGTTTCCATCTTCTTCAGTAACATCTTATTCAAATTAGAAGAGGTTGAAATTGTTCATTTCTGGTTTAGCGTTCCATGTTCTCCATTAACCTCTTATTCAAACTGAAAGTAGTTCAAATTACTCATTTCTGGTTTCAACGTTCCATCTTCTTTATTAGCCTCTGATTCAAATTAGAAGTGGTTGAAATTACTCATTTATGGTTTCAATTCCATCTTCTCCATTAATCCCAGACTCAAATTATTAGTGGTTGAAATTACTCATTTCTGGTTTCAACGTTCCATCTTCTCCATTAGCCTCTGATTCAAATTAGAAGTGGTTGAAATTACTCATTTATGGTTTCAACGTTCCATCTTCTCCATTAGCTTCTGTTTCAAATTAGAAGTAGTTGAAATTACTCATTTATGGTTTCAACGTTCCATCTTCTCCATTAGCCTCTGATTCAAATTAGAAGTAGTTGAAATTACTCATTTATGGTTTCAACGTTCCATCTTCTCCATTAGCCTCTGATTCAAATTAGAAGTAGTTGAAATTACTCATTTATGGTTTCAACGTTCCATCTTCTCCATTAGCCTCTGATTCAAATTAGAAGTAGTTGAAATTACTCATTTATGGTTTCAACGTTCCATCTTCTCCATTAGCCTCTGATTCAAATTAGAAGTAGTTGAAATTACTCATTTATGGTTTCAACGTTCCATCTTCTCCATTAGCCTCTGATTCAAATTAGAAGTGGTTGAAATTACTCATTTATGGTTTCAATTCCATCTTCTCCATTAATCCCAGACTCAAATTATTAGTGGTTGAAATTACTCATTTCTGGTTTCAACGTTCCATCTTCTCCATTAGCCTCTGATTCAAATTAGAAGTGGTTGAAATTACTCATTTGTGGTTTCAACGTTCCATTTTCTCCATTAGCCTCTGATTCAAATTAGAAGTAGTTGAAATTACTCATTTATGGTTTCAACGTTCCATCTTCTCCATTAGCCTCTGATTCAAATTAGAAGTAGTTGAAATTACTCATTTATGGTTTCAACGTTCCATCTTCTCCATTAGCCTCTGATTCAAATTAGAAGTAGTTGAAATTACTCATTTATGGTTTCAACGTTCCATCTTCTCCATTAGCCTCTGATTCAAATTAGAAGTAGTTGAAATTACTCATTTCTGGTTTCAACGTTCCATCTTCTCCATTAGCCTCTGATTCAAATTAGAAGTAGTTGAAATTACTCATTTATGGTTTCAACGTTCCATCTTCTCCATTAGCCTCTGATTCAAATTAGAAGTAGTTGAAATTACTCATTTATGGTTTCAACGTTCCATCTTCTCCATTAGCCTCTGATTCAAATTAGAAGTAGTTGAAATTACTCATTTCTGGTTTCAACGTTCCATCTTCTCCATTAGCCTCTGATTCAAAGTAGAAGTGGTTGAAATTACTCATTTATGGTTTCAACGTTCCATCTTCTCCATTAGCCTCTGATTCAAATTAGAAGTAGTTGAAATTACTCATTTCTGGTTTCAACGTTCCATCTTCTCCATTAGCCTCTGATTCAAAGTAGAAGTGGTTGAAATTACTCATTTCTGGTTTCAACGTTCCATCTTCTCCATTAGCCTCTGATTCAAAGTAGAAGTGGTTGAAATTACTCATTTATGGTTTCAATTCCATCTTCTCCATTAGCCTCTGATTCAAATTAGAAGTAGTTGAAATTACTCATTTATGGTTTCAACGTTCCATCTTCTCCATTAGCCTCTGATTCAAAGTAGAAGTGGTTGAAATTACTCATTTATGGTTTCAACGTTCCATCTTCTCCATTAGCCTCTGATTCAAATTAGAAGTGGTTGAAATTACTCATTTATGGTTTCAACGTTCCATCTTCTCCATTAACCTGTTATTCAAACTAAAGGGTTTCAAATGAGTATTTTCTTTTGTTTCAACGTTTTTGGAAGTACTACAAAAACGGTAGTAGATAACGAAAAGTGGTTTCTTGTAATCGATTCAGTATCTCAAGTTAACATACCATCTCTATTTACAACACTCTACCAAAACCGGAAGTGGTTGAAACTTATTAGTACTTCCGGTTTCAATATTTATTTCCGTAGAGCGAAAATGTTAAACGATATCGAGAGGCTGTTTTATGCAATTCGATTCAACATTTCAAGAATAGGTTCCACTCCCTGCATTAACCCTCTATTCAAATTCAAAGTGATAGAAATGAACAATTTTCGGTTTATACGTATATTGTAATAGAGCAGAACGGTAATAGATAACGACAAGAGGTTTTTGGCAATCGGTTTAGCGTATCAAGAAAAGATATCATCACCACCTACAACACTCTACCAAACTGGAATTGGATGAAATTTACTAGTACTTCCATAAAACCTCATACAGCCTCGCTACTGGAAGGAACGCTAAACTCTAAATCAACAATTCATGACTCGCTGTATAAAACAATGTAAGTGCCAAGAACAAGAGTTACTGTAACAGTAGAGACAAAAGATAGTAAATTGTGCCCAAGCGTCACAAAATAGAAAATAGTATTGCTTAGAAATATAACCTAGCATATAACAAAGTATGATAATCTAACTAAGGCATAAACGTCTTTTAAGAAATAAAATAAGTGAAATAAATGCAAGGTGGCACTTATATTGTTTTCTACAGCGAGTCTTCAATTATATATTCCTCTATTTGACAGCAGTGAACTGAAAGGTACATAAAGGAGTAAGCAGGGGCGACTTACGCAGGGAGTTCACCGGATCCGTACTCTTTCCCCCACCTTCATAACTCGACATGGAATTGTACACTTTCTTAATAAAACTATATGGGCCTTATGCAAAGTTGTTTTGACGTCTGATTAACACCATACTACGGGGTAGACTAACGGATGGTTATCAAAATTGTATTCAGAGTCTCTGATTAGTACGTAGTATTTTACCAAGTTAATCACATGTGACTAATTAATCTAGAGCAGAGGCTAATCTTTTACCCACGGTTTAGCGTGCGACACAACATTTCGTATTTCATGTATTTTAATTTTTAAAGACCACGCATGCGCTGATCTACTTTTCCGTAGTTGCCACATTTTTTTTTCTCACCTGATACATTGAGGTTGTGTAAGTTAATCATACCCAAATCAACCTTTTAGTTGTACTCAAAGGAGACTCTGAGTACCAAAAAGTGCACCTTCTTTAGTAAATAGCTAGTATGCCTTTAACTAGTCTGTGACTAACTCTCGATTAACGAATTCTTTCTGAATACCGCCCTATTTGTTTAGCACAGAAGTGATTCATACAGCCTAAAGATTTGATTTTACACCTCAACTGCATACTTTCTTTTCGTATAAAAACAATCTACAGTTCTATCATGTTTGTAAGGAAATAAATAACAGAACTTAACAATTACTTATCGTCTTTTCAAATGTACAATAACAACGGTTCAATACACGTACAATGTATACATCTAGTGTAGGACTCCCTTAACTTTGGATCACTCCCAACAAAAATATATGGTACACGCCTGCAAGTAAGTATCAGTTTGGAGATACCATGAAGCTAGTGGAGTTGTAAAAGTTCTAATTTTCTTTTCATTGCTGTGTAATAGGCCTTCAAATGCTTTGTTCTCATCCGTCAGTCTGCTTCTAACAAACACAATTGCTAAGGATAGGTGCTGATTGCCACGGGTGCTGACTGTCACAACCAGGGTGCGAAATCCTGGGGGGACGGGGAGAATTTCCCCCCACCAAAAAGTTTATGCTTCCATTTCCCTCCCACCAAAATCTGTAAGGGGGAACACCGTAATATGGAAATATAAGTATAATGAAAATTTTCATACAATTTTAAAAGCATGCCAGCTCAAAAAAAAAAAAAAAAAAAAAAAAAAAGAAAGAAAGAAAGAAATATTTTAGTTATAACGATATGAAGACCTTTATCCTCTGGCGTAGACTTGGAGTTATCTAAAAGAAAATACAAGTTCATTAGCTCTCTTTATATACAATGTTTGTCCGATGCTGACGACCGGTCGGAGGAGTGTCGATAAGGATGGTTGAGGCTGACAGTTTTCTCTTTTTGCCTGTTTTTTCTACAGTTGTTTCCTTGAGATGAACAAACAATTGCAAAATTACTAATATAGTATACAGGGCACGGTGGCCCAGTGGCGGTGCGCTCACATCCAGTACGAGACATTGATATGCAGTTTTTCACATGTTCCAAATCGTGAAATACTGTAAAAAGCTATTATATATTTAGTATAAGTATCAAATTTTGTTATTGTTTCATGTTGCAGTTTAAGATTTCTAGCTTCATTTTTGCTTTAATTCTGCGCCCTTTATACAGAGCTAATTAAGAGTATTTTTTTGTTTTTATTGTTAGGATGTACTGTACATATTTATTATTAAGATATATTAGTCATCTTTATTATTAAGATATATTAGTCAATCAGTGTTTCAAAATAGACTAAAACGTTTACCAAATTTTTTTACCTTTGCGTCTATTATAGAACTTTTTTCTTTGTTTTGCTAAACCAGTTACTATTTATACAGTACTGACTATTCTATTACTATAATGTTTAATCGGAGATCAAGGACGATATTTTCTCTTGCTGTATCACATTGTTCTGGTTTTGCTGTAAAACTGGTTACTGTATTTATAATATCCCCCATCCTCCTTTTGAAATATTGCGAATTTGAAATTATCTGGTCAAATTTCCGATCCTCCTTTTGAAATTATCTGCTGAACTCCCGTTTCATGCTCTCTCGGAATCATGTTTTAATTGACATTGATCAAAAGGCACAATGGACACAGTCCACAATAATAGACTTTATTCCCAATAAACAGGGTTGTAGTGCCAAATTTATCTGTGCTGGAGTGCTTGCTTACAGAAAAGAGAACAAGAAATATAGACCCTAATTTAAGCATAGACCCAAAACTGAAATCAAATTATGAATGTTTATTTTAATATTATATAGCGTAACAGAACATAACAGAAACAGCCGTACCATAGCACAATGCTTTCCTTATTCTGTACTAGAGCGTCTTTCCTCTCTCAAAACATGTGCCAATAATAACTAGCATATTCACAATAGATTCATTAAAAATTATTACAGAACGATTTATATTTCAGTAAATGCAGTGTGTTATTGGTTTGGACTGATTTGTGTTTAGTGTCCCTCTCCAACACCCAAGCTGAATGGGACAGCACCTAATGTTTAAAGTGGTTTCAGAACTACTACTCAATTTACATTCGAGATCTTTGAGTTTTACGTCCCACGATTATGCCGGCTATACTAAAGGAGACGGTGATAATGAGAAATTAATGAAATGGTGGAATGAAGTGGGAGGAAACACACGCGCACTGTGTTTATCCACCACAAGGTTCACTTGGCGGGAGCTGGTATCAAACCCGGGACTCTACGCAACAGAGGTGAACGTTGTACCAGTGAGCCACCGTGGCCCCTCAATTTTCATTCGAGACAGGAAGTGTGAAAAGAAAAAAACGAAATCAAAATAAAACATGTGAATATATACTGCTTGTTTTGTGTACAAGTAATTCCTGAAATTGCGGGTTGATGTCTTATATAACCTCGGTGCTGGAAAGGACGTAACTCCAACCAACCAACTAAAAGGGATTCGCGAGAACCTTTTTAGTTGTGTTATAAATCACTGGAAAGGAAATGTTAGTTTGCCACTTTCTGCCACCAAGGCTATATTAAACATGGACCTCCATTTTAAAGGCAAATTAAAACCATCGTAATGTACACATTTCATGTCTACGAAGAAATAAATACTTAGCGAAGAAACGAAAATTTCATAATTAATATTTATAAAAAGTATACTCTGACTCTACAGCTTATGGAGATCTATCACTAGCCAGGTGGAGCGCATCAACTTTGAAGGTCTAACGCTTGGTTAGCAAATTGGTTCTCAGACGCCATTATTTCTGACTTCTAGATCTCATACCGCTTTTTCCGTGAATGCAGTCCTCCATATAATGGCAAACACAAGGGAACTGTGCTCCCGCAGGAGTCTAACCCTCGACCATACGCACCGAAGTGTAAAAATGAAATGAATTTTTTGAGTTTTACGTCCCACGGTTATGCCGGTTAAGCTAAAGGAGACGGTGATTATGAGAAATGAATGAAATGGTGGAATGAAGAAAGTGGGAGGAAACGGGAGAACCCCGAGGAAACCCACGCACACGGTGTTTGTCCACCACAAAGTTCACTTGGCGGGAGCAGAGTTTGAACTCGCGACCCCATGCACCAGAGGTGAACGCTCTACCACTGAGCCACCGCGGCCCACACCGAAGTGTATCTTAAATGCAGTAGATAAGTGTACCAATTTAGGTTAAATGAATAAGTAACATTATTAAATTATTTACCGAGCGAAGTAGCTCAAGTGGTAGAGCGTTGGCTTCGCATTCGGGAGGTCGCGGGTTCGATTCCCGCTGCCGACCATCCTGATTGGGGTTTTCCAGGGTTTCCCTCAATCCTACCAGGAAAATGCCGGGATGGTACCTACTAAGACAGGCCCTGGCCGATACCTTCCCAAATCCTTTCCATTGTTGTTGTTAAATATCCAGTATAAAATGGCCTCTGAGCTGTATCTGGTGATTGTTAAATAAATAAATTTTAAATAACAATGACGACTAGCTTGAACAATTATTATTATTATTATTATTATTATTATTATTATTATTATTATTATTATTAATAATAATAATAATAATAAATGAATATTTCAACTTTTTGGATACCCCACTTCATTTGTGAAGCACAGTGAGGCATCAACTTGGATCACTGAACTTCTTCCCCCCCACCACTTTTAAACGATTTCGCACCCTGGCCACAACCAATTATTGGTGCTGATTGCCACGACTGTCGCTGATTGCAAATATGAAGGTGCTGACTTGCACGACGGCATGCTGACTGCCACGAGCCTGGGAGAAACTGTATTTGAAAAGAGAGGAATTAATCCCTCATACTAAATTTATGATTATTAATTAATTTAGTAGGGATTAATTTAGTAATCATCACAGCAAATCTATGTGGCATCCTATAAGTTACAAAGTTGCTCACTAAGTGGAACGACATACACTTGGATGTTTATAAAGGGATTGTCTTTTCTGTTATATGTACAATTTGCACATTTCATTGTTTATATTAATTGTTTTATTGTATTATTTAATGGATATGATGGTCTGAAGCCAGCTGACAAGGGAAGTTTGGGAGAAGCACTCGCCTGCAGAGAAATAAGCATGTCATTTGAAGGAGCAATTCAAGCTGATTACAATAGGTAATAAAACTCCTGTACATTGAGAATTGTTCGAGATATTCAGCTTGGAAGTTTATATGAGAAAATGAGTGGATGCACGTTTCAACGCGTTAAGTATTCTCTCCCATGGCGAAGCCTGATGGTTTGAACTTGCTATTGCTTGATGACTGGGGTCCATGGGCGCCCACGGAGGGGGGCAAGAGGTGGCAATTGCCCCTCCCTGGATTTTCGAAAAAGGTTAACATGAATTGATTTTAGTTTTGGAAATAACTTAAAAACGTTTTATTTAAGAAAGCAAATAAAGCAAAATCATTCTCAGTAATTACTGATGGAAATATGGATATGAACATTTCTGGCGTAGAGCAGTTGTCAGTAGGACTCAACACTAAATCAATCCAAGATTCGAGAAGAATTCCTTGGTTTTGTGGCTCTACAGGAACTTAATGCAAAGGCAATTGCAACTGAAGTTTTATTCTTTTGTGTCAAAATATGGCCTGATATGTCGAAATTATAGACAGGGTTAGACGTATGCGCCACATTGGTAGGAGCGGAAGGTGGTGTGAAAAGAATAATGGAAAAACAATATCTTAAGGCGTTGTTTTTTCACTGTGCTAGCCATAAATTAAATTTGGTTATTAATGACACTAATGAAGTTAAACAAATTGGAAATTCAGTTGCAACTATGCAAGATATAATCAATTTTTTTCGTGAAAGTTCCTTCAGATGAAATCTTGTCCCTAATATGCCTGTCTTCTGTGAAACACGATGTTCTGCAAAGAACAAAAGCATCAGAATATTTTTGGAAAACTTCGCAGAAATAATGAACTGTCTACAATAGCTGTCTCTAGTAGTAACTGCAACGCTCAACAACGTGCTCAGTACCTACATTCTTCAGCGTCATCTGGTACATTTATAATATCAATGCACATCATGGCCAATTACAGTGCTATTTTAGAGCCAACTACAGCGAAAGACAATAGACCTTTCCAAGGTACAAGAACATATTGAAGTTATTTTGGACATGTTTGAAAATCATCGCTCAGATACCACCTACACCAGCTACACAATTGCCAAAGCCTCGGCTGTCGCTGTTGGAAATGTAATAGAAACATTTCTTTCGATTTCAGCGACTACTTGCCCAGTAGAAGGTTCATTTAGTACACACGGAAAAGAAAGTATTCTTCAGTTGACAAATTTTCTTTTTCCCATTAACTCGGGAACAAATGAATTAATCTGGATCTTTTTGTTGTTATCTTTAGAATAGTTATAATTTAATAACTTGCCAAAATTGGTAATCTAGAAGATTAATTTATTCTTCAGTTATTAGAAAAAAAATTAACTGAAGAGTACTTTCTTTCGTGACTGTACCTTTAGTAACAGTAAAAACTTGGTTAAGCTCAACAATGGAGGAGGAAAGACTCAGTGGACTGTGTATGAAAGTGTACATCCAGAACGTGTGCTTGAAACAAGAATGTCATTTGGCGTGGGAGATCCGGGTTCGATTCCCGGCGGGAGCTCATGTGGTTCGAATTCCACGCTAATCAGTAGTCCACGTCTCATATAGCCTCGCTGCTGAAAGGGACGCTAAACTAAAATCAACTCAACTCAACTGAAACAAGAATGTGTTGATAGAGCAAGCAATTACAAGATTCGCTAAGGATAGTTATCGTCGGCTGCAAGTTCTGTTTGATGGACGGTGAATGAAATGTACGGAGATTATATACATTGTGTCTTTTTCCCGTCAATGATATCCTAATATCTAATCTATTGATTTACTATATAGTTAATGAAGTTATACTATATACTAAAATAATTTATCAGTCTGACATGAAGGGTTATGTGCACACGTCCCTTAAGGCAATTGTGTGAGGGAGGAAATATATATATATATATATATATATATATATATATATATATATATATATATATATATATATATATATATATATATATATATATATATATATATATATATGTGTGTGTGTGTGTGTGTGCGTGTGTGTTGCCTCCTCTTGGAAAAAATCCTGCGGGCGCCCATGCTGGGGTGCATTCATAGACAAATTGTCCATTATAAGTTGCATGACGGATGGCAAAAACGTAATGGTTAAGAAGATACCAAATAATTGCACACAATTTGTGCAACCATTTGATGTGTTTTGATTCCGATCAATCAAAGATTATGGCAGAAGATTTGTACATAGTATGAAACTTCTTCATCCGGACGTTATAATGTACGAACGAAACAATCAAATAAAGTTCGTGTCCATACGAATCACTTCCGATCACCGCGATACATTGGATTGTTTCAGTTTGCGTTCTGCAAGGCAGGTTACGAACAAATTATAGGACTATAACTTTTGAATCACTTGTCGAATTTGCTTTTTGCTTTGGTTCTGCGAACTGTTCCCTTAACGGATGCAACGCAATTGTACATATAAAATGTTCATGGTGCAAGGGAGTCTTTTGCCTGCGTTATTTCTTGATGAAACAGAAGAACAACGGTGATTAATTTTCATGTCTAACCTGTGATTGTTGTGAACAATGTAATTACTAATTGTATCTAACAAACCCGTTAGTTATTGCGAAACATTTTTTTTTTTTTTTTTTTGGTTATTCCCGATAGCTTTCAATTCGTATGTCAATATTCGTTACTAAATATGTTGTGCTTAACGCGTATAAATGCGCATATAATAATTTTCTCATATAAACTTCCAAGTTGAATATCTCGAACCGTTCTCAACCGTACAGGAATTTTATTAGCTTGTTGTAATCAGCATGAATTGGGGTTTCAAATGGCATGCTTAGTTTCTCTGCAGGCGAGTGCTTTCTCCTGAACTTCCCTTGCGAGGAACAGCCAGCAGTGCTTTTTGATGGAACTTTCAAGAGCTGCTCTAAACAATTTGCGCAGCTGTACACAGTTCATGCTGACATAGGGAGTTCAAGTGAGAACACATAAATCGTACCAATTTTGTGCGCACCGCTCCCTGACAAAACTAAAATTCAAAATTATTCACATATCTATAATTGTCTTCTTGTAAGAATATAATTTGATAATGATTTTGCAGAGTACTTTTAATACTGATACTATGTGTATAATCAGGAAATGTATATTTGTGGTAAATTTCATAGGAAAAGAATTATAAATACGAAAATCATAATGAGTGAAATAAAATGTAACTAAATGAACAAGAAAATTTTATTTTCCTTTCATTGTTCTTATTTACTGCTCTTTTGACATGAAATTTACCACATACTTGTCTTTGCCGATTATACACATACTAACATTATAAGAAATACTGGGCTAATTCGTTATCAAATTGTATTACTAGAACAACATATTTATAGTCATGCGACAATAATTTTGGACATGAGTGTACATACAGAGACCTGTTTACCTTTGTTAGGAGTTGGTCTGAACAACACGATCCTAAGGTTCATCACGTTTCTTTCATGCTTCTTGGCGTCCGGTAATGTTACGTCTAGTAACTTTCTCTCAGGCTCGTGGCAGTCAGCACGCCATCGGGGCAATCAGCACCTTGATATTGGCAATCAGCACCAATAATTGGCTATGGCAGTCAGCACCTGTGGCAATCAGCACCCCACCATCTAGTGTAGGACTCCCTTAACTTTGGCCCCCTCCTAAAAGATATATGCTACACGCGTGGAAGTAAGTATCAGTTTGGGAATACCGTGAAGCTGGTGGAGTTGTAGAAGTTCTAATTTTCTTTTCAATGCTGTGTAATAGGCCTTCAAATGCTTTGTTCTCATCCGTCAGTCTGCTTCTAACAAACTGAATTGCTAAGACCAGTGCCGTGCCGTGGAAAATCAGTGCCTGGGGCGAGAGTATAAAACGACGCCCCTGTACATCTGAGTGAGGTCAATAGACAAGCCGCGAAGCGCAAGAAAATTTTCAAAATTAAACCCTAATTTTCCTTCATTTTGAACACATTTTATTACCTTTTCTCTTATTTTATATATCGTCACATGGGAACCAGAGGAACGTAACTCCAAAAATGCGGTTTTCGTTTTCTTCATGTTTGGACATAATTTTGAAAGCCCCACTTGGTGTAAATGGAACGTAACGCCATCTGTTCTTATCAATCATCTGTTATAATGTAACTAAATTACCATCTTATTAAAAACACATCTTTCTAAGAAAATGATATTTTTGTCCTCTCGCCTGTAAACCTACGAAAATGGAGTTACGTTCCTCTGGTTCTCATGCGACGATATGTGCACATACATTTGCCTAACATGAGTAACATTATAGGACCACTTCCTAAAGCAGGAGCAAAAAGTATAAATCTGGTTCGAGTCAAATTAAATAGTAGTTAGAAAAATACTGCTGTTGATCTAAAAAACTCCAATTATTTTTCTCCCTCTCTTTTTTCTTTCCTTCTTTTCTTTTTCCTCCCGAATTTTGCGCCCCCGTACTTTGGCGCCCGGGGCCGTGGCCCCTCCCCTACGGCACGGCATTGCTAAGACTTTACTGTCTTTAGTGAATATACGCTATATTCCATTATATAAAATTTCAAATCTCCAAGAAATTTTGGTGCAAAAGTGTTTATGTTAAAAGTACTTACAAATTCAGTATTCCTAATTTTGTAGTAGTTGGACTGCAAAATAACTTCCTTTTCATTATTTGATGTCATTGAAATGACGTGACATTTACAGCAGAGGAAACCTAACATAAATGCCACTGTTATACCACTAGTAGTGAGGATAAGTCTTATATTGCAGGTTGTGGGAAAAATCTTTATGGTGAAGACTGCAAAGGAGAATGTTCTGCCACAAAATACGGTTGCAAAGGAATGTATTTATGCAAACCAAAGCTAGGCTGTATGTGTGGTCCAGGAATTGAAGGTGCCTTTTGTCACAAAGGTAAGGAGATCAACCAATTTCCTTCTATTAAAAATATAAAAATCCTTGTATTTTTTGTAATTCATTAAGTTATGGATTCGCTTGACTATTGAGTTATTAATAACCATGTTTAGACAGTAACTTAACTAATGACACTTTACACGAATTATTTAATTAATATAAATCTATAAATTGCACACTTTGTTCCTTTGGGATATATTTTGGTTACCCTGGTGTAAGTATTCGGTACTCCAGTTCAGACATGAGACGAATAAAAATAAATAAACAAAATATAATAAAATAAATCATCTCATGTCTTAAAGAGATTACTATCCATAATCTAAGTGGTGTGATTTAACACAATAGAAAGACAAGGATCGCAAATTGCACATTTAAATATTATTAAATGAAAACTTGTACTTACCGATCCGCAGTGTTTTTATTATGCTGGAAACAGATCCAACATACAGTACATGTCATTGAAGTACACATTATAAAAGGTAACACAAGGAAGAATTTTTACCTAATCAGGACGATAAAGGCATAAATAATATTGAAACTGTATCTAGTATAATAAAAGTATTGGGCATTGCCAGGTACATATTTAAATTCAATAGCAACACCATCGACTTTATTTATTGGACACTGAAGAATATGTAACACTGAAAAATAAAAAAAATAATAATAGAATTAGGAAAGGCTTTACAGATATCTGTATACCAACTACGTAGGTCATGCCTACAAGCTCATACAGTAATATAATACCGGCGTCTTTGAAATCTTTTCCAAACATGTCAATGTTGACATTATTATTATTATTATTATTATTATTATTATTATTATTATTATTATTATTATTATTATTATTATTATTATTATTATTATTATTATTATTAAGTATTCTGCTTTTTGGCAGGTTCTATGACTAATGAGGGTTCTTTTTACGAAACGAAATGTTTTCAATTACGAAATTCAATTCACATTCTTGCGAAATGTTTTCAATATGTTTCTCTTAAAGTATACCCTTTCACCTTAAAGAGTTGAAAAAATAGAAAAAAAGAGAGATAAATTCTTGAAATAAGTGAACAGATTGCAATGCTACAAATAATAGCCAATGTAGTTAATGCTGAGTTATAATAATGAGAATAAGTGGAAGTTTCGAGCTAAAGAAAGGAAAAATGGAAGCCATCTTTACTTTTAGACTCTTTTCAAAATGTGAGTATTGGTATTGTAGACTAACTTTGATTCCTTGTTTCATTTTTATAAGTAGGGACGTAAAGTTTTCGTTTCATTTTACCCCTGAAACCGGTGTTATTTTGTCACAAATCGGTATTACTTTCCGCGATTTAATACAAGCAAATAGGGATTATTTGCTTGATTTTCTAATGGTTTTGAAAAGCTAGTACCGTATATTGTAAATATAGAGAAGGTGGTCTGTGAAAGCTGGTTAAAATAAAATATAATTTTAAAATTAGACGGATAATTTTAAATTCTGACATCTTAAATTTAAACGAATAAATTATATTTTTGGACTTACCATCTGACAGAAATTGGCTCGTTATCCCCCTGAAACTTGGATTTATTTAATGTATAATTTGAATACATATATGGACTAAAAAGCACACTGCAGTGTTTCTTAACATTTTCTTCACTTTAAAAATATCCACAATAGGGCCTACACTTATCTAAAAACGCAATTCATAGCATAGTGTTTCTTAACATTTTATTCACTTCAAAACAAAAAATCAATTCAAAATATACTTATTTAAAACACAATTCGTATCATTATCAACACACATTTTCACTTAATGGTGAATTTATACTTTCTTCAATGTTTCTTATTTTTCAAAGGACAAAATTTTCAATATTTCCAACATTTTCTTCTTTAAGGTCTTACCTCCTAACCGTAACTACGGAGTTGTGTTCTGAAAAATATCCTTCAGAATCAATGTTAGAAGCTGGCAAAGATATTGCTTCAAGAGCACATGCAGCAAAATCTCAGGGGCAAACTTTCACTAACCAACCGGTCTAAAAATAACAGAACTGATGGTCTTCTGTGAATCACATTTTGTTGCAAAGGAAACTTGTGTTATTTTATTAGTATTACCGACCAACATGACGATTTCGCGAATCTATCGTTTTATGCAGTGCACTTCGGTGTTATTTTGAAAAAAAAAGTACCAAATTCGCGTTATTTCGAGATTTAAAAACACCAAAAACGGCCTTCTAACATATAATTAGGTATACCTATATACTTTAATTTACCTTTTTCAAGTTTTCGATGTTATCGTTAAAACGAAAACTTCACGTCCCTACTGATAAGCATTTATGTAAATTGAAAACGAAAATATGTTTTAGCAAATAACATTGAGTACAGGGGCGTCATTTAGGGGGGCAGGGAGGGGAATTTGTCTCCCCTGAGTTTGAGATGTATATAGATTTTATCAATTGAATAGTAGTAAATCAGTGAAAACGCGAAATTTTACTTATGTCAAGGAGTCTTGCCCCCCCCCCCCCACAAGCAAAATCTGAAATGACGCTCCTGATTAAGTGGTACACAATGATGGCAATGGAAAGATAGTGAGATTCCTATAAACATTTCTACATGATCTAAGTGTTATAAATCCATAATTGTCACGGCTAATTTCTCTAGCAACAATATTCGCATACTTTTAGTCAAGTTACTCCAAGAAATAGTACAATATAATCAGTATCGATTCGAACCTACAGTCTTGTAAACTATTTTCTGCATATTTTTAGAACTGGGGGGCCAGAATATTTTGCTTAAATTTCTTGCTTTCTTGCTATACTTTCTGTATTTTTTGATGGTTTAGGTTAGATTGTCATTTAGGTTAGTTTAGGACTTTGGATTTGGGGAGCCAAAATTCTTTGCTTAAAATTCCTACTTTCTTCCTACATTTTTTTGTGTGTTTTTGATGGTTTAGGCTAGGTTAGATTAGATTTGGTTAGTTTAGATTATGTAAGTACTTAGTAATTACACTTACATCAAATCAGCTAATTTCTCATGTAAACATGGTGATTTTACCTGATTTTGGTCCCCCCAGTTCCAAAACTATCCCCTATTTTCATGGTTATCGATCGATTTAAAGCAAAATGTGCGATTTACCCAGACTGGAGATTGAAAATACGTATTCAATAACATTAAACATTATTTTTGAAATTTGCATTTCTGTTTGCATCAATTATCTCTATTGCCATTGAGTTCTGAAAGTAGAAGTAATCATTTTTATTTGATGTTATTTCAGACTGTAAGCAAGGAAGGTACGGCGCTGACTGTAGGGAAACGTGTGGTCGATGTGCGGATTCTTCATGTGACATATACACAGGTGTCTGCCACGAAGGATGTGAGGTTGGCTATTACCCACCATTCTGCAAAGAAAGTAAGACAGTCGTCCATCACGTAAAACGTACTAAATTTACGAAGATTTATAAATTTAATTTAACATATTTGTGCTTTATATTAGGCGCCTATTAATTTCATATAATTTCAAATATGCAGTTAAGCTTTATACAGGCATAATATTATAAATTTCTATGTGATTGTGTTAAAATATAAATGTACAATATGTTTTTGCTGTGGTAAACTTACGTTGTGTAATGTGATTTTATTATGCTAGGATTATATGATATATTGTATACAATTTGAAGTTTCTTCAATATACAATACATTTTGATACAAATATATTTCTGATGCATATTTGATGCCATTAGACTAGATGTACGAATGTGGTTAAGTGAACACAATATACGGATATTATCTCATTCCTGTACTAATTAATTCATTTATTATATTTTTTGATTTGGTTGTAAACTGAATTCAACAAACCTTCCTTCCTAGTGTATATTAAAATTATTTATCTTTAGCCTACTCGATTTTGTCTTCTGCTCCTATGCTGGTGCTATCAGACTACACATTTCTTACTGTAAATTTCAATCCGCGAGAGTACAGAGGAAAAGGAACACCAATATACTATCAAATACAGTATAAGGTGAGCAGTAAGTGAACATAATGGTAGTGCTTAAATTAGTAGTGGAAAATTCTAAATTGTGTATCACTTATTATTTGCTAGTTATGTCGGTGGTATTAACCTGATCAGGATATGTTACATCTTTTACGCTTTCTTTTTCTTTTTTTTTTTTAAAAAAAGAAAGATCGATCAAAATCGAAAGATTGTGTGTGTATGGTAAGTTGTTTAACAACATAGAAAGAAAACCAAAACCAGAAGAAAGAAAAATAAGGTATTTGTGCTGTAGTCTATATATATAAAAATGAAAGTGAGTATGTTTTTGACTTCGCACCGCTTGAACCACTCAACCGATCAAACTTTCAACATAGATAAGGTTCGAACCTGGGAGTGTTTTCATCATTTCACTTTGACGGTGCAACTTAGGGGAAGGGGAGATTTTCAAAAATGATTCAAAAATGACCGATATTAGTGTCGACTCCAATGGTTCTCGGGATAGCTGAGATGAAGAATGACACTTCCGATGCCGTTTAAATCCAAATTCAGCCTACAATAGTAATTAATTTTTTACTGTCATTTTTTACCTAAACATGACATAAGGAGTTGTGCATTTAAAGTTTTTATATCAATCCAGCGAAGCGGGTAATCAACCCTAGTACATTAATAGTGTATTATTAAATAATACACTATTAATTGCACAATGCAGGAAAATCTGTGATCACAAAGTGGATTTATCAGTCAATAGTTATAAAGGCAATTAATTTCTTACATTCATTTGGTTACCTCTATAGCATTTTTCTCTCGTATATAGGGAAACGAACTAAAAAACTACTCTGTAGTATAGAAATGGAAACAAAACGAACAGAAATGAAATAAAAATTCAACGAAATGTGAAAATCTCAACTTGAGAGGAATATATTTGAGTATATTATCAGAATCATGCGTTTATCTCTTAATGTTGATGAGGATATTTAATTTAATATTGGCACAACATTATTTATAATTTCTAAATGCACAACAACGGTTATTTCTACAAATATTGATAGTATATAATGTGTATACCTGGCAACAGTGAACAATCAATTGGTTTTCTTTTTTTCTTCGTTTCGTGTTTAGATCTACGTTTCTATTTATACAATTTATGTTAATTTAACTTATAACTTTCTTTCCTGTGCTATATATATTTTTCTTCCAATATATTTTAACCTAACAGGTTCTTGAAACATTCTGAAATAAACAGTGAGTTACCAGAAAAGTTTCGGTGTTATTCTCTATTACATAGTATTTGGGCAAGATAAGAGCTGTATGTTACCTTGGTTTTCACCTAACTTAAAATTCTATGAACGTTATACTCCGAGAAAGTAATTTCTGCTTTACGTTTTAAGATATTTGTTATCGAGTTGGATGTTATTATTATCATCATCATAGATAATCTGCCATGATTGGCAGTCCACTTGCTGCAACTGAGAAGCTTCCATGTTCCACAGTCTCCCATACGTCTTCACGTACGACTTCTCTCTTTTGATATTGTCCATTAATTGTAGTATCCTTCGCTTTCCCTTTCTTTCCTCCGTCCATTCTATCTGAAACGTCCCTCATGATACAGTTCCTTCTTAGGCAATATCTTAACCAGTTTCTCTTCCTCTTCTTAATAATATCTAAAATTGTTCTTTCCCCCCCACCATTTCTAACACCCTTTCATTCGTTTTCCGCTCAACCCAGCTAATTCTCACCATTCTTCTCCACACCCACATCTCAAAATTTCCAGTTGTTGGCCATCGTATTTGCGTAATGTCCATTTTTCTGACCCATACAGCACAATACTCCATACGAAGCACTTTTTAAAAGTCTTTTTTGTCAACTCTCTGTTCAAGGTCGTACAAAATAGAATTTTTTTCCTCCTAAAAGTTTCTTTCGCCATTCCTATCCTTGCTTTTATTTCACGTTCACATTTCACATCATCACTAATAATACTACCCATATGTTATTATGGTATGAATAAAATTAAGAACATTGATTTAGTTTGATAATTGGTACTTATCTTAAAAGAGTATCTGCGCAAATATATGTCTTTTCCTCTATAGGAACAATACCAAACAGCTTGGTTAGAACAGCAACCTTATTCAGTATCTGACTCCGTAAGTGGACTAGTGGAGAAAAATGTTACTGGACTTCTTCCCGGGCGTCTGTACAACGTCAGAGTAATTCTATTGGACAAAGATGGAAGCTCTTATGAAGGATATGAAGTTCCATCGTTAGAAGCTCGCACGAAATGTGACGGTATGTTGCAGCATTATCATTGTGAAATTTATGAAATATTTAAAAAAAAAAAGATTTATTAATTTTTTTTAGTGAAATTTCTTGGTGACATGGTGATTTGGAAATTAAAAATAAGAAAAAATCCCCATCAAAAGATAAATTTAATTTTGCTCTTGATTTCTTTTGAAAAATGTGATTACCAAATTAGAGAGGAATCGTATCACAATTTTTAACGTTTTTAATGCGTCCTATAATATAGTAGAATAAAATATAATAAAATGCACAATGTATTTTATTTATTTATTTATTTATTTATTTATTTTTAAAACAACTTTTCATTTATCGTAAAATATGAAATCCCTAGGTAAATATGTCATTTTAAAGCCGACGTTTGGTCAAGAGCATTTTAAGTTTCTGCATTATACAATTTCTTTAATCACATGATCTTCCACGAATTATTATGGTAAGATCCGCGATGGCTCAATGCTAGAGTGTTCACTTCTAGTACCTGAAGTCTCTGGTTCAATCCCATTCTCTCCAAATGAGGTTTATGGCGGACAATCACCGTATGCGTAGGTTTTTCTGGGGTTCTCACGTTTGCTCTCATTTTCTTCATTTCACCATTTTATTTATTCTCATTAAAACACCATAATCATGGGACAAAAAACGAAAAATTTCAAATACGAGCTCCCTGTTTTAGAATTGAACTCGGTTCGTAAACGTTGTCGTAAAACAACTGTGCTGATCGAATACTTTAATAGTTCAAAATTATATGCATAACTGGGTAAATGACTTCTGACATGGTCTTTATCTTGTACTGTAGTCCATACTATTGTAAAAATATTGTGCACTAAATAGGTTAATGATTCTTGACATGTTCTGTACCAAAGCTCAATTGTGCATGTATATGATACGCAATAAATAAAATACAATATATCTATATTATAAAATTGAAAATGACTATGTTTGTGACAATCTCTTGAACCACCAAACCGATCCCGATCAAATTTTTAACATAGATTAGGTTCGAAATTGGGACTGTTTTTATCATTTCACTTTGACGGTAGAACTTAAGGGAGGGGAAATTATAAGAAAGAAATAAAACTTAATAACTCTTGAACCAAACGTCCAATCTCGATCAGATTTTTAACGTAGATGAGTTCATGTCTGGGATGTTTTCTATCATTTCACTTTGACGGAGCAACGTAGGGGAGGGGGAGATATACAAAAATCAATACATATAAAAATAAAAGTGATTATGTTCAGGAGTAAATAACTCTTGAACCACCCGACCGATCTCGATCAATCTTTCAACACAGAGATAAAGATCGGGCCTGGGATGTTTTCGGCGTTTTACTTTTATGGTGCAACTTAAAGAAGGGGCAGGCGGGAGATATATGTAAAAAATAAAAATAAAAAGGACTTTCTTTGAGACTTCATCACGCTTAAACCACCCGACCGATCTTAATAAAATTTTCAACATAGATGAGGTTCGAACCTGAAAAGGTTTTTATGTACAGGGTGTTTCAAAACAACACCAACAACATTTGGGAGGTGATTCCTGACACCAAGATAAGACGAAAAGTATAGACCAACCTGGCTTCCTTTCGAAGTTATAGGCTGCCGAAAACATGAAAAATGAACTTAAAAGGTCCATAGCTCCAAAACTATGAGACCTACCGTAGATGGATCTAGACTTCACTTAGGAACTAATATGTGCTCTATTCAAATATCGAAGTTTCAGAAACCTGCGGCACTTTCGCAACAATTTTTATAGAGGTAGTTGACGAGTCCTTCAAATTATATGTCCGTAGCCAAACTCCCTCTATATAAACTGTTGCAGAAGCACTACAGGATTCTAAAACATTGCTATTTGGGTAGGGTACATTGTAGTTCGTAAGTGAAGTCTTGACGCAACTACGGTAGGTCGCATAGTTTTGGAGCTATGGACCTTTAAAATTCAGTTTTTCGTGTTTTCGGCAGCCGAAAGGAAGCATGTGTGCACCCAGGTTGGTCTATATTTCTTTGCCTTATATTAGTGTCAGGAATTACCTCCCAAACGTTCTCGGTGTTGCTTTGAAACACCCTCTATATATGTGTTTTCACTTTGACGATAGAACCTAGGGGAACGGGAAGAAGAAGGGGACATTTATATATAAAAATAAATAAAACCTAACTCTTGAACCACCCAACCACCAACTAATCTCGATCAAATTTTCAAAGATGACGTTAGGACCTGGGAAAGTTTTTATCATTTAAATTCGACGATTCAACTTAGGGGAGGGGGAGGAGGAAATATATGTAAAAAAAATAAAAATGAAAGTGATTGTGTTTGCGACTTCATCACTCTTAAACCACCCGACCGAGGATGGTATTTATCTATTCACTTTGACGATAAAACTTATGGGTGAAGAATATATATACTGTAACTTAATAACTCTTGAACCAACGAGAGCTCCTTCGTGGCTAAGCGGTTAGTGTGCGCGCCTTTGGCGTGGGAGGCCCGGGTTCGGTTCCCGGCGGGAGCTCATGTGGTTCGGATTTCACGTTAATCAGTAGGTCCACGTCTTATATAGCCTCGCTGCTGAACGGGACGTTAAACTTAAATTCAACTCAACTCTTGAACCAACGAATGGATCTCGATAAAATTTTCAACCTAGGTGAACCTGAGGTGCTTTTTGTCATATTACTTTGACGGTGTAACTTAAGGGATGGGGAGGAGAGAGACATTTAAAACTGATCCAAAATGACTGATATTAGTGTCGAATCTATAGTTTTTTTGGTCACTGAGATGAAGTGACATTTCTGATGCCGTTTAAATGCAAATTGAGCCCCATAACTTGGGGGAAGAGGAGTGGGAGATATATAAAAATGATCGAAATGATAAAAATGATGAATACCAGTGTCGAATTCATAGTTTTCGGGGGCGCTGAGATGAACAATGACATTTCCAATGCCGTGACCCGCAACATGGAGAGGGAGGGGGATAGATACAAATGATGGAAAATGACAAATATCAAAGAGAGCTTTAGTAATAGTAAAAAGTGACTGACTAACGAAACATATTACTATATTTTTTCTTAACTTATCCCAGCGAAGCGGGTAGTTGATGCTAGTATATTATAAGATAGGTACGTGGGAAGTCTGTGCAGCGTTGCAGGAGTATTGGTGGTCATCAATGCGAATTGAAAGAATAATTCAAGTTTCACCACCATAGAACGTAGAAGAGTGGGCATATTCATAAATATAAATGAGGTCGGAAGAATCACAACTACAGACTATCTTTGTAATGGGTTGATGGCAGATGATGGTGTCGAATATGTAACAGTTTTTTACATATTGATTTCTGATGTTTCTTTTCGATTAAGCTTTTCAGAACTCGGAAACTTCTAATTGACTTCGAGATAATGAATTACTTCCATTATTAATTATAAAATAAAATTTAATGAATGATTGCTGTCTTTGCTATATGTTGTTATTGTGTGGTCATTTTATTGTTATTTATTTATTATTTTTATTTATTTATTTATTTTTAGCTACACCTTTCGACTTCGAGATTTCTGTTACAAATGTTACAGCTACAAGTTTCCAAGTAAATTGGAAGGTAAGCTGAACTTAAATAAAAACTGTTAAATTATTAATATAATTTTATAAGAAAACAAAATGTCACGAAAACTGCCCTTTGAATATTGCTTTGCTTATGTACGGTACTTATTCTTACTATTGTAACGAATCGTAACAAAGCGAACAGATCTGTGGCTACACAGGTTATCTCTCAGAACGTCACACAAACTACCACAGATATCTATTAAATCATGAAGTGTGTGTGTTTACTAATACCGTAATTTTTTTTAGGTAAGTATCTAGATGATAATACAGATATATGTATTATAGTCTCGTATATGTTCCTCAACAATAAATACAGACACTTTTTTTTTTTCGTAGGAATACAATGCTGATGTAAAATCTTGTCAGATGCGGTATTACGAAGTTCACGTGAAAGAGGGATGGAAATGGAGTGTACACAGTGAACAACAGACGGCGACAGCCAACTTCGTTAATCGAATTCCAAACAAACAATATCAAGTAAAAGTAAAAGGGTTAACCACTGCTGGAAATGTTGTTCCATCGAACGTTGTAACTGTTGTTACAAAAGCTGGAGGTACGAGTGTTTGGTTTCATATTTATGTGACATTTTGCAGTTTTCTAACTTAACCTTTTGCTTACGATATTTGAAAGTTTTCTGAAAGAGGACAGGATATATGTTTCTTTCATAACTTGAGGATCGGTAGGCGTATCAATTTACTTAAAATGATGTAACTTTAATGTTCTTTAATATTCTCTAATAAAACAAAAGATAAATGTTAAAAGATACTTTCAGCAATGGACTAATGATGCTTTAATGTAGTAGGCATTTAGTTTATTTACCATTACAGTCAGTAGTGTATTTAGCATTCTGTTTCGGGGGTGGGCTAAGCACATTCTCGTGAGTTCGTGTATATATACTGGGTCTATGTAGGTATACAGTTATTATATATACTATATATAAGTTTATCTATTTCGGAGGGGGGCTTGAGCCCGATAGCCACCCCTTAAATACGCCACTGATTACAGGTAATATACAATATACTTAATATTTCCAGAGTTGTACAATATAATTAATAGAATCAATACAGGTAATCAATTCTTTCTATTCTAGCAGCTTCGGAATTTCCTCTTGTAGTTCTAATATAACAGAATATCAGAATTATCTATATTAATAAATTCTTTCAGATACTTCTAAACTTTTAAACAAGAATTTTAGGAATGTTCCAAAAAATGGATCAAAAGATTGCGATCTTGGCCAAGAATTTTAGAAATGATCCAAAAATGAATGAAAAGATTGCGATCTTGGCCAGAAATTAGTTTTTTGATCAGGGGCCACAAACTTTTTAAACGGCCCCTAAATCAAGTTTTCGTATTTTCTACGGAATAAGCACATCATACTTAAGTGATGGTTTGGATTTGGCTACACTATATGTAGTTGTCCAGCTATAAGGCGTAAAAGAAAACTTTTGATTGAAATGTATTGGATCTTTTGGTCCATAAAGGGAAATTGCAGGAAATCTACAAGTACCATTAATACGTTCTTTTTTATGTAAAAAATCTAATAAAACCGTTTCAATTGGAATAGGACAAAATAAATCTTTCTTGGAAATTATTAAATATCTTTCAATGAATATATTCGTTTATTGTCTTTCGTTCACTTATTAGCTTAGTAATTGTTGTCTTTTTTCCAAATGTTGAAATTATAACTTTTTTGCAATTCTGTCCATTTGAACTATAATAAATGAATAATTAAATAAATAGAATGTTTATTATGTGGATGCAAAACAATACAAATTTCATAATAGGTAACAGTAACACTCATACATAGAAGTATTAAAACGTGTTGCTTTTACTAATTTGTTTTTATATGATTTTTAAACATAAATAATTATTTTAAAAAATAATCCTTTTACTATAAATGTAATGATTTGTTTTTGCTATTAAATATATTTATTTTCGTAAAACATGTGGACATTAAATTAACTACATAAGGAGTTGCTACAATCAGAACCATCAGAAGAGTAATACTTTTTATTTTCGTGGAAAAACCAACGAAGAGCTTTTCAAGACCTTGGCTTAATTCTATAACTTTCAGATAAAAACTAAATGTAATATTATTATTTAACTTCAAAGCTGATGAGAACATTTAAGTGAAATACATTGTTACAGTATATTTTTAAGCTGACGTACATCTGTATACGAGGGCAATTCGAGAAACAAACCTCCGTTCGTGCATGTGCAAGAAATTGCCGGGAAGAGTGACATCAATCCTATGGTGCTGTGTGCAGTAGCTCAATACACAGTGAGTAGTGGAAGGAAGGGGTTGTGTTGCAGTTCACTCGTCCGCTATAACAGTTAAAAATGAACGTTCTAGTAGAAAACCCCGTCAAATATGAAGTGCGTGCGGTAGATCTTCAATTCAGAAGTCTGAAACGTTACAACTCAGACGAGCCATCCATAATAAACTTTGGGGTATGCTAACTTCCGGTGTGATGTTGCTTCGCGGTAATGTTCTCGGGCACATCGCTGGACGTACTCAAAAACTTTTGGAGCAGTTCCACTGAGATGTTTTAGATTTGGTCCCGAGAGATTATAACCTCTTGAGGCACATGAAACTGTGGCTTGCGTCGCACCGCTTTGACAATGACAATGCGCTTCACAATGTTGTTAGCGGGTGGCTTCATTCCCAGGCGGGAGATTTTTTTTTTTTCAGAAGGAATTTAAAATATTGTAAAACGTTATGACAGGTGCCTCAATTTGGATTGTGAATATATTGAAAAGTAATGTAATGTACTTTCGTGGATATAACAAAAATTCTGTATCGGCTGGTTTATTCTATTGATAAGCATTTTTTTTTTTAAATTGGCCTTGTATATTTTGGACAATAAGGTTCAAGGCTAAAAGTATGACAAAACTGAACTAACACACTGGTTTGAACAGTCAATCTTATAATAAAAAATATGTCAACCTTACTGCAACATAACAACAACACATTTTGATAACATTTTACCTATTTTTCAGCGTCTAGCGGTGTCGTGAATCTAAAGACAACTACAAAATCGTCGAAGAACTTTCAAGTTTCCTGGGATCCTCCACTTCATGCTGGAGGAATTATACGTTACTACCAAGTTTCATATCAGGTGAGTGGTTTTCCAGTTCATTGGGATAGACAAACACAAATGAAATGAACAAAGGCTTCATCGATCATTATATTGTAAAGGCTTATTGTATGAAATAACGGGAGTCAGAATTCATAATCAGTGACAATTTCGAAGAAGACATTAACTGAACGATTTTATGCAAGAAAAGAAAAAATACCATTATTCACGTATTTGACATAATGTAGAAGATGTTAACCCATTGCGTCCCCTTGGCAACCAAGGCAATTTTTCGTCATAGCTTTGAAACTCATGAGTTGTCATTGCTGTTTTTAACCTTGAAGTAAGCTTGGAGTATGTTTCGTCAAACCATTGTTGCATTTTCTTTGTGTGATATTTAGTTTCTAGATTAGCACTGTTTTTTGAGTGCTATGTGTAGTGAGGAGAAAGATTTAACTGGGCTGATTTGAAAGATGTAAGTATACAATCATTTGAAGACAAGTTAACGGTATGTTTTTTTTTTTTTTTTTTCGTAATTTTGATGAAGAAAGGTTTAGTTTATTAGGTATTTTAGTTTCCGAGATCTATGTTCAATGCGTTTGGCAGGAGAGATATTGAAACACACGTGGCAACTTTAGTTGCCAAGGAGAAGATGCGAAGTCAAAATCGGGATAGTTGTATTTATTTATTTTTCTCTTTCATACAGAAAGTCATATAAAAGTGTGAACTCTTCACTGCAGAATATATCGATAATACTACTGCCATTTTTTTAGTCACTGCCTTTGCCAGTATATGCACAAGGGAAGTGAGGGCAAATTATTTTGTCCATATAATTTGTGGTCACTCATTGGTTGGACAAGGAACTCTCTCGCTTGTTCTTGTAGTTATGCATGTAAACTTTTCTAATGTGCGTGTGCCTATCTGTGTCAAGAAGATCTTTGTTCTACTGCTTGGCTATTGGCTAGCAGTTTGCCTTTGGTGCGCGGGTCCCGTGTTTGATTCCCCGGTGGGAGGTACCGTTAAATGAAAGAGAAGTTCGGATTCCACCATTATCAGTAGGTCCACATCTCATTTTCTCACCATGGTATAACCGTAAAAACTCCATGAAATACTTGATGCTCTGGAGGAAGATGATAATGGTTTTCCACACAACGTAGCTGTATGTCCACCAGATGAAAAACAAGTAGCAGACAGCGATCATGATTCCCACTGACCTCATGTCAACCCCGAAGGCAATTTTGATCGTCTTCCTCCTAATCTCGTTCGTTCTAAAATACTTGTTCGTTACTCAGATGATAATGAATCACAATCACATGCCGAAGACCTGGGCAAAGCACTCCTACATCTAGAAATACATCAAAGCGCAAAAGAATGCGGCAGAAATGTACACAATTAGTTTGGAAACCCACTTCTTCCGATGCAAGATTCAATATTGGTGAACGTAACGTAATTTATCATCCTAATGCTGAAGATTATTATTATTATTATTATTATTATTATTATTATTATTATTATTATTATTATTATTATTATTATTATTATTATTATTATTATTATTTTTAGTAAATCAATAAAATCAGCTTTGAACGCTCGAATCGCAGAAACAGGTTTTCGATTTGGAGAGGATAGTAGTGGAAAATGGATCGATCTGGGCCAACCTGGAACATATTAGAACATATGAGGACAACTCACAAGCCCCTGGGAAATTGAGCACCGTACACCGTGAGCCCACGGTCTTTTACGACCTCCATTTTAGGGGTGAATTTATTCCCTTTTATGACCACTTTTTAGGGGGTGTATTCGTTCCCTTTTACGAGCACATTTTTAGGGGTGAACTCGTTCCCTTTTATGAGCACTTTTCCAACCCCTATGTTAATTACGAACACATAGAAGAGAAGATAACACATAACACTACGTAACACACAGCAGAACAGATAACACATAAGAGTACGTAACATAACAAGGGTGTATTCATTCTCTTTTATGAGCATATTTTCCAACCCCTATTTTAACATAGCAGAAATTACACTGAGACTATGAACACACAGCAGAACAGATAATACATAGCACAGCTAATAAAAAACATGGCTTATTTTCCAACCCCTATTTTAACATAGCAGAAATTACACTGAGACTATGAACACATAGAAGAGCAGATAACACAAGGGTGTATTCGTTCTCTTTTATGATCACATTTTAAGGGTGAACTCGTTCCCTTTTATGATTACTTTTTCAACCCCTATTTGAACATTTTAACATAGCAGAAATTTATGAACACATAGTAGAGCAGATAATAAACACAACAACCTCCATTTTAGGGGTGAATTTATTCCCTTTTATGAGCATATTTTCCAACCCCTATTTCAATATGACAGAGACTACGAAACATGGCGGACATAGCACAGGGGGTGTATTTATTTTCTCCACCCCTATTTTAACATAGCAGAAATTACACTGAGAGTATGAACACATAGCAGAGCAGATAATAAACACAACCACCTCCATTTTAGGGGTGTATTCATTCCCTTTTATGATTACTTTTCCAACCCCTATTTTAGAAATTACATAAAAAAAAATTTTTCAACCCCTATTTTAAGACAATGAATACCTATGTAACATAGCGATTCGATACGCTCTTTGAACCGATTTGGATGAAACTCGGCATATGGGGGTTTTCGGACATGCTGATTACGAATATCATACTTATTTTTACCTGGGTCTTATAGTTTATGTGGGATACGCCCTTCGTATGACACTTAAAAACCCAATAACTCGAAAACGAAGCAACGTATTGAGGTGGCGTTTCCACATTTAGCAATAGGCCATCAGGTACTACAAGTTCCAAAAATAATGGCCATCGAGGTCAAAGGTCACAATACTTAAAACCCAATAACTCGAAAACGAAGCAACGTATTGAGGTGCTGTTTCCAAATCTAGTAATAGGTCATCAACTAGTACATGTTAAAAAAGTACTGATCTTCGAGGTCAAAGGTCAACATACTTAAAACCTAATGACTCAAAACCAGAGCCACATATTGAGGTGATGTTTCCACATTTAGTAATCGGCCACCAACTACTATAAGTTCCAAAATAATGATCATCAAGGTCAAAGGTCAACATACTTAAAACCTAATAATTTGACAACTGAGCCACATATTGAGGTGCTGTTTCCACATTTAGCAATAGGTCATCAGGTACTACAAGTTCCAAAAATAATGGCCATCGAGGTCAAAGGTCAAAATACTTAAGACCAAATACCTCGAAAACCGAGCCACATATTGAGATGGTGTTTCCACATTTAGTAATTGATCATCAGGTACTACATGTCCCAAAATTAGTGGTCATCGAGGTCAAAGGTCAAAATACTTAAAACCTAATAACTCGAAAACGGAACCACATATTGAGGTGCTGTTTCCAAATCTAGTAATACGTCATCAACTATTACATGTTCCAAAAGTACTGACTATCGAGGTCAATGGTCAAATATTTAAGCCTTAATAACTTTAAACAAAGCCTGTGTGACCTATTCAGTTTTGTACCAAGCAGAGAGAAGTGAAGAAGGAATAAATTTGAGTGGCTTATTTATTTTTGTATTAATGAGAAAGAAATCAAAGGAACACAATTTTAACTAGCGCAGACTTTCTGTACCTTTCTGGGCTATTCAAATGGATTAACAAGAAAGAAAGCAAAGATATGCCATATTAACTAGCTATGTATTATTTAAGCAAAACGAAGGGCTAAATTTGAGAAAGCGAACATGAACCATTTTACTCAAATTTGAATGGAGTATTTAGTTTTGTATGAACCAGAAAAAAGTGAAGAAGGTTCAATATTTCTATACAATTTTATACTACCCAAATAAACGAAATTTTATTTTTGTACCAATCACAAGAAAATCAAAGAAGGGTCATTTTATACCTTTTTGTGCTATTCAAATAATAGAGGGAACAAATTTCAGTGGTCTATTTTATTTTTGTACCAATCAGAAGAAAAGCAAAGATATGCCATTTTAACTATTTAAACAAACGAAAAGATAAATTTGAATGACCTATTCAATTTTGTACCAACGAGAAATACCATTTTTACTAATCAAATAAACAAAAAAACCGAAGAAGGATCATTTTAACTAACTCAGACTTTTATACCATTTTGTACTACTCCAATAAACGAAGGAATACCAACCAGAAAAAAAGAAGTGAAGATTAGGTGAAGAATTTTCTTTTGTACCAACTGGAAAAGAGAAGAAGAGCTACTTTAACTAGCTCAGAATTTATGTAACTTTTGAACTTACTGAAATGTTCTATTTTTGTATCAATCAGAAAAACCCGAAGAAGGATCATTTTAACAAGTTCATAATTCCTGTAACGAAAGAATAATTTCGATGTTCTACTTTTTATACCAACGAGAAAAAAATGAACTAGCTGAATATACGAAATAATAAATTTAAGTGACCTATTCAATTTTGTACCAATGAGAAATGGCATTTTAACTGGCTCAGAATTTTACTACTCAAATAAACAATGGAGTATTTAGTTTTGTACCAACGAGAAAAAAAGAAATTGCATCATTTTGGAGTATTCAAATAAACAAAGGACTTATAATTTGTGTCAACTATAAAATCAAGTAAACGAAGTAGCATTTGAGTGAGCTATTTAATTTAAAAAACCGAAGTTGAGTATTTTATACCATTTTGTATTATTCCAACAAATAAAGGAATAAGCAAAAAAGGATCATTTTATATCATTTTAAACTAGTATAATAAACGAAGGCATAAATATGAGTGAGCTATTTAATTTTGTAGCTGAGTATTTTCACGAAAGAACAAAATTGTACTAATCAGAAAAAGCGAAGAATTTCTGTACCTTTTTGTACTATTTAAACAAACGATGGGATAAATTTGGGTGACCTGTTTTTTGTACTAACCAGAAAAATCGAAGAAGGTACCTTTATACTAGCCCAATGAACGAAAGAACAAATTTGGGTGTTCTACTTTTTTATACCAAACAAAGAACCATTTTGTATTACTCAAATAAACGAAAGAAAAAGACCTTTTTAACTAGCGCAGAATTTCTATAACGCAAAAACTAATTTGGATGGAGTAACAAGAAAGAAAGCAAAGACATGCCATATTAACTATTTAAATAAACGAAGGGATAAATTTAAGTGATCTATTCCATTTTGTACCAAGGAGAAATGCCATTTTTTATCTAGCTTAGAATTTCTAGTGCATGTTGTATTATTTAAACAAAACGAAGGGCTAAATTTGAGAAAGCGAACATGAACCATTTTACTCAAATTTGGATGGAGTATTTAGCTTTGTATGAACCAGAAAAAAAGTGAAGAAGGACCATTTTAACTAACTCAGATCTTTATACCATTTTGTACTACTCCAATAAACGAAATTTTATTTTTGTACCAATCAGAAGAAAATCAAAGAATGGTCATTTTAACTAGCCAAACAGAAAAAAGGAAAGAATTAACACTTTGTACTAATCAAGTAAACGAAGGTATAAATTTGTACTAACCAGAAAAGGAGAAGAAGGATCAGCATTCTATACTTTTTGTGCCATTTATTGAGGTGTCTATTTCCTTTTGTACCAACGAGAACCATTTTTAACTGGCTTAGAATTTTATGCCTTTTTGTAAAATTTGTATCAAACCGAAAAAAGCAAGGAAATACCATTTTTAAATAGCTCAGCATGTTACAGCTTTTTGTGTTTTTGGTCTACCCAATTCCTTGACCATGTTGTACTATTTAAACAAACAAAGGAATAAATTTGTGTGACCTATTCACTTTTGTAACAATCAGAAAAAGGAAAGAATAAATTTGAGTGGCTTAAGCAAAGAAGGTCAATTTATACCTTTTTGTGCTCTTAAATTTGAGTGACCTATTGAAGAATGAATAAATTTTGTTTTCAATTAAAAAAGCGGAGAAGGTCTACTTTCTGTACAAACCAGAGAAAAACAAAGAAAGACCATATTCTGCTACTCAAACAAACAAAGGAATAAATTTGTCTAACCTATTCACTTTTATAGCAAAGCGAAAAAGCTCCTTTTAGTTTTGTACCAACCACGAAGGTCCATTATTACAAGCTCGGTATTTTTATACCATTTTGTATTACTCTCATAAATTTGGGTGATCTATTTCATTTTTGTACCAATCAAAAGTAAAGCTCAGAATGTTATACCTTTGTGAGGGATTAAAATAGTTGTGTCATAATTCAATTATAAGTTAATTCTGTAGAACATACTTTATAGCAATTAGGGTTATTAAGAGACTAAAACGTTCTAAAGAAAACTGATGAAGAACGAGGAATCATGACAGCATGCTTGGCCAATTTGAATCACAGCAGAAGAAGAGATCATATCAAAGTAAGAAAAGTTTTCAAAGTTCCATGTTGCTACATATATTTAAGCAACGTTGCGAATGCGTTACCTAACATATGTATTGCTAAGGTACTGCCTATTGCTCAACGATTCAATTATTTTTTAAAATTTTCTTTCCTCGTCTAAGTCCAAAAAGACAAATATATATTTTTGCATTTATGTATTTTATTATAATGGAATATAAGTTTATGGAGTATATTTGGAAATAATAGAACATACATCATGATGTTGTATTATTTCCAAATATACTCCATAAACTTATATTCCATTATAATAAAATACATAAATGCAAAAATATATATTTGTCTTTTTGGACTTAGACGAGGAAAGAAAATTTTAAAAAATAATTGAATCGTTGAGCAATAGGCAGTACCTTAGCAATACATATGTTAGGTAACGCATTCGCAACGTTGCTTAAATATATGTAGCAACATGGAACTTTGAAAACTTTTCTTACTTTGATATGATCTCTTCTTCTGCTGTGATTCAAATTGGCCAAGCATGCTGTCATGATTCCTCGTTCTTCATCAGTTTTCTTTAGAACGTTTTAGTCTCTTAATAACCCTAATTGCTATAAAGTATGTTCTACAGAATTAACTTATAATTGAATTATGACACAACTATTTTAATCCCTCACAAAGGTATAACATTCTGAGCTTTACTTTTGATTGGTACAAAAATGAAATAGACCACCCAAATTTATGAGAGTAATACAAAATGGTATAAAAATACCGAGCTTGTAATAATGGACCTTCGTGGTTGGTACAAAACTAAAAGGAGCTTTTTCGCTTTGCTATAAAAGTGAATAGGTTAGACAAATTTATTCCTTTGTTTGTTTGAGTAGCAGAATATGGTCTTTCTTTGTTTTTCTCTGGTTTGTACAGAAAGTAGACCTTCTCCGCTTTTTTAATTGAAAACAAAATTTATTCATTCTTCAATAGGTCACTCAAATTTAAGAGCACAAAAAGGTATAAATTGACCTTCTTTGCTTAAGCCACTCAAATTTATTCTTTCCTTTTTCTGATTGTTACAAAAGTGAATAGGTCACACAAATTTATTCCTTTGTTTGTTTAAATAGTACAACATGGTCAAGGAATTGGGTAGACCAAAAACACAAAAAGCTGTAACATGCTGAGCTATTTAAAAATGGTATTTCCTTGCTTTTTTCGGTTTGATACAAATTTTACAAAAAGGCATAAAATTCTAAGCCAGTTAAAAATGGTTCTCGTTGGTACAAAAGGAAATAGGACACCTCAATAAATGGCACAAAAAGTATAGAATGCTGATCCTTCTCCTTTTCTGGTTAGTACAAATTTATACCTTCGTTTACTTGATTAGTACAAAGTGTTAATTCTTTCCTTTTTTCTGTTTGGCTAGTTAAAATGACCATTCTTTGATTTTCTTCTGATTGGTACAAAAATAAAATTTCGTTTATTGGAGTAGTACAAAATGGTATAAAGATCTGAGTTAGTTAAAATGGTCCTTCTTCACTTTTTTTCTGGTTCATACAAAGCTAAATACTCCATCCAAATTTGAGTAAAATGGTTCATGTTCGCTTTCTCAAATTTAGCCCTTCGTTTTGTTTAAATAATACAACATGCACTAGAAATTCTAAGCTAGATAAAAAATGGCATTTCTCCTTGGTACAAAATGGAATAGATCACTTAAATTTATCCCTTCGTTTATTTAAATAGTTAATATGGCATGTCTTTGCTTTCTTTCTTGTTACTCCATCCAAATTAGTTTTTGCGTTATAGAAATTCTGCGCTAGTTAAAAAGGTCTTTTTCTTTCGTTTATTTGAGTAATACAAAATGGTTCTTTGTTTGGTATAAAAAAGTAGAACACCCAAATTTGTTCTTTCGTTCATTGGGCTAGTATAAAGGTACCTTCTTCGATTTTTCTGGTTAGTACAAAAAACAGGTCACCCAAATTTATCCCATCGTTTGTTTAAATAGTACAAAAAGGTACAGAAATTCTTCGCTTTTTCTGATTAGTACAATTTTGTTCTTTCGTGAAAATACTCAGCTACAAAATTAAATAGCTCACTCATATTTATGCCTTCGTTTATTATACTAGTTTAAAATGATATAAAATGATCCTTTTTTGCTTATTCCTTTATTTGTTGGAATAATACAAAATGGTATAAAATACTCAACTTCGGTTTTTCAAATTAAATAGCTCACTCAAATGCATTACTTCGTTTACTTGATTTTATAGTTGACACAAATTATAAGTCCTTTGTTTATTTGAATACTCCAAAATGATGCAATTTCTTTTTTTCTCGTTGGTACAAAACTAAATACTCCATTGTTTATTTGAGTAGTAAAATTCTGAGCCAGTTAAAATGCCATTTCTCATTGGTACAAAATTGAATAGGTCACTTAAATTTATTATTTCGTATATTCAGCTAGTTCATTTTTTTCTCGTTGGTATAAAAAGTAGAACATCGAAATTATTCTTTCGTTACAGGAATTATGAACTTGTTAAAATGATCCTTCTTCGGGTTTTTCTGATTGATACAAAAATAGAACATTTCAGTAAGTTCAAAAGTTACATAAATTCTGAGCTAGTTAAAGTAGCTCTTCTTCTCTTTTCCAGTTGGTACAAAAGAAAATTCTTCACCTAATCTTCACTTCTTTTTTCTGGTTGGTATTCCTTCGTTTATTGGAGTAGTACAAAATGGTATAAAAGTCTGAGTTAGTTAAAATGATCCTTCTTCGGTTTTTTTGTTTATTTGATTAGTAAAAATGGTATTTCTCGTTGGTACAAAATTGAATAGGTCATTCAAATTTATCTTTTCGTTTGTTTAAATAGTTAAAATGGCATATCTTTGCTTTTCTTCTGATTGGTACAAAAATAAAATAGACCACTGAAATTTGTTCCCTCTATTATTTGAATAGCACAAAAAGGTATAAAATGACCCTTCTTTGATTTTCTTGTGATTGGTACAAAAATAAAATTTCGTTTATTTGGGTAGTATAAAATTGTATAGAAATATTGAACCTTCTTCACTTTTTTCTGGTTCATACAAAACTAAATACTCCATTCAAATTTGAGTAAAATGGTTCATGTTCGCTTTCTCAAATTTAGCCCTTCGTTTTGCTTAAATAATACATAGCTAGTTAATATGGCATATCTTTGCTTTCTTTCTTGTTAATCCATTTGAATAGCCCAGAAAGGTACAGAAAGTCTGCGCTAGTTAAAATTGTGTTCCTTTGATTTCTTTCTCATTAATACAAAAATAAATAAGCCACTCAAATTTATTCCTTCTTCACTTCTCTCTGCTTGGTACAAAACTGAATAGGTCACACAGGCTTTGTTTAAAGTTATTAAGGCTTAAATATTTGACCATTGACCTCGATAGTCAGTACTTTTGGAACATGTAATAGTTGATGACGTATTACTAGATTTGGAAACAGCACCTCAATATGTGGTTCCGTTTTCGAGTTATTAGGTTTTAAGTATTTTGACCTTTGACCTCGATGACCACTAATTTTGGGACATGTAGTACCTGATGATCAATTACTAAATGTGGAAACACCATCTCAATATGTGGCTCGGTTTTCGAGGTATTTGGTCTTAAGTATTTTGACCTTTGACCTCGATGGCCATTATTTTTGGAACTTGTAGTACCTGATGACCTATTGCTAAATGTGGAAACAGCACCTCAATATGTGGCTCAGTTGTCAAATTATTAGGTTTTAAGTATGTTGACCTTTGACCTTGATGATCATTATTTTGGAACTTGTAGTAGTTGGTGGCCGATTACTAAATGTGGAAACATCACCTCAATATGTGGCTCTGGTTTTGAGTCATTAGGTTTTAAGTATGTTGACCTTTGACCTCGAAGATCAGTACTTTTTTAACATGTACTAGTTGATGACCTATTACTAGATTTGGAAACAGCACCTCAATACGTTGCTTCGTTTTCGAGTTATTGGGTTTTAAGTATTGTGACCTTTGACCTCGATGGCCATTATTTTTGGAACTTGTAGTACCTGATGGCCTATTGCTAAATGTGGAAACGCCACCTCAATACGTTGCTTCGTTTTCGAGTTATTGGGTTTTTAAGTGTCATACGAAGGGCGTATCCCACATAAACTATAAGACCCAGGTAAAAATAAGTATGATATTCGTAATCAGCATGTCCGAAAACCCCCATATGCCGAGTTTCATCCAAATCGGTTCAAAGAGCGTATCGAATCGCTATGTTACATAGGTATTCATTGTCTTAAAATAGGGGTTGAAAAATTTTTTTTATGTAATTTCTAAAATAGGGGTTGGAAAAGTAATCATAAAAGGGAATGAATACACCCCTAAAATGGAGGTGGTTGTGTTTATTATCTGCTCTGCTATGTGTTCATACTCTCAGTGTAATTTCTGCTATGTTAAAATAGGGGTGGAGAAAATAAATACACCCCCTGTGCTATGTCCGCCATGTTTCGTAGTCTCTGTCATATTGAAATAGGGGTTGGAAAATATGCTCATAAAAGGGAATAAATTCACCCCTAAAATGGAGGTTGTTGTGTTTATTATCTGCTCTACTATGTGTTCATAAATTTCTGCTATGTTAAAATGTTCAAATAGGGGTTGAAAAAGTAATCATAAAAGGGAACGAGTTCACCCTTAAAATGTGATCATAAAAGAGAACGAATACACCCTTGTGTTATCTGCTCTTCTATGTGTTCATAGTCTCAGTGTAATTTCTGCTATGTTAAAATAGGGGTTGGAAAATAAGCCATGTTTTTTATTAGCTGTGCTATGTATTATCTGTTCTGCTGTGTGTTCATAGTCTCAGTGTAATTTCTGCTATGTTAAAATAAGGGTTGGAAAATATGCTCATAAAAGAGAACGAGTACACCCTTGTTATGTTACGTATTCTTATGTATTATCTGTTCTGCTGTATGTTCGTAGTCTCAGTGTAATTTCTGCTATGTTAAAATAGGGGTTGGAAAATATGCTCATAAAAGAGAATGAATACACCCTTGTTATGTTACGTACTCTTATGTGTTATCTGTTCTGCTGTGTGTTACGTAGTGTTATGTGTTATCTTCTCTTCTATGTGTTCGTAATTAACATAGGGGTTGGAAAAGTGCTCATAAAAGGGAACGAGTTCACCCCTAAAAATGTGCTCGTAAAAGGGAACGAATACACCCCCTAAAAAGTGGTCATAAAAGGGAATAAATTCACCCCTAAAATGGAGGTCCTAAAAGACCGTGGGCTCACGGTGTACGGTGCTCAATTTCCCAGGGGCTTGTGAGTTGTCCTCATATGTTCTAATATGTTCCAGGTTGGCCCAGATCGATCCATTTTCCACTACTGAGGATGTTGTACATGGCAACCCGGCATATAACTCGATTTTGATAATTTTTTCATCTCAGGTCGGTTACTTCAAGAACTAAGTTCAAAAGGTTTAAGTGGAACCGGAACCGAACCTTATGGGAAAACAAGTATTCTCGAAACATGAATTTACTAGAGAAGAAACTGTGGAAAAATAAACCAAGTTTTAAGTTGGTCGGAAGCTTATCAAGTGATTTTTATGTGTGAGTTGGAACGACAACAACCAGTTCTGACAAATTGGGATCAAATTGAGCTCGGAAAGACTTCAACACTGTACTCGCGTGTCAACAAGAAAAAAAATTAGTGTTCAGATACCAGAGTTATTGCCCAATTCAAATATGGCTGGGGTGGATTTGTGAGATCAGTTTGACAAATTATTTATCGCTGTACAATTCGCATAAAGAATTGGTGGTAGCCATTCTTTGCATGGGCTGTTCATGTATCATATGTTCAAGGTTGGTTACTTTATAGAAAACTTGATCACGATGTATCATTACTAGATTTTCGACGTCGGTGTGCGATGTTCTTACTAAAATTGTTTGCTACCCCACTAGCACCCTCAGGTGTTCGGTTCTCTTTTGAATTTTCTCACGCTCTAGAGGACTTAAGATTGGATGGAACTGATCATATGGTAATCGAGGGAAAATGCAAATACAGACGTTGAAGAGTTTGTAAGAATTGCACAAAGTTCGTCTGTGAAAAAAAAATGTGACTAGCCTTTGCACTCAAATGAATGTTTCAACGTTTTCACAAAATCCCGTGACATGATCGTTGAAAGATGTCTTCTTAAAATTGAAATACAAAGTGCCACTAATGACATTCAATAGTTATTTTGTTGCAGTGCATTTTTTCTCCTCAAGATTGTAACTTTTTAAAAATGTTCCGTTGCCAGGGTAAAAAGCAAGGACAAAATAAATATTTTTTTAAAAAAAATATTCTAATATGTAATTTAGAGTACCAGTAGGACCAAATTGGCGAAAAAAACTTGTCAAAATACTAGCAGGGAATTCTGGGCACTAATGGGTTAATTAGTTGGCTAGAGTTAACGTTCCTTCCACCATCGAGGCTATATAAAATGGTACCTGCAGCTTCAAGTGGCATCCAAATGATTACTAGAGTTTAATTTCAACTAAATACTTTCACCGGGAATCGAATCCAGAATGCATAGAAAGCACGCGAATAGCCACTTTGGTACAAACGGAACTATACTCTACTTAAGCTAAGTTAATAGGCAAGCAAAACAAACTCTCCTTCTCCTCACCTCTCTTTTATTGTAGAAGGCGAAAACAAGTCGTTAAGTTGGACAGGGACGGAGATACCTTTTTAAGTAATAGTATCGTGTAAAACCTAAACGGTTACTCCAATGTGTTTGCACGTGTTGTTGAGAAGGCATTGAAGGCATTACTGTTCCTTTTAGCCACTGTCAAACCCTTCTTCCAATGTTTTCAATTTTTAATGTTTGTTTTAAAACAAGTATTGTTTATCATTTATGTACTAAAGATTTGAAAATTGAATTACTAGAAATAAGGACTTATCTATATTATAAAATTGAAAGCGACTATGTTTATGACTCTTAATCTCTTGAACTACTTGACCGATCTCAATCAAAATTTCAACATTGATAAGGTTTTGGCCTTGGAGTGTTTTCATAGTTTCACTTTGACGAAGGAACGTGGGGGAGGGAGAGGAGGGGGAAATATATAAAAATGAAAGTGACTATTTTTGTGACTAAATAACTCTTGAAGCACCCGACCGATCTCAATCAAATTTTTAACATAGATGAGGTTCGGAACTGAGAAGTTGTTTATAATTACACTTTAACGGCAGAACTTAAAAAATGCTCCTATTTATAAACAACTAACACACCTTACTATGGAGTTGCAGACGACGGACACAACTGCGACATCACCAGTCACATGACGAAGAGGAAACAGCAGCACCATCGCCAGCAGCAGTGCTATATATAATCGAGAGGATTTCATGGACAGCTATTAGTTTCGACCGGTCAACCCCTCCTCTAGCTTGCTTGGAACTCTAGGAGAAACCCAACCTAAAATCGTCTAGTTTGCTTCAGAACTCTAGCCTTCCTTTCTGCCCGCTTACCTTGCTCGGAGCTCTGTCGGGATTCCTAATCTCAGTCACTTAGCTTGCTCGGAGTTCTGTGACTCTTAACCCCTCTATCTGCTTGCTTCGGAGCAATGGGGATTCGTAATCTACTCCACCTAGTTTGCTTCGGAGCTCTGTGGAGATTCTGTCCTAGGCTGCTCGGGCCTTGGGTCACGTTTTTCTACCTTACATTAGAGAAGTTACATCATTTCTGTAGAAGCATTTCTGTAGAATGCTGTTTATAGAGGATTTTTAATAATAAAAACCGGTAGTGGGATACGATTCCGGAGTGTAATTTGCTCTATCTGTTCCACCACAAGCAGAACTTTACAATATTTTAGTCAAATACAGGGCCGTGCCGTGGGGGGGACGATTGGGGCGACGGCCCCGGGCGCCGAAGTAAGGGAGGAGAAAAATTCGGGAGAAAAAGAAAAAGATAGGAAAAATTACTTGGAATATATGTATGGGGGCGCCGTCGTATACTCTAGCCCCGGGCGCTGATTTTCCACGGCACGGCCCTGGTCAAACATAAATTAAAGTAAGAGCCAATGATTATTTTGGGTTACCTTATTAGTCATTCTGTGTATTTTCATTTTGTTAGTGTCATAATGGAGAGCCTGCTGAAGGTAAACGTCAGTATTAGTTTCAACTTAAATAGGTGATATGGTTCTCGTATAATATCAATTTTTAGATTTACAAAAATAATTTTCTTTTGTCGAAAACTACACATGAGGTTTAACACACATCTATATATTTTGTTTAGCTTAATCAGATCTATGGATTGGTGTAAGCCTCACGTTTGTACATTATTTTCGTTAAAACTATTAATATTCTCGAATTTCTCATTTTGTTTTTCTTTGATTTCTTTGTCTAGTGCATACGTCTTCTTGCGTGTAAGAACTTCACTTGCAGATCGTCTTCTGGTGATGTAAATATTGCGTCCACATCGGTTACCCTGTATGGCTTACTTCCACTGGCTCAGTACGAAATTAAAGTGGCAGCGTATACAGGAGTCATGGGAGAGTTCGCAAGGATACTTGAATTAGTTGATTCCGCAGGTAAACGTTATATTAATATTTTTGTCTTTAAAGAAAAAAAAAATCATGTGTACTTAAAGACATTAATGAGCAAACGTAATAATTTTGGAGAAAGAAATTTCACTTGAAAAAAGAATGTTCAACTTAAAGCAAAGATTAGTGCTCTCTATAAACATATCTACAAACTGCATTAACACCCATTTCTACTTATTTTAGTTTTAAGTGTCTCCAGTTACAAAAATTAAATAACTCTCTTTACCTCTCAATGAGATATAACCCCATCTTTTTCAGGCTGAAAATTTCAGCAATATTAAAAATAAATGACTCAAGTTTAAAAAATATATAAATCCAGTAGCGTAGCTAGGATCTGTGTTTTTTTTTGAGGGGGGGGGGCAAGTGCTGTTATAGGTACACTCATGTCCAAAATTATTGTCGCATATTATAACTGTCTTCTTGTAAGAATATAATTTGATAATGATTTTGCAGGGTACTTTTAATACTGGTACTACGTGTATAATCGGGAAATGTATATTTGTGGTAAATTTCATTGGAAAAGAATTATAAATATGAAAATTATGATGAGTAAAATAAAATGTTGCTAAATGGACAAGAAAGTATTATTTTCGTTTTATTGTTCTTATTTACTGCTCTTTTGACATGAAATTTGCCACATACATGTCTTTGCCGATTATACACATACTAACGTTATAAGAAATACCGGGCGAATTCGTTATCAAATTATATTCCTAGAACAACATATTTATAGACATGCGACAATAATTTTGGACATGGGTGTACATATAGAAAAATTACAAACAAAAAATATATAAACATAAAAATATATAAAAATTACAAACATCAAAGTACCAAAGTACATTGTCGGACCACTTTAAGGGGGGCCCGGCCCCTCTGGGCCCCCTTCCCTACGCCACTGTATAAATCGTTGAGTCATACTGCGTGTCTTAATATGCTGCTGTACAAATTCAAATGGACGAAGGTTTTTTCGTGTGTTTTGCACAGCCACCGCACTGAACGTTTTTCGCTCTTATCCCTCAAATGAAATCTTTATTTATGAAATATGGACAAAATAGCCTGACTCGGTTTTTGATAAAATCCGAATGAGAAATCCAGTTATGAAGAGGTAGACAAAAGCAATTGAACATAAAACTAAACACTTTTTGGCTTATCAACAGGTATCTCGTCTGCGTCTGTGTTACCTTCTACTTCAAAGAAGGTCACAGCTTAGAAACAGAATGAAAATACTCTACGACAAGGAAGTCGAAAGCAAAGAAGACAGCTGGTCTCAGCAAATTGATGATGAGTAGGGGAAGTGCGCACAGTGCCGGACACCTAAGGTTTTTTCGAATTCACGAGATAAGTAAGAGGTACATCATGAAAGTAATGCAATCATATTAAAGTTCGACATGTGTTATATGAGCTGACGTAAAAGAAACTACAACAATAGAGAGCATATATTTTTAAAATGAAAATGAAAATCAGGTTCAAATTCACACATACACAAAAACGTTACCCAGTACCGGACACAACATAAAATACATTGTTTCCTTTTATATGCAACGAATAGTATGATATATAAACGTAAATAACGTCTGAAGGCACTTCTATAAATATTTAAGTAAATAAAACACATCTCATTGCAGAAACAATAATAATACAAGCAAAGAAATGTCAAGCCAATATCCCAGTACTGAACAAGGAGTGTGAAAATGTGAATTAGTCCTATCTCACCTGAACATAAACAAGCACCAAACAAATTTGCACCGATCACATAAATAATAGTCAAGATTCTCTTGATTTGTGCATGCAACATGTGTCCATTTATGACACAAAATACACTGCACTCACTCTTCGTCCACTGTTTCAGAATAAATGATGCATTCAGTGATGATGGCTTTTAATCCACTGCTGCACTTATCTGTGCCACCGGTGTCAAAATTCAGTTTTTTTCTTATTAACTTCTTACTTTTCTTTACACCTGTCTGTTCGCTTTCATTAGCTACCTTTTCGTTATCTTCGTCTACTTGAAACTGCATGCTCTTCAGTTTCGTTTCTTCTATCACTTGTGCTTTGCTTCCTGTTACGTTTTTCTTCTAATGTTTTCCTGTATGGCGTAGATGTTAGAATTTGGCTGGTTTCACTTCTGTTTCTTCTCATTGGTAACCTGCTGTTTGTTTCGCTTGTGACTAAGTAGATCTCTTGAGCTACTGTCTGAAATTGTCTTGAAGTTGACGGCATACTAGGGTCGAATGAAGACCTTTCTTAAGCTGAGCGAGAAATCGTGCTAACAGAACTGTGTTTCACACCCTGTAAAGTGAAAAATTTCTTTTTGTTCATTGACAGCAATTGGTTGTCCAAGTCCTTTAGATGATTAACAAGCTGCGTCTCCATTTCTTCTGAAAATGTTGTATCATAACGGCCCATTTGAGGAGTCATTTCTATTGTTTCCAATTTTGAAGTCCTTCACTCTATCCTCTAAAGTGCTCTTAGGTACCAGAATGTTACGTGCTGCTACCCTCAGATTCATTTGCCCTTCCATGACTGCTTGCGTTGCCTTCCTCATTTCCTCTTCCACCCATTTCCCCCCTTTCTTGCTTGCCATCTTGCCTGGAAAAAACAACAACGAGAAACGAACGCTACTATTATAAAATTTCCGTAACGACGACATTGTGTCCTTGTCCGATACTGGGAACATACATGCTGTCCGGTACTGGGAAATTAACATGTTAACATATAATGTTGGATCACGTAGTAATACGTTGCGTAGTTCAATATTTATTAGCATTCTTGGGTACATCACACAATAAGAGAAGTCATATATGTAATAAAATGCTCACTTGCTTACCCGTACAGTCGACACAGTAGACAAAACTTAACATACAGCACCAACGTACACAACAATTCAGCTACAAACGCCAATATCTTTCTCCACACTGGCCTGATACAAGTCACAACTTGCTCACCAACACCTTGAACTTACACAATGGTGATGATAACCAGTACACGTCCGTCATCTATCGGATACGAACTCTACAACTACTGTCCGGTACTGGGTAACGTCCGGTACTGTGCGCACTTCCCCTATATAGATCTATCTTACATAGCGCACACTCGGTGAAAGTGTGTTACAACTCAAAAAATGGGAATTTTGAGTTATCATCACTCAAAAGAGAAGAGAGAGAGAGAGAGATGTGAACTCTACCTGGTGGTATTTTCGCATAAACGTAACTAAACAAATTAACCCCTACATGGCAGAAATACCAGTATTCCAGGGAGTGATTTTGATAGAATAACAAACTAAAAGTCATGTTTTCACAAATGTGTAATTTTTACTTGTAACAGTCTTCCACCGGGTCTGCGATAGGCAGTGACGTAACTAGTTTTGCTGCACCCTGGATCGACCGATCATCGATTTACTCATACCCGCCCCTGTATATTATATATATATATATATATATATATATATATATATATATATATATATATATATATATATATATATATATATATATATATATATATATAGGATCGGATCCAGGATTTTCTGACGTGGGGTGCACCAATAACTACCAGTACATTTGAATTGAATTTGATTTTTTAAAATCTCTGGGCATCTGACGTGTGAATGAGGAATTACCTTGGAAATGCTAAGTGTCTCCTCTTGGTGAATCATTTTCTTTCAACTTTTAGCAAATTGACTTAAACTATTGATTCTGCAAACGTCCCTTTGTTTTAAGCCCAAATGAAAATATGACAGCAGAAATTTTCAAAAGTGTTGCTATTTACACACCTAGCTTCTCACTTTATTTAGTGTATATTTACAACGAAGGAGGGTGTACGTACGTACACCTTCCACCCCTTAAGTTCGGCCCTATGTATATACTAACAGTATACAGAGTTATTTTTATTAAGAAACCTTAAAGTTTTTACTTATCTTTTTCCTAATTTATCACTACATACTGAATCTGAATTATGTTCATAGGAAATTAAATTAAAAATGATTTACTGTATTTGATTCAATTTAATAAAAAAATAACAATGACTCATTATGCAAAACTTTCACTAGGCAGCTAGCTAGACAAACATTGTAGTGACGATTGTCCTGGTATCGCCCAGTGGGGATCCAGAAAGGGGACACGGGGATCGCACGCCCCTCCATGAGGAGTAACATACATAAATTAGTTCCTAATGAAACGCTTGTTGAAAGGCTGCGGAAAAAAATGTTTTAAAGTTTCTCTCAAAAGAAAGATTCTGAGTGCGTTCTCCACTCGTTGCAGATAATGTATGCGTTTCCAGTTCATATTAATCCTGGATTCTCTCGTGTTGAACAACATGGATTTCCTCAATGCCGCCTCCAGAAGGGCGGAGATACCTGTAAATACGTATTGTGAAGCACCGCAGTCCACATTTTTAGTTTGCGAACCAAATATCGAAAAATGTCTCAAGTTTATTTTTCAGACCTGCGCCCCCTCAAAAATTCGTGGATCCGCCCCCGGTATCGGCTGTTGCCAATTAACTGCTAATGGTCATAGCGTACCTTTTGAAATGTTTTCAAACGTTCTTTGCATAAGGAACAGTTTTCCATATTTTTTTCGCCCTTGTGCCCTTTCACTGTGCGCCCTGGAGCAACTGCTCCGCTCGCTCCATTGTAGTTACGCCACTGGCGATAGGACCTTGTAATGTCAAGAGGTGTAGCGAAGGTGGTGAGTGCAGCTGCGTACAATGCGAAAAATGTTACAATATACACTGTATTGCTTATATCTTCAAATAAGATGTGCTATTCATGTAAATTAATCTATCACCACTAGAAAATTCAAAAGGGAGGAAGAAACATACAAATTGAGAAGAGTGCAGAACTATCAGGATCTACTTCTTGTGAAGTGTCAAATATTAACATTTACAACGAGTATTGCATTGAAGGAGTGTCTCTAGATATTGAGAGGTTCAACAAGAAAAGTATAATTAAACAAAAGTACTCACAATAACGGTGATTATTTGGAGAGGAGATTAGTGTCCGAATAAGAGATTTAAATATGCCTATAAAACACGGTAATTTAGGTAAAAAGAAATACTGAAACATCATTAAAAGCATAAACGTCCCGACTTAAGAGCAAAATATGTATCAAGCATGTGTTATTCTTGACTTGCTCTATAGACATTCACTCTCTGTTCTATAGACATTCTAAAATTCATAACAATTCCCTCCCTCCCCTCTATTTCGCTGATAGCTCGTTGAATTTCCTCCTAAAGTTCAGGATTTATTCGCTTAGACTTTTGACTTGAGAAATGTCCAAAGGAAGTAGTGATGCCAGTTTCGATCACCACTGTGAAAGAGTAACCACCTTGCGAATTTTTCATGTAGCAAGACAATTATCTCACCGAAGGTGTGGCAGGTGTTGGCACTGTTGAAACCACATACGTTCACTTAAAACAAAAAAGTTCGTTCTCATTGAGACCACAAAAATCTGATAATCGTGTCATAGTGCACTCACAATCAAAACGCACCATCTTTTCGTGTAGTGCTCCATGTCTACCAATCTGCAGCAATCACTGACAGCATGCTCATAACAACAGTGTTACCGATGTAACGAAAACAGGTGCTGCGCAAATTAAAACCTGCATTCTAAAATCGAAGCATTAACCCTATGTCATAATATTCATAAAATCAGATATTTTTATTTATATAAACTTTGTATAAAGATAATTAATACGTCAATTTTATTGAGACACCTGTTAAAAATTGTGTAACCATAACTCTCGATATTGAGAGCCGAATAATCTTGATTCGTCTATTTTTATATTTCAGTTCCCTCTGTTCAACCTTCGCCGAGTAATGAACCAATTTCAAGAACGAACACCAGTTTTACTGTTCGCTGGAATCCGCCAGAGAATTGCACCGAACTGAATGGTTTTCTGTACGGCTATAGATATGAATTGTCTCGAGCAGATACGAAAGTTAGTCTTCTGACTGGCGATACTGAAGATACATCAGCAGACTTCGACAATCTAACACCTCACACGGATTACATAGTAAAAGTGTATGTGGTGACATCTGGTGGATGGAATACTAACTTGCCACTTATTATATCAGCGACCACTAGAGCTACTAGTAAGTACATTACGTTAATGAATAATTTATTTGTGCAAATTAATAGTCGTAATAAAAGTTAATTGTGATAAACTCTCGTCCCTAAATATCTTGTATTTGCACACGAATGTGACTATCTACTCTGAATATTAAACTCTTACGTAGTTAAATTTTATTTGACATTTTTAGGTTATAACGTAGTTTTCTACCATCTTGTTTCATGATAAAATGTTTGTAATATGAGGTGCCTGACTTCTCGCTTTAGTGAACTTGTGCTAATTTATTTTTATTCATGCTCTTGCCTTGAGATTAAACAGAACATAAGAGGCGGTATTCAGAGAGAATTTGTTAATCAAGCGCTAGTCATGCGATTAGTTAGTGCTGTATTAGTTCTGTACTATGAAGGGTTACTTTTTGGTATTTACAGTCTGCTTGGAGTTCAGCTATAAGTTGATTTGGGTATTATTAACTAGTATAACACCAATACAGCATATGAGAAAAATAAATGTGGCAACTACGGAAATATAGACGTGCGCATGTGCAGTCTGTAAAAATGAAAATATGAAATACTAAATTCGAAATGCCTTATGCAGAGTCATTCTGCAGCGTGATTAGTGCCGTGCTAAAGAATTCGACTAACATATGTTTCCTGCAATAGTCAAGCTTTTAGTATGACGCTAATCATAAGTCAAAACAACTGTGCATAAGGCCCGAAATGTTTTCTTTGTGCTTTGACACAACAGCAACTTATAAATAGTTACGAAATCGGATTATAATTAACTTATTTATTTCTGAGTCATGTATTTATGACAGGAGTAAGCAGATGTCAATTAATATTAGCGGCAATAGAAAGATTATGTTGTAATTATAAGGAAAGATAATTTATCGATCAGTTGTATGTATCCCTCACTCACTGTTCACTTAAGAAATAGTTCTGCTATAGTAGTGGACTCGCTGCTTCATAGTTAATTCACCCGATAAGGTGAAAGGAAAGAAAGAAAGACAGGTAACTAATTGCCTTTGGTTTCTCATAATGTAAGTTTAATGTGGCTAAGCCGTGGTCAAACATGGGTACCCTCTGCCTTAAATTAATTAGTCACATGTGATTAACTTAGTCAACTGCTACGTGATAATCACAGATTCTGAATATATTTCTGATAACCATACATTAGTCAAACCCTTAGTATGGAGCTAATCATGCGTCAAAACGACTCTGCATAAGGCCCATAATGTCTAAACTTGCTCAATTATTATTTAACTCTCGCGCAAGGGCGCCCATCAGGGGGGGCAAGGTGGGGCGATTGCCCCCTAGAGGAAATTGTACTTCCGAATATCGGAAACCCAACAGAATTTTTAGAATAGTTACAGCAAAATTTGAAACTATATTTGAAATGTCGCTTTTTCTTGCCCGCCCTTGAAAACCACAACATGGGCGCTCTTGCTATCGCATAGTTCTTGAAAGAGAACTAATCTGATTTTCACGAAGCTTTGCACTCCTTGTAAACAATGCACACTGCGGTGCAGAAATGTTTCCAAATAATTAAACAAAAAATGTTATATGCAATTTTGTGCTAAGAAATGAATAAACAAACTGAAGGGGGAAAAACAATGAGATTAAAAATAAAATGGCATGGGCTTATGATAAGAGAATAGGAACCATTTTCTCTCGTTTGCAGTGGCGTACGCAATGCTCTCCTGAATCTTTGAACTACTATGTAAACGCATACACGCATCAGGAGGAAGAAGGGCAGAACGTTGAATTTCTTCTACCAGTGTAAATTACAACTAAAACTTACTATCCCCACTCCTAACGTTTCCTCTAGCTGAGAATCTATCTAAAATATTAGGATTCAGAGTATAGGAGGCACACATATAGCTATGTTTTATTTAAAATTTTTGTTAATTTCACCCGAAATTTTTGCATAATATTAGAATAATTTACATATCTATAGGTTAATTAAGAATATATATGTAATGTTAGGTTAATTAGTATATAAAATAGGTGAATTAAACATTTTTATTTGGAATATAAAAATATATGTAGGAAAGAAAACTTAACTTGGAAAGGCTCCACTGAGTTTTTTTTTAGAAAGAAAGAAAGAAGGAAGAAAATGTTCCGTAGCAGTTAAAAGCTGTGTACATGCACCCAGAATTGCTATCTAAGGTTAAAGAAGAATTGTGGTATGAGTGAAATTTTATCTAGGTCATATATTTAAATCATACTTCTAACTTAGTTAGGTAGAAGTGAGCAGAGTTGCTAATGTTGCTGCAGATAGTGCCCTGGCGACATAGATCCTATCCCATTACCTTTGTATATTTCTGCTCAGATATTTTAGCAAGTGGGTTAGAATTCTTGGGAACAATAAGGCGTTAGATTTTCTTCAAGTGACCATTTTTGACACTAGAAACTTCGAAAGCGTCGGTTGGATCCCGCCAGAAAAAAAAGCCTATATTTTTTTTTCTTCAAAGCGCGGTTTCGACAAGGAAGAGCTTCTGCTCTTCCTGCGAGTGGGCTTTCCCCCCATTGAAAATTATGAATGCAGTCATATCTTAGCATTATTACATATTTAGAATTGTAGAAATGTAAGATAAGATGTAATTTTGGTCAGAAAAGATTTTTCGTTGTTACCTTAACTTTAAAACAAGAGCTTATTACTTTACTGTGCTTGGTGTTGACATTGCTGTAATTGAGACGACAGCGATACGCAGTACCGTGAATGTCATAGTAGTCGATATGTGTATATTTATTGATTATTAATTCTAAATTGAATGTCACTGCTGGAATCCTATGTAAATATAATCAGAGGAATATTAGGTACAATGTAATATAGAATATATTGTTAATTCATGATAATTATTGTGAAAAAAAGTGAAAAACCATGAACTAATGGGTGTGTGGAGGTTGCAAGAGATCACCGCTAGAGTACTCTGGCGATGTAAACAAACGCACATGGACTGGTTCGGCAAGGAAGATTGTTTACAAAGAAAATGTACAGTGACGCCGGGGAAAACAATACGAAAACAAGTATTCAACATTTGAATAACAAAGTGTATGATACACCGTTTTAAAGCTTAGTATTTCCTCTATCCAGTGGTCAAACTCAATACAGATGACAAGCAATAATAATCTAAGAATAAATGAAAGATTACATGAAAGTGTACTACCCAGACATTTTGGCGACAAAACCATTAGGGTCCGCGAAAAGGGACTATACATTGAATTTTGGGTAGGTCAGGAGCGAGCCTTTGAAAATCGTGTTGTTTCCTCTAAAAGAAAACTGTTTGACAGGGAAGGAGCGAGTTAGTTGGTGTTAAGACGCGATATACAGAGGTCATCCTCTGTGACAGTTAGTGCAAGACTCATTGTGACAATGGTCTGTTTTGTGAGATAGGCACATTTTAAATAGCTGAATTGCGACGTTACTCGAGATTGAGTTTTTTTTTCTTTCTTTCGTCTCAATCTGAAATATCAACTCTAGTAAGTCTTTCTCAGAACTTTACGTCATCTCAGAACTTAACTGTGCTTTACGGGAAACACATGTTGCGAGACGAGATGTTGAAAAAAAAAGAGGAGAGTTTGAATATTTTTTTTTAAAGCAGAGACTGAGTCTTAAATCTGCAGCTAGGACAATGACTACTAGCGTATAACTCTCGTATGTAGTTTGCCGTGTGATGTATGTATAAAATTCGAAAAGTAAAGTTTTAAGTGCGTCATATGTGGCAGATATAGTGAGAACTTTGAAACTGGACCGTAGAATCAGTACATTTCCAGACTTTTGAGGCAATACAGATGAAAATTATCCAGTAACACTGCATGAACCAGATGTCTTCAAATGGATCCAGAGATAATAAGAGAGAGACACCAGTGCAGCGGACAAACAACCAGAGCAGCGCCCAGTAGCAGCAATTGTTATCATCTAGGAGGTTCCAGGATGCCGAGCGAACTTCAGTGAGAAGAGAGAGGACAGAAGGAAGAAGACAATGAAGAACGCATCAAAACTATACGTGCACGAACTATGAACAGAAATGTATAATGGCCAAATTTTCATAAAATAATAATTATTTTTTTTTATCGACCGGTCACTTCGATTTAATAGTCATGTGAATATAAAATAATTTTTTTTATGTGTGTGTGTGAATATCAGTGTTTAAAATCTGTATGATTTCTGTGGAGGAGTGGAGTGTTTACTTTATCATCATTAAATATTCAACAAAATTACACGGAAGTCTTTCTTGTACGGATTCCAGACATCAAATAAGGTATGTGGAAAATTTCGCATATGTTTTTCTTTTACAGCATGGCAAGAACATGTACAGAGAAGGGTGTATGGTTGTAACCTGACCATTTCAATGGAGCATCTGTACTGAAGTAAAGCCACTGATTACCTGAGTTAAAGAGTATTTTGTATATTTCAAATCACTTATTTTTTTTTTTTAAAAAAAAAGCTCTACCGAATATTTCTTTTATATCTTTAATATTTTAAGTAATCACAAGTAATTCATATAATTCATTTACATAACTTCTGTTTATCACTTAATTTAAATACTTTTTGGGACTGTCCATTCAGGGCACTCCACCATTGTGGTGCAAATATTTAAGTATTTTAATTTTGAAATCTGGCTATGTCCAACATGTTCACTTTAGCCCACCACAAAATCTGGCTTACCCAGCGTGGGGCGAGATCACTTCAGTGTCACGGGTTGTAATATTAGAAAAAAAAAGTGGATGCTGTCAATGAAATGTTCAGGGCCATACACCAACAATGAAGTAATAAGCTTTGTGTCCGGCAACATTTTATTTACGAATTTTGTTTCTTTGTTTCCTTGTTTTAAAAAAAGCCAAAATTACATGTTTTATTTGTAAGAATTTAGAGTTATTTTGATTAGAGTTTTTCCATGTGTGCCTGTCGGAAAATTTAAGAGGGGGATAAGATTTATTTTGCGTGTTATTTTTATAAGATACAGAAATTAGCATATCTTAGAAAGTTAGAGTATCTCTATTAAGTTGATGGTGGTCACTAGACTACAGAAAAAGAAAATGGAAGAAGACCTGGTTAACTTTCCGCAGAATCAGCTCGGCGAGTTAGAGTTAGAGGAGAGAATGGCGAATATAGAAAGCCAGGGAGAAGTTAGTAACGGAAACGGAAATCAGGGAAGTCAGGAAAACGAAAAGGAATCGATCCCTGGACCATCCAGTGTTGTAAACATGGAGACAATGGATCCATCTATGAATCCACTGTTTGTAATGTTACAACAGCTGGTAAAGAGCACTGTGAAAGAACTCGTTGACAAACAGGAAAGGTCAGTAAAGGAATTAGTTGATAAGCAGGAAAAAATCGCACAACAGCAGGAAAAGTCAGTACAAGAATTAGTGAAAAGACAGGAAGTAAATAGCAGTAGATTAATGAACAGTATAGCTGAACTGAGTACTCGGCTGGATGCAACAGCTGAATCGTTCAATGAGCGATTAGCTGGAGCATGCAACGAGTTACGAGGTTCAATAAGAGCGAACGATGAGAGGGTACAGCAGCTCGAGGCGAGTAGCAATAGAAAATTAGATGAGATACAATTAACGTTAGGACAAGACATTGTGAGAGTAGACAACCAGGTAGAAAGCGTCAGGACTTGTGTAGAACAGGTGACAAGTAGGTTGGAAAGCGTTGAGGGTTCAATTGCTCAAGCGGAGAATAATATGCAGCGGGTAGAAATACAGTGGAGAGAAGAAATGGGTCGATTACGCGAAGAAATTGGTCACGAAAACCAGCTTGAAGAGGTGCGGAGCGAATATCGGGATGGTATGCAAGAGATACAACAGAATATTACTTCTGTTTGCACCAAATTAGAGAAAGAACTTGCTTCTTTAAAGAAATCGGTTCGAGAAATTGATGACAGAGGTGAAAGAATAAACAATAACCAACCCGGGACCTCTCGAGACGCTCCTTGTTTTGTTTTTCGAGACGAGACAGAATCCCGCGTATCGTCAAACGCTCAGCCGCCTGTCTCTACGTGCCAGCTAGCATCAGCTGTGGGACTGATGCATCGTGATCTGTCTCTTCCTATATTTTCTGGATTAGAAAGTGAGGTGCAGTCTCATAATTTTCTTGTCGAGCTCGATAATTATTTTGATCTCACGGGAGTACCGGAAGATCGAAAGCTACAGTTTGTCTCGAAATGCTTTAGAAATACATCACTGCAATGGGCTCAAGTAACCTTAATTAAGTGCAAGACGTATCAAGATTTTATCATGCATTTCAAACGGACCTATCTGAGCGAAGAGAAGTTGGCGAACTTACGTGCGACCATTCTAACGGCTCGGTTTGATAGCCGCTCAAATAGGCTTCCCACGGAGTACCTTTTAGACTTGCTGCATAAGAATAGTATTTTATCGCCGCCATTAGAACCGCAAGTACTTTTAAAGATACTGCCAAGACAACTGCCATCTTGGATTTACAGGTCTCTGATATCATCCAAACCAAAAACAATTGAAGAATTGGTTGGTCTGGTGGCAGAATTGCAAGTGACGTATCAAAATAATAGCGGAAACAATAACATTAGAAGGGGGATTAATATGATGTCAATAGAAGAAAGCAATAATGAAAGGTCTAGCGGTACATCGTATAGACATCGCCCATATTCCCCACGAAAGAATCGCAATAATCAGAATCGTGGTGGAAATACACAGAGAGGTAGAGGGAACACGAGTAGGCAGTTTGGCAACCATGGAATGACATGGCCACCAAGGGATAGAAATGGTGAGAATAATAACAATGAAAGGTCTCAGGGTCGTTCAAACAACCGAGGTTCCTTCAGGGGCAGAAATAATCCCAGAGGTCGGAGGAGATCATACTCTGGTGAAGAGCAGGTTAACAATCTGGAATTCAGTAGGGGTAACGGTTCTTCTAATGAAAGTGAAAACCAAAGATCTAGGTCACAGAGCCCCCGGAATATGAGACAAACAGTTTCTAGACAGTGAGAAATGTACGCACGCTGTCTAGGAGCTACAGATAACTGTTCTCTATCTGATAGTGCTAAATTTTTACCTAGTAGTGTGCGTAATGAGGATAGTTCTTATCATGCTGAACATAGTAAGGAAGAATGCGAAACTCTTGTCAAACAGTTAGAAATTATGAGATTAGAAAATAATAGTCGAGATTGCATACAATGTGACAAAATTATTAATAAACAATATTTTTCGCATGATAAAGGTGCCAAAGGTAAAGATAAAGAATTATGCTTGCTTTTGAGAAGTGGAAAAGAGATTAAATTAAATAAAGGTCTTTTTGATGAATCAAATGCCATTTTTCGAGATTTATTGGAAACAGATGAAAGGGAGAATGTACCTACCAACAATGTTATAACGTTACCAGAAGTAGAAACCTGTTTATTTGGTAAAAAAGTATGTGGTCTTCTTGACAGCGGATCATCAATTAGTGCAATTAGTAGTGACTTATGGGCACAGGTAAAGAATACCACTCCACCCCCTGCATTCCTAAAAGCAAACAATATAAAGGTTAGTTCGGCTTTTGGAAAATCTGTAGCCAAAATCCTTGGTCAAGTGATGTTAGTAATGACATTCAGTAATCAAGAATTCTATACTGTGGGATTAATTGTACAAGGATTAAATCGTCCCTTGATTATTGGGTCACAGTTCTTTGCTGAGAGCAAGGCTGTGCTAGATTATAATGTGGGAGTTTTGAGACTAAATTCACCAACTGAGGTTCAGGTTAGTTTTCGAGATGTAGAAATCGAAGAAAGTGAGTTAGTGGTCAGGAGTTTGACTTTAGAGTTTGAAGATGAAGATAGATTTTTATATTCATTTCCCATAGGCGAAATAGGCAAAATGGGCGAAATAGGCGAAATGGGCGAAACGGGTATAGAACCCATCTATGCATTTCAGATGGATGATGTAAGAAATAGAGAAGGGCATAGTAAGGAGATGACTTCTCTCAGAACCCATCTGGATGATGGAAAATATCCGACAGCTACTGAACTTGCCAATGTAGTGTACAGCCCGCATGAATGGAATAAAGTACAAACTAAAGTCACACCAGCTGAGATTTCTAGCCTCGTAGAAGGGTACACTGACCTCAGTGTGGTCGAAAAGCAGAAATTAAAAGAAGTGTTAATGAAGCATAGAGAAGTGTTCGATTTAAAACCAGGGTGTATAAAGGGTTATGAACACAGTATAGAATTGCGTGAAGAAGGGAAATTCAAAGCTAAAATGTATCCATATGCATTGAAGTTTAGAAATCAGGTGACTAACATCATTAATCGGTGGGAAGCATGGAAAATAATTAGAAAATCTGAGACTTGCTACACCAGCCCGCTTGTTGTAGTTCCAAAAAAGGACGGAACTGTTCGTATTTGTTTGGATGCGAGACGATTGGCAGAGGTCACTGTTAGTCAAAGGGATCAGCCAGTCCCAGCACTTAGTACACTTAGAGAACTATGTGATAAACGTTGGAAAACTTCAATTGACTGTGTAGAGTCATTTCTGCAAATCCGAGTAAAATCTGACAGTCAAAAATACTTAGGATTTTTACATAATGGAATTTCTTACGTATTCCAAAAGTTACCTTTCGGCACAAAGCAATCTCTTTCATCATGTGTGAGAGCGATTGATTCAATCCTCTCAGAGTGCAGAGAGTTTTGCGGTAATTATGTTGATGACGTCATCCTTGGAAGTTCGTCTTTTGACGAACATATACGTCATATAGACATTGCGTTAGGCAAAATTAAAGCAGCAGGCATGACTTTACGTCTGAAGAAATGTGAATTTGCGAGACGAGAAATTAGCGTCTTGGGATATAACTTGTCCCCAGATGGGATAGGAAAGTGCCCAGAGAAACTTGAGAAGATAATGACATTTAGGAGGCCCAGAAATGTGAAAGAATTGCGTAGTTTCATTGGGTATTGTCAGTTTTATCGCATATTTAGTACAAAGTATGCAGAAGTCCTTTTTCCTTTATTTCAACTTTTGAAAAAAGGAGCAAAATTTCAATGGACTGAAATTCATGAGGAGGCATTTCGAAAAATAAGGGAAATCTTTCAGGAAGATGTGGTGTTAAAGAAGCCTCTTCCGGGCAAACAATTTATTCTTGAATGCGATGCTTCAGACGTCAGCTGTTCTGCGCACTTATATCAAATAGATGATGATGGCAACATTAGAATTATCGAAATGACATCGCGAATTTTTAACGCTGCTCAACGCAACTATGTGATAACTGAGAAGGAATTTGTTGCGATAATAGATGGTGTAAACAAATTCAAGCACTATTTGATAGGGAACAGGTTCAAGATTAGATCTGACCACTTATCGATAAAATTTATTTTGTTGTGTAGAATAACTAATCAACGTATAGCAAGGTTCGTGTTAGCGTTAAGCATGCTAGACTTCGAATTCGAGTATGTGCCTTCAAAACAGAATTTAAGTGATCATTTTTCGAGATACCCCCCTAACACAGGAAAAGAGTTCGACGTTAATAGAAAACTAGAGATAAAAGAGTCATTGATGACAATTTTGACAGGGATTCCCGGAGAATTGCGCAAGTTGATCACAATCCTTCCTGAAATGCAATCATCTGATGCATTCTGTGGAAAAATAAAGAAGTGTATAGAGAGCGGAGACGTTAGTAAGAAGATAAGAAGTGATAAGCACACTTACGAAATAAGTAACGGAAGATTGTGTAAACGCGATTGTAACGGTCTGCGCATTTGTATTCCCGAAGTGCTGGTTGAACCTTTGCTGCAGTACTACCATGACGAGAGAGGTCACTTATCTGCAAGCAAGCTTTTTCCTCTTCTTTCTGAATATTTCGTTTGGCCTAAGATGAGGAACATCATCAGAAAATATACAACATCATGTGACATATGTCAAAAGGCATCACCGCCTCAGTGTTACCAACCTGGAACACTGAATCCAGTGCTAGTAGACAGACCAAATCAATTGATATGTTTAGATTGGTTAGGGCCACTTCCAAGAGGGGTTGGTAATGTAAAATATGTATTAGTCTGCATGGATGCTTTTTCGAAATTGATCGGCCTATATGCATGCAAGACAGCTACGTCATGTTCGGCCATTAGAAAGCTTAGAGAGTTTCTAAAACTATGTCCAAATGTGGATTTTGTGTTAACTGATAATGGGACACAGTTTAAATCTCAGAGATGGAAAAACGAGATGAGAGAATTAGGGCTAAAACACATTACTAGTACGCCTTATTATCCCCAGGGAAATATGGCAGAAGTGAGTGTAAAATCCACAGTGCGAATGCTGAGAAAGTACTGTCACGACAGACAGACTCAATGGCCAAAATTTTTAACGAAGGTGGAGAAGTGTTTGAATTCGGCCAAACACTTGTCAACAAACCTTAGTCCATATGAGGTACATTTTGGACAAACAATGTCAAAAGACATCGCACGATTATTTGAAATTCCAGAGATAGAAGATAGAAAGGACATAGAGTATTATGTAGAGATAGCATCCCGAAATCTAAAGAAAAGTGCAGAAAAAAGAAAGAGGGAATTTAATAAACGGCATGCAACAGTGCAATACGAGGTAGGAGAACTTGTTTTAATTAGGGTATTCCCAAAATCTGATGCATTTTCAGGAATTACAAGGAAAATGTTGCTCTTATATTCCGGGCCTTTTTCTATCCTGAAGAAGACAGAACACAATGTTTATGTTTTGGGTGACCCTGTGACAAAAGAAGAGAAATGTAGGAGAAACGCCTACCTGATCAAACGATACAAGGCAAGGACACCGCAGGAAGTCTGAGACAGGTAGTGCGGTTAACAATACGAACTTGAGGTACTCTCGAGAAAAAAAAAGAAAAGAAAAGAAGAAAAATGTATTCACGTTCAGACTCAGATAGCTCTGTTAGTATACATTTACCTATTTAGAGGTTAGACTTGTGTATAGCAATAATTACTTGTATATATATGTAGAGATATCAGATTATTTAATATGTAGAGGTGTTGAAATTTTAAATGTACTTAGGAATACATTAAAAATTTCAAAGGGGGATGTTATAGGAGGCACACATATAGCTATGTTTTATTTAAAATTTTTGTTAATTTCACCCGAAATTTTTGCATAATATTAGAATAATTTACATATCTATAGGTTAATTAAGAATATATATGTAATGTTAGGTTAATTAGTATATAAAATAGGTGAATTAAACATTTTTATTTGGAATATAAAAATATATGTAGGAAAGAAAACTTAACTTGGAAAGGCTCCACTGAGTTTTTTTTTTAGAAAGAAAGAAAGAAGGAAGAAAATGTTCCGTAGCAGTTAAAAGCTGTGTACATGCACCCAGAATTGCTATCTAAGGTTAAAGAAGAATTGTGGTATGAGTGAAATTTTATCTAGGTCATATATTTAAATCATACTTCTAACTTAGTTAGGTAGAAGTGAGCAGAGTTGCTAATGTTGCTGCAGATAGTGCCCTGGCGACATAGATCCTATCCCATTACCTTTGTATATTTCTGCTCAGATATTTTAGCAAGTGGGTTAGAATTCTTGGGAACAATAAGGCGTTAGATTTTCTTCAAGTGACCATTTTTGACACTAGAAACTTCGAAAGCGTCGGTTGGATCCCGCCAGAAAAAAAAGCCTATATTTTTTTTTTCTTCAAAGCGCGGTTTCGACAAGGAAGAGCTTCTGCTCTTCCTGCGAGTGGGCTTTCCCCCCATTGAAAATTATGAATGCAGTCATATCTTAGCATTATTACATATTTAGAATTGTAGAAATGTAAGATAAGATGTAATTTTGGTCAGAAAAGATTTTTCGTTGTTACCTTAACTTTAAAACAAGAGCTTATTACTTTACTGTGCTTGGTGTTGACATTGCTGTAATTGAGACGACAGCGATACGCAGTACCGTGAATGTCATAGCAGTCGATATGTGTATATTTATTGATTATTAATTCTAAATTGAATGTCACTGCTGGAATCCTATGTAAATATAATCAGAGGAATATTAGGTACAATGTAATATAGAATATATTGTTAATTGTTATAGTGAGAACTTTGAAACTGGACCGTAGAATCAGTACATTTCCAGACTTTTGAGGCAATACAGATGAAAATTATCCAGTAACACTGCATGAACCAGATGTCTTCAAATGGATCCAGAGATAATAAGAGAGAGACACCAGTGCAGCGGACAAACAACCAGAGCAGCGCCCAGTAGCAGCAATTGTTATCATATATTGTTAGAATATATTGTTAATTCATGATAATTATTGTGAAAAAAAGTGAAAAACCATGAACTAATGGGTGTGTGGAGGTTGCGAGAGATCACCGCTAGAGTACTCTGGCGATGTAAACAAACGCACATGGACTGGTTCGGCAAGGAAGATTGTTTACAAAGAAAATGTACAGTGACGCCGGGGAAAACAATACGAAAACAAGTATTCAACATTTGAATAACAAAGTGTATGATACACCGTTTTAAAGCTTAGTATTTCCTCTATCCAGTGGTCAAACTCAATACAGATGACAAGCAATAATAATCTAAGAATAAATGAAAGATTACATGAAAGTGTACTACCCAGACATTTTGGCGACAAAACCATTAGGGTCCGCGAAAAGGGACTATACATTGAATTTTGGGTAGGTCAGGAGCGAGCCTTTGAAAATCGTGTTGTTTCCTCTAAAAGAAAACTGTTTGACAGGGAAGGAGCGAGTTAGTTGGTGTTAAGACGCGATATACAGAGGTCATCCTCTGTGACAGTTAGTGCAAGACTCATTGTGACAATGGTCTGTTTTGTGAGATAGGCACATTTTAAATAGCTGAATTGCGACGTTACTCGAGATTGAGTTTTTTTTCTTTCTTTCGTCTCAATCTGAAATATCAACTCTAGTAAGTCTTTCTCAGAACTTTACGTCATCTCAGAACTTAACTGTGCTTTACGGGAAACACATGTTGCGAGACGAGATGTTGAAAAAAAAAAGAGGAGAGTTTGAATATTTTTTTTTAAAGCAGAGACTGAGTCTTAAATCTGCAGCTAGGACAATGACTACTAGCGTATAACTCTCGTATGTAGTTTGCCGTGTGATATATGTATAAAATTCGAAAAGTAAAGTTTTAAGTGCGTCATATGTGGCAGATATAGTGAGAACTTTGAAACTGGACCGTAGAATCAGTACATTTCCAGACTTTTGAGGCAATACAGATGAAAATTATCCAGTAACACTGCATGAACCAGATGTCTTCAAATGGATCCAGAGATAATAAGAGAGAGACACCAGTGCAGCGGACAAACAACCAGAGCAGCGCCCAGTAGCAGCAATTGTTATCATCTAGGAGGTTCCAGGATGCCGAGCGAACTTCAGTGAGAAGAGAGAGGACAGAAGGAAGAAGACAATGAAGAACGCATCAAAACTATACGTGCACGAACTATGAACAGAAATGTATAATGGCCAAATTTTCATAAAATAATAATTATTTTTTTTTATCGACCGGTCACTTCGATTTAATAGTCATGTGAATATAAAATAATTTTTTTTATGTGTGTGTGTGAATATCAGTGTTTAAAATCTGTATGATTTCTGTGGAGGAGTGGAGTGTTTACTTTATCATCATTAAATATTCAACAAAATTACACGGAAGTCTTTCTTGTACGGATTCCAGACATCAAATAAGGTATGTGGAAAATTTCGCATATGTTTTTCTTTTACAGCATGGCAAGAACATGTACAGAGAAGGGTGTATGGTTGTAACCTGACCATTTCAATGGAGCATCTGTACTGAAGTAAAGCCACTGATTACCTGAGTTAAAGAGTATTTTGTATATTTCAAATCACTTATTTTTTTTTTTTTTAAAAAAAAGCTCTACCGAATATTTCTTTTATATCTTTAATATTTTAAGTAATCACAAGTAATTCATATAATTCATTTACATAACTTCTGTTTATCACTTAATTTAAATACTTTTTGGGACTGTCCATTCAGGGCACTCCACCATTGTGGTGCAAATATTTAAGTATTTTAATTTTGAAATCTGGCTATGTCCAACATGTTCACTTTAGCCCACCACAAGAGCCACTATTACATGATGACTTAGTGTTCCTACTAGCAGATCTATGGTTGGATGGATGGATTAAAGTTTATCGTCCTCTTCAACAACAAGGTTCTATAAGATTTGGACCTACAGCCGAACTACATGAACTTCCTCCGGAAATCGAACGCGGGTCTCCCGCCTGACGACGAGTACGCGGATCATATAGCCACAAAGGAGTTAATTATCAGATCTAGAAACATGTGAAGTTGTACTCACGTCTTCTATTCAAAATTGAGCTCTTGTGGGGCCTCGGTGACTCAGTGGTAGAGCGTTCACCTCTGGCACGTGGGGTTCCTGGTTCGATCCCAGTTCGCGCCAAGTGTACCTTGTGGTAGACAAACACCGTGTGCGTGGGTTTCCTCTGGTCCTTCAGTTTCCTCCCACTTTCTTCATTCCAACATTTCATTCATGTTTTCATCATCACCGTCTCCTTTAGCCCAGCCTGCATATTTGTGGGACGTAAAAACTCGAAAAATTTAATTTCATTTTAAAATTGAGCTCCTTGTACGGTTCCATTATAGGCGAGCGAGTGTTTGGAACAAGCAATTGTTCATTCTGCAAGAACTTGAAAACTACTAAGTTTACTTATTTATTGAATAGAGAATCTATTATTTTATTTCCTTTGTTATATGTAATAAAATACCTATAAAATATATGTTGAATCCTCGTGACTTATCCTTTCATTTGATATCTAACAGAAAAGTTACGCCATAAACTAATATCAGTCATGAGAATATGAAAACTCTATCGACATCTTATTCAACAAATTCCAAGAAACTTTTTAGATTCTAAATAGGAATAAAGACACAATATTTAACATGCACATAGCACCTCCTCTTATTTTCACTGCAGCCAGAAAAAAATAAGACTCAAAAGTTATGAACATTCCTATCCAATATTATAAAAATTCTTAAATGTTGAAGATTCCTTTGTACATTATTTCATTTCTGGCACCGAATATTCGGTTTTTGCATCTTTTAAATGGTCATTTATTCTTATCGCATTTTAAAAAGGCGATATACAAATTATAACTGAAAAAATTAGCCTCATATTACTTCGTAATGAATCACTAAAACAGGTAATATCCTCTTTAACTTCTCTTTATCCTATCTCTCTCTCTTTTTTTTTAAACGACTATTTCTTCATCTCTAATGAAAGGTCAAACAAAGATCTGAAATACTATAAGGAACTTGTTATCTTCAATAAGAACAGCGAGTTCACTTAATTTCTCTTTTTCATTTTCTTAGCCCATTTTCATGAAATGACACGACTGTTTGACAACCATTCTTTGTGAAAAACTGAAAAATAACTATGAGTTAGCAACATTGAAAATGAGACTAATAACAGTTATTCTTCCATGAGCAAATAGTACACAACAAATGCAATGTATTGTGGTAATTAATGTGTTGTTAAGGCACAGTAAGAACATTTAGGTTTCGACTCAAAGTATGTATCTATATTGGATCAAAATCTTGAACCAAAATCGAATTTGTAAGGGAAAACTGTGATAACAAATGACAAAACACAAGAAGTGCGCGCCACAATTTAAAGATGTCGCCCAAGGAAGCCAGCAGGTTACCTGCTGCTCCGAGTTATTATGTTAAACATAAACAACGCAAACCCGTAAGTGCAGAAGAAAAGCAAATACTTTATCAAACGATATCAACGTTGTTCAATTCACTTGAAGAAAATTAAGACCTATAATAGCTAATTTTCATGTTCTCATAGAATATTTATTTACTTACTTTACATTCGCATGCTATGCAATGTAAGAAAGCACATCAATAAAGTGAACTTAAGTTGGAAAAGTACCACCTGTTTTTCATGGATATGCATAATAATTTAGGTAATTGATGAAAAAGAAATAATCTCCCATAATGATAAATATGCTTGTTGTTACATACCAGCGCCATCTCTTTATCATTCAGTTGATAATTTGACATAACTCATTGTGATTTCATCTATAATTACAATTTGGAGAAAAATAACAATGTCCAGTTGCTCTTAAAGGAGGGGGGATTATATAGTATTGGGTATTTTGCCCTATATCACAGCAATGGTGTGAGACTGAGACGAGTAATGCACAGCACAGTAGCATAAATACATGCACGTGCTGCAGCAGAAATATTGCGGGAAACAGAAGAAACAATTTCCTCTTCGCCAATCAGCAAATAATCATGCGCGCAGTGATACAACATCAAGTTCCGCGGTTTGTTTTTGAAAGGTGCAAAGGACTGTGAAAAACGCTTTTTTTTTAGTTTGTTTACTATACGTAATAGTGTCGTTTCGGAAAAGATGACAGTGGATATCATTCTGCCATTTATTGGCAGGTCACTTACCGCAACTGTGAATCCTCCATGCACCACAATCTTCAGCTAACCTATCGCCTTGTCATAAGGATTTTCTGTTTTAATACCATCCAACAACTGCAACCTTTTTACCCTCTTCCTCTTTTCCCTACACTTTACCTTCTAGCACGTCGCTCATAATACGAGTACAGTTTCTTCGCAGCCAATGTCAAAAACAGTTTCTCTTCCTCTTTCCAATTAGAAAATAATTCTTCGCTCCTCTACTACTTCTTAAAATTTCAACAGGTAAGCATTTTAAAGATATAATCGTTGTGCGAGAAACGCACCAATCACATTTTTGCCTCCCTTTTTTTCCATTTCACGCCTCGAAAATCTATTGCAAAGTTCTCTCGCCCTTGAAACAATAAGTTTATTTTCCTTAGGAAACAGAAAATATCCATCCCATTTAGCTCGTAGACAGCCATGTAATCAGCAGAAATCCTATTTCCTCCGCTCCCGCTCGCCGGAAGGATATGGTAACTGGAAATTTTGTTTTCAGTCATGGTGAAGTGTGTTTCCGATGTACGTAAGGGCAGGCGTTTAGTAATAGAAAGAGACAGACCAGAACGCGTGAATAGAGAGTAACCTGAAACATCGTGATTTACGCTATGTTGCCAAATGAAAATAGCTGAAAGTCGTCTTCAATCATTTCTCATTCGTATATAGGCATAATGTCCAAAAATGTATACCGGTATATCTTTTGATATTAGTTGTGAAGTCACATGACTTGATGATTTCATTATAGAGCCGCCACTGAATAGAAAGTAATGCAAGTATAGGCATATAAGGTATTATTACTTCATATTTGCTTGATTCTAACTTGTGTGCAAGGGCACCGATCCTGGGGGTGGTCGGGGGCCAGTTCCCCCAAAGTTCATCTGGGCTCCCTTATTGTATTTCTGAATATACAATATTTGGCATAATTTGAATGCAATTTGTCTTAAAATCTTTACATATATACGTTCTGCATCTGAATGGGACCCCCCAAATTTACAGAGAAATTGGCGCCCTTGCTTGTGTGTATAATAATTCTCTGAAAAAATGTGTCGATACTCAAAATATAGGGAAGATTATATTTCTGGTTTCAGTAAGCTTTTCAGGCGAATTTTTATTTATTTATTTGTTTGAAAAACAAAATTAGTTGAATGTACAGATCTTCTGTCACTTAATAATTCTTCTCAACCACCTGTTGTTGTTTCATAGCCCCTGAAGCTGTTAAAGACCTAGTTGTTTATAAGAAGTCTAGACGAATGTTGGGATTGAGATGGTCAAAGCCAAAGCAGACGTATGGATCGTTGGAATCTTTCACTGTCACATACCGAAGAGAGAGCGACGGAGAACAGTTGACTGTAGTAGTACCGCCAGTGCCTTGCCCATTGTATCCAAATATGTTTTGTCATACAATCACAGCTCTACAACCGGAAGAGGAATACGTTATATCGGTAAGTTAAAAACAAGATAACGGAGCATAATATTTACTAACGCACTTTTAATGGAGTACTATTCTATTATACATAATAAGGGACTTATTTTTCACACATACACACACGTACAGTCACTTGCGTATGTACGAGTGATTAATTATATATCATTACCAGCTCTTAATACTTTCAAATCTGTAAAATGAACTAATTTTATTTTTGAAATGTACATCTACACTGTTGTATTTTATACAGGGTGTTTGAAAACAATATCTACAACGTTTAGGAGGTGATTCCTGACCCCAAGGTAAGAAAAAATATAGACCAACCTGGGTACACAAATGCTTCCTTTCAAAGTTATAGGCTGCGGAAAAGATGGAAAATGAACTTTACAGATTCATAACTCCAAAACTATGGGACCTACCATACTAGTAGTCGAGTCAAGACTTCACTTAGGAAACAATATGTGCGCTGTCCAAAAATACATGTTTCAGAATCATACGGTACTCAGGAAGCAATTTTTATAGAGGAAGTTTGACTATGAGCATATAATTTGAAGTACTCATCAACCATCTCTATAAAAATTGATACTGGAGTACTGCAGGATTCTGAATCATGGAATTTTTGGATTGGGCACATATTAGTTCCTAACTGAAGTCTTGACCCGACTATGGTAGGTCCCATATTATTGGAGCTATGGACCTTTAAATTTGTTTTTTTTTTTTTTTTATGCTTTAGGCAGCCTATAACTCCTAAAGGAAGCATTTGTGCACCCAAGTTGGTCTATACTTTTTGTCTTATCTTTGTGTCAGGAATCACCTGCCAAACGTTGTCCGTATTGTTTTGAAAAACCCTATAGATATCTTTATATTTTCGCTTGACACGATTGGGAGTAACAAAATGCGACCACGCAATCGTCTTCAAGATAATAAGCTTATATTAGTATAATAAACTCCAAACTAGCAGATACGACCAAATAATAACTAAATAGGAAACCAGGGAAATGAATCGCTTTTATTTTTGTCTTAATTATATTACAAAACATTTAAAAGCTATTTAAAGTTAGTTGTATTTATTTAGTTTATAATTTTCCTTCCCAATTACAATGTTAAATTACAAGTTTGAAGTAGCTTTCTTCTTTTTCTATTATTATACCTCATTTTATTGCTGTGGTTCTAAGACTATTATTTATAGTTTCCATTATTATTACCATATTAAAGGTAATTATGTATAAAGCATCAAATTCATGTATTCTACTTGTTAAACAACCAAGATCATGCAACTAATAAAAAAAAAAGTATCCTTCTTTCTATTCATGGTCCTCAAATTAGTAGGAAAAGTGCAATTAGAAACTTATCCAAGCGTGAGCACTTTTCACCAGAGCCATAACCATGTCTGTTCTTCCTATATTCAATCAATACTAATATTTTCTAACTTATTGTTAATGAAAATACTATATATGACGGGTAATTAATTGTCGTATGTATTAACAAAGTAATTGCAAATATAGACCAATACAACATGTTCTGTTGTATTTACCCAAGTGCAGCAAATGAACCGTTAATTCTATAAAAGAAATTGTCTAAACTTGCATAGCATTGGGTACAGAAGCGAATTCTAGGTCTTATATATATATATATATATATATATATATATATATATATATATATATATATATATATATATATATATATATATATATATATATATCAAGTTGTCTCAACTTGCATAGCAATCTGTACAAAAGGGTATACCATATGCTTATATTTTCATCACTTCAGTGTTTCAGAAGATGAGTAATTTAGCGTAATGTTTAAACAGATGAGTAATGAGGGATAAGCAAACTCATTGATCTAAAAAAAAACCGATTTTTTAGAAACGTTATTTGATTTACGGAAATTAACTATATTGTGCTTAGCGGATCAAGTTCAAAATAAATAAATAAAAAAGTTTTGAGACTAAAGTCAGTTCACAATTTAATTTATCGATTGATCTCAAATAATATTTTTGTATTTATTGTATGTATAACGTAGCTAAATTAACTTTTGTTTGTGACATTTTAAGCTTGATGAATCTTACATGCAATTATTGACAAATCTACCTCCGAAGTGCATTTTTACATCAGACTAATCTTGGACGAAAACCTAAACTATTATTATTATTATTCTAAATCAGAAGGGAGGTTACAATCACTGGCGCAAATCCCGGGGGTATGAGGGGGACATGACCTCTCCAATCTTGGAACTGAAGGAAAACTGTCCACCCCAATAATCTGATTTCAAATGTTTTTTTGGGGAGGGGGGAGAAATGTGTTGATTTGTGTCCGATTGCCACGAAGAAAAATTAAATGAAATTGATGTTCCCCCAGAATAAGCCTCAAATCTGATCGCCTTCCAATGCCGAAGGCAACTCTATTCCCCTGATCCTCCAAAGCATTGTTTCTCAACTTCATAAATATTTTGAACATCGCTTATATATACGTATATCGGAACGGTCTGACCCGTCTCCCCGAATATTGAAGATAGATTTGCGCCGCTGGTTACAATACATTCATATTATGAGTATAATACTCTCAGAAATATTTTATAGTATTTTAAATGTATATAATTGCATTAAACTGAGCAATTTATTCAAAGACCACAAATGGTAATTATAAACTCATTTTCTATTCGTAGGTGAAAGCAAGGAATGTAGAAGTGGCTGAGGATGGCGAAGAAGCTGTCGTTAAGGCTGTAACAAAGGAAACTGGTAAACAAAAACTTTCTTTTTCTTCGTTAAAAGAGATTCTCTAAAAAATATCAATGAAAAGTATTGTCTTATTTCCTTAGATTATACATATAGCTCTGCGCTGGTCTAGTGGCTAGCGGGTGCTTCTGTTCTGCATATGGTCCCGAGTTCGTTTCCTTGTTTTATAATATCTCCAGAGTGGTTTTTGATTTATCAAATTGTTGCAAATATCGTTATGATCTTTGCATCTATTGAAAACTATTTATGTGATTAAGTATGATATTTATCTAAGCATTTTTTCTCAGTAAGATTTCCTTTTAAAAAAACACTTTCCCACCGGAATCGTTTTCACTTTTCTCTAATAGTTTTTTTTTCTGAAACCGGTGCGATTTTCGCCCAAATAAGTACTCGTTTCCGAAATAAGTTGACGGAGAAGCAAAAACTTGCTCTCAGAAACACAAACATTTTTAAAACCAAAACCGGTTTCAAATTCAAAACCTATCTCATAAAACCAAAACTATTTAAAGAAAATAAAAGAAACGAACCTGTTTTGAAAAACTTAAGCAAGTTCTAGAAATTCGAACCCGTTTATTGAAAGTTTTTAAAAACTGGTTTTGGTTCTCCTTAAAAAAAAAAAAAAAAAAAAACTGTTTTTGTAACCCAATACTTGTCCTTAATTTGCAACACTGACGAACAAATTCAAAGTTTTCGTTTAAGCTGTAGAGTTGCAATATATAATATTTTGATGAAGTGCTATTTTAAAAAATACAACATTTTGGTTGATAACACTGTTAATCTGGTGTATTGAAAAGTTTGTGAAACAATGTCACTCTCTCTATATTGGCATCGTACAAAACTCTCAGTATTTTTATCTGCTAATTAAAAAGTTACAAGGGAGGTTTAATATACCGTAAGTGGTCCAATCTATGTATGCTGTATACGTTGCCTATATATTAAGGATTGTCTTGTATTTTACAATCTATTTTTCTATTCTTTATGAAGCTAGTACAATAAATACATTTGTCCTTTGCGAGTACAGACAGTTCAAATCGTTAAGCCATGCCATAGAGTATCGTTTGAAAACTTAATCAAACACGTTTTAGATGTGAAAATAACTTACGTATTGCATACTATTTTTAAAATATTTCTGGTTGTTTTTAAACAACACGGTGTCCTCTTTTTACAGCAGAGTAATATGGCTTCTGAATTTATGTAGAAATGTTCCCTCTTGTTGTTAAATAAATTATTTCCGTATAAAAAATTGTTTAACATTTTGATAATAGGCTGGGACATTTCTACAAAAATTGAGAACTAGAAACGTTTTATATACGAAATTGAAATAACAATTTTAAAACCACAATTAGTCTCAACTTTTGTGACTATCCAAATCCAAACGAAAACAAAAATTATACTTCTATGATTTGGTTATGTTATGGCTACACTGGATCACTTTTTCTTTCAATTTTTAGTTGTTAGGTTCATGTAGTGGATTTTTTGTGTTGCTAAGTAGTAGAAAAGAAGCCATTCATTACTGGAGGACAAGACATTCTGAAATTCAAACATTTCTGTAGAAAGACTCAGTTATTACTAACGTATAAATATGTGGTTATCATTCAAACTCTGTTTCTTAATATGTTCCTTACAACACTTACGTATTAGGAGCATACAGAGTGGATCAAATTGAGTGTTACAAGCCAATATCCTGCGAACTATGCTCAAATAAAAAAATGTGAAGAGTCAATGTAAAATACAGAGGGACCTACAAAATGGGTCAAATACAAGGTTTCCCCTTTCCCCATTGTGGGGGGAGGGGGTGTACGTAGAATTTTTAAATGGCGACATAGATCGAGTGATACCTTGTAACACTCAATTTGACTCACCCTGTATATAATTTTTAAACTGCGAAATTGTATTAATGTCATTATATGTTATCATCATCATCATCATCATAGGTATTCTGCCATTATTGGCAGCTTACTTGCTGTAACTGAGCTTCCATACTCCACGGTCTTCCGATAACCTCTTCGTCTTCACATACGATTTCTCTGTTTTGATACCGTCCATTAATTGTAGTCTCCTTCGTCTTCTTCTTCTTTTTCCTGCCACCATACTCTCTAGCACGTCCCTTATGATACAGTTCCTTCTTAGCCAATGTCCCAACTACTTTTTCTTCCTCTTCTTAATAATATTTAAAATTGTTCCTTTCTCTCCCATCATTCCTGATACCCTCTCAGTCGTTTTGAGCTCGACAGAGCTAATTTGCTCCACTCTTCTCCACACCCACATTTCGAAAGCTACCAGTCGTTTTTCATCAATTTGCGTAATGTTCATGTTTCTGACCCATATAGTATAATATTCCACACGAAGCATTTTATGAGCCCTTTTGTCAACTCTTTATTCAAGATCCTTCAAACTCACTATATGTACGCGTAGTAAGTTCATATACAGTATATAAATGTGCAGATAATTTATGATAATTCTTACTTGCAGCACCAAGCAAGCCACGGAATTTGCACTTAGTCAAAAGGAATGCAACTTCTCTCACAGTGGAATGGAGTCATCCAGACACTGCAAATGGAAAACTTAGATCCTTTCTTATTAACGTGGATGAAGTAGATTCCTACAATTCTTCCAATTGCTGTGAATATTATCCAATCCATGAATATATCGTCAGAACCGAACGGCCTACGTATGAATATCAAGTAAGTGGTTTCTGTTTGTTTCTCTATTCTTTGTTGCAAAAATTTACAGCTTTTAATTCGTCATATGAGTGAAACATTGCAATGGTGTCCTCATACCTCACCTAATGGCTTATCAGGATTCAGCATTTAGATTTCTGGCCTTTCGGCATCTATAACCATGTTAGCCTGTCACTAAGATTAGGATTAGGAATTAGATTTTTGACTTTTCGGCATCTATAGCTATGTTAGCCCTTCACTAGGATTAGGATTAGGAATTAGATTTCTGGGCTTTCGGCATCTATGGCCATGTTAGCCCTTCACTAGGATTAGGATTAGGAATTAGATTTCTGGGCTTTCGGCATCTATGATCATGTTAGCCCTTCACTAGGATTAGGATTGGGAATTAGATTTCTGGGCTTTCGTCATCTATGACCATGTTAGCCCTTCACTAGGATTAGGATTAGGAATTAGATTTCTGGGCTTTCGGCATCTATGGTCATGTTAGCCCTTCACTAGAATTAGGATTAGGAATTAGATTTCTGGGCTTTCGTCATCTATGGCCATGTTAGCCCTTATCTAGGATTAGGATTAGGAATTAGATTTCTGGGCTTTCGGCATCTATGGCCATTTAGCCCGTCATGTATGAGGGATGACGTCCCTCGGCGAGCACACTATCGGGGGAAAGGAAGGAAGGGATATGTTAGGTACCACCCCGGCATATGTCTGGTGTGAATGAAGAAAACCAAGGAAACCCTCATTCAGGATGGTTGCCTGAAAAAGCTTTTTAACACTTTTTCCACCGAGTGCTCCCACCGGGAATCGAACCCTGGACCTCTCGCATCGAAGACGAGAGCGTTACCCACTAACTCTTATCTCAGTTAAATGATAAAGAGGGAATTTCTGAACTAAAGGTTAAATTTCTGTATTAGGTTATTAACCACTAGGATTACAAAATTGTGAAATTGAAAAGCGAAATAATTATCATTCATTCTAAAATAAACAGACCGCAAGTGTTTGAAAAGACCATAACTAAATACCCGAAATAAAGGGTGTAACTGTGGGAGAGCTATCCTCTTTACTAGTATTAATTTAAGAAACAAGCAAATGTATTGTATTTATGCCTTATATAATGCCACATTTGATATAGTCAGAAGAAACGTACTTCAAATCACAGTTTAAGATTAATTACTGTTGCAAAACTAATGAAGTTGGAAATATTAAAAAGGTTTTTACTTATATAATATTAAATTATATTATTAGAAGCTGGCTGCGGTTGAAATCGGTCGAGGATAACCTACCACAAGGGAATAAGTTTCTCTCCCCCCAAAATTCGAAGAGTTCTTATTTAAATAACCCTCCGTAGTCACACTGGGGTCTGACAGACCCCAGAGAAACTTCTTTTAGTTCTGATTTTTTCCTGTTGTTTTTTGAAATCTTTCTCATCCATGTAAATTCAATTGACAACACTGCCTGTTGTTATGGCTGGTACGCTGCGTCTATAACCAGGTTTGTATCCAGGGGGGTCTAGGGGGCCGCCCCCCCTAAATTTTTGTTGGTCCCTCTAAAATTTTCACGGTAGGCTTGCAAATGAACTATAATATGGTGATGAACTATAATATTGTTGGATCGGGCCCCCCTAACTTCAGCCGCCCCCACCCCTAAATTTTTGGGCTGGCTACCGGCCTGTCTAACAGAATGGTAAAAGCAAGAAAAAATCAAAAAAGATATTTAAAACATTAAATAACATTAAAAAGTTTCTGGGGTCCATTTGACCCCAGTCTGACTTCCGTGTCACAAAAAATAATTGTGACAATGGAGGGATAAGATGAAAAGACAAAATAAAATCCCTGGCGGGAGCTCATGTGGTTCGGATTCCACGTTAATCAGTCCCGTCTCATGTAGCCTCGCTGCTGAAAGGGACGTTAAACTCAAAAACAAATCAACTCAATAATTTGAATCGATAAGCTTTACTAAAATATTCTATTTTGATGCAATGTGGCGTGTATGTTCTTTGTTGCTATTCTATAATTCTATGCTTCGTTTTAAAGTTTGTCAGGAATGAAAGGGTGAATTTAGCTCTTCCCAGCCTCCCTGCCCTTTAACAATATCTTTCACCAGTCTTCGTAAAATATAACTGTATTCTATTTTGAAGTAATATGGCACATATTTCCTTTAACGATCTCCATCATATGAAGTTAAAATCAATACAGAAAAAAGTGTAAATTTACCCCATCCCGAATTTAAAATATATTGCGCAATAACTTTCGTAAATATACAGGGTGTTTTAAAACAGCGATAACGTTTGGAGGTGATTCCTGACCCGGAAGCATTCGAATCCTGGAAGCATTAGTGTACCCAGGTTGGTCTATACTTTTTGTCTTATCTTGGTGCCAGGAATCACCTCCCAAACGTTGTCAGTGTTGTTTTGAAATACCCTGTATATTCGACTTTTTAAAACAAATAAAAATAAATACGGCATTTTTTTTATCAGATCTTTCCCAACCATGCCTACTTCTTGGGTTTAAAATCAGTCGAGAGTAAAAGAGTAGATTTAGCCCCCCGCTCCGTAGGAAATATGTTCCTCGATAGCTTTCGTAAAAAAAATATTCGATTTTGATAGAAAACAGTGTATATGTTTTATGAGGCTTTCCCACAATCCCTACTGTTTGGTGTTAAAATCATTCAATAATAAGGGAGTCAATTACTCTCCCCCTCTTCCTATTAAGAAAATGTTCCACGAAATTTTCGTATAAAATCTCCGATTTGTATGAAACAGTGAAATTGGTAACGTGTAAAGTGATGAAAGTCAATGATAGTATAACGGATCTACAGTTACATGATTTTTTTTACCCACGTGTACAATGTATTTTAACCAGAATTTATTTCTTGGTAGTATTTCTCATTCTGTGTGAAAAATGCAGAAGCTATTTTTTTTTCAACGAAAAATGCACTTTTTATTCAAGAGACCAGCCAGGTGCTTCTTTATACATTTGTAGTCAGCAAACTGTTGATAAGACACAAAAAGTGTACGGAAAAAATAACATTTTGTAAATTCCAAAGCCTAACTGGGCAGAAAGCCAAACGAACGATAACACATTCAGAATTGCCCATTTATTTTTAATTTTCGAATTGTTTTCTGTGTATCGTTGACCTAAAAAAATAATCAACTCTTTACATTTTTCATTGAAGTTAATTGTAAATATTTATGGGAGACTACGTATGAACCGTGTAAAATTTTTGTTGGATTTTTTTGCAAGAAGGTAAAAGCGAGCACCCTATAATCTCAGTGTTAGAAAAGGATGTCCAATTTCAATGAATCAACCTAAAATACATTTTATAAATTTGCCCACGTGCAAGGGCGTCCATGTTGTAGTTTCCAAGGAGGGGCAAGTATAAGCGACGTTTCAAATATAGTTTAAAATTTTGCTGTAACTAAGGTAAAAATTCTATTGGGTTTTCGATATTCTGAAGTACAATTTCTTCTAGGGGGTGGGCGAGCTGCCCCACCTTGGCCCCCTTGATGGGCGCTCTTACCCACGTACGATTTATACTGTAGCGTTTAAGAATTCTAAATAACACAATCTGTAAATTACTGAAATATTTAATTTTTAGCATTTACAGCAGTAAGATATCCAACGAAATAATTTTCACTGGAAAATTATTGGATCGTATAAAATATGTAATTTCTCTTTTTCTGTACATAAATAGTTCACAAACTTGAAGCCAGCGTCCTCTTACACCATAAGTATATCTGGGAAAACCATAGCGATTGGTCCTTCGGTGCAGTTAATCACAGCTACGACACCACCTATACCATCTCTTCAACCCCCATCACAGATCAAGGCAGTTGGAGAGATGAACACGACATTTGAAGTCACTGTTTACCCAGTGGAAGAGTATGAAGAACTTGTAAGGTACGTCCATAATTATATCAAAGTTTCTTGCGTTTAAAAATATTTTCTTCTGATCTAATGTAAGATTATGAGATCATCTATAGTCATCGTATTATAAGTAATTAAATCATGCAAATATATTCTGTGATGTTACTTTTACGAGATGCTCTCGCAGTGTGCAACTCTATGTGCAGTTATAACACATAGAGTTGAAAAATATCCACTCACTAGATTAAGTAATTGATTCCTCATAGGGATGCGCTCGAGTCGAGACATGTCTTGAATCTCGACTCGACTCGACTCGAATTCGAGTCGAGACACACGTTGTAAAATTCGAGACGAGTTGAGACAAACGTATTTCTCGACTCGATTTTTCGAGTCGAGACACGAATCGAGTCGAGACTGCTCGTGAAAATCTCGACTCGACTCGAATGTCTCGAAAATCTTTCTATAATTTTTAATATTATTTTGAAGAAAGTATTCACTCAGAAACAGCCTTGAAACCAACTGCAGCATTTATTACTTTAGGAAATTATAGAACGCATTATTATTATTATTATTATTATTATTATTATTATTATTATTATTATTATTATTATTATTATTATTATTATTATTATTATTATTATTATTATTAGGTATTCTGCCTTTCGGTAGCTCCTGGGACTAATGAGGATTTTTTTTTACTCAATTTTAGATTTTGGCCTGGTAATGTTTCTTCCACTTTTCTCGATCTTCAGCTTCCTCTTTTAATTCCCAATATTTTCTTCTATCTTTCAAATCTTGGATCAGCTGTATTCTTCTTCTTCCTATTCCTCGCTTCCTTTCCATCTTTCCTTCTATGGCGGTGTTAAGAAGACAATTTCTTCGCAAGATGTGTCCAATCCAATTGGCCTTTCTACGAAGAATGGTGGCTACAAGTGTCCTTTTCTCTCCTATCCGTTTTAAAACATCTCCGTTTGTTGCTCTCTCTGTCCATTTTATCTTCTCCATCTTCCTCCAACACCACATTTCGAAGCTCTCCAAATATTTCTTCTCTAACTTCCGTAATGTCTATAATATATAATGTAACATTTGTTGTACATCACATATTATGATACGAGACTACTTTACATGGTATATTACAATAAATGGACTGCTTGGATGCCAAGAACTAGTAGAGATAGGTACCTTTCACTTCTATAGATAGGTATTTTTTAAAAGGATTTTTGTAAACACTAAATCATAAAACAAATAAACTACGTACAGTAGTTACAGTTTTGGTTCTCAACATAAAAGAAACTTGGATTGTCCATGAGATATTGAACTTCAACTTTCACTCCTGGAAAATTTCAATTTTGGAGTTAGGCCACTTGGCATCAAAGCAGTTCACTGTAAGATAAATACACTCCTTACTTTACTCTAGTAACATAGTTGTTCAGGAGCCTGGGATTTCCATCCTCTCAAATGACAGCTGAACGATTGCTTGATACATAGGAGTAATAGTGTATTAAGTTTTCGAGCTTTGGTGCGTCTCTGTATTTACACACTGATATAACTTTTAATACGAATTTATTTAGCTTTCTTTTGTTATTGACTTAACACCGACTTCTCTTTATTATCATGGAGGTGTTCATTCGCTAGACGTTGATTCTGCGCACTGCTGAAGGAGAAATGTGTTTAGTAATTTTTATTTTCCGAAATTCACGTCCGAAATGTATTTCACTTACTAATCTTTTTGCAACGCTATTTGCTTTTTCTTTTTTTTCTTTTCATGACAGTTCAAAATATATTTTTTTTTTTTTTGGTGCTGGGAGTATATTTTATATTCACCTAATAAAATTACGGGTTCATTTTGTAATCAGTTTTAAAATTTACAGAAACTATTAAGTTCAAATCAAATCGCGCTAATTGTTTAATGCATTTCAAAGGCTTTTGTTTTTATGCAGCTCATTAAGGAAAATCTATTTCATAATCGTATCATTCATTGCTTTAAATACTAAGAAACTATAAAGGTAAAGTGGACTCGACCTAGCCCCGGGGCCGCTGTGAGTCAGGGGCACAGCTTTTACCCTTGGTGTGTGAAGACTCTGATTCGATCCCAGCTGGTACCAAGTGGGCTTTGTGGCATAGAAACACCGTGTGTGTGGACTTTCTTGTGGTTCTTTAGTTCCCTTCCACTTACTTCATTCCACCATTTCATTCATTCTCAACATCACCGTTTTCTTTAGCTTACAAAAGACTGTTTACTTGCCCACTAGTTTTATTATTGTGAACTGAAACTCAAGTGCGCAGTTATCTTGGATACTTCTGTCCCTTTTTACTTTACAACTTGAGGTGGGATGAGGGTCAGGATAAATCTAATGATATACCGCTGAAAGAAATGCTTCAGTACAGTGTCGGAAGCGGTATGTATTGTTTGTGTTACTTACAATGTTACTTCCCTATAAAATATAAATTCACCCTTTCTCCCCTTCCCTTATTCGAATACAGTGAACCGACTCTTTTGCTGAAGAAAGATGCTAAGGGAAAATTGAATTATCTGTGTCTTAAAATTTTCTTTGAAGTGCAGTCTTTTGTGTTTGTAAGGTTTTGCGAGTATGCTTTCACATCGATATGAAAAGATAGCGAGCCAAATGTTTAACCATGGACTCCTGCTGCGAACTGACCGTGACTAAACACCTAATCTCGCTCTGCTCATTTTCTCTCGCACACGTGAAGTGGGTTTGTTGTTTCCAAAACAAATGGAAAGACAGTTATCTGGTGCTTTTGGGTATTTTCCCCGCACACAGGCATCATCGTTATGTTTTAATGATCAGAAGAAGTATCAAAACCATCCGATACACATGATACGAAAGAGCGAACAGAGGGAGGCAAATATTATAATAGACCAAGTTTTCCGCGTGGTACCGCGTGGTAACAATACTTCATATCATGTGGTGCACATCTCTATGAAGTTGTTTTCCACATAAGTATAGCTTACTTATTTTCGAAATAGCTTCTTCGTGTCACAGCTGTTTAGTTTTGTTTCGTGCTAGGATGAAAGGGAGAAATGCAACATTTGCTTCTCAGTGAACTTATCAGGGGCGGATCCAGGGGGGGGCGATCGGGGCAATCGCCCCCCCCCCAGAAAAGGAAACTTTCTTATTATATATATATAAATAAAACCCATCCCAAAGTTTGGAGCCCTTAAAAGTAGCAGTATGACAACCCATCGCCCCCCCAGAAGTCGGTCCTGGATCCGCCCCTGGAACTTATATATATTATTAAGATGAGCGGTAATAAGCGAGGTTTAACAAAGAGTGGCTTTCGGATCTACAATTTAACGTGTAGTTGCAGTCCGTGCTGAGAATCGAACCAAATCTATGTAAGACCTGTTAACATTGAGCTCTTTTGTGGTAAAAGTGAACTTCAGAAACACAAAAGACTTGAAACATCAAGCTAATGTAAATGAATTGCAAAATGTACTGCATCTTTTCTGTGGCAAGGAACATGCGTGCACAGCAACACAAGAATCGTGTTAAGGCCAATATGTTTTTCTTCTTGCCGAACTTAATATCCCCTTCCACACCACAAAAGAAAATATAATGTTTGTTAAAAGAAAGTACATCTAATATTTTTAAATTTTGTTTGTGATCTTATCACGTATAATCATATATAATGCCTTTCATACATCGAGAATGAATTCAACTGTACGTCATAGCACCTCTAACGCGATATTTTTCAAACTTATTTATTGCTAGATATTGAAAATTTACGGTATCTATCTTATTGGGTGGGAAATTTTGCGTCTAATCGGAAAATTTCATGACTTCGGACAGGAATTCGCAGTTACGAAATTTGCATCATTGTCTTCTAAAAGGATGTCTAGAAAAAAAAATACTACTGGAAAATAACTGAAAACACAAGATGAATTTGATAGCCAAATTTACGTCATCTTGGTGCGTCATCATTTTTCTTTAAATACTTGTATTTAGTATTCGATTAGAGTTTAGTATACGTTTTAGCATCGAGGCTATATGAGATGTGAACTTACAAATTAACTGGGATCAGAACCACAGGAGTTCCCACCGGAAATCAAACCTGGGTCTCCCGCAACAAAGACGCGTACGCTAACAATATAGACACAAGAGGGTTCAATATTTGGTACTGTGTACATAAAGTTGTGGAATTGCGCTTGTATAATGTTAGTAGTTCTACCTAGGTACTAACATAAATTTTCACAATACTCAGCTTAATAAAGTATCTTTAAAAAAAAATGTCACTCTTTATGTTTCAGTTCCTGGTTCGACTGAAGGATGGTACAAATTCCAATGACCTTTTTAGGGATCCTACTTTATGAAATAGATCCATCATAAACTGGGTGTTTGATACGGATAGCTTACAGATATAAATTTAAGTCACATTCAAATATCTTTAAAGTAAAATTGAATGTATACATATGATGTGCTATTTACTAAATCATTTTTATCGTTTGTGTAAGAGTCATGTTAATTCTTTAATACAAGTACATGAATACAGTTAGCTCCTCTTAATGAAAGTAAGTGGTGGCTGGTCTTTAAAATTAGTGTGGAAAGATAAGTAAAGAATCTGGCATAATTTAGAAAAATCTATCGTAATTCAGGCGCGTGTTCGGCATCATTGATTGTCTCAAGTGTAGTAACCCTGACTTAAAGGTTTTGCTTCGAGAAAGATGGATTCTCTGTTATATATCAGATATATAGTCTCAAGTTGGAGCAGTATTTTCTATGACAGTATATCTGTTTAAATAAGTTATTTCGAGTGTATGACTGGAATTAAGAACTATTTTGAATCAGATAGACTTGTTTCTAGTTAAGACTAGGTAAATCAATCCCCAGATAGAGAAATAGATTACTCTTATATTATTTCTTAGCAGGGTGAGAAAAAATAATTTTTGTTGATTTTTTTATTTAAATCGATTTTTTTTTATTTAAATCAAATCTTTCTCCTCGTATAATACAAGTCGCGAACTGAAGAAAAAACATTTGGAATTAGTATTAAATGCTAATTACTCCATTTAAGTGAAAGTATTGGGGTTGAATTTTGAATTATCCCCAATCCTTAATCTATATCAATCCCAAACAATGTTTCTTAACCCTTTTAAATTATGGCTCTTTTTAAATGTAAATTATAGACTTCCAGTCAAGCAGCTACAGCATCATCCCTATTTATCCTAGGATCATGGTACATACATCACTCTCTTTAGAATAGAACAGTTTTTCAAACGGTAATATTCACATTTCCCTATCATGTCCCTGAAGCGGGAAATTTTGAGAGTAATCGGAATTTTTTAAATTTTCTTTTTAATCTTGATCCCCTCTGGACTCCCCTGTGTTAATGCACAGATCTCAAAATCAACTGGGAAATACTAAGGGGTGTACGAAATGTGTGTACGAAATTTCAAGCTTCTATCTTGAGTAGTAAGGGTGAGGATACTATTTAACAATGAGCTAAGAACATTCCCACAATGCCCCAGATGACCCAGATGTAATATAAAAATTTCCTCAGACATCCCTATTTATTGTAGGATCATGATTTGTGCATTATTCTCTTCAGAATAAAACAAATTTTCAAACAGTACCCTTCACATGTCTCCATCATGTATCTGGGGCGGGTAAATAACGAAAAAAGGAATTTTCTGTTAGGGTGAGGATACTATTTAACAATGAGCTAAGAACATTCCCACAATGCCCCAGATGACCCAGATGTAATATAAAAATTTCCTCAGACATCCCTATTTATTGTAGGATCATGATTTGTGCATTATTCTCTTCAGAATAAAACAAATTTTCAAACAGTACCCTTCACATGTCTCCATCATGTATCTGGGGCGGGTAAATCACGAAAAAAGGAATTTTCTGTTAGAAATATCCTCTTTTTTTAAATGTTTACCTCTGTGGACCCCTCTCCCTGTTTTAAGGCAGAGATCTGAAACAAATCTGAAAAATACTGAGGAGTGCACTGAATAAATATGCAAAATTTCAATCTTGTAGGTGCAAAAGTAAGCCCGCGGAAAACAATATTCCCCAAATACCCCAGATTTCCGTATGAAACAGGATCTCAGGCAACAGTTTCCTGAGACATCCCTATTTATCCTAGAAGCATAGTATCTACATCATTTTCTTCAGAATGGAACAGCCTTTCAAACGGTACCATTCATATGTCTCCATCTGAGGCGGGAAAATCACGAAAAAAGCTATTTTTGTTAAAAATATCTTTTTTAAACATTTTTGCCCTCTGGACCTCGCTGTTTCCACGCAGAGATCTGAAAACATCTGAAAATTATTAAGGGGTGCACTGAACGAGTGTCCAAAATTTCAGTCTTCTGAATGCAAAATGTAACCCGCTAAATAATAATAATAATAATAATAATAATAATAATAATAATAATAATAATAATAATAATACGCATAACAAAAATATCTTTTTAAATTTATGATATCACACACTATGCCTCAACGCAGAAAGGCGTGAAAGCATATGTAACCTGTTCTAAAATGCCTCCAGTCTTAAAAAAAACGAAGTAAAAAGCCTTATTGGTACTTTTTTAAATCGAATAATGCAGATTCTACCCTATCACCTAAAACTAGGTGATATAATTTAAAAGGTTAAGCATTAAGAAAAAAGTACAGCAACGTTTATCAAAATGACACTCTTTCTCAATAGCTACTGATATTTGGCAGGGGCCTATTTTTTAAATACTCAGAACTAGCTTGCGGCATGAAATACATAAATTTCGCCTAAAGTTATAACTTTAACAAAAAAAAAAAAATAAATAAAATAAGAATTGGAGAGGGGATAGGACCCCTCTAAATACGTCATATTATCTGGAAACAAACAAACAGATGCGCACAAAAAGAGATTTTTGGTCTTAAATGTCGATGGGGATTTCCCCGTTGGAATAGTTAACGATTTTAAAACCCAAACCCAATGTTACGAAAAGAATAAAGCAGGATTGCTCCGTTACCTGTTCAAAACGGGATTTTCCCTAATCATCCTCTGCATACCACTTGTTTTCATACTATACTGTACATTTGAGTCTCATTGTATTATGATAATTAACTTTCATAATCGAAATAACAGAACAGAAACGGGATTTTACTTATTTTCACTTTAAATTAATTTATTTCGTAATTCGATTTAAATCAACGATTTTTTAAAAATCAAATGATTTAAATCTTGATTTAAATCGTGATTTAAATCACACTGATTTAAATCGTGATTTAAATCAGACTTATTAAAATCAATTCACCCTGTTTCTTAGCAGGGAACATCTAACGTTTTCACGGGTGACAGTGTCTGTTTATGGATATTGACATTTGCACGTTTATTTAAGATTGCTAGCAATACCTGGTTTCCATAGTAATGGAGCCAGTCGTAGGGATTTTAGAGTGAGAGCCTTATTTGAAACTTGAGCAAGGAGGGCCCTTGTTTACGAGGTTCAAATACTTTTTTTTTTTTTTTTTTTTTTTAACCGCAGTCAGTCTGACTGCATTCAACTGAGTGTGAACGTAAAGAATACTGGACTCAGTTTTCGGTGCGAGAACTTGACGACTGTTTTTGTAGAAACTTAACCTCAAACGAAGATTCTGCTGAGGGCGCTTCGCTTCTCTGGTGAGAGGAATTTTCTTATATTCAACCAACTCAATTTTATAAGTAACAGAATTCACCTTTTTGATTGAGCGTCTGTTTATAGACCATTCCATGTTTAGGACTTTAGGTCAGACAGCTTTCTGATTAATGAAATTGTCTTTAAGATGTTGAGGGAGTTGATGTAAGAAAACACATGTCCTGCTCTTTCATGATTAAAGCACAACTTAGCTGCGTTAGAGAAAATCGGTTTGAAGTTATGGTTTTATGAAGGCTTAAGTAGGCGACTTCACTCCGGACTGAAAAGTTGGTCTGTTGTTTCCTGACAGTTAACTTAAAGAAACTCTTCTCAAATCAGAGTACCATTCTTAAGCACCAAAATGTCCTGTATGGACTGTAGAAATGCTTTATTTATCAGTTTCTCTAAACGTGTGGTGTGTACTGCTCTGTGCTTGGTAATTACCCTACACAAACTTCCCGAGCCGTTCAATTTTTTTGCAGGTAAAGAAATACTATCAAATATCATTGGGCGCCCCCACCTTTCTACTGATGTCGGACGTCGTAGGCTGGGCAGACTTGGTAAAACAGGACAGGCAGCGAACTGTGGCGGAACAAACATCAGACTTTTTAAAGCTGGGCAAAGTACAAGTGTCTCTGAACACACAGTGCACCGAACACTCCCAACGATGGGCCTCCGCAACCGACGATCCATCCATGTGCGAATGTTCACAAAATGACATCGGCAACTACGACTGAAATGAACACGTGACCATCGCCACTGGATCTAGGCACAGTGGCAGAGCGCTCCATTGTCTGATGAATCCCGATACCTTCTTCATCATGACGATGGGAGGGTACCAATCCGTCGTGTTGCAAGGGAATAACTTCTTGACACCTGTACTGCGGGACGGAGACAAGCTGGCGGCGGATTAATTAAGCTCTGGGGAACATTCACGTGAGCATCCATGTATCTAGTGGAGCTTGAGCAAGGCACCATGACGCCGAGGAGTATCGCACACTGCTTGCAGACGACGTACAGCCCTTCATGACGACCATGTTTCCCAACGGTAGTGGAATTTTTTGACAAGATAATGCACCATGTCACAAGGCCAGGAGTAATGGAGCGATTCGAGGAACATAGGGGCGAGTTCCAAATGATGTGCTGGCCCTCCAACTCGCCGGATCTGAACCAAATCGAACGCATCTGGGATGTGATTGAACGTGACGTTAGAGCGCATCATCCCCTCCCCGGAATTTACGGTAATTAGCTGACCTGTGTGTGCACATCTGGTCCAATTCTCTCCAGTGACCTACCAAGGATCATTGCGTGCATGCCAAGACGAGTCGCCTTTGTTATCCGTGCCAAAGGTGGACATACTGACAATTAGGTAGATAGTCATAATGTTCTGGCTGACGTGTGCGTATATTTTAACTCTTATATTTTGTCTCGACTCGAATTTCGAGACGTCTCGACTCGAATTCGAGTCGAGTCGAGACAGAACATGTCGAGTCGAGACAGAAACATATTTTCGAGTCAAGACACGAGTCGAGACAACATTTTCTCGAGACGAGTCGAGACAGGCTTAAATCTCGACTCGACTCGACTCGTGCGCATCCCTAGTTCCTCATATCATACGTGATACCATACATGATATCATACATGATACGTAAAGGCATAAGTAGGGGTATAGGAGTGCTCTAGCGCACTGATATTTTTCTTTAAATCCCAAAACCGGTACTTAAAGTTAACACAAATTTAAAAGAAAAAATACGTATTTCTCACAAAATACTAGGTCTTTTTATCAAATAAAGTATTCTTGCGGTGACATTTTAATAATTGATCAATCATTACACATAATTATGATGAACATAATTAGCGTATTTGAGTACCAAATTGGCATTGCGCTCAGCAAACCCTGATTAAAAGATGTGATTACGCTTACCCAATCTAGCAGTATGGATGTTGCAGTTGAACAGAATCATGAGAAACTAGAACGTAGAGGTCATTGTTCCTGGGAATGATGCCTGCCTCGGATATGACCCGAGTAGGGATTTCGATCCCTCGTTAAAAGCAGTAAGCGCAATATTTCATAGTATCGTACTGAAAAGAGATGTAAAACTCCAATGAGCCTGTTATTAATCTAGCTCAATGGAATTTCCATTTCTTAATTTAAGAACCATCTGAATAATATTGATCAATGTTAGTAGAAGAGTAAAGAACATCTAAGTCATTGTATTTACTTGAACAGCATAATGCTTTAAAATCAGTTATTAATACCTGAATGTCTTCGGTGTCGGATGAATTCCTGAAGAATACGTGGAAGATGACCTACAAAATAGTTAGTACACAATATACCACACTAAAATATCTCGTTAAAGTAAAAACTTTCGACACATGGATATCAAGTGAGTGAATGGCAGTCAGCATTATACACTCTGCGAGTGTAATTATTATGGGTGAAAGTGTAATAATTACACACTCCGCACATCATACTTGATTGGTTCGGATTCCACCTTAACCTGTAGCCTTCCACTTTCTTATAGCTTCAGTGATTAAAGGAACGCTAGAAGTCCAGCCAAACTCTGTAATTCTTAAGAAAAAAGCAAGAGAATTTATGCATCTGACTGTTGTAAGGGACTACCGAAACTTCCGATTCTTTGCATGAAAATAACAAGGTTTAATAAACTCTACATTTATACGATCATGTGTGTGGCTATTCATGGCATACATTGCGTTATCGCCAAACTTCCACCGGGTCGAGTGTTTGAAGATGGCAACGCAATGCGAGCAGGATTCGTCCTCCATCCCCTTCTGTCCCTTTCTATGCCATATATCAAGAAACGCAGAAACATGGATTTAGTTATTTTAAATGAAAAGTCTACATTCCTAATTTAGTTTTTCTAAACTTAGAAGATTCCGAGATATTGATATCTTCTTATAAAAATTACAACTCTCATTTCACCCTTTCCAAGTCGAATTTCCGATAATAGGTATTCGTATCCCTTAAATTTGGAGATATGTAATTAAGAATTTCGACTTTTGAATTAAAAGAATTAAACATATGTTTCAGCGTTGAGCTGACCACATCACTTCTTGCAACGAGCCCATGGAAATGTAAAACTCGCCTTTACATCAATAAAATTTCCACGTATCTCATCTCTACCTATGAACTTCCATGGAGCGAGCATTTTATTTCCAATACACAGAGCTTAAATTGGGTCATTATATTTATAATTGCTCATAGTTGCTATAGGATGCATATTGAACACCTCAATTGACATCTTACCTTGTATCTGGAAAATTAAAAATCCTTTGAAACAACTTCAATATTCGCTGACATTATCAGTGATAACAGAGGGTGGATTCCTTTCTGTGGAATCCTCCTGAGAAGAAAGCAAATGATATCTGAATTTCTTGAACTGTGTTGAACTTAACCTCTTGAAAAAATGCAAGGTTTTATTTACTTTCTTTTCTCAAAAATGTTGCACAGATAGGAAGAAAGCCGCTCATATATAACCATTGTAACAGTGAATAGAAGTCATTGAGAAAGATGCCAGTGAACATCGAAACCTTTTGAAAGGACACTCCTATTCACATAGAATATGTAATATTTAAAATTTGACACTTTTAATTGTTATCGTTCATTAATAGTGAATATACTGCAGTATTATTAACATGAAGAATTATTGATGCGTACAATAAACAATTTATGGAAAATATACTTCTTCAAGTTGTAAAATTTCGTATTATTTTAAGGGTTCGTAGAATGGGAAATAGCTTCATAGTATCTAGAGGAGAAGGTAATCTTCTGTTTTTATAAAATTAACGATTCCTTCTCATTAGCTTCATTAAAACTTAATTATTAGAGAACCTTAACATCGTGAAGATATACCAAATATCTCAAAACATTCATCTGGTACCCTGAGAAAAGTCAATGAACAGTAATTGAAATTATAGGATAGCTGAATCTAATTTTCATTCTACAATACAAAACATGTAAAGGCAGTAAAATTTTGTACACTATATATTATTCACTGTGCGTAATCTCAATTTCATTCAGGTTTTATTTTATTTTTACGTTTACGTACCTTTTAAATAACGAGTTTACTTAATAAACCATATCTGAATAGTAATTCGTTAATATTGTGGATAACTTCAGATGGTTAGTCATTATGTTAATCATATGATTATTTGTTGATACAAAGCTGTTTTATTTTCTTGAATCATAGCGTTCACGTTATCTTAATAGTACAAAATGTGCAATGATTGATCTAAATTTTAACTCTCGATTTTGCATCTATCTCTCTCTCTCTCTCTTTCTATATATATATATATATATATATATATATATATATATATATAGAGAGAGAGAGAGAGAGAGAGAGAGAGATAGGGTGGCTCAAAAGTAATGGCGAAAATGAAACAATAGATTCCTGCCACCAAAACAAGAAATGTTTATAGTCCGCAATATATATATATATATATATATATATATATATATATATATATATATATATATATATATATATATATATATATATATATATATATATATATATATATATATATATATATATATATAATATGTGTGTGTCTGTCAGTTTTTAATACTATTTCACTTGTTGCCTGTTTTTTTCAGTCGCTACTTGGTTTTAGTGAGAAGTGATGATTCGAAAAGCAACATACCTGTTACCAAGATCAGTGGGGACATACAAAAACGAATTGAAAGTTTGGTGAATGAAGATTTTTATGTTGCAAAAGAATTATTTAAGGTGTGTATAAACACCTATTATTTTTTATTGTTTATTTAAGAATTTAACTGCCAAAGAATTTCAATGTTTTTTAAAAGATGATTAAATTAGAAATAAATCCGTCATTCTTGTTTCAGATGAACATTAATGAACACCGTTTCAGTTTATATGATTTTACAATAATGAGTTTTGATTAAAGTTTTCATTTTTACGTAGACTTTATAGTAAATAATCTGACTATTTGTCTTTAGTTATGTAAACTATATTTACTCTTGATAATTTTGATAGATTAAATTTCAATTTCTTATTTGGTCTATTTTTCAATTATATTAATCTTGAACCTAATATTTTTCTAATTTCTAATTTTATTATTTCTATTTTTTCTTCTAGCATTTGACCTCATCATACTTCTTCATTTCCATTGTATAATTTGTGTTTCCGTATTTTTATTTTCCATATTTCTTCATTTCCATTGTATAATTTGTGTTTCCGTATTTTTATTTTCCATATTTCTTCATTTCCATTGTATAATTTGTGTTCCCATATCTTCATTTTCCACACTTCTTCATTTCCATTGTACAATTTGTGTTCCCATATCTTCATTTTCCATACCTCTTCATTTCCATTGTACAATTTGTGTTCCCATATCTTCATTTTCCATACTTCTTCATTTCCATTGTATAATTTGTGTTCCCATATCTTCATTTTCCATACTTCTTCATTTCCATTGTATAATTTGTGTTTCCATATCTTCATTTTCCATACCTCTTCATTTCCATTGTACAATTTGTGTTCCCATATCTTCATTTTCCATACCTCTTCATTTCCATTGTACAATTTGTGTTCCCATATCTTCATTTTCCATACCTCTTCATTTCCATTGTACAATTTGTGTTCCCATATCTTCATTTTCCACACTTCTTCATTTCCATTGTACAATTTGTGTTCCCATATCTTCATTTTCCATACCTCTTCATTTCCATTGTACAATTTGTGTTCGCATATCTTCATTTTCCATACTTCTTCATTTCCATTGTATAATTTGTGTTCCCATATCTTCATTTTCCATACTTCTTCATTTCCATTGTATAATTTGTGTTTCCATATCTTCATTTTCCATACCTCTTCATTTCCATTGTACAATTTGTGTTCCCATATCTTCATTTTCCATACTTCTTCATTTCCATTGTACAATTTGTGTTCCCATATCTTCATTTTCCATATTTCTTCATTTCCATTGTACAATTTGTGTTCCCATATCTTCATTTTCCACACTTCTTCATTTCCATTGTACAATTTGTGTTCCCATATCTTCATTTTCCATACCTCTTCATTTCCATTGTACAATTTGTGTTCCCATATCTTCATTTTCCATACTTCTTCATTTCCATTGTATAATTTGTGTTCCCATATCTTCATTTTCCATACTTCTTCATTTCCATTGTATAATTTGTGTTTCCATATCTTCATTTTCCATACCTCTTCATTTCCATTGTACAATTTGTGTTCCCATATCTTCATTTTCCATACCTCTTCATTTCCATTGTACAATTTGTGTTCCCATATCTTCATTTTCCATATTTCTTCATTTCCATTGTACAATTTGTGTTCCCATATCTTCATTTTCCATATTTCTTCATTTCCATTGTACAATTTGTGTTCCCATATCTTCATTTTCCACACTTCTTCATTTCCATTGTACAATTTGTGTTCCCATATCTTCATTTTCCATACTTCTTCATTTCCATTGTATAATTTGTGTTCCCATATCTTCATTTTCCATACTTCTTCATTTCCATTGTATAATTTGTGTTTCCATATCTTCATTTTCCATACCTCTTCATTTCCATTGTATAATTTGTGTTCCCATATCTTCATTTTCCATACTTCTTCATTTCCATTGTATAATTTGTGTTCCCATATCTTCATTTTCCATACTTCTTCATTTCCATTGTATAATTTGTGTTTCCATATCTTCATTTTCCATACCTCTTCATTTCCATTGTATAATTTGTGTTCCCATATTTTCATTTTCCATACCTCTTCATTTCCATTGTATAATTTGTGTTCCCATATCTATTTATTGTATATATAAAGAAGCATGGAACCTAGTAGTAGTCAAAGCAATAAGGAAATATCAGGATGACAAGAACAATGTATAGAATATTTAAAAAGAGAAATTGAAACGGGTTAAAACACTGTAACTAACTAAAGATGTAATAGTATTTGTGTAGAAGGAAATTTCATTGAAGGTAAGCTGATTTTTAAGAAAGATGGAAATTCGATGCGCCATATTAAACAGTATTAGATTCAACCTAAAACTTTTGAAGTACTGAGGGATGCTATCACATATAAAGGTAGTATATACACTTTATCTATCGTGAATCTTTACCTCGAGTATTCGCAAAAATGTGAAGGAAGTTTGACCTGTTTATTCAGGCTAAGATAACCGTTGTCAACATTTACTGTAGTGTAGTATTATTATATATCTGTGCCATAATTCGCTACGGTGCGACTAATCGCAGCCTACGCGTTTACAGTTGAAACAATGTTTACTTCATACCATGCATAAACTGCACAATCTGTATCACTCTTTGATGACCGTTCCGCGCTGTACGTCTGATTCGTCAAGGTTAAATGTATACAGAAAGTAGGTAATGATAATACATCATGCTATACCCGTAGTTCGATTAGAGTTGACAACCAAAATTTGCAGTCATGTGAAGATAATTAATCTGAAGAAGAATTAAATCCCCCTTCAGCAAATGAGATGGTTGGATGGTGAAGATTATGAGTGACAGCTATTAGAAGAATGAGGCGTGATAAAGACTGGAATTTCAATTTAAAAAGAAAACCCAAAGCTTTTTAGTTTTTCATCATATACTAATTTAAAAATATGTGTAATATTTTACGGTATTTTTATTTTCCGAATAAAATTATCTCAAGAACTTGAGATCGTATTATATTCCATGTCATTCTATGTTCACGCCAATACGGTACCTTCATTTAAATTGATCTCAAAGTATTATACTCAGAGCAAAGTAACAGATGAATTGACGGTTAGAGAAAGGCCTGTGGTTCTGTTGCCAAGCTATATGTCGCTGAGGTATGTGCTATAATTACTTTTTCAAATGGAAGGGGAGTTATAGGAGACACCTCTGCGGGATATTCAGTATTTGGCAACAGAGTAAGAGGTCTTTCTGCAAATGTCAACTCATCTCTTGTTTTGCTCCAAATATCCAGGGTGTCACAATATTTGGGAACAGATTCCTCAACATCAAAAAAAAAAAAAAAAAACTCATATAGACCTGTGCTCAAAAGTGGATAGTTTCGAAGTTATAGGGTGCCGAAAACGTGAAATAACCGAAATTTAAAAGTTCATACTCCGTTACTAGGGACTGTTGTAGTCGTGTCAAGACATCACTGAGGAATTAGTATGTGAACTATCCAAATACCCATCTTTCAAAACCTTCGGTACTTGCACAATCATTTTTAGAGAGACTGTTTAGGAGTACTTGATCACTCTCCGCCTACTTCTCTCAAAATTGTTGTGCAAGTACTGGAGCATTGTTAAACGTGGATATTTGGATAGTTCATATATCAGTTCTTCAGTGATGTCTTGACCCGACTACGATAGGTCCCATAGTAACGGAGCTATGAACTTTTAAAATTCACTTATTTCACGTTTCCGGGCACCCTATAACTCCGATACTATCCACTTTTGAGGTCCATATGAACTTTTTTTTCTTATTTTGATGTAAGGAATCTGTTTCCAAAATATTGTGACACATTTATGTAATACCTCGTACATCACGGTGTTATATCCTACTAAACTTTTATCTTTGTATTATCTTACAGAGTGAACTCCAGAAACCATTGACAGTTACCCTGGGCTCCGGAGAGGAAACAATAAGCGATTTTGGTATTTTCAACGATGCAGTCTTTGAACCAAATGCTGTCTACAGGATTGGCTTAGCTGCTGTTCTGGAATATGAGGGAACTGTAGCAGTTGGATACGCAGAGAGCGAACCTTTTTATACAGGATAAAACAAATTGGGATTCTCTTATAAATTTCACTCTTGTTTCTGTAACTAACATAAAGTGTTTGTTTCTTTATAAATGTAGTGCTAATAAAAGAATTTGATATTTCTTTAAAAGTCAAGTGTTATTTTCAAATAAATTCAGGGTAACAGTATTCTTAACCTCTTATTATTGCCATATCCTTGCAGTCCAAAGATTACATCCCATCATCATGTGTTCGCCCATACACTTGCAAGTAGCAGAGATGGAGGAATGGGTTAGTGGGTCAACAAGACGTGACTCATTGCTACCCACTCCACCGTCATCCACTGATCTACCATGACCCAATCTGATCCACCGATTTACTACAACTCACCAACCCACTGTGCTCAGTGCATTATAGACAGCATCTTCTGAATATTGGTGAATTTATCTATGTTTTACTTTCAAGGCCTCCCTTTTTCTTCCTTTTTCGTTTATTTCTATTTACTTACCTGAGATGAGTATATATAAGTGAAAAAGAACTTGAGGCACTTTTAGATATTGATATTTGTAATTGTAATTATAGCAATAGGACTTACTACTTGGCTTTCGAGACACAGCGAATTTTACAGTTTTTATTTTTTCCTTTATGTTGGTCTACTTGACCTTTATTTGAGATTCAAATTTCTTCCTATTTTCTACTGAAAATTATCTGTAATTCAAGAAGGAAATAATTCTATATGATAATTAAATTGAAATTCATACCAATATGGCCAAAGACAAACACTTTACCGTTTTATATCGTAAAGGTCAGATCCGCTGGTATTGTATCAGAGCTGTGCTTGAGTGATTGCCCGTAGAAATTCAAACTCCGATTAGTGGTAAGTTCACAGCCTTATTTCATTACAGGTAAACTCTTCAGTCAGTGGCAAGGAGGGCGTGGATCATTGATCATAGTTGATGACAATAGGTTTTGGTGGGTCAGAGTGGGTCACGGTGAGTTGTGGGTCATGGATCAAGTTTTCATTGACCCACTCCACCTCTGGGAAGCAGAATAGTTCGATTTTTATTAATGAGATTAGGGCCTACTTTCTACATTTTTAAAGCTCTCTGAATTGGTGTATCTATATATTGTCATCTCTAAATGCGGAAATTATTGACATTAAATCATACTTACCAATAAGAACTTTGATTTAGCATTTTGCTGACTATTCAGTTGATATTGAGCCGTTCGATTCTGAAAAGTGATTGTTTTTACAACTTACACAATATTTCATATATTTCGTTCGGTGATAAGGCAGAATCACATTGTCAAATGTTCTGGTTCTTTTATCACATATCATATCATAAACACTGTAATTTTATTACACAAGGCTCTCACTCATGTATTGATCAAATTATTGTAGATAGGCGTTTTTCAAACTTGTTTCCAATGGGGGTTACTTTCATTAGTTAAAATGTTCTACAGACCATCCTACTTCTGCCTCCTTTAAAAGCAAATTTATCATTCGAATTTATCGTATATATACGTACGAATTTTTTTGTATACAAAAGGTTTATATACAAGTATAATATATATAACTTTCGTATATATATTATACGAAAGTTATCATATAATTTTTACGAAACATATCGGCTAATCCACACACATTATGGGGCTAAATTCACCTCTCATTCTTAACTGATTTTAATTCCAAACATAAGAGTTTACGGAAGAGAGTCAAGGAAAATATTTTATCAAAACCGGATGAGTTTTGTGTAAGTTATTGTAGTACTCTAATAATAATAATAATAATAATAATAATAATAATAATAATAATAATAATAATAATAATAATAATAATAATAATAATAATAATAATAATAATTGAAGGTGGGTGGATAATACCACTGCTTCATTTTTTATGGATTTCAACGCCATACTAAGCGAATGATTGTGAAGCCCTAAAGAGAATGTACGACATATTATAGTAAAATTGAACAGTTGTAACGGAAATTATCATGGAATATTTTTTTTAAAGAGGGAGGAATGTTTAGACTTAAAAGAAAGGAAAAGGATCTAGTAGTGATACAGACATATGCACCTATGACTTGGCATCAATTGAAGAAGTAGAGGAAAATTATGAGAAAAATAGAAGAAATTATAGACATGGAGAAGAGGGGTGCATGTTTAAGTGTAATGAGAGATTGCAATGCAGTTGTGGGAAAAAAAGAAGGAAGGTAGTGTCGTAGGCAAATATGGTTTAGGAGAACGAAATGAAAGGGGAGAGGGTCTGGTCAATTTCTGTAGACGGGAACACGTGGTTCACTCAGCACAAGAGAAGGAGCTATACATGGAAATCCCCAATAGACGGCGGAAGATAACAGATAGACTATGTTATGATTCAGGACAGGTATCGGAATAGCTTGAAGAACGAGACGACTCTTCCCGGGGCTGGCATTTTCACTGATCAAAATCTTGTGTTGGCCGAAGTGGATATTCGACTGAAAAATATAGGCAGAAGAAAAGTGGGCAACAAGATGTTGAATATGGAAAAATTGAAAAGCGAGGAAGTAAGAATTCTTTTCGTTGAGAAAGTTGAAGAAAAATACTGAAACGGGGAAAGGATATGTGCAGGTAGTAACAGACCGTGTGAACATATTGAACTTTGCATATAGTAGACTGCAGAAGAAGTAGTAGGTTACCATGAACAAAAAACGGCTAAGAAACTATGGCTTAAGGACAGATGTTGCAAAGAAACCAGGGAAAGGAAGACGTGGAAATAGGTTAACACGGAAGAGGTCAGAAAGATGTACAGGAAGTTAATCAATGAGTTGCGAAGGGAAACAGACAGAGCAAGGAAAGAGTTTTACAAAAGAAAATGCAAGGACATAGAAGAATTAGAAAGAGTTGAGAAATATGGAAAAATGCACAAGGAGGTGAAATCTATAGAACTTCGGTGGAAACAAGTGGGTATTATGATGGCAGTGGCAAATAAGAATGGAAATGTAGTCAGCGAGAGAAGTGAAGTCTTAGGAAGATGGAAAGAATGTTTTGATGACTTATATGAGAGTATGAATAGACCATATGGTCTAGATGTTGAAGTAGAAAATGAAGTAGGCGAGGATGACAAAGGGTTTAGTATTCTACGGGATGAGTTTGATATAGATATATCCGAGATTAGGTATGGAAAGGCAATCAGGAAAGATAATATGCCAAGCGAATTCATTAAGAATATGAGAGACAAGTGCAAGAAAGAATTCTTCAGACTCTGCAATGAAACATAAGAAACAGGAGAGTGGCCAAAAGACTTCATGACGACGATCATGATACCGATGGCTAAGAAATCGAACCCAAAGAGACATGAGGCTTATCGAACTACTAGTCTCATATCTCATGCAGCAAAAAAAAAAAAAAAAAAAAAATGCTTCGAATTCTGAACAGATTATACGGAAGAATAACTGAAAAAGTTGAGGAGGAACAAGTCGAGTTCAGGAGAGGTAAGAGCACAAGAGATGCAATTAAATTATTAAGGGTGATCGGTGAAGGGTTTAAAGAAAAAGGGAAAGACGTGTGTGCGGTGCTTATTGATCTACAAAAGGCTTTTGACCACACGAATTGGGAATTGTTGTTGGAAGTTCTAAAGAAGGTTGGGTTGGAATGGAAAGATCGAAGACTCATAAGAAACTTATATATGAATCAACAAGTAACTGTTAGCATAGGGGAGGAAATGACAAAGGAGAGTGCAATTGGAAAGGGAGTTCGACAGGGTTTTGTCTCTCGACATCAATATTTAATATATATCCAGAAGAACCTACAAAGTGAAGAGGACATTTCAGTAGAAGGTAGAATGATTTGGATGGTGTATATGGTTTGAAGATGATATGGCGCTTGTTGCAGAATCTGAAGAGGAACTCAATAAGATGTTAAAAAACTTGAGAAAGGACTGTAAAGAATATGGAATGAAAATAAATGTTAGAAAGACAGAAGCCATGGTGATTGGACCGAAGAGGTCGGTGTCGAATATAGAAGTAGGAGGGAATAAAATAGAACAGATGACCAGTTTTCGATACTGGGTTGTATTATTAGTAATGATATGAAATGTGAACATGAAATAAAAGCAAGGATAGGAATGGCGAAAGGAGCATTTAGAAGACAGAAAATACTATTTTGGTTGAGCTTGAATAAAGAGTTGAGGAAAAAAGACTCATAAAATGCTTCGTGTGGGGAATGTACTGATGGCTCAGAAACATGTACATTATGCAAAAAATGATGAAATATGAATGGAAGCTTTCAAAGTGTGGGTGTGGGGAAGAATGGAGAGAAATAGCTGGGTCGAGCGGAAAACGAATGAGAGGGTGTTAGAAATTGTAGGGGAGAAAAGAACAATTTTGGATGTTATTAAGAAGAGGAAGAGAAACTGGCTGAGACATAGGAACTGTATCATGAGAGACGTTTTAGAGGGTTTGGTGGCAGGAAAGAGAGGGAGGAGGCGAAAGAGATTATAATTAATGGACGATGTCAAAACAGAAAAATCATACGTGAAAGGGAAGAGGTTAGCGAAGACTGTAAAGCATGGAAGTTTGTCAGTTTCGGTAAATACCTATCAATTATGGCAGAGTACCTATGATGGTGATCATCAGAGGGAATAACTGGGAAACCTCAAGGAAAATGCACAACATATTACACCAAAATCGAACATTTTTTAAACGAAAATTATTATGAAACATATTTTTGAAATTGAGGGACTTTCACACTTTTATTCTTGGGAGATTTAAATCTCAAACATATTGTGAGAATATGTAGAATATCTGAAGAAACATATATTAAGTTTTTCATAATTGACTTTTTTAAACGTGGTTTATACTGGAAAAAATTGTCTTCCATGTGTATGTGTGTATTCTGTACACTTGATAGATTGGAACATCAAACAATAAGAGTATTTCTCCAGGTGGAAAGAAGACACATGCCAAGTTTCATCAAAATAAGGTAAGTTTTACCAGAGTACGTGGAACAGACGTACAGACACACAAATGCCAATTGAGTCGAATGGTAAAAGCTTCACTAACGCTCGTTTCAATTATTCCCATTTTGAAACTAATTGTTTTGATTTCTTCCAATATTATTGTTTCGGAAAGCTTTTGTTTCCCTTCTCATTTATTCCTGGAGATAAATAATTATCTTTCTTGAAGAATATAAAATGGATAGTTTAAGTTACTTAATCGTTTATTCTATTCGGGACTTTTGATTACACATTACTAGATGTTACCTCTTTCTGTTGATATTTCACAGATATTTGTGAGTACCGCTACCAAATAAATTCTCAATAATATCATCCAGAGCAATGGTTCCCAATCTGAAAGGGTTCGACGACTGGGAGCGAGAGACGTACTCTACTGACAGAAATTAACTGCATTCATAATTACAAATTTTACGAACATTGTAAAAAAGAGGCTTTAAACTAAATACTATACGAATACAAAATAACTATTGAACAAGAACAAAGATGTTAAAAAAAAGTACTGCACTACAACAGTATGCAGGACCTTCGTTGGAAATAAATATAAGTTATTATTATTATTATTATTATTATAGAGAATTTGAGCATTCAAAAGGGGCCAGTCCAAGTAGCTGTAAGGAAGGAGGGCGTGACGTATACAAAATTAACTAACTCTGTGGCCTAACCCGGCGCGGCGGTTTAGTGTCGCGTTCACAAAAGCTCTCCCTTGACTTCTATCCTTAGCCAATTGGATCCAGTTTTTTTATTCCTATTGGTGCGAGATCCATCTTAATATTGTCCTCCCATCTGCGCCTAAGTTTTCCTAATGATCGTTTTCCGATTGGCCTTCCAATTAAGACTTTGAAAGCGTTTCTACTTTCTTCCATCATGGCTACATGGCCTACCCATCTGAACCTCCTAGATTGATGACCATAACAATGATTGGTAAACCGTATAAATTATGCAATTCTTCGTTATGAAGTTTCCGCCATTCCCCTTCCTCTTGAGTCCGAATATTAATTTCAGGATTTTATTCGGCTCACGAAGGGCGCTCAAGGTAAACAAGGTTGCGAACAACTGGTCTAGAGAGACAAATATTGTTTTGTTCCAACCTTATTGGAAAGAAAAGAGTTGTAAATCAGATATCATAAGACCTATCGTTTCATGATCAGCAGGAGCGGACTGGGTATATTAGGGCCTAGGCCGCGGTTACTAAGGAGGGCCCTCGGACTATAACACTAATTTTTAAAATAGCGTACAGTGAACATCTGAGATGAGCCATTGCATTATGCAGTTGTAAATTCGATGTTACTTCGTAGTTTTAGCAAGCTATGATGTACCATGGGTCACAGGAAATCTGATGTCACAGCAAGTTTTAATGAAACAGTAAAGCAGAGGATTTTCAGAAAAATAAACTCTCGAGAGAATAAAATATTTTATTGTATTGCCATATAGTAGCTGAAACTCTAAACAAACATAGTCAATAACGTTTTACTGTGGGATGAACAGGACAGCTTACTGAAAATTAAACAATAAACAACTAATAATATTTTAAAAAGTTAAGATTCTTTTCAGTTCAGATGATGAATTGCAGAGTTCATGAATAATTTCGTCCACGGACACTAAATTTAACATGTCATTTTGCATGCTCAATAGTAAAAATGCGTCTAAAATATTTTCAGACAAACTAGCTCTGAGATTTGTTTTCACCAACTTTAACTTTGAGAAGCACCTTTCACATGTTAGTTGTGTACATGGTAAAGACAAAGCATATTTGTATACAATTAAAACAACTAGACTGACAGAAATTGATACAAAATTTTCCTTGCACAAGACAAACAATTTTTACACAAGGTGTTTGCAGTATTATTATCGCTCTTACCGTGATCCATCTATTCCATCCTTTATCACTTTGTTACATCTCACATAGCAGGCATCAGATGTATAATAATAATAATAATAATAATAATAATAATAATAATAATAATAATAATAATAATAATAATAATAATAATAATAATAATAATAATAATAATCTACGAACTCAAGGGCATCATTCTCTTCAAGATAATCAAAAAGCTGAACGTTTTGTGACAGTGTTATACACGACAGAGAACTACTGTAGCTTTACACATTTCCTCCTGTTTTCTATTTAGTTTTTTCGCAAGAACTCTGAAAGCTCCTGCAGGTACGTCATTCTTCTTGATTTCCGAAAAGTGCTTAGGATCCAGCATTTGAAGTTCACACATTAAGTCTTTCAGACAGTAATCTATCACTGACACACGTAGCAGTTGTATTCAAAATTTCGTTGAAGTTTTTTTTTTAATCTGAATAAATCATATTCACTTACATTTCTTTCCCAGTTCATCTGCGGCAAGCTCTCCTGCATTTTCTTCTTTGAGATTCTTTCGCGCGGAAAGTTTTCTATTTCTGTCTCTACACTAGATTGCATAGGCTGTTGATTTATCTTCTCACAAAATATTTTTGTATTTTCGTAATTGCCTCTATTTTCTTCTGAAGCTGCTACTGCAAAAAATCTCCAGGCCGTAAGATAGTCCAATCCGTAAGACTGCAGGTATTTTGAAACAGGCTCCGTTCCTGTGAACAATTTCTGATACACAGAGCACATCATTACAGGTTACATTTTGTCTATTTATTCAGCAAAGTATCAGCTTGAAATTTTGATTTCGCATCAAAGAGCCTGTTCTGTACAACATCATTGAGAAACAATAAAAATATAAGACATCGTTATGATGATGGACAGTTGTCCTGGTCTTGGCTTCCGGTTTCGTAGCTAAACTCGTTAGTGTCAATTATCGCATTCGGTGCCTTGTTTTTGCTCCACCATCTTATTACACCAACTTTTTGAAGTTTTCGTAGTCTGTCATGCCCCTCATGGCTTGTATGAATCATTTTCTTCCAAGCATCCATTCTTTTGTAGGATTCAGCCAGGAACACACCACTGGTTTGAACCACATCAAATAAGTTTCAGGGATCTGCTCAGTCGAATTTGTCATAACCTAATTAAGAGCATGACCCATGCAGTGGGTGTAAATGATTTCAAGATTTTTCCTTCTCCGGTAATGTTTTATCTCCTTCATAGCATCCACTCAAGCTAGCAGCTCCATCAAAAGAGCAGCCTACAATATCAAACATCAAAACATTGTTGGCAGAAAGTGCCCTTTTGATTTCATTATAAGTTCCTTGTCCTGTAGTGTCACTGTTTACGACAATTGCTAACAGGCTCTCAAATACTTGACCCTTTATAAGGTAGCGAATTACTATAGACAACTGATTGAGCACTGAAACATCTTGAGTAGAATCAAGATGTTATGTTGAAAATGCCCGCTTTTTTGACCGTCTTCCACTATTTACTTCTGTTATAACTGTTCAATAATACGGATTAGGTTATTTATAAATGTTTTTGGTAGAAAAGTCATTAGAGATTTTCTTCCCTGCCTTTTCAGATTTCCACGACGTTGCTGCAGTTCCTTGCGCTGTTTATTGACCGATATTGCTTTCTTAACATGCTCTTTCAGTACAGCATCATATTCAGCCACTAACAAAACCAATTCCACTAATAAAACCCGTGGTTGATATTTCTGTCATCCAGTTAATAGGCAGATTCAGTGTTCCCTGTTTTCCTATAAGCTAAGTGTTGACTTCCAATGAACAAAATAATATCAAATAACCATTTAATCAGAGTTCGCTTCTCCTCTACTTGTTTTTGATGAAGATTTCTTGCATTAATATTACAGAGAGATAATATATATCTTTCTTTGCTCCAGCGGTTATGGTTGCCTCCGCAGCCTGAACGTGAAACAAGGAATTTTCATAGTGTTTTACATCATTGTACACGTTTTTCACATTCACTCTATATTCTATGACAAACTGACTGCTTGGAGGGGCAATTTATGCTGGCGAAAAAATTCCATGTCAACACTGTAATATAAGTTTCAGCGGATAATTCCAAAAACGAAGAAGCATGTTTTCTGTTCTAAATGAGCTTATTTGGACTTGGCAAAAGTAAATACATTTTTAAAAAATGCACTGTTTTTCCATTTTTGAGATCAAATATAGACCTACAAGATGTGTTAACATCTATAAAGGACCAATCAACCTGTGGCTAAATATGGGCCCAGCTACAAACCAGGACCCTATCTTCAACGATGAAAGGGCCCCAACTGCCCACATAATGAAAGACTGCCCAATATAAAGAAAAAGGGCCCAAGGCCCCAACTGCCCAACATAATGAAAAGAGCCCAGGGACCACTTCTCAATGTTATGAAAGAAGGGCCCAACTGCCTAATATAATGAAAGACTGACCAACATAATGAAAAAGGGCCCAGGGTCCCAACTGCCCAATGTAATGGAAAAAGGACCCAGGACCACAACTGTTCAATGTAATGAAAGAAGGTCCCCAACTGCCCAATATATTAAAGGAAGGGCCCAAGTTCCCAAGCACAAAGTAAGTCGCAGTTTCCGATAATAAAACAGCATAGTGAAAGATGAGCCTAGTCACAAATCTAGTAACAAAACGGCCTTATTGAAAAGGCTCACTCTCTACTCATTGAAGGATGGAAGAAAGGTGTGTGTGTTAGCAGCATAACCAATCATCTACCAAATTCTTTACCTTTCTTCTGTTTTAGCTTTTCTCTCTTTCTCTTTCTTTCTTTATTGTTTTCATTATTTTCGTTCTGAGAGGGCCTAGGGCGCGATTGCAGCCTAGCGGCCCTGGCTAGTCTGCCCCTGACACTCAGACATACTAGTGTCATTGGTTACAATTAATGATAACTAAAGCCCGGATGTGAAGCAAAATGCTTATTTTCTAATGTTAGAAATATATTATAAACGTAAGAGGTGAAGTTCATTTGGGGGATCTTTGCATCAATTTGAACAAAATTTATTTTGCGTATTCGACTATATGATGATTCCCGGCAGGAGCTCATATGGTTCGGATTCCACGTTAATCAGTAGGTCCATGTTTCATATAGCCTCGCTGCTGAACGGGACGTTAAACTCAAAATCAATTCAACTCTATTGACTATATAATATCTATGTTGTTGATTAGATGCCAAAATTGCTATTTAAAAAATATTCAAGATGAGAGACTTCATTAGGTAACTACAAAGATCTTCAGCTTTCATAAGGTTTCTGACGTTTCAAGAAATAACAATAAGTTTAGTTCAGGTAGGACAAGATCCCCTTCTCGAGTTGACTGATTTTGAGTTTAATATCCAGTTCACCTGCGAGGTTACATGAGACGTGGACCTACTGACTAACGTGGAATCCGAACCACATGAGCTCCCGTCGGGAATTGAACCCAGGTCTCCAGCGCCAAAGGCGCGTACGCTAACCGCTTAACCACGAAGGAGTTTAAGATCCCCTTCCTAACACCACCGTGACAAATATGAGTGAGGAACTGTCACTAACACGGGCTGAGACAAATTTAAGGCAACTGAACACAAGTACTCAAAGGAAATAATATATCGGTGAATTTGATCCAAATGTTCTTGCGGGCAGGTCAATCCAAATGAAATCGGCAAATGACGGTTGCTGCCAAAATTTAGTTTTCTTTAATAATTCTTTACCTAAGTTTGTACCACATTTAAGGAGTTGAAAGCGGATATTCATTTATTTTTTAGCCGCGCAGGTTTATTTTAGGTTTTAAAGATAATGAGTTCAAACCAAACCCATATGAAAGATAATGGAATGGACAACATTCTGTGTTGTATGCACAATGAGACGTACTTCAGAACGTCGAAAAAAGAACCTCTGAATATTGAGGTTGGAAACCTACAAATTGCCATTTTGAAATGTACATTTTGACACGAAATAAATAAGACTCAACTTATATTCTTTGTCTGCATAGAGACTAGATAATAGACTATGTCCTAAATAAGTTTCAGATCTGAAATATATACTTGATTTTTGGATTTTTTTAAACATTGCGAATTTTCGAAAATTGTGTATTTTCACCATCAAATATCTCAGGAAGAACAAAAGTAAAAAAAAAAAAATCTCAAATTTGCACAAAATAAATGATAGTTATACAGTAACAAATGGGTAAAATTACATCACTGAGACTTGAGTAGTTTCTGAGTTATAAGGTTTCTCTTCACTGGGACTTAATATCATGAAGCACCATTGGAATGAATATAAACTTTATAGCAAAAGTCAAAATAACACGACAGTAATGTTAAATGGGTAAAGTATCCATAATTTATGAATCAAAGTCGTCTGTTATTTTTCTGCCTACAGCGCTGCTGTTAAGACATCAGTAAGATAAATAGTTGACTAATTTGTGTACAAAGTTTGGCACTAATAATAATTGAAAGTACGACCTGTAGGAGTTGTGAATTCTGTGGGTGTGAGTTTCCTTCAAACCTTAGTGATTCGCACCCACACTTTGTCATTCGTACATAGTTTAAAAGAGTTCTCGGGCCATGGGGATGGAAAAAGTGATGAAAAAGATCGTTATTTTCCTGACTGATGTTTTCATTTCCTCCAACCCACCAATTCTGTCAAAGTGCAGGGTACGGTATCATTAGGTGCAAATAACAGCATGCTAGGTTCTGGAAGTACTCAAGTACTGCAATCAATAAATTCATCTGATTATGACTATTCATAACATCTGATTTGAGTTTTCGTCAGAGGTACAAATATATGATATGATCTGGTATAAATAATTCTTTTACAAGTAGCAAATCTCGAATTTCTTGCTGTTTGACTGCACTTCTTCTCATGAAATATAGATAAATTGTATGCCTGAGATACTACAAGTATATCAACACAAAACCTGCACATCTGTTCAGTTTTTTAAAATGGAGATTTTCACATCACTGCAACAACTTATAGACCCTAACTCAGAAACTACTCAAGCCTCAGTGATGTAATTTTACTCACTTGTTACCGCAGAACTTCCTCTATTTGGTGCAAATTTTGGATTTTTCACTTCTGTCCTCCCTGAGATATTTGATTGTGAAAATACACGATTTTCGAAAATTCGCAAAGTTTAAAAATTTCCCAAAAAATCAAGTATATGGGTCTCAGATCTGAAACTCGTTTGGGACGTTGTTTACTATCTAGTCTCTATGTAGACAAAAGAATTGAAGGTGAGTCTCATTTATTTCGTTTCAAAATGTACATTTCAAAATGGCCATTTCTAGGTTTCCAATGTCAATGTTCAGAGGTTGTTTTTTCGACATTCTAAAGTACGTCTCAATGTGCATAGGACACAGAATGTTGCCCATTTCATTATCTTTCATATGGTTTTAGTTTCAACTCATTATCTTTAAAACCTAAAAAGTTACAGCGTTTAACGGAATGCTCTGAAAGAGCAAAATACGCTTACGCGCCTATACAAAATGGCCGCCACAAACAAACCTGCGCGGCTAAAAAATAAATGAATACCCGTTTTCAACTCTCTGAATGTGGTACAATTTTAGGTAAAAAAAAATGCATCAAGTAATGCATCAACTTACTACTAGAAAAAATATTTTTCGAAATCAGGATTAATGATTCCTTGTGGTAGACTGCCATTTTTTTTTCGGACTACTGCGTGTAACGTGCTATAAAGTTTTGAGCAGTTGAACGACGTAATATTAGGCTATAAACAGTGATGTAACTAAGGGGGAAAACGAGGCTTGTGCCCCGGGCGCCGGATTGGAGGGGGGCGTAAAACTGGGCAAATACTTATTTTCATTACAAGACAAGGAAAGGAGTTTTAGCGAACTAATACTCATAAAAAAATATCTCAGAAACTTAACAGGACAAAACGACTCACTAACCTTAAGGTCATGTCCATAGATTATAAGTTAGTTTCAAAGATATCTTTTGAGGGCATTGTAAAAACCTTTATAGCCAAATGAACCCGCAAAGTTAAAATTTAATTTCCAGCTTTTCGTGTTTTCATTTAATTTACATCGATTTAAGAGATTTGTAAAATGTCCGAGTAAAAAACTCGAGACAACAGCTTGACTGTTTGTCATAATTAAATATTCTATTCTAAAGCAACAGATTGTTGATTCATTCTATACATATGCACATCCTGATATAATTCCAAAAATATTGTAATTTGCAGTTATTATGATAAAGCTATAAGAATATATCAAGCATGCTACTCTCAGATTATTTGGCAATGAAATACTAATTAGTTTGGTGTTTTATCTTGTACTAAAACAGAAATTATGTACTGCAATTTTGAAATCAATCTTTACCACTTGAAGAAAGAATGGAGTAGGAGAGTTATTGTATGATGCCAATATGAGGTGTAGACGGGGATTGTTTTAGTTTGGCTGGTCAGGGAAGGGGCGCTAAAGCGAGTTGTGCCCCGGGCGACAACTAGCCTAGTTGCATCGCTGGCTATAAATAATATATGTATTTGAAATACATGAAAATAATTTTATGTTTCTTCCTTTTGTTCTCCGCAAACAATAATAAGATAAGATTTTAGATTATACGAACGTTATTCATGATTTCATTTGAATTCCTAAATCCTTATGTTTATTAGTTCCAGTAAGATTTTAATGTATATTTGCTGTCTATATTTTAAATTTTAAGTGGTTATTTGCCTGTGAATATTCTGCATTTTAAGTGCCTATTTAAGTGCTTATGCTGTGAATTTTAAGTGGTTATTTGTATGCTTATATTTTGAGATTTAAGTGCCTATTACCTGCTTATATTTTGAATTTTAAGTGCCTAATTGCCTGCTTATATTTTGAATTTTAAGCGCCTATTTGCTTGTCTATTTTGCATATTGTTAATGCCTTATATCCTGTCACTAATGATAACGCATTATGATTGATTCTCAAATCCATTTTTTTTTTTTTTTTTTGTAGTCTATAACATAACCGACCTTTAATATCCAAATTAAGCTTTGATTTCCTAAATTGCATATTAATTCTTCTTTGAAATTTTCATATGGAATATTTGTACGTTTTCTGTTTATTTTATTAAATCCATCACCAACTAGAACGTTCAAAATTTGCTGATATGAAAGTTTCTCTTTATCTTCGTTGTAACCATTTATTTAACCTACGTTATCATATTCTTCGAAAAAAAAAAAATAAACACTTGATGCCCTGTCCATATGTCTATAAATGACTGCCCTACTTAGACTAAACTGTTTGTTATCAAAGGCTGAGTCTGCTTATTTTCTGAACCCTGACCTATTGCTGTCTCAACTACTATTTTTCTTGTTCAATCATTCTTGAATTAGGTTAAGAGGGTCACGGTGGGTGGCTCAGTAGTAGAGCGCCTACCTCTGGTGCGTGGGGGCTTGGTTCGATCCCCTACCAAGTTAAGTTTGTGTTGGACAACATAATGTGGGTAATCTCGGGCATCTCCCGTCTCCTCTCCCATTCTCATTCTACCAATTCTTCCATCATCACTCACTTGCCTTAATAATCCTTAGCCTAAAGGGTATAAACGTGGGACGTTAAACTAGGGATGCGCACGAGACGAGTCGAGACAGGATTTTCCTGACAAAATTCGACTCGAGACACTGCTCTTCCAATAGAGAAATATACATTATTCCAGTCGAGACATCACTTTTACAGCACATTTTCGAGACGAGACAGCCACAAATCTTGTCTCGTGCGCATCCTTACGTTAAACTGGAAATTTTATTCTTTTTTATAGGATTAGATTGAAATTTAGCGTTTCTTTGAGCACCCGAGCTCCCTCGTGGCTAAGCGGTTAGAATACGTGCCTTTGACGTGGAAGACCCTTGTTCGAATCCCGTTCGCATCCCACATTAAGTTGTAAGTCCACATGTCATATAGCCTCGAGCGCTGAAAGCGGGCTAAATTCAAATCAAATGAATCACTGATCACTGAGGCTATATAAGATGTGAGCTAACAACTTAACGAGGAATCCAAACCAAATGATCTCCCGCCGGGAATCGCACCCGGGCTGCTACGCCGAAGGCGTTATGTCTTCTTGTTTGATTCCTAGGGTCGAATTGTTTTCTTTTCATTTCCTAATAGGCGTGATAAACTGGGTATATATTAATAAAAACAGTAACTGGAAGTAGTAATCGAATCTACTTCGTGCTAAGTGCAGTGCACCCAGAAATTTTTGTTCCAGATTGGTCGGAAGTTAGGAAGGAGGTCAAATACTACAAGAGCTCCATCTATGTAGCATTAAGCTGGTGTTACTCTACATCCAAGAAAACGAGAAGATGAAAAACTGAAATTCACTTCTCGCTGAAAAAGAAATTTCACTCGTTTTGCTCCAATAATGTAGGTCTAATAACCTGTAATCCCCAAGAAGGGAAATATTTCACACAATACGCACATTCCAATACCTTATATGTACAGTAGAAACCAAAAATAGTGCGGTTCGAAACACCGTGATTTCAGATGTAACGCTCTGAAAACTACTTCCCCAATAAAAAAAAAATGCCGTATATTTTTTTAAGAAAATAAAACTATTACTTTTGAAGGATGAGTGAAAACTGAAAATTCTGAAAAGAGTGGTTCTATAGTATAATTTTATCCCTAGAGTGTACTTCACATTAATAATATTGTAATAATATTGTAATTTACTAGTGCACGAATGTTTTCCTTCACGACCTCTGCAGGATCGATTTTTCATTTCTACGCTCACATTTCGATATATTACGGTAAGGTTATAAATCGGGAGTAAAGTATATCATGCAGCGACCACATTATATCAGACTGCTATTGTTTTACATAGAATACCGACAAAAAGTAATGCATTATCGTGTATTTCTAAAACCATAGCATTTCTGATCATCACCATTGTATATATAGATATACATGGTGGACAATTTATCTGGAAAATCCGTGGTAACGGAGAAACCAAAAGAGGAAGAAAAACGGAACTTTGCACGAAGCAACTAGGAGGAGGAGGAGGAGAACAGTGTTGCCACCCCAGTATAAAATTATATTTTTTCAAATGACACTACGTCATTTTAATACATGTTCGGAATCAACATGTTAAACATCAACATATCTAAAACTTAAAATATCACATTTAGTATTCAGTGTTGCAAACTAAGGGTGTTATAGTATCACAAACATCCAAAGTTTGGAAGCCTCTATCACAACACATATAGCACAACGGAGATGGGCAAGACAATGAAAATCTTAAGTACCTTAGCGTTGGATACTATGGTCATGGTATGTATGACTTGTTTTGAATGAATAGCAACGAAGCTACAAGGGCTTGAAAATTTGATTTTTTTGAAAGGCTTTATTTGGAAAATATGTTAGGTGAGTATCATATCTAATTAGGTGTGTGGTTTCCAATTGGCAAACAAACCATTTTGCCGTTTACAGCACTTCGATATCTTACACCGTTCCGAAGATAAGATAAACATTGATAAAGTTCGCAACATTGCTGAAAATGGCGTATTTCTGGATAATATTTAAGCTAATTGTTGCTTTCCTTCTCTTTTATAGCATTGCAGGAATAACTGTTAGTACATGTAACTACAACAAGTCCTCACAATTACATGATTTAAGCAGTGTTGTAAACTTAAGCAATGTTTATCATATCCCCGGAACAGTTTGAGATATCGAAGTGCTGTAAACGGCAAAACAATTTACACATCAATTACAAAACACACAAGTAACTAGATATTATACTTATCTAAGCTTTTTTTCGAAATAAAGGCTTTCGAAAAAAATCAAATTTTCAAGCCCTTGTAACTTCGTTGCTATTCATTCAAAACAAGTCATACCATAAGGTACTTCCGATGTGCATTTTCTTGTCTATCTCCGTTGTGCTGTGTGAGTCATAGAGGATTCCAAACTTTGGATGTTTGTGATATTATTTTAACACTGAACGTCCTTATTTTGCAACACTGAATAATAAATGTGGTATTTTATGTTGTTGTTTAACTTGTTGATCTGACGTAGTTCCATTTGATAAATTATAACTTTATACTGGGATGGCAACACTGTTCACTGGGTGGTGCTGTTTAATTTGTAGAACGATGTCCCCCTTTTTTATAGTTGCTTCATGCAAAGTTCCGCTTTTCTCCCTCTTAGTTTTTACGTTATTAGGGATGTTTCAGATAAATTGTTCACCCTGTATATATATTGGTGGGGAGGGAGAGAAGACTTTCCGATATAATTTCACGTTACTTAGTGAGGTAAATGGTCTCCTTGAAATCCCAAATGACGCCCCTCGTCTGAAGAAGTATTTTGGCATTATTACCTAGGTAACTCCGGAAACCGCGCAACCAGCACTGTTTTCATCACGGACTTGTGTTCTGTAATCCTCGTTGAGAAAACATTGTGTTCGTTTGGAGTTTACAGAAATAAACGTTCCTCATTCTTTAATACTTTCAGAATCTACGAAAAAATTCGTGGTTGCGAATCTCATCTTCATGCAGAAGTAGATTCTCTTGTTTCCTCTCTGGTGCATGGGGTCCCTGGTTCGATCCAAGCTCGAGCTACGTGAACTTTGTGGTGGACTGTGTGCGTGTACAGGGTTTTCATAAAGTCTGGACGGATTTAATTTGCTTATAATTTTCATAAAAATGCTCATAATGAAATCAAATAAAGTGCAAACGGTAGCGGAAGGATTAAATTTTTAGTTGGCAACACTGTTAGATAAGCGGCAACTCTAAACACGTTGAGAGAGGGAGAGAGAGGACAAGGGTCAGTTTCTTACCAAATTCCATCCCTTGTTGTTTTCATTGTTGTTTCAATGTTGACTGTTAAAAGTAAGTTGTAAGCTGTATTGGTGTGTGTGTCTTTATTTATTTCTTTAAAAGACACACACACCAATATAGCTTACAGCTTACTTTTAACAGTCAACATTGAAACAACAATGAAAACAACAAGGGATGGAATTTGGTAAGAAACTGACCCTTGCCCTCTCTCTCCCTCTCTCAACGTGTTTAGAGTTGCCGCTTATCTAACAGTGTTGCCAACTAAAAATTTAATCCTTCCGCTACCGTTTGCACTTTATTTGATTTCATTATGAGCATTTTTGTGAAAATTATAAGCAAATTAAATCCGTCCAGACTTTATGAAAACCCTGTATTTCCTTGGGGTTCTCCCATTTGCTTCCTCTTTCTTTATTTCACCATTTCATTCATTTCTCATCAGCACCGTCTCCTTTAGCCTAGCCGGCATAAGCGTGGGACGTAAAACTCAAAGATTTCATTTCATTTTCATTTTTTTTTCTTGTATCTGTTTCCCAAGAAGTAAGGATAAAGAAAACTCGAGATGATACGCTCGTTGTTTAGTCATACTTTCTGACATTCATTTGTACCGTCAGGCATACATAAGATTCAGTGGCGGCCGGTGGGTTGTGATCTCGGGTATTGCAGTACGAACGATCTGGACAGAAGATAGAGACTGGACCCATTGACTAATCAACATAACTTTAAACGTAAATACTGTGTGACATGTGAAAATAAATAAAGTTTTCTTTAAAAAAAACTAAAAACTAAAAATTAGAACATTTTATCCAACTACTCATCCTATTTAAATACGAAGTCCATGCAGCAATTTGTCTATTACACGCTGGTTGAAGTCTGGTATTCCCATTATCAGGTCTTTTTCGATGAATGCGAATGCTAATAACCTTTCTTGGGACATTGAATTCTTTAAAAATATCTTAATTGTATTCAATGTGGAAAAACACCTTTTCTCTTCCGCTGACGTTATAGGTACAGTTAATATCGGTTTCAGAAGCTTTGTAAATTCACAAAATGATTTTCCTAGATTATTCCGAACAATTAATTCTAGTAAACCTACATCCCTGACAGTGACCGAAATTTATCTGCAGCGTACACTGAAGACAGTTCGTGGCAGAGATTACTGTTATTTAAAAAATCTCTAAATTAAACACATTTTATTGACAGTTTATCTACGAAAATTTGAAGTATACTATGGAAACATATCTGGTCCAAATAACATTGCTATCATGAGATGTCCTATGAATTTAAACCGGGTTTTAGCTTCATAAATTACAACATCGCACACTTCTTTGGATTCTCTGTTTCATTTTGTACTGTCACTCTTCTTATTTATTATTATTTTTGTTTTATTGTTTTTGTCGATTCCATTCCCTTGCTCCTGCCATCATCAGTTTGATTTCTTATTGCATTAACGTTCGTTTCAGTCAAATGTGAAGCCAAAGATTTGTATCTTTTTTTTATGTTTGAGCATAAATGGTTTAAATCGGTTATGCCTGATTTTGTCTACAATTCTTCACCACCAAGCAATAGACGCGGAAAGCAAAGCTGTATTCTTTACTTCGCACCCACACAACTATTCATTATTATTGTATACATAGACGCCGACTTTGGGAGGGCAGGACACTTCCCCCCCCAATATTTAAAGGTGGCTTCCACGCCCCCCAATATAATCCAGTTGAGGAAAAATTAACAAAGAGGAGTAAGAATTTCTGTCGTAAACTTAGTCTTACGTTTAACCCTCGGTTAGTCGCAACATTTAGATCCAAGGTTTTTGTCGCAATGTATCAGATTAATACATTTGACTTTCCCTTTGATTTAATACTAGTAGTTATTTTTTATTTTATTTTTTTTAAAAAACATGAAAGCATTGGCTTATGCTATGGTGATTCATCGCATTTAAATGTTCTAATTTGAGGAAAAAACAAATTTTAAAAACACTATGAAATGAGAGTAGCTCAAGAAAAAAATAGTCATTGAATAAGTCGCTAGGAATCAGTAGATACACAAACTTCTGGAAGCGTTCTGCTTCATATGCTTTTGCGCCTAGAACACAAACATATTGCATATTGCTTTCATTTATTCAAAATCTAAAGCACTAGACAACTAAAGCAAGATTATTGTTAACAAGTCAATCCTCTGTGAATGATATTCCTAAGCACAAACACTGCTTAGTAATGTTGTAGTGTCTCTAAACAAAGTAAGTATAGAAGAGTATATAGAAGAAAATGAACTTATATTAAGTCATTATACCCCTGATATCGTGATAGTTCGAATTCAAAAAAACATAGAAATATAAACAATCACAAATCATTTACTCGTCACTCGATTCAACTTGTATTGTTTCTAATCGAGGAAAGCAATCGGAGCACACGGGATCCATATGCTGGAGACAAATTGGTCGGCTGCATTCCTTGCATTTAGTTCTGGTCAATCTTCGGTTTTTGTTCTTCCTACATGAATCGCAGCTCCATCGCTGCGCTGAACGTTCAGTTCCTTCACCAACTGGTTCTTCATCTGCTCCATTTGCTGGTCGATACTTTTCCAGACTCGCTTGCAAAGCAGAAGGAATCCCTTGCCTTAGGAAACTTCTTTTGCAGAGCTGCTCATGCACAAGCTCATGACTTACTTGTTTCAAGAAAGGCCTCCAAGTAATTTTTGCCTGACCATTACCAACAAAGAATATTTGTGAATTTATACCAGCTATATTCAACATCGAGAAAAATACAACACATGGCCAGCGCTGTGTATTTCTGGCTATACGTGAACGAGGCACACATTTCGTCCAAAATGTCAACACCTGATTTCGTTTGATTATAAAAGGTAATCATTTCTGGATTTGCGGCAATACCACTTCTTTCATTTATACGATCATCAAAATGCTTGATACTACTAAAACGTTTCGGTTTTTCTTCTGTACATAGGAAACGAAAGTAACATCATTTGAAAATGCAAACATGCTTGACTTTTCAGGCCTATACTTTAAATTCAAAGTTCCAGTGGCAACATATATAAAAATCACACTTGTCCTGAAATGATACGAGATTGAGTTTTTGTACTCTTCTCCACTTCGGTACGCCACTGCTTTCTACTCATAGCAGAACGATTGTATGGTGGAGAAAGATTACGTTATTTACTTGGAAGTTCATGCAAGTACATTTTTGTTTAGACTTCCAAATTATGCATTGCATATTTGTCGGAATTCTTATACAACGGATGTGTTCGTCCGTCTGTCTGTTGACAGGTATCAGCACAGAAACGATAAAAGGAGGCAAAAACGGTTTTTGGAATTGATTCCCCGCCCCAGGGACGTAAGCAGGAATTTATATCGGGAGGGGTTCAAAGCTTTTCAGGGAGCCCAAACACAATTTTAGGCTAAATTATATTAAAAATTGTAAAATTGACCCTAAAATTAGATTAAATTTACAAAAAAGTCCGGATTTGGGGGTCCGGACCCTCAGGACCCACCCCGTGCGTACGTCCCTGCCCCGCCCCTAAGAATAGATTTCATCTTTCTACCGTTAACCTTCTATTCAAATCGGAAGTGAAATAAACCATTTCCGGCTTCAACTTTGATTGCCAAAGGTTTTTTTTTAATTGATTCAGCATATCCCCCTCAAAAAGATTATATTTGTACAGTTAGGTCAATACTGAAACCAAAAGTCATAGAAGTTTTTACTATTTCGGGCTTTAAAATTGATTTCCATAGAACAAAAGCTTTAAGTGAAAAAGTTTTTTTTTTTTTTTTTTTTTTTTTTTTTTTTTTTTTTAAATATGGATTTTGTGTGCCAAGAATTACTTTTGTTTTGACCCTTTATCACTCTGTTCAATCAAACTGGAAATGGTAAATATCTCGGTTTCAACCTTGTTGTCACAGTGATAATGACTAAATTGTAATAGATAGCGAGAAGTGAAGTGATTACACTGCCGGCGATTGGACGTTAAAAGTGGGAGGGCAAGACATGATCTGAATATTTGTACATCAATGTTAGTTTTCCTGGTTGTTTCTAACACAGGGGTTTTCAAACTTTTTTGAAGTTGAGGCTCCTCTGAACCACCAAAATCTGAACGCGCCTCCCCTCTCAAAAATGAAACGTGTCAACAACATAAATATTTGTGTCCCTAAAAAAAAAGACTATCACTATGATAAACTATGTTTAATTTGTTAATCACTAATGGAAATATCTCATTAACATATTGTGGGATAACACTGATATTAATGTTAAAAATTGAAAAATACGAGCACAAAAGGAATTTAAATAATAAAAACTGGCACTTATAAATGTTGAACAAAATCAATGAGATGTATGAGTTTGTTTTGAGTCACACAATTTGTTAAATCTCGGCACATATTTTGAAATGACAAGACACAAGACGGTTTCCACCAATGGAAATAAAACAAATAAGACTATTTGTAAATGGCGGTAGTACTTTAGAAAATATTAAAACTCAAGAATCGTCCCAAAAATAATAACAGAAAATTAAGACAAAGAAAAATTCAGCTCTCGTGTCGTTGTGCGAAATTCCAGACACATTTAAGAAGACATACTATTCTACAGAGATAATGTAGAACATCATTAGTGTCCATCTAAGAAGAATTATACACATTTAAACCTAAGGTAAAAGGGTCATCCGTGATTGTATGTGGAATAGAAATGATACAAAGGCTTAGTCAACTATGTATTACTTAAGAAGAAGGGTGCAGACTTAAGTATGCGTGTTACATTATAAATATGTTCCTTGTAGGACTTTTTTTAAAAAAAAAAAAAGTTCTCGCGCCTCCCCTGACAACTTTCGGCGCCTCCCCAGGTGGCGTGCCGCACAGTTTGGAAACCCCTGTTCTAACACTATGTTTCACGAAAAGTTGTATGACTAATAGGATACTATCTTTTTCAGTTAAAATACCTATATCATATTTCACATTTTAGTAAGTAAATTGACAAGAGCAACGCAAGTAGGTAGTGGCACATTGTACATTAAACAACGAAAGTGTAAGAAGAAATTTGATTTCTTGCTTCATGAACATCTTAAAATTCTGTCTGGAAAATTGCGTGATCAGATTATTTAATAACAGATTGGGAAAACAAATAAATAGAAAGGATAATGAGGCTTGGTTTGAAACTGGGGATTAATAAACGACTTATATTTTTGACTCCACCCATGCCATTAAATGTATATTATTACTCTTACCTGTTAGAAAATAAAAGACAGTAAATACTACAAGCAGATGTTACGACATTTAAAGAAATACGCAATTGCAATATTAATTGCTTTGAATTGTGATTAAAACGAAATTTCTGTAGCTTTCTCAACTCCACGGGAAGAAAATAACAAATACGTACTCACGCAACGGCGTATTACATGGCACCATTTTTCCCTATGAACCAGTAATACATAGAAAAAATTTGCATTTCCAAATGAAACCATATACATTAAGGGGTCACGCCGCCGCCCATATATGTATTGATCCAATACTACAAGAATAGATTCTATCTCCGAGTTCATCTATTGCAACCGTAAATGATAAAAATATACATTTCTACTACACCGAGTTCCAATAGTGATTTGTACAGAGCGGAAAGGATAATAACAAGTGACAAACTTTTTTCCCGATATGGATTCAGGATCTCATATCTTCTACTGAGACCGGAAGTAGTAGAAACTAGTACAACTTCCGGTTCTTATATGGATTCCTATATAGCAATACCAGTAATTATAAGGGATAGCGAGGAATTATTATGGTTAATATGGATTCAGTGTCCGTTCCACCTCAGAACTTATCTCTCAATTGCAACCGGAAGCTATAGCTCTACTACATCCGGTTTCAGTCGATTAAAAGTACAGCATTTCGTCCCCCTGTTTTCTACGTTGATAAGTGCCGCAACCTGGAAGTACCTAACTGAAATTTCCGTAAAGGAAATTGTGAGCTGGACGTATCGATGCGAGAAGTCGTTTTGTTTTGTAGTGATTGTTCTATTGTTTAATAATTATCAGAAGCAAAAATGTTTTGTTTTGTTGGTTGTGACAACACTCTTAGCACTAAAGGTAAGTAAACGCACCACAATTTTCTGTCTACAAATAGATTATAATGTCTATTTTAAGATTGGAAAGTTGTAATTGTTTGAAGCACGAGCGCTATGCGCACTTGTCGTCATATTGGAGAATGGATGAGTTCCTAATTTCGTCCCCTTAGGTATACCTAATTTTCATCCCCGGGACGAAATTTGGAACAATTATTTCTCTCTCGTCTCGGTTTAGATGTTAAAATAATGGAATCTGATGATTCGTTTCCTATCTAATTTCAGATGCCCTTGTCACCAGATTTCCTCACATGACATTCAGAAGATGGATGAGAAGAAAAATATTTATAGTTGTGTATCTACTGATATAAATAAACCTCTAGAAAGGTTCACGAAAAGACTTCTTCCGGAAAGTTCTGCAGAAAGTAGCTGTAAAATATCTAGACCTACTGAGCTAAGCACCTTTACGTTTTGCCTTAAGTCTCAGCAGGGATCATTTAGATCTAGGAAACGAGCAAATACTGTTTCTGTGAAGAACAAGAAACCGAGAAGATGAGTAAATGTCCCGTCATCAAGTGAGGAAGAAGAAGAAGAAGAAGACGAAGATACTCCATATGTATCGACTGACAATGAAGACAGCGAGAACGAGGATGTTGACTGTAACATTTTTGGGAAGTCCTTCTCCGCAGACAAGAAAGGGGAAAAGTAGATACGGTGTACACAGGGCTTTCAATGGTGTCACGAATTGTGTTCTTCCTCTCCTAGTAAATCATTTATGTGGATGTATGCCTAGTTTAAATTCTTAAAAAGAAACCTCAATGCAGTTTAGTGAAGCATAATATTTCATTCTCTCAGTATTTCTTATAGTTTTTTTTTTTTTTTTTTTTTTTTTGTAAGTGATGTTGCAAGTATCAGGCTATTACGAAGTGGACATTATTTTCAAAGAAACTAGTGGCCTAATTGCCATTTTTATAGGTGTAATATTTCATTTTTCAAGAATTTCTTAAGTATTAACGGGTTTTTGTAAGTGACATTGCATGCGGCAAGGTATTGTAATAGTGGACATTATTTTCGAAGAAACTCATAGGCCTAATTTTCATTTTTATATGCATTATGTTCCAGTTTCCGACTATTTCTTATGTATTTGCGTTTTTTGTGTAGTACCTTTATAAATAAAGAAATTTGTGCACTTAGAAATGAAACTTACACATTTTTTCTCTCAAAATACTGGGGTACGAAATTAGGAACACTTTTTTGAAAATCAAAAATTCATACTTTTTAATATTTTTCAGCAGTTCTTTTATTTAATTATTATCTCTCCAAAATCCAATACGGCATGTCTTAGTTACGTGTCCAAACTACAGTACTATGTAATTTCTATGTGTCTAAACCTATTATTGTTTTAACGGGAGTAAAAAAAAACACAAATGGGGGAGGAAATTTGGATACTTTCCCCTATTGTATCCACGTAGTTTGGAAGTATACTGTAGTTTCATAATGTCAAACGAATTTCACTTGTTCATAAGTATAGCGTCTACAACTTCATTGCTTTCCTTTTTTTAATTTTTAAAATGGTAAATGAAGCTTTCGTGTTTTCACATTAGCAAATCTATGAATTATGTTGGCACCCTTGTGTTCTACTTATAAACTGCTGATGAATAATAAATTCGGGAAGTTCCCGACAAGATCTCAAGCAAAAGTTCCACGATATGATTACGTGACCAATGAAGAAGTTATGTGCTATCAAGCTAATTAACGCATATGTGGTCAGCGTTCAAAGTTCAGTTGCATAAAGCACACTTGGAAGAAGGTAGTTGTACGTCGCAATTAATCACTTTGAAGCTGGCTGCTCTGATTCATGTTACAACGAAGTGCGACGCATTTTGAAGCGAAGAAAGAAGCATTCTATTTGGTAAGTAAACTACATTAACTACATAAAAGATTCATATTTTAGTTGGCTGAATTGAAACATAGAAACCTATTTAACATGAAAGTTTTCAAACAAAGAACTATGTTGTTAAGTGATTCAAAGTTTCAACAGGCAAATGATTATCGGAACTATTGTCTTTGTTTTAATGTCACTCCCATTAGATAAGTCGTCCATTTAGAAAAGCCCAACACTAAAATGGAAATTGTACCGATAAAATGCGATAGTTTATTAGAAAGATAATTATCTAAGAAGTCAATTTATATCACAAATTTACATAAAACACACAAAGAAATAACCATGAACATCACGTAATCTGCCAAGTACACTTATTACACACTCTAACATATTCCAAAAGTTTATCACAGTCACAATTTATTACGCCATACCCGAGTGTCTCTATTGCTTTCCTACCTTTGCCCACTACGGCTCCGACACTGTCTAAAGGATCACGAAAACCTTGCCCATGTACAAAGCATATATAGAAATACAGGAAAATAACTAACAAAACATGAGTTCTACAAGTATTGCAGACGGTTTACATATATGATATTGTAAAAAAATGCTACATTGCTATAATAACATTTATGTCAATAAGTTTCCAAGTAAGGTTCATGCCAGTAGACGCAATGGAACTATAGTCACTGGACGACTGCAGGAACACCTTTCTGTGCAAGTATAAGCTAATAACCGGGGAGTTAATACCTTGTAGGCTATCTGAACAAGGCTAAATGTAACAATAAACTATCTATATATTGATTAAATACTAAACATAGTAAATATGATTTTAGTGAGCTTTAAAATATGTAGAATATTAATAAACCTTTATTGGAAATATGAAAAATAATAGTATACAACTTACCAAAGACTATAGACACACACAAGAACACCAACGCATAAAATTCGTTTTGATTATTTCATACTTCAATTACATATTAATATGTTTATTGTTTTTCCATTGTTTCACGTATGGCTCGTTGATTCACCAGTTCGCGTCGCGGATGCGCGATTTAACTTTTAGCATTTTTTATAGACGTAAATTATCAACAATATTCTGGTCACGACACTTTCATTGGGTTGCATTAATCTTCTGCTGCATTCCAAGAGAGATACTTCCCATTGGATCGGATTCTAGAACAAGGGCTGGATCTTAAATCCTGCGAACTACGCTTTTGCAGGAGGCGCCAGGTGAAGAGGGCGCCAAACTGGAAAAGGAAGTTTGTATTTTAAATGTAAATATTTATTAGAGAAAATGTTAATGAATAAAATTTTTCCAAAGAGCTTCAAATAAATATTATACAACCTGAGATACAGATAAAATACATCAAAAGGATAATAAAGTTGAATCTTTGCGTGGTTGGCTTAAAAAAAAAAAAAAAAAAACTTTACAATTGAAATGGACTCGTACATCAATTGGCGCCAATGCCACACTCACATTTGATCCTAGTTTGAGGAAAATTTCTCGCGGCGTAGGAGGATTTAATAAAATTTTTAAAGAGGGAAAAAGGGAGATTTTACGAATATGGGATAAAATGTAGGAAAATTTAGCTTTTTAATAGATATTATATTAAGCACTACGGGAGTACGACTAAAGATAGCGGTATTCTTTCCACAAACCCACTATATGCACAATATACAAATGTCACGGGCTCTTCACTCCTCTCCTAACAACCCTTCCGCAGCCTTGCTAGAGAATATTATTGCCAAATATGTCTTTGAAATGGGAATGAACAAAGAAAAAAGAAATCAACTGCACGTGTTGCTTATGGATTGGATATCATTATAACAGTAGAAAGAAATATCTTCAAGAATGCTCCGCCTTGTTATAAACAGCGTCCCCGCATAGTGCTTCGGTTCAATGACCACTAATTAAAAGTTTTTCCTACCGTATTATCTTTTCAAATATATTAGCATAATTTATTGAAAATTTTGTGTATTAATGCTATTTATTCAATTTTTCCAAGTTTTAATTTAGGTCACTTAATCGTATTGTGAATTGACTAATACATATGTAGGCGTACTGATACTAATGATCAAGTTTGTTACTCATTGAAATGGTTATAGATAGGCCTATTTAGGAAACTTATTCTAAATTATCTAAATTTATATTACTTTACTATTATCGTATTCTAAATATTCGATTTATTTAATTGGGATAAATATTTTCAAAATTATTCACTCAGAAAATTCGATAACTCTTAAAAAATAGCTGGATTATATTCATAGTCTTGTATGTGTTTTTATTCCCATATGCTTTAATGTAAGCGTTGCCATGGAAATAGTCGTGTAAACCCCTGATTTGAGGAACGTTTGGGGTTAAGAATAAGTAGCTGATGGTGAAAAGTGAATGTTTAATTTCAGTCGTATTTAATTTCAGTTATGGAATGTATTTAGTAATTTTTTGCTATTTTTTTTTTATCTAAAATAAGGTATGTTTAAGGACTAAAGTGCAATTAATAATGCTCAAAAATAAGAATTGATCTGAATTTACTGAAGAAAATCCATTAAATAACACAATTTGGAATAATACTTAAGTGAAAAAGCATCCCTGAATTCTTCATTGACATAATTTGTTTCATCGGATGCTTATTAGTAAAATTTGAGTATTAATCTTAGCTGAACTGTTATTTTGGTTAAAGGATTCTTCAAAATTAAAGTAATGCTAAACACAACGTTTTTGGGAGTTTTTAATATTACAGTTCAAATTAATTTAGTTTCAAAAGTTGGAATTTTGGAAGTATGATTTGTTAGTAGTTTTGTTTTAGTTCCTCCTTCCACAGAGTAAAATGACTGTATTTCTCAGTACTGCACAATATTTTACTACATATCTAAATTATTAATACAACTGGTTGTATTTTGGGCAGAATGATAGTGAATAAAAATGTATTTTTTTAATTCAATGACTTCAAATTTATAGTAATGACAAATTTCGTCGAACTAGTTTTGTTCCATTAAAATGATACTTATTATTGCACATATATATATTCAAAACAGATAAATATCAGTGAAACAAATACAGCTTAATGGATACTTTTAGTTTATTTAGCATTATTCTTTGCTTGTGATTACAGAACTAATTTTCTTAAATATTTACATTTGATTACCTTCATTTTTTTTTATTTTGGTATAAATCCATGCTTAGTGGTCCACAAAAAAGGTTGGATAGATTGTGGTTTGATAATATGTGTAATTGTAAGTAGTGAAATATCAATTATAAAATAAGAATAGTACAAAAAAATCTACTTATGTAGGGGCCAATATTAGAGTAAAGTAGTGATGTATGTTATGACGTGTTTAGAAAGCATGCAAGTCCATTACCATATTTTTGATTTGCTCCGTATATTATGTAATACGCATAATTATATATATATATATATATATATATATATATATATATATTAATTAACTACATTTATTGCTTAATTATATATATACTATTTAACTATATTTAAAAAGTTAACTTTAATGAATATAGTTAAATAATATATATATAATTAAGCAATGAATGTAGTTAATTAATATATATATATATATATATATATATATATATATATATAATTATGCGTATTACATATTTCCCCCCTCACGTTTTCAGTTTTTCATCATTTTAGAAAATGCGTGAAAATGTGAAAACGTGATTTTGCAACACTGTTCCTACTTTTAAATATTTACATCCCTTCTTTATTTATACTAAAGAAATGATACAAAATTGTAATTAACTTGGGTACTTTATTTGTTTTTTTACATATATGTATATTTTTTTATTTTTTTTATTTTTATTTTTTTTAAATGTTTTTTGCCTCTTGATATATTTTTTCAAGTGAATGGCATGGTATATGCCTACTACTTTTTTGGAATTGACCTTTGTGAGTTCGTACGCGTTGGGATTTACGACTTTGGAAATCCGGTACGGTTCGAGGAAAACTAATAGGAGTTTTTTTGTTACGCCTTTTAAGGCATTTGAATGGTGAGAGTTTTGCAAAAGAACCTTTTGTTTTAACTTATAAGTTACCAGAGCCTGTGATTGGTTAAACGCACCCTTACATTGCTTTGCCTTTTTTTTTTTTTTAGTTTGGCACGAGCTAGTTTTATTTTTATTTGTGTGTCCTGAGGGGCGGTTCCAACCCTAGAATTTTGTAAAGCTCGTTTGTTGGTTTTCTGTTAAAATGCAACTCAAAGGGCGTGCACCCCGTGGAACTATGAATAGATAAATTTATGCAATTGGCTGTAAAGTTAACACCCAATGGCCATTTGCTATGTTTTTTGTGACACAGAATTTTTAAAATTCGTTTTACAGTTTTGTTGCAAATTTTTATTGGGTTTTCAGCAGGATGATAAGGTGTAGTAGTTTTGTGTTTGATTTTTAGTTTTGCTAATCCATTTTTTTATTTCCTACTTAAGAACTGTGTTTTCCCGATTCGTGAGAATGATTTGCACCCGTGGGTTGACGAGCAAATAATGTTATTTAATTTTTAGTTTGTTTAATATAGCTTTTGTAGTTACCCTTTTTAAAGGGTATATTATTATATATTTGTTAAAGAGATTGCAAAACATTGCACAATATTGAATACCTCTTTTTCCACGCGGCAATGGCCCTATGAAATTTAAACTTACACATTGGGCCACGCCTGTTGTGATGATGGGCTTTAATGGACCCGCTTTGTATTTTTGAGGGTACTTTGATTTTTGACATATGTTGCATGAAGCGGCAAACTGTTTGATTTTTTTTTATTTTCGGCCATATAAAATATTCATTAATTGAAGCCAACGTTTTTTTGTATGTAAAATGTTTTAAATTGTGAAAATATTTTATTACAGGAAGTTTAATTTTTTTGGGTAAATAAACTTGCGTTCCCCTATTATTTTTTTTACATAACAACCCATTTTGTATAAAATACTTATAGTACTTGTTTTTTTGTTTTTTATTTTATTTAATATTTTACTTAGGATTTTGTCGTTTTGTTGCAGTGTCGACAAATTAGCTAACTGTTTGCGTAATTCGCCTGGTATTTGACATGTTAACTTAGCCATCACCTTAGGTGAAATTGGATTTTGATTTATTTTATAACTTTTAGAATTAGAATTGATTGGGTATTTTGAAAGATAATTTGACATATTTTTCTTTGAAGGTACAAATTGGAATTTAAAATTTAGGTTTTGGATGGCTAATATTTACCTAGAGAGCTTAGCATTTTTTAACTTACATTATAAAATGAATTTAAGCGCAGCGTGGTTTGACAACACAATAAATTTTGATGAAACTAGGTACATTTTGAATTTTGATATGTTATATATCAGTGATAAAAATTTGAGCTTTGTAATTGTATAGTGGATTTTATGCTTATTTAGCGTTTGACTAGCGAATTTTATTATTTCAATGTTTTTTTTATTGTTATATTGGAAACATTGCGCTTTGATGGCAACATTGCTTGCATTAACTGCTAAATAAAACACTTTATTTATTATAGGCCGATGTAGTGTGACCTCTTTTGAAAATGCTTTGTTAATGTTTTTAAATGCCGTTTGACATTTAGGAGTTTAGCGGAATGGCGTTTTTTTACGCAAAAGTGGCAAAAGTGGCGCGACTAAATTTGCATATTTATTTTGGAACGCCCTGTAGAAATTTAGGAATCCCAGATAAGACCTTAGCTGTTTTACATTTTTTGGAGGAGTGAACTCGTTTATTGTTTGTATTTTTTGAGGATCCTTTTTGATTTCAGAAGGAGTCAAAACATAGCCTAATATAGGCACTGTATGCCTGGCAAATTTGCATTTTGATAGCTTTATTGTTAGGCCTGACTTTTTTAATTTTTCCAGCACAATGTTTAAGTGTTTTAAATGGTTTTCAAACGAATTTGATCCACATATGACATCATTTATGTACGCCTCGCAAAACTCATTAATTTCATTTGTTAACACTGTCTTTAGTGCTTTGCTCATTATTTTTGCTCGTTTTATTACTAAATAGTATTATCTTTTTTGCGGCAATGTTATTTATTTTATTACACGCTCTTAGTAGCGAAGCTTTATTTATACTTTAAAATTTTGCGTGCTTATTGCTTTTATAAATGTGACAACATATTGGACATTTTGTTTTTGTTAGTATGTCCCCAGATAGTCTGGACTGTGTGTATGTTAGCTAGTTTTGGGAAATGGTTCACCCACGGTTTAAAACCGCAGTTTGTTTGTTATATTTATGGCCATTTTTTTGAAAGTGCGTTGGTGACAGGTTACAAGTAACAATTTTAAAATAAATAAATGGACTGTTTTGTATTAGTTAATGAATTGTTTATGTTAAAAAATTTTTCCAGGGTGGTAAAGACGCTATAGTTTAAAATTTCATGAAAGAAACCACGAAACTTACAAGTTTGTTGCCTATTTTTTTTTCGTGTGTGGCCGTAAAATAATGAGGACTACCTTCTGTTTTTTTTTAAAAAAAAGAGAAAAGAATTGGATGTATGCAGCCGTTTTGTTTTTTTATACTTTGTTAGCTTTAACGCATGGTAACAAAAAAGTAACACGGCTAAGTTTTATGGTCATTTTAAAAAAAAAATCTCAAAACTCTCCGGCGTCTATCAATATTTATTAAAACACGTAACATTTACCATAAAAAAATTCTGTCCCTAAGCGGTCAGTTTTACAGCCGCAAGAGAAAGGAAAAAAATCTTTAAAAAGCAACCCTAAAAAAACATCACAAAACAAAAAACGTAAAAAGATGAGGGGGTAAAAAAAACACAGAGAGAAAGTGGGGGAATTTTCTTAACTAAAATTACTATAATACGTAACAATGATCAAAATTGAGTATATTTTATACGCAAATGTAAACAAATAAATGGAGCACTATTTCTTTGAAAGGATTTCCCTATGTCTGTCTGTCTGTCTGTCTGTCTCTCTCTATCGCTATGTATATGAGATCTATATATTACATATAATCATATAAGTATTAACAGCATCAATTAAGTGCTAGGCAAAAGATCATTACTAAAATAGTTAAAAGGCTGTACATAATCTGTGAAAATATTTAGAATAAAATAACATTATTATTATTATTATTATTATTATTATTATTATTATTATTATTATTATTATTATTATTATTAATTTTATTATCATCATCATTACTGGTAACTAGTATTTTGCATAAAGAATTATTAAAAAGGAGGATCATTTTAGTTGTGTATAACATATTCAAGTAGATATAGACATTTTATAGGGATACCATAATTATCATTAGTCTTATTTAACCAACAAATATTATAATTATTAACACTATCAGTGATAGAAATATTGTTTTATTCAACATTATTAATACCACCACTATTATAGCAAGACAAGATTGTCATAGAAATATAAATATGCATATTCCAGTAAGAAACATCTGAGAAAATGAAATTAAATTGTCACAAAAGAATATAATATTTAATAAATCGGGTTTAATAAATACTAAAATCTATATTTAAAAATAAGGTAATTTCGTAAGGCATTCACATTTGGCACTCGAGGATCATTCTAAATTGGTAGCGCGGCAACCTCAGCAGGGGTCTCTGGCTAAAGAGGGTGACTTTGAAAAAAAAAGGGGAGGTCTTTCTTAAGAAACAGGAGAAAAACCAATGAAAAGAGAGGGTTGTCAAGAAAAAGGAGAGAAACCAATAAGACAGAAAATGAAACTTAATGAAACAAAATGAAAAAAAAAACAATTATTGGTTATATTAGACAAGGGGTGTGTCAAAATGGTCAGAGTGTGTAAAGGACAAATAGGAAAGGAGAAAGAAATGAATAAGTAATTAGGTGAAATGATAAAGGAAGAGGAGAAAGAGGACAGAAAAGGTTTTTAGTTAGGTTGAAAAAATCAAGTTGTCAAGATCATCGAATCGCGAAGTCCAGACTGAATTCAGGGGTAACAACCCGTATAATAATACATCTTCGCGATCTGAGCGGTGAAAGACAGTTTTAGTGGGGCAAGTAGTGGTAAAAATGCGAGAGGCCGCAAGAGTACGCTATTTTCGACTGTGACAAAAGAACAGTATTGCAATTCTTTCTTGTACCAGAAGACCGTATAATAAGTATAATAATTTAATCAACGTTTTATAAAAGTGTAGCGTCGACTGTAATGATAAAACGCAGTAAATGGAGTAAGCGTTTGGAACTTTGCAAACTTTTCAAGAATGTGAACCATCTAAAACTTTCCGGGGGACGAGACAACAAAGAAACACGGATACCTTACACGGAGAGTCAGCGGAGCTACCTTGCTAGAAGAAAAGGAAAATGTTCAACGGACAGTCATCAGAAAGGAGGTAAAGTGGCAAACATTTCATTAACTGAATTTGAGTGTAGTGCGCAATAAAGCTAAAAATTCCAAATGACACACCCTCGAATTAAGGTCATTTATAATTTGAGTAAAATTAAATTTCCTCCCTTTTGTTTTACAAAATAAATGTAATTATTGATGTTAAAGAAAAGGCCAACTTATATTCTTGTGTTAGGTGAAGTATAAAATATTTTCAATCAAACTGTAAATGCAATCAAAGTTAAATACAATTCTGCAATTAATATAAAGTTAATATTCTATAAACAACATTTATCATTCAACAACGTGATAACTGTATTTATGTTTGTAACTTTCATTTTATCTTTCATTTCAATTATTAAAGTAACTAAATAAACAATAAAGTTTTCATTAACCAAAATTTATTGTTGAGCAAATAAAAAGTTAAAAAAGTTAAATAAAAAGTTAAAAGAGTTATGGTACAGATAACTTTAAATGAAAAGCTAGCAGCAAACGGAGGCTCAACAGAAGCCCAAGGCCACGAAACCCTAAAATAAGAGTAAGTAATATTTTAACTTTAAAGCTTCAGTGATATTTTCACATTTATTACACATACGCTTCCAGCCAGCGCGGCCCGTATCTTTTACAATTAACATCCCATATAGTTTACGGAAAATAATAATTTAATATTTCATAAAAATAGACGTGTATATACCTAAGCATGAAAATATGAAATTTATTTAAAATTTGAGAATTACATACAAAAACAACTATTGACAACTATTAAGAAAAATGTAAATTAATTTATATCAGTTGTTACTAGAATTTAATTGCAAAATTTCTTTTGCTTTTAAAATCCTCAGATATAATTTGCTTAGATGAACAGACAAGGTATCAAATGAGAGAGTATTGAAAATTGTAGAAGAAAAAGCAATATAGTGAAGCATATTTCAAAAAGACGAGATAGGATGATTGGACACATTATGGAACATGGAGGAATCACACTAGTAGCTATGGAGGGAATTGCAGAAGGAAAATAGAGATGAAGGCCAGGATTATATATACGGACCAAAAGATACAAGAAATAAGGAAGAAAAACAACTAAGAAATGAAAACCATGGTTTAGGATAAGGAAGGGTGAAAAGTTACATCAAACTAATCGAGGGATTGTAGACCTGAGATGATAATGATGTAGGAAATCTTCATGAGTTAAGGTGTTACAGTCCAACAGGACTAAACGAATAGTTTTAAAACAAATCGGAAGGATATCGATGGACTAAAAACACGATAATCGCTGGAGACCAAATCTGGACTGTACGGGAAATGCTTCATAATCTCTCAACCCTAAGAGTAAAGTTTGGCGATTGTTTGGTACGGTGCCAGCGAGGAACGATTTCAACCCGATCGCTCATTCCTGTGTATTTTCAAATACTTGCTCAAAGTCCTTGCACCACCACTTCACACTGCTAAACACTTGTTCCTATACGCTGGCTCCATTTCCTTGTGGATATCTGTGGCTGCATGTCCCTTGAACAAAGAAAACAAATAAGACTTTGCTTTTCATATGGCGTGTCGTCCTGAACAATGGCCATCTTTGGCAACTGATAACACCGCCGCGCCGTGCGGTGAAAGAAATCGAAAGTTACACTGGACAAGCTCAAAAATAAAATAAAATAAAATAAAATAAAAAACCCTATTGCATCCCTCGTATATCTCGATTTTGTATTAAAGTATATTACACACCTGAAAAAAAAAATAGGTACAGAAACTTTCAATTTTTCCTTGTAATATTCACCTGGCAATATTGACAGATTTCTTGCAATAGATTCAAGATATATATTTTCAACTGATAAAATAACCCCCCCTTTTTTTATTTATTTCAGTGTCGTTAAATATACACACATCATGGCAGCATTACAACTATGTGTTATTCTGATGCTCTTGTCCTCAGTAAGTGGAGGTAAGTTACGTTGACGCAGTCTTTGTTTTATAATTGGAATGTCTGTTGTTATTTTTTAGAAAGTCTAGTAATTTTAATTTAAACTAACACTCGCTGATCTAAACAATACGTTTATTGCAAAAAGTATTAACGTGTAAGTTTCCTCAACTGTTTACTGTGGCTTCATCAGACACTATGAAATACATAGGTTATGACATTAAACATAGATGGCAGGGGCGAAAAGTTGTCGTATATTTAATCTTTTCACGACCTATGTATTTCGTAATGTCTGATGAAACCAAAGCAGGTACTTGGCGAATCTATTATACGTTATTAATTTTTAGTAAAAGTATTATTAAACTCAGCGAGTAGTTCAAATCAGTGGCGGCTCCAGGGAGGGCGATCAACCCCCCAGAAGAGGACACTTTCTTATTTTATATATATTAATAAAACTCATTCCAGAGACACATACCTTACCAAGAAACCTAACCTCTCTTGTGTCAGTTACTGTGCCAGCGAGGACCAAGTATAGCATACGTACTTGCGAGCATAGCACAATTACAGCACTTAGGGGTCTGACGAAAGTTTTCGCTTTCGGAGGGTGTCTTGTTTTTTGAACTTCATCTTACATCTTTTCATCTTATTCATTGTCATTTGGGCTTCGGCCCTCGGCTCTTCCATCACGATGACAGACTTTGGCGAAGATACCGAAACTTCGAATCTCGGTCATGATTTAGGATCACTTCCTCTTAACATCGGGCCTAACGGTCGCCAGAAAACGCAGCCACGTATTGTTACGGGAACATCTCGTTCAGACCGTAACACTATTTCTCCATCTACCTACGCTGACTGCATAACTAAAGGACATCGGATATGTTCGCGATCTCTCTCTGATGGCGAACAAACCCTCGATCCCAAGAAGCAACGAATTACTCCCAACGTTAGCCAGACTACACCTCCAACTGCTAACCATACTATGGATTGGACATCCACTTCAGCCGATAACCAACAGCAACCACGTCAATCAGAACCTGTATACAACTTCTTACTAACAGACTATGATCCGAAGTATGACACTGTTCGTGCTGTTTTCCAGCAATTAACCAAGTATGTCCCTCGTCCTGAGATTCGTGAAATTGTTAAAACACGCCGTGGCATCATTTTGAAATCCAGTAACCCGAATTTCGCCACGCATGTCCGTAACAAGGCAACGTATGAAATTTTTGGGACGAAAGCAAAGATTTCTACTTTGCAACCGAGTACCCACAAAACTCCTCCTCCACCACGGCGACCTCCTATGTTGTCTGTAGTGATTCGTGGTGTAGAACCCGATCTTACTGATGACGAAATTCTTGCTGAACTACATCAGGAAGGGCTACCTATAAAACGCTGTATTAGGATCAAGAACAACCAGGGGCCAACCTATCTCGTTCGAGTGCTAACAGATCAACAACAGTTGATTGATCAACTTCTCTCCAAGGGCGCCTATATATATCGACGCCGATATAAGGTCGAGCCATCTCGCACGCCAGCACCTATGCCTGTTCGATGCGAGAAGTGTCAACAGTATAACTCACACCCAACAGCAGAGTGCACAAACACCATCAAATGTGGTTATTGTTCCCGCGAACATCCTACTAAAAGCTGCCCAAACCTTCAAGAACCACCACGTTGTGATCGCTGTTCTGAGCGTCACCCAACATACAGCTATAAATGTAAAGCTAAGCCTCAGCCTGATCCAGCTAAGCCTGAACTTGTTGTTCCTATACGTTCGGTCGATACACCAACTCCACCAGCAAATTCATTACGTCATCCAGTTACTGTAGAAGATCTACTCCGTTTTCTCACTATTTCATTACAGAACATTCATCCATTTCTTCGCAACCATATTCTAACTCAAATAATGCACGCAGCCAAACTATTGTTTAATTTACAACTACATGCAACTTATTCGGGACCAACAGTGCACTTTCAAATCCAACCACTTGAGGTTTATGTTTAATATGGATAATTCAACCTATTCACTTATATTCTTTCTCATTATGAGTTACAACTTACTTTTTCTTAATATACGATCTCTGTTGACACATCAAGTACTCTTCACCCAGCTCCTTCAGGAAGAACAAATTGCCGCATTTGCACTAAATGAGACTTACCTTGCACCATATCTAACGTGTTATATACCAAAGTATCATCTACTTCGCCACGACGCTCCAGCAGGCCCACGTCTCTACGGAGGCACAGCTATTGGTATTCGGCACAATCTTCCTTTTCGTGCAGTTACGGTTCCACCTGCACTTCACCTTCCCGAACACAACATCACGACTGTCTATTTTCGAGGCCGCACAGTTACCCTTGTCACCATTTACTATCGTCCAGGACGAGCTATTAATTATGATTTCTTCCGCCACATTGATTCCAATTTCCGGCATTACATTATCATGGCCGATCTAAATTTTCATAGTCGCTCACAACGTGACAAGGACAACTTTTTAGATTTTGTTCGGAATGAAACAGGAGCTGAATTCCATAATTTACCGAAACCTACGCGTCCTATCAGTAACACTACTCCTGATGTAGTCATAACCTCACCTTCTCTCTCTCAGTCCATCCATATAACTGTGCTTGACTCCATAGGCAGCGACCATGTTCCCATCAAAGTCGAACTTCACTGTTCTCCTAGCACTCAGCCTAAGCCCTCTCCTCAGAAGGTCTACTGCTACCGTAGGGCAAAATGGGAGCAATATCGTTCCGACTTAGACGCTGCAGTAACTTCATTCACTATGCCTAGCACACAATACGAACTCGATAGGACAATAACTGATCTAACTACAGCCCTTCAGGACGCAGCACAACGTTCAATTCCAACAATTGAAGTTCAGTTACATAAACCTAACCTACCTCCGCAATATTTACCATTTATTACAGCCTCACGCAGAGCTTTCCGTGAATATCTAACTACGGGCAACCTAGAAGCACTTCGTCTGCATCGCCAATACTTAAGGATAACTCATAACTACATCGTTGCGTTTAAGAAACGTCACTGGATCGAAACTTGCAACACACTTGCTAATGAAGCACATCCTACCAAATATTGGCGCAAATTTCATCAACTAACTGGTAGAGTTTCTCGTACGCCATACTCCATTGTTCATAACCATCAAGCAGTCCTTACGGATACGGACAAGGCCAATATATTTGCTTCCTATTTTCAAGGCATTTTTACACCACTACCTGGTTGGTATACACCCGACCGCCTACAGTCAGCTATCAACCGACGTACTGATGCAACATCTGCTTCCTTTCGCCCATCTGCTGATCATACTTTAGAACCAAATAATCCTCTAACCATGGAAATTCACCCCGAAACTATTAGTAATGCACTTACAGGCAAACGGAATACTGCACCAGGCTTTGACTCTGTTACATATGTTCTCGTCAGACAGGCGTCTCATTCCTTCCTCCTCTTTCTTAGCAGCATTTATAACTTTATTCTACGAACAGGATTTTTTCCGCTCGACTGGAAGTACTCCAAAGTTCTTCTTTTCCCTAAACCAAAGAAACCTCCATCAGAAGTCACATCGTACCGTCCTATTCACCTCACAAGTTGTCTCTGCAAAATCTTGGAACGAATCCTTGTACGTCGCATGCACTACCATCTCAATTCACATAACCTTATTCCAATTCATCAAGCTGGATTTAGGCCACATTTTAGTACTCTCGATCAATTATTCCGTCTCACCACAGCAATTTATAATCAGTTTAATACAGGATATCCTTCTTGCCTTGTAACCTTTGATCTAGAAAGAGCTTTCGACAAGGTTTGGCACCCTGGTTTACTATACAAACTTCGTAACTACCTTCTACCAACCTCTTACATCCGATTCGTACATTCCTTCTTAATAGGGCGAATAGCTTATACCTCGATCAATGGAACGTTATCTCATCCCATCTTCTTACAATCTGGGGTACCGCAAGGCTCATCTTTGTCTCCTTTATTATACTTATTGTACGTTGCGGACCTAGTCGTTCCTAATACTACCACAATATTTCAGTTTGCGGACGACACTGCATTTTTCACAACTGCCCGTACTGTACGATCTCTTAATAAAACCATGCAAGTAGCTATTGACGCATTCGTGCGTTGGTGTCATATATGGAGGTTGAACATTAACTCTTCAAACACACAAGCCATAGTTTTCTTGCCACGTAGACGCCGCTCTCGAATACATCGAAATCCGAATCTACTTCGTCTTCAGGTTGATCTTACGCCTGTACCCGTGTCAACCACTATTACGTATCTCGGTGTCATTTTTGACACTCATCTTACATGGATTCCACATCTTACCAAAGTCGTAGGCCAAGCACAAAACCGACTTAATCTCCTGAAACGACTAGTTGGCACAACCTGGGGGCTTCGAGCACGTACCGTAATCAATACATATAAAACATTCATGCGGAGTACGTTAACATATGGACATACAGCTTGGATATCTGCACCGTTAAAATTCTACCAAAAACTTGCTATCCTCGAGCGTCATGCTATACGCCTAGCATATCGTATAAGACTGCCGCATCCAACGAGATTACTTTATGAGATGATCGACTTTCCGCCATTACTAAATCATCTTGAACAACTTCGTATACGTTATATCTGCAAACGATTTGCTCAGTACCATCCCCTGACGCTTGAAATCCTCCGCTACGACCGTGATAACGATGGACCGCCCAATTTCGTTGATACTCCTCTTCAGCACTTCATGACACTATATCATTTACAGTTAGATAACGATATGCTGGACCCCGAAATCTTTGCAATTTATCGCCCGCATGAATTTTCATCTCATATCTATCCATCATACGCACCGTAAGAACCTATTAACAAGGGCCTCCTCTGTCAATCATCAGTTCCTGAATCGCCTCAGGAACAGAAGATAACCTCATTCGTCTAAACTAACATAACCTAGTGATGTGACGTATAGAGCACTTCATTTCATCTATTTCATCAACTCCATTTGCACCTTTATTATTATTTTTTTTAGTCCAATTTACCATTTATTCCATGCTTGGTGTTAATGTAATACCTGACAATGCTAACATGTTCATTTGTAGCACTTAAAATATTCCTGTTCATGTACGTGTTTTTCATTTTCTGAATAACTTCACTTAATCCATGCTTAATATAATGAATGAATGAATAAAGAAAGAAATATGAAACCTCTTAGACCACCTATATTTCCTTCAAATCAATAATCAAATTGAAGCACTTACCCGAAGAAAGGGCACAACCCTTTAACCGGGATGACGTACAAAAAAAAATCCAGAGATTGAAGCTGTTTAAAGTAACTAAGTAACAGTATGACAACCCACCGCCCCCCCCAGAAGTCGGTCCTGGATCCGCCCCTGGTTCAAATTAAAATTAAGTCAGTAAGATGTACTGTTGACAGATATGAACACATCATAGATATTCTACTATTATTGGCAGGTCACTTGCTGCAAATGAGAAGCTTCCACGCTCCACGGTCTTCCTCTAACCCTTTCGACTTCACATACAATTTTCTTCTTTTGATATTGTCCATCAACTGTAGCCTCCTTCGTCCCCTCCCTCTCTTTCCTTCCACCATACCCTCTGGCATGTTTCTCGTGATGCAGTTCCTTCTTAGCCAATGTCCCAACTAGTTTTTCTTCCTCTTCTTAATAATATCTAAATATTCTTTTCTCCCCTATCATTTCTGACACCCTCTCATTCGTTTTCCACTCGACCCAGCTAATTCTTTCTATTCTTCTCCACACCCACATTTCGTAGGCTTCCAGTCGATTTTCGTCACCTTTATGTAATGTCCACGTTTCCGCCCCATACAGTACAACACTCCACACGAAGAATTTTATGAGTCTTTTTCTCAACTCTTTATTCAAGATCCCACAAAATAGTATTTCTTGATCCTAAAGGCTTCTTTTGCCATTCATATCCTTAATTTATTTCACGTTCGCACTTTATATCATAACTAATAATACTACTCAGGTATCGAAAAGTAGTCACCTGTTCCATTTTCTCCTCTGCTACTTCTATATTCGATACCGACCCCTTCGTTCCAATCACCATGGCTTTTGTCTTTTATTTTCATCCCATATTCCTCACACCGTTTCCTCAAATTTTCTAACATCTTATTGATTTTCTTTTCAGATTCCGCATCAAATGCTATATTATTTGAAAACCGTATGTACCTAATCATTCTATCTCCTTCCGAAATACCATCTTCATTTTGCAGGTTCTTTTTCATTCTCTCTTCTAGATAGATATTAAATCATGTAGGCGAGACACAGTATCTCTGTCGAATTCCCCTTCCAATTACACTCTCCTCTGTCATTTTCCCTCCTATTCTAACACTTACTTGTTGGTTCATGTATAAGTTTCTCATAAGTCTTTCAACCCAACCTTAAAAGTATCGTAAATGTACTCCAATTTTGTCTTTTTGAGCTGCTAACTTTCGGGTCAATAATTTATTTTATGTTTTGTGAAATTTTGATGTTTGATTGCTTATCAACAGTACTGTAATCCCATTTCTCCACATTTTTAAAAAATGTAGCAAGGTACAAAATATATCTAAATTTTTTATGTAATTATTTAACAAATAGTAAATATCCCTTAGTGGAAAAGTTTGTTTTTTGTGTCTTCCTTCTGAAAGAATAAGTCTTCAATTCGATTATGATTTTATTGGCAAACTAAACCAAGATGAAGGCCACTATAGAAACATTGGTTAGTGTACTTACGTAAGTATTGCTTTGTGTTTCATACAAAATTAGACAAAGAAATTACATTATTCCTTCATTTTTGGACTATTTTGAGAAAGAAAGGTAAAGATGGGACTGATAAACACCTAAAGACTCGAATACGAGTTACAATTTGTTACAAAGATGCTTGTGTCAGATTTTTTATAAATCTAAATAAGTTCTATGCGATCACATTTGTTATGTTGCAAGTAGGTGTTGCCTGATACTGCGCTACCGAATACATTTAATACAATTGGTATATTATTCACTAGATGTCGACACTTACCTGCATCATAGCTATATGGTTAGCAATACGACTTGCATTCGGTACTCGGTAATAACTTACCTGTTTCGGATTCCATGTTAAGTTGTAGGCTTATGCTTGATACAGCATCGGTGCTGAGAGGTGTTCACCACACCAACTCCAAACAAACCGACTAACCGACCTCGACCCTTTTATAAGTTAAAAAAAAAAAAAAATAGAGGATGCCAAAACTTAATAGATACATCTCGAAATTGAGCTTTATTAACTTTTACATAAAAATAGTGACTTGCGGATGCCTTATTTAAGATATATGCATAATAGAATAATACACATTCAAGTCCTATTATTTAAAAATGTCGATGTGAACTGTGTGTTCGAGCACATCCTTGGTGAAGTTCCAAATACGCCACTGGTTTTTGCATGGGATATTCATGTGTCGAGTTCTGTTAGTTTTTTGGTTTGGAATATATATATATATATTTAGTTTAGCATCCTATGGTTATGCTCCTTTGGCTAAAGAAGGGATAATTATTGTGAAAAACCTTTTTGCGTTTTCCAACCGGGATTCGAACCTGGACCAAGTGCAACAAAGGCACACGCGTTAGTGGGAAAAGCTGGTTGGTTTGAATTTTAACATCCCTCTCACAAGAAACTTTGTTCTGGTGTCACACGAAATGTGGAACGAGTCAATCGATTTGTGTTAGTGAACACGAAAATCCATACGTGGGAGTAGGGTCACTGCCTACACAACAAGTTGTGGATAATGAAACGAAATACGGTGCGAGTTCGATGAAAATATGCATAGAAGTGTAGTTGAACATATACTAGAATGTGACATTGCATTCGACAATACTGTCACAAGTGATGGCAGAGGCGTAGTTCGTAACGACAGAGGAGGAAGGCGAGTAAGCGTGGAGTATAGCGTAGGGAAAAAGTTCCATAGAAGGGACTTGAGGGGAATAGCATAGTAATATATCATGGACATGGTAAAGTAGGCCCTACATGAGTGGAGAGTAGACAGGCAAGGGGGCAACGGGACATTCACACAGGGGCATATATTGTGGTCTTACTTTTATGTCATCATCATCATCATAATCAAACATGTGAAAATGAATGTCTATATGTATAAAACAGTTTATACACATCGGATGTTACGAGAAGAGGGGGTCCGGATCCTACAGACAATCCCCTCCATAGCTCTTCTTCTTCCATTTTTACTTCACGGCACGTCAGTAGCCAGCCAAAAAATGTAGGAGAGTGCCGGTAGAATTTATGGGGAAGCCGATCCAACCATATCATAATTGATCACCATATTATAGTTCATTTGCAAGCCTACCGTGAAAATTTTAGGGGGCCAGAAAATTTTTGGGGGGGCGGCCCCATAGCCCTTCCTTGGATACGGGTCTGCTTCACGGTGTCTCTACAAGCTGTTTTATAGTTTGTGGTTGATTACTTGACCATGTATTATTACTGTACCATTCCCATGACGTCTTGCTTCTCCTTTTTCCTCAATTATATGACCATTTTTACTTGCACTTACCCGCCCCTTCTCTGTCGTTATGTGCTATGTATCTGCCCTTACTTGTAAGAGTATTGTCGAATATAATGTCACATTGTAGTATATATTGTGCTTCTACACATATTTTCATAGAACTCGCTCCATATTTCGTCTTATTATCCACAACGTGTTGTGTTACCAGTGCCCCTACTCCCCCTTATAAGTACGGAACGGTTGCGATCAAGGGTTTTTCCCGCCTATGGATCTTTTTGTTCACTAACACAAATCGATTGACCATAGTCTTGTTCCACATTTAATGTGACACCAGAAAAAGGTCCCTTGTCAGAACTAATGCTATATGAAGTGGGGGCCTAAAGCTTTAATGTGAAGTTCGAACCACATGAGCTATTCCTGGAAATCGAACCCGGGTCGCATGCTAACCATACAGACATGAGACTGCTAAGTGTTAACATGGAGTGAATTAATGTTTACACACAAAGTGTATTAAGTGTATATGGTGACGAAAAAACAGCGACACCAATTTGCGACAGACAAGCCTAGTCGCACTGATCTTATTTGTATTAAATAATCTGATATTATCGTTTTTGTAACAATGTATGATTTGAGTATTCGAGCCCTATTCCAATTTCTTTTTCCAAACAGTTCAGAAATAAAAGAACAACTTAATTTCTTTGCTTTATATTCTACAGGACAGAAAGTACTATTGCTAAACCAGTGTTTCTGAGATGGTCTTCGTACTGGCTTAGTTTCCTATCTAATCCAATGAAATTAGAATTGAATTGTAGACGTGTTCAGAAATGAGAACATATAGACAACACAAATAATTCTGCTAAATGATATTTTTAAGTACTAAATAGCAAGGGCGCCGATTTCTCTGTAAATTTGGGAGGCATTCAGATGCAGAAGATATATACGATAGAGGGAGTTTGACTACGGGCCTATGATATAAAGTACTCTCCAACTACCTCCATAAAAATTGTTGCGTGAGTACCTTACTTCTTTACATCTTCTTGCCTATGTTTCAACATCTAGCAAAAACTAACAAGTGTTGTTTCGTTTGAACCATACTTCTCGCATGAATCAAGTTCCTCCTGGTATGTAAGACAACTTTCATTATACTATTTCAATGTTTTTATTCTTGTCAGACCTGTCCGAAGCTTTTCTATCAACTGTTATACTCTTCTCATTTCACAATTTTACTTATAAGAAAATCCGCGAGATAGATTCGAATCTCCGATCTTTGATTTTATTAATTCCATTTTCTCGCCATCTTACAGTTGCACTATTTTCTTCACTTGATGGGATGATTAATTTACTAGTTTATATAAGAAGACAGCTACAGAAGTTTCTATTCACGTATTTCGATACAAAAGTTTTATAGATTACTTCATAAATCTATGGAACAATGTGTATATACAAATACTGTAACACTGCAGATAATATTTATAATAATTTTATGATGGAAAGAGACCTGAAAAGATTTGATAATATGTTTTGTATGTAGATCTGAATCCAAGACAGCCATCCTCTTCAGAATGAACTTCCAAGATCCAGTGCTGAGTAGTACTATTTTCCCTCTACGAATTTTCTTTGTAATAGTGTTAACAGTGGAAGAAAGTTATTAGATATTTAAATCTTTTGCTTTTAATTTAATTATTTTACGCTAATACTGAAGACAAATATTGAAAATAAATATGTTAGTACTGTTTTCTCCTATTAAAATCTTCAAACATCTCGAATATATAAAGAAAAGTGAGGTATATTTGGTAAAACGTCATTTACAAGATATTCGACATTTTTTCTTTTTAGTTTTTTCTCTTCTTTTTCTTTCTTTCTTTCTTTTTTTTCTTTTACATAATGTCACCTTACTTTCGAGAAGAGTTACTTCCAAGATCCTTCTGTAGGTACGAATTTCATGCTCAATTTAGATTAGAATAACATATTATGATACATATTATATTATTATTATTAACAAATTGAGAACATAATACTTAAATGAACATGTGTATCGCTTCGTAAAGTACGTATCATATTTATTAATATTACTATTGTTAACCAACTAAAACTTTAATATTGTTCTGTTTCAGAGATATATGACGTGACAACTATTTTGAGACTGACGAACGTTACTGATATCTTGGAAGGTTTGGAAACTGATACCGAATCAGAGGGTAAGTAAAATTTTCCTTTAACCTTTTTACATTCTTGGGATGTGCAAGACTTTTACCGATTTCTACTTAGTCATCACTATTTACAACTGCAATATAACCATAATAATGCTCCATACCTAGTTTTTTTTTTTTGGGGGGGGGAGAGTGGAATAAACCATCTGTCGTATATTTTCATCTATATGCAACCATCTGTCATATCATTTCAATAATAACATGGTTGTAGTGGAAATGGATATATGTAAGGTGGAATAGAAAATAGGGAAGCTACAAAGGTAGACAGATGTTAGCTCTGGATAGTCTGAGAATCCCTTGTAAACTAGAGTTATCTGTTGTCTGCGATCTGTGCGGGCACGGCTTTCTTCTTAGATATTGACGGAAAAAGATTCGAGACAGTCTCATTGGAAAATCCTTCCTTCTGTTCTGACTGGCCTTCTTAGATTTTCATGGAAAGAAGTTGGAGACTGTCTCATCAGATATTTCTTCCTTTTGTCCAGGGGTGACCTTAAATTTCATGGAAACAGGTTGGTGACTGTCTCATTCGATTGTCCTTCCTTCTGGCTGGGTTGGCCGTCTTAGATTTTCAATAAAAGAGGATGGACATCATGTTATCGGATCGCCGTTTCTTCAATTTGAGCTGACCTTCTTAGAGTTTCATTGAAAGAGGTTGGAGACTGTCTCATTGGATCACTATTGGATCCAGAAGGATCATTTGGAGGGGGCGGTTTGCTTCCTGGAAGACGAGCGTAGCCTCAAGATGACCAGAATTTTACTTTGAAAAAATCAGACGCATATGAATGCGGGACTGGAGGGGGGGGTAGCTAAACCTGATTTAGCTAAATCTGATCCCCAGATTCCATTTTAAGACCGGATTTTTTTTTTAATGAAAGTATTCTGAAGATTTAAATTAAATACGCACTTTCATTTCGGAGATATGGCGGTGTCATGATTCACTAGTCACTGCAATATATCACATGCACTGTCTTGCACAGTACTTACACAAAAGAAAACACTGTATTGACTGTGGCATTCATTTTAGCGAAAAAGTGTACAATTTGCTCTAATCACTTATATTTTGAATAACAATCGCGGAAAAGCAGTTGAAAAACAAAACGACAGATTCGGTGTACGCAAAAATAAATAACAAAAGTATACATGCATAAAGAATAATACAAAATGTCAACAAATAATAAAATACATTATGATATTTCTGTATACGTTTCTTGGTAGCTTAAAAAACACAATTATTAATTATAAAGTGACTTTTAATAGTATATAGCACACAGTGTTCAAATGGGCCAAAATATGGGGGAGCAATCTTCACATATTGCTTTCATTTCTGTTTATATCACATATAATTCAGCAAATTGAAAATTGAAAAGAAAAAAATATAATATTCAAACTGAGCTCCAAGGATATTTAGTGACTCCGTGAATATTCCTCGTATTAGTGATTGCCCGAACTTGAATTTCGTGGCTTTCCCCCGAAATAAGGATGTTATGGTTTTTGCCTTAAAAGAACTACGGCCTGCGCATTCAAGGGCACAGATCAAGTACAAGAGAATGAAATGGATACACTTTCTAATACATAATACTAATCATCGTAGCATTTAAACATTGTACTGTACTACTAACAGGAATCCAGAGCGACGATTTGAAGTTAACCTACAGCATTAACATACAAAGAAATGATTTGTGAAGATAAATCCTACATAAATATAATATATTGCAGTACTCCGTAACCATATAAATCACTACGAAGGTAAATGCACAATTTATTCAGTGAGATACTGCAAATAATGTAATAGCAAAAATATCAATACTAAACTTTCTCTTACACAAACTCGACAGAAATTTTGTTGGATCTAGCACGAAATGTGTATAGATTTTACATGAATTAAAATTATACAGAATTACAATATAAGCTATATAATGCATAACTAGTAAAAAAAAAAAAAAAAAAAAAAAAAAAACTGAAAGATTAGCAAAGTCTACAACAAAATGAACGAAAGGAGATCAGAAATATAAAACCAAAGTGATGTTTCCGTTCCTTACAGCACACAAACTATATTTCCAAAAACATACCGACTGGCGATATTATTTGACAATATCAGATATTTAAAAAAAAATGTAAATTAAAATTTAATTTTGAAAAAATTATCACCTTTAAACGAAATTACCAATAGAGAATAAAGTACGTATAACTTGTTTTTTTTTCATATGGATCCCGTTTGGTCTAATGGCTAACACGCTTGCCTTTGGTGCGCGTGATCTCGGATTCGATTCCCGGTGGGGTACAGTTGAACGAAAAAGTGATTCGGATTCCACTATAATCAGTAGGTCCACGTCTCCATTAGCCGTTCTGACACACACGTGGGACGTTAAACAAACAAATATCATATGTATAACTGTTTATTAAAAAATATAATATACCCTATATACCGGTACACATCTTTTACGATTGTGGTTGTGCTTTTTTGTTTCAGTTAAAGATTTTTTTTTTTTTAAAAAAAGCAATTTCAAAAACTTTTCCGAGTTCGTTCATCTTTCTTGATTTGTTTGCGATTCAGATACATCCAAGGAGTTCAACTTATACCCAGGCTCATGACTTTTGTGGAGTACCCACGAGTTGAAAATAATTATGAGCAAACACCACGACGGGCGAAAACGAAAACCAAACAACGGCCTTAGTCACCTTGCAGTCCATCTCTGTGAAAGTTACAGCACAAACTCAAATCTACGCCCTATCTTGTTCCTGATAAATATGTAGATGACACGATCGTAATATACGTTTGTCTTGGTGCGTATATAGTAGTTCCAGGTCGCTAAGTCGATCTGCACCCATCCGGGACCGTAGCCATGTCTTCAACCTCTTTAGTGTTGAAATATTCTTTCGGCTGATGCTTTGTATAGGGTATTTTGTACGAATACACCTCTTTTGCAGTGGTATAATTGAGTATGAAAGGAAAAAAGCATTAGACCAGACTAGGAATAGGGGGTTGGAAATGGGCTCTATTAGGTAATTTCTTAAATGCAGTTTGTTAGAAACATAATACAATTATAGCTATGCTTACAACAATAAAATTATATTATACTCGCCTTCGTCCCCAGACCCCCAATTTGCTCTGCATACGGCCTCACACATTATAGCAAATGCTCCTATGTTTTACCGTGGCACAATTTTCGCGTTCTTCCTTCTATGTATCTCTTTCATATAACATTGGATTGAGCTCAAACTCTGTCACGAAATTCAAGCACCTCGTAAGGCATTTTAGTGAACCACCCCCACATCTTTTCCATCCCTTCTACGTTAAGTGGCAAAAAACGCTCAGATATATGTTTAATTATTTTAAATGAAAAATTAAACTACAAACTTTCATGTCTCTAACCGTAAAGGATCCCGAGATATGAGTATCTTATAATAATAATAATAATAATAATAATAATAATAATAATAATAATAATAATAATAATAATAATAATAATAATAATAATAATAATAATAATAATAATAACCGTCCCTTTCTTTCCTTCTAGGTAAAATATCAAAAACGCTGAAATATATATTGCATTATTTTGTGTGAGAAGTCCATACACCAAATTTCATGTTTCTAACCTTCGAAGATTCTTAGATATTGATATCTTATTTTTATAATTGCAATCCCCGCCCTTTTCTTCTCCCCCCTTTTTCCTTATTTTAGTAAAGTATCAAAAAACGTTCAAACGCGTGTCAAATTATTTTAAATGAGAAATCCAAATACCAAATTTCAACTCTTCATCCTTAAGGGATTCGGAGAGATGGCCACCCCTTCTCTTCGAATTTCCAAGAAATCCTTCCTTAGTGATACCCTACGCCAGAAATCTTATCTACAGTCCGAATTCCAAGTTTCTAGCTTGAGGAGTTTGGCCTGTACTATCAGTTACTCACTCAGGACTTCGTCTTTTATATAACAGCTTGTGTTATTTCCCAAGAAAAGATGAAATGCCATTAAAAGTCACAATAAATCCCTGGCCCCTTTCTAATGTTTCCGTGTTTGAACCCCAAAAGTCACGGCTCTCTTCGTTGATCTAGTAGATAGCGAACATATCTTTGATCTTTGATGCATGAGGTTCTGTGATTTGATTCCCGGTGAATGAGCATAGAACGCACTATAGTGGTTCAGATCCAACTTTAAACTCTAGTTCTCGTTCTGTAAAGCATCGCTTTTGACAAACGACGTAAATACATATCAATCAATCAACCAACCGAAAAGTCTCAGATTCAGAGAGCTTTTAGGTAAGGAGCGCTAAAGATTATATATTTCTCTTTGTAAAAGGTACAAGTACTTGAAGTTTCGGGATACAAATTCCATTTCCATATCCTTTTTCTAGGACACAATTTTAAAATCTTTTTAGTTCAAAGAGTGAGGCGTCTTATCCTCCTTCCTACAGCTGTTCGTCGAACGAGTGAATCATATTCTCTCTCCTTTGGGGCTTATGGTGACTGCCTCAAAGAACTAGGGACAGAAGTAATCACACTTCAAATATATCTGTATTAAGTACTACTAAGTACCACAAATTTTGATTAGACTCTGCTAGGCTTGTCACACAGATTGAATCGGTCGGGAAAATACCATATTTGTATTTTCCAACGATAAGTGCTGAAAGTAAAAAAACAGACCTTTTGGGGGAAGAACGGTCGCCCCCTCCGTCCCCCCTTAGATCCGCCAGTGCATTGGATCCTCCTTCTGTCCGGGGTGGCCTTCTTAGATTTTCATTGAAAAAGGTTGGTGACTGTCTCACCGAATCGTCCTTTCTTCTCTTCGAGCTGGCGTTCTTAGGTTTTCATGGAAACAGATTGGAGACTGTCTCACAGGATCGTCATTCCTTCCGTCTGGGCTGGCGTTCTTAGATTTTCAATGAAAAAGGTTGGAGACTGTCTCATCGTATCGTTCTTTCTTCTGTCCGAGCTGGCCTTTCTAGATTTTCAATGAAAAAGGTTGGAGACTGTCTCATCGTATCGTCCTTCCTTCTGTCTGAGCTGGCCTTTCTAGATTTTCAATGAAAGAGTTTGAAGATTGTCTAATCTTATTGTCCTTCCTTCTGTCCCGGCTGCATTCTCAGATTTTGATGGAAAGAGATTTGAAACACTCACATGGTTTCGTCCTTCCTTCTGAACGGGCTGGCTTTCTTAGATTTTCATGGAAAGAGGTTGAAGACTCTCTCTCGTCAGATTGTCTTTCCTTCTGTTCGAGCTGCCCTTCTTCGATCTTCATTGAAAGAGGTTGGAGGCTGTTTCAGACTGTCTCACCGGATCGTCCTTTTTTCTATCCGGGCTGACCTTACATTTTCGTGGAAAGAAATTGGAGAGTGCCTCACCGGATTATCCTTCCTTCTGTCCAGGCTGCCCCTTAAATTTTCATGGAAAGAGGTTGGAAACTGTCTCATTAGATTGTCCTTTCGTCTGTTCGGGCTGGCCTTCTTAGATTTTCATGGAACGTTTTTGGGGATTGTCTCGTCAGATCGTCCTTCTTTTTGTTCAGTCTGACCTTTTTTAGATTTTCATGGAAAGAGGTTGGAAACTGTCTCATTAGACTGTCCTTTCGTCTGTTCGGGCTGGCCTTCTTAGATTTTCATGGAACGTTTTTGGGGATTGTCTCGTCAGATCGTCCTTCTTTCTGTTCAGTCTGACCTTTTGTAGATTTTCATGGAAAGAGGTTGGAAACTGTCTCATTAGACTGTCCTTTCGTCTGTTCGGGCTGGCCTTCTTAGATTTTCATGGAACGTTTTTGGGGATTGTCTCGTCAGATCGTCCTTCTTTTTGTTCAGTCTGACCTTTTGTAGATTTTCATGGAAAGAGGTTGGAAACTGTCTCATTAGACTGTCCTTTCGTCTGTTCGGGCTGGCCTTCTTAGATTTTCATGGAACGTTTTTGGGGATTGTCTCGTCAGATCGTCCTTCTTTCTGTTCAGTCTGACCTTTTGTAGATTTTCATGGAAAGAGGTTGGAAACTGTCTCATTAGACTGTCCTTTCGTCTGTTCGGGCTGGCCTTCTTAGATTTTCATGGAACGTTTTTGGGGATTGTCTCGTCAGATCGTCCTTCTTTCTGTTCAGTCTGACCTTTTTTAGATTTTCATGGAAAGAGGTTGGAAACTGTCTCATTAGACTGTCCTTTCGTCTGTTCGGGCTGGCCTTCTTAGATTTTCATGGAACGTTTTTGGGGATTGTCTTGTCAGATCGTCCTTCTTTCTGTTCAGTCTGACCTTTTTTAGATTTTCATGGAAAGAGGTTGGAAACTGTCTCATTAGACTGTCCTTTCGTCTGTTCGGGCTGGCCTTCTTAGATTTTCATGGAACGTTTTTGGGGATTGTCTCGTCAGATCGTCCTTCTTTTTGTTCAGTCTGACCTTTTTTAGATTTTCATGGAAAGAGGTTGGAAACTGTCTCATTAGACTGTCCTTTCGTCTCTTCGGGCTGGCCTTCTTAGATTTTCATGGAACGTTTTTGGGGATTGTCTCGTCAGATCGTCCTTCTTTCTGTTCAGTCTGACCTTTTGTAGATTTTCATGGAAAGTGATTGGATACTACCTCATCGGATCCAGTAAGTACGCCAGAAATTTTTACTTGGGGGTGTGTTCAAAATTAAAGGGGGGGTATGCTCTCAGAATAGTGATATAATTTTAAAACAAACTCAAGCAAGAAAACAGTATATTTTGTTACGCAACTATTGCAATACTACTACTACTACTACTACTACTACTACTACTACTACTACTAATAATAATAATAATAATAATAATAATAATAATAATAATATCAGCTCTTCGCAATGGTAGGTTCAATAAAGTAAGTTCACACATTTGAGCATTTATTATTATTATGAAACTAAGTAATACAGTGAAACCCTGAAAACGAACATCGGTGGTGCACAATTATTTGTCCGTAAATGAGAGGTGTTCCTAAAAGGAAGGATTCTCTCTCACAACACAACATCACACATATTTATGGAATGGAAGAATGAGAAAGTTTGTTCTCTTATGAAGATGTCCACTATTGAGAGATGTCCGTTAAGAGAGGTTTCACTGTATTAGGAATTAACCTCCACTATTTTACCCAGTAATTACACGTGAATTGATTACATGTGAATTATTATAATTATTTTGCAAAATTCTGCTATTATTTCAATTTATTCACACCCAGCAACTTTTAGTGAGTGATTTTTTTTTTTCAAAATATTAATTGGGAAAAAATTCACTCGTCCCGTGCTGAAATCACATTCGTTTAGTAATTTATACTGTACATAGTTCCAATTTCATTATTTTAATATTCTAACCGTGTTGTTAACGTTAATTGTTTAATATTATTTGATCTCTTAATCTACGTTCCTGCCCCTTCCTGGCTATGTTATTGGCTCTGAATATCTTTCATAAGAAAATTATTCGTTGATTTAGCTGTTTTCCAGAAATCCAGTTTTTCAATTTACAAATATTTTCTATCTTACTGTTTTGTCTTCTTTAATATACCCTAATTTTAATAATCTCAGGGCTCATAGTGGTCTGGTCTCTTGTAAATAGTTGAAAAGTGACCAAAAATGGCCAAAAGCACAGGTAAAAGTGACCAAAATCTCATCATGCCCCTTTTTTTCTTTGTCGTTTCTCCATCACTTCTCTCTTTGTTGTTTTGTTTCATCTTTACTTCTTTTTGAGCTTCCTCCTTTCTTAGGTTTTCAAAGTAAGCTTTGTAGTTACGGTAAGCAGAAGTAGCAGATGTAAAAAGCTTCTGAGTGGAACCAGTTCTGGCCTATTTCCGAATTTCTTCATCCCAGACATTATATTTAACTTCGCATTAAGAGTTCTCAAAAACCTCAAATATTCAAATTCATCTCCTACTCTTAAGAAGAACATACAAGAAGCATAACACAAGACGAACATGATGAACCACACAGACACACACACACGCAACGTTGAACGGAGCGTTAACTATTACGAGAGAAAACTAAAAGATTATTATGATAAAAGAAAGAATAGAAACAGAAGGGTTCTCAACCCCACCTTGAGAGCTTAAGCATGCACCAACCGTCCACTGTGCTTTAGAAAGAATAAAAGCTGAACTGAGAATAAAGCTGACTGTTTCACATGTGGCAGCAAGTATTGAAGCTTTTAGAAGAGTAATGAGTAACAAATTTCTGCCTTTTCCATTTGTTTTTATATTTTTCTTAGAAAACTGCCAATGCAAAACATAAATCACACGAAAAAGTCACTTTCCCTCTCAAAAAAGTAACTTTTAGTGACCAACTTTAAAAAAAAGTAAATTTTAGTTTTAAAAAAAGTGACTCGCTATGAGCCCTGTTCCACTCAATGAATTTACGTGAATAAAAATATAAAACTAACTAACTAACTCTATGGCCTATGGAACCCGGAGGTTCAGTGCCGCGTTCACAAAAGCTCTCCACTGACTTCTATCCTTAGCTAATTGCATCCAGTTTCTACTTTGTATTCCTATCTCTGCGAGATCCATCTTAATATTGTCCTCCCATCTGCGCCTAGGTCTTCCTAATGGTCGTTTTCCTATGGGTCTACCAGTCAAGACTTTGAAAGCGTTTCTACTTTCTTCCATCCTAGCTACATGACCTGCCCACCTAAGCCTCCTAGACTTGACGACCCTAACAATGTTGGGTAAACCGTATAAACTATGTAGTTCCTCGTTATGAAGCTTCCGCCATTCCCCATTCTCGTTCCTCTTGGGTTCGAATATTCTTCTCAGGATCCTGTTCTCAAATACTTTCAGTCTATGTTCTTCCCTCCAAGTAAGCGACCATGTTTCACAACCATACAGAACAACAGGCATGATTATCGTTTTATATATTTTAAGCTTCAAATTCCTCGACAGAATTCGCGATGACAAGAGATTTTGAACCGAATAGTAACACGAATTCCCTGCTTTTAGTCGACATTTAATTTCTTCGTGAATATGATTTTCGTCTGTTAATATTGATCCTAAATATTTGAAAGTATCCACTTTATCAAAAGCATTATTTAATATTTTAACGCCTCCACAATTTACCGTATTACGGTCCCGACGCACTTCCATGTATTTAGTTTTCTCTGCATTTACTTCTAAACCCATGTCCCTGCAAGCGTTTAATAAGATCTCTGCATTTATTTCTACTGTTCTCCTATCATCCCCTATTAAATTTACATCATCAGCATATGCCATAACCTGGTGAATGCCGTTCAACTCTAGGCCCTGGTTGCTATCTTTGATTTTCCTTATGGCGTATTCCAGCACAAAGTTAAATAATAATGGCGACAACGCATCTCCTTGTTTCAGGCCATTTTCGACGTGGAAGCTCGTGGACAAAAATTTTCCTACCCGGACTTTACTTTGGGATTCACTTAAACACATCTTAACTAATCTAATTAGCTTTCTCGGTATTCCAAGTTCTGTAAGAACGTTGTATAATGTTTCTCTCCTAACCGAGTCGTAAGCCTTTCTAAAATCAATAAATAGTTGATGTACCGGGGTATTATATTCCCACTTCTTTTCGAGTATTTGGCGAATGGTAAATATTTGGTCGATAGTTGATCGATTTCGTCTAAATCCGCACTGATAATCTCCAATAATTTCATCTGCGTATGGGGTCAATCTTGCTAACAGAATATTTGAAAGGATTTTATAGGATGTTGACAGAAGAGAAATGCCTCGATAATTATTACAGTCAGTTTTGTCGCCTTTCTTGTGAATTGGAACAATGATTGATTCTTTCCACTCTTGTGGCAATTCTTCCTTGTTCCAGATAAGGAGAATGAGTTTGTGTATCTTGTTCCACAATTTTTCGCCTCCAGCTAAAATTAACTCAGCCGGAATTTCATCTACACCCGGAGATTTGTGTTTCTTCAATTTCTTTATAGCGGCTTCCACTTCTATTCGATTGGGTTCTGGAATATACGGTTCTGCGGTGTGTATCTCCTTTTCTCCACGCACATTAGTTTTTGGCTGCGTGTTCAGCAAATCGTCAAAGAAATCTTTCCATCTATTTAAGAGGCTATCCGTATCGGTGAGAACTGTTCCGTCAGATTTCTTTAATATATAAGCACGAGGTTGATAGCCTTTCTTAAATTCGCTGATCCCCTTATACATGTCCCGAATATTTTTATTTTTACTATTATCTTCAAGTTCCTTAATTTTAGCTTTCAAAAAATCCCGTTTCTTTGTTCTAAAAGTTTTGGAAGTTTCCCGCCTGATATCTGCGAAATTTTGTGTAGTTGTTTCATTCGGATTTTGTAGCCACCGTAATTTTGCCTGTTTTCTCTTCTCTGCTAGTTTAATGCATTCTTGGTCGAACCATGGTTTGTTCCTATGTATTTCCGCGTGTCCCAATTTTTCTATTGCTGAACTTTTAATGCTATCTCTAATTTCAATCCAAGTATCCTCAACACTAGTGCACTCCGAGTCTTCTAAAACCGCGAATCTATTCGAAACTTCAATCTGGTATTCCTCTCTTACCTGGCTCTCTTCTAATTTCTTTAAATTAAATCTCTCCGTTTTCGGACATTGAATATTACCTTTATTCAACGATAATCTCTCCCGTATTATAGCTACTACCAGGTAGTGATCAGTGTCACAATCAGCCCCTCTAAACGACCGGACGTCAATTATGCTAGATTGTCTTCTTGTATCTACTAAAACGTGATCAATTTGATTATGTGTTTTTCCGTCTGGTGATGTCCAAGTGTATTTATGAACGTCGCGATGTGGGAATTTTGTACTCTTCACGATTAGGTTTTTGGATGTTGCAAAGTTCACGAGTCTAACACCGTTGTCATTACTTTCCTTATGCAAACTTTCGTTCCCTATAATCGGTTTGAAAATATCCTCTCGTCCTACCTTCGCATTGAAATCCCCTAATAGAATCTTCATATGGTATCGCGGGAGTTGGTCAAATATCCGTTCCACTTCTTCGTAAAAACTATCTTTTATATCGTCACCCTTATCTTCAGTTGGAGCATGTACATTTAAAACAATAATATCACACCACCGTCCCTTAAGAGTAATAAAAGAAAGTCTGTCAGTAACAAATTCAACCCGTTTAATTGCTGGTAATATTCGTTTGTGAACGAAAAACCCTGTTCCTAACTGGTGATTTTTATTTCCTTCCCCGTAAAAGAACGTAAAATTTCCGGAATTCTCAGATCCATTTCCTTCCCACCTAACTTCCTGAACTCCTACTAAGTCCATCCTGTATTTCTCTAACTCACTCGTTACAGATTTTAACGCGCCTGCCCTATAAAGACTTCTAGTATTCCATGTTCCAAATCTCATGTCCATTTTCTTTTGCTTATGTCGTGCCAAGTTATCAGTCCTTGTCCGAGGCTTTTGTGAATGTTTCTGAACAAGTACCTTTCTTTACAGGATGAGGGTGTTAGCCTTACCCAAACCCCCAAGCTGGAGGACCACTCCTAGTCGTCTGTCCGCGACTGCTTATTCAGTATATTCGCAGCTAACCTCTATATCTAGAGGCCTTCTCCTCGATCCGCAACCTGAGGACGCGCCATGCCGTGGTGACAGGAACCCACGTTACACGGGAATGAAAAAAAAAAAATAAATAAAATATACTTTACAAAAATTAAGCTAGCGCCAAATGCGTTCCTGCATAACACTAGACTCATTCTAAAATATATATAATTCTTATTTCGATCGATCTCTTCATTTCTAAAAACGTTTTGACTACACCCTTCTAACGTCCGTCCGTTGATATACCACTTGCAGAGCATGCTCGAAACCAGCCACAGAGCTTTGGGGGGCCATGAATATGTTAGGAGGGGCCAAGTCATTAAAAATTCTCTTACAAATATCTAAATTGTGTATTTTGTATTGTGGTCTGGAGGGGACATGAAAAATTAAGGGATGGCCAGGCCCTCCCTAGCCCCCTCTGGTTGCAAGCCTGTTGCAGAGTAGCACTTACCAACTGAATCTGGTATAGGCTTATTACTATATTGTCACATTTTTCCTTATTGAGGAGGAGGTAGGTGAATGACCGCTCAAGACTTTGCCAATTTCAGTCATCTGCATCTGTCCATCCATCTCGTTTCTCGGAAACGACCGCGGAGCCCAGGAGGGTATGTATAAGCAGGTCTGTTTTGTCAATTGTTTCGATCGAAACACCGTCCGAAACAATAAGGTCATCTGGTACTCGAAACCGTACATGAGAACGAAGTCGCTTCGTATTTTGAAGTGAAATAAATAAATAAGAATATTGCCTTCTTTCTTAAACGCTAAACCGTTTTTAACTTGATGCAATAAATAACCTATATGATACTGATTGATACAATTGGAAATGGGGGAGTATTCCTTTTCCATCCAGGGGTGTGTGTAAAGAAATTTAGAGGGGTGTTAGGGGGTGTTGAGGGGGTGTAGATTACTCCCTGATCGGATCGTCGTACGTAATGTACCTAACTTTCACCAATGTCTGACATCATAACCTAGTTATTTAAGTTCTATATCTCAGAAAATACGTTGTTGGGAAATTTAGATTGAAAATTTAATCATAGTGATGTTTTTTAAAGATACTTAAGGATATAGTGCGTGGAGTTAGCGTAAAAATATTTCACTTCCGGCTACCAGTCCGTAATTTTACACAGTTCTTATATGTATACCAAAGGAAAAGAATCCGCCGGGAGACACTTGATCTAACGTCCGGAACTCATGTGATGACGTCATCAAAATGGCGGACAGCTCGATCCAAAAAATAAGCCATATCTCCGTTATTTATGGCCCGATTTTCTTCAAACTTGGCTCATTTTAAAGGAAATTAAATTTGCAATAAAAGACGTTACCAAAATATTTCCTTTAAAATTAACCGTTTCGGAGTTATTTAAGAATTTAATAAATTAATGAGTATTTATTGAAGAAAAATACATAATAACTCCGAAACCCTTAGTTTTAGACGAAACACTTAGGTAACGTGTTATGTTGTTAATTTCATTACCTTTAAAATGAGCTATTAATGAAGAAAATCGGTCCATAAATAACTGAGATATCACATATAACGTGTTAATTACATTATTAAAATGGCGGTCACGACTTCTTACAGATAGCGACAAATTCATCCAAAATACTTTACTTCCATATACCAGTTCCAAATTTTACACAGTGTTTATATACATGATTAATAATTTTAAAATACCTGGGAGACACTTGATTTAACACGCTGAACTGCTATGTTGACGTCATCAAAATGGCCGCCGGGATTAAAAACATAGGTTTGCTTAAATACACTTAACTCCATTACCAATCATTTTATTGAGTCTTCCAATTGTTCCATTTGAAAAAGCATGAAATAAGCTACAAAATTTTATTCGATTTTAAATGGTTTATGACGACGACAACGTGGAAGGCGGTAAAAACAATGTTTCAAAATGGTTACTGTTGGCTTAATATATTTTGCAATGACATTTCTGTTATTATAAGAGGCGTGAACTCAAGTAAACACATTACATCCATTGCAACGTTGCATGATTTATAATTTTTTTTAAGAGTGATTCGTCTTTAATTATAAATTATACCACAAAAGAGAACATGAAAATAAAAATAAAAATAGTTATTTACATCTTTTAGTGGATTCAATTCCCTCTTTTTACTGATTGGCAAAAATGAAAAAAAAACTTTTCTTTTTTAGGAACAGTAACAGATATTTACAACAGTTTCTCACAATGAAAACATGTAAGCTTACAATCCATATGGATTATTAACGCGGAAGCCACAACTATTGAAAACAATGTAAACTTTAAACAAAATGACAAGTTTGTAAGATTAAACTTAATTTCTGCATTGACCCTCACAACTACAACGTAAAGTGCAAAGTTCGTGTATTTTTACAATCGACAGCGCGTCCAAATCTGTTTGCACTTCCATGCTATCAACTCTTTTAGCTTTTCCATGGTGAAGTTTGGGCTTGTCGACTAGAGGGGCTCCTAGTCATCTGCGATCTTCTTCCATTCCCACTCACAAGGATCCAAGCGTTGACTGTTCCGTTGAAGACAGTTTGTCCACAAAGAACATTGTAGGATGGCCCTCTTCAAGTGTTGCAACAGAGCGTTGCTGGTTGGTGGAATATTTTCAATGGGTCTGTTTTGCTGGGTAAAGAGAATCCGCCTGGCCTCATTGACGGTCTCTGCAGAACTTGATGAATGGTACATAAGAACTACAATGCGTTGAATGAATAAAAACGTGTCGTCATCTTCAGAGATGTTGTCCAGAACTTGAGAATATGCCGAAAAAGCTTTGTCTACATCTCGGAAATTCATACACGCAGTGGCTTTACCAATACTTACAAAACTTGATACAGTGTCAGCCCCCGTAAATGCATGAAAGAAAGGCAAAAGATCTGGAACTCTTCGTGGAACTTTGTTGTGCAACTCGTGGATCGGAAGGTATTGGAGGTGCTTTCCACTGCCGTATTCAATCCAAAATTCTTTCAGTGTATTGAGTCTAGAAAAGGCATATATAGCAATTACTACCACGTCACTATTAACAGTTTTCACCATGACCTAAGAACAACCTGAGTATTTCATGGCATGCCATACATGAAGTAGGAGACGGGCTTCGGCTTCTTCATGGAATTCCGAAGATATAGCTTCAAATGTCACCTCCATTTGCGATCCAATTACCGTGTCTCTGTAGGTGCAAATGACTTTTCCCGGCGAGGAGATCCATTTTGACCAGGTTTTCAGCTAAAAATTCAAAGAGTTCTTCTTTGTTTTTACTGTGAGCAAGGAACTTACTGAAAGATTTGGAGATGACAACATTAGATTTTACATTTATTCTGAGCCCAAACCCTCTCGACTGTCTTACGTCACTTTCTAGGCTTCCTTCTAGGTAGCGGTCAAAAACTAGGTCAACTCGTTCCACAGATCTTAATCTCATTAGAATGTATGGTTTAACAATCTGGTTACAGTACTCTTGGAATGTCCGGCTGGATTTAGGGACAAGCATATGGATCAAGGCTGCTGCATCGATTATGAGCGAAGAAACTTCGGGCTCATGAGCAGTGGTCACCCGAACTCCACTTGACTCGACGATACAGGACACCACGTCGCATTTTTTTATTGGTTTTCCGAGCTTACCGCGGTCAGATATGGAAGGTGGACGTGAACTATTTTCATGGGTAAAGAACTTTTTGACGTCAATTCCCCTTGATTGACTACCGACGTACAACTTGGCAAAAAGAGTACTGTCTTTTCTCAGGTCTACTATTTTCTGCTTGATATGGACTTAACTGTAACTTTCTTAGCGCTCATCAAGGGAAGGTTGTTTCTTTTGATGACTTTATGGATGGAAACTTTTCTGAGGATCAACCGATCTTCGCCAAACGTATCAAATTGGCTTTTTCCTGTAGCATTTGCCGACATGACGCTCATCGCATTTTCTTCTGGGAGAATGATTCTACTGCTGTTGACTGTAGTTAACTCGTCATCTTCGAATGGGTTGCCGTGTGATTCAAACACTTCAACAAGGGCAGAAACATGGTTTTCGAATTTCTTATGAAACTAACTAACTAACTAACTCTATGGCCTATGGAACCCGGAGGTTCAGTGCCGCGTTCACAAAAGCTCTCCACTGACTTCTATCCTTAGCTAATTGCATCCAGTTTCTACTTTGTATTCCTATCTCTGCGAGATCCATCTTAATATTGTCCTCCCATCTGCGCCTAGGTCTTCCTAATGGTCGTTTTCCTATGGGTCTACCAGTCACGACTTTGAAAGCGTTTCTACTTTCTTCCATTCTAGCTACATGACCTGCCCACCTAAGCCTCCTAGACTTGACGACCCTAACAATGTTGGGTAAACCGTATAAACTATGTAGTTCCTCGTTATGAAGCTTCCGCCATTCCCCATTCTCGTTCCTCTTGGGTCCGAATATTCTTCTCAGGATCCTGTTCTCAAATACTTTCAGTCTATGTTCGTTCTTCCCTCAAAGTAAGCGACCATGTTTCACAACCATACAGAACAACAGGCATGATTATCGTTTTATATATTTTAAGCTTCAAATTCCTCGACAGAATTCGCGACGACAAGAGATTTTGAACCGAATAGTAACACGAATTCCCTGCTTTTAGTCGACATTTAATTTCTTCGTGAATATGATTTTCGTCTGTTAATATTGATCCTAAATATTTGAAAGTATCCACTTTATCAAACTTGGAGTATTTCTTATGAAAACTTGGAGTATTTTCATGGTGCTCCTCGGAAGTAATGTTACGATTTCAGGTTCGATCCTTTTCGAACTCTCCAATCATGCGGATAACTTCGGGTCCTGCAACCATCCATTGCAATAGCCCCTCCCCTTGACTTAGACGGAATAGGTTAATTGAAGAATTTTTAATTAGTTTGTTGTTCTGCTCATGTAACTGGTCATGCACCATCCTGGAAAATTTTCTTTTAGTTTTGCAGCCAGATATATTTCCGTTTTGGAACTCACGGAACATTGTTGGATGCATCTCTGGCAGTTGCTTTAAGTTGTACAAAAACACTGGCAGCCACCGCGCATAGTATGATCGAGAGCAAACATCTATAGGAAATTGTTTTCCAGAGTAGAAATATAGTCTATCAAACTGCCCTGTCGAATGCTGCGGACCTAATCTAAAAGGAAACATTCTAGCACCATAGTGGTCTTCCAGTACATTGTGTGATAGAATATTTGTTTCTTTTCTAAAAATTCGGTAAGTATCAGAAATCACCACTAGTAAAAACAAAAGAAATGTTTTTTGCGTTTTCTTCAAGTAGAAACTTCTGCCATCTACTAGAAGAAAATGTACGAATGTTCTTTTCATCCACTTCCAAGTTGTCATCGCCATATATACGGTAATTCATAAACCATTAACCTATAAACTAAATCGAATAACATTTTTGTACCTTATTTCATGCTCTTTCAAATAGAACAATTGGAAGACTCAATAAAATGATCGGTAATGGAGATAGTTGTATTTAATCAAACCTATGTTTTAATCCCGGCGGCCATTTTGAGGCGTCAACATAGGAGTTCAGCGTGTTAAATCAAGTGTCTCCCAGGTATTTTAAAATTATTTATTATGTATATAAATACTGTGTAAAATTTTCGACTAGTGTATGGAAATGAATTACTTTGGCTGAATTTGTCGCTATCTGTAAGAAGTCGTGACCGCCATTTTAATAATGTAATTAACACGTTATATGTGATATCTCAGTTATTTATGGACCGATTTTCTTCATTAATAGCTCATTTTAAAGGTAATGAAATTAACAACATAACACGTTACCTAAGTGTTTCGTCTAAAACTAAGGGTTTCGGAGTTATTATGTATTTTTCTTCAATAAATACTCATTAATTTATTAAATTCTTAAATAACTCCGAAACGGTTAATTTTAAAGGAAATATTTTGGTAACGTCTTTTATTCCAAATTTAATTTCCTTTAAAATGAGCCAAGTTTGAAGAAAATCGGTCCATAAATAACGGAGATATGGCTTATTTTTTGGATCGAGCTGTCCGCCATTTTGATGACGTCATCACATGAGTTCCGGACGTTAGATCAAGTGTCTCCCGGCGGATTCTTTTCCTTTGGTATACATATAAGAACTGTGTAAAATTACAGACTGGTAGCCGGAAGTGAAATATTTTGGTGGTTTCTGACACTAACTCCATGCACTAATACACAAATTCTTGACTTCGGCACAAGTTTGAATTTGATTTAGTTCTCTTTACACACGTGCAGAAAATTGCTTTTCTACTTACATTTCCGGTTATAGTTTTCTTGAATTGACTGGTAAATAAAGTTTTATGACTTAACATCCTTTGCATAAACACCCGAAAACATATTAAGGAAAACTTATAAAGGTAACCAATAAAGTTCTGAATCTTTTTCACCAATCACCTTCGAACATTGATATGTCACCTAAGACGTACCTGGAAGATCAAAAATAGTCCCTATCAGTATCAACGACCTTCTGCCAACATTCTGGAAGGCCATGGATTCCATTGTGGTAGAACTTGGTGGGCCATGAAGCGAAGAAGGTATCAAGTGCATTTTACACCTCTACTAGGGATTTGAAGTGGCATCCTCTAATATTATTGTCCAACGAATGGAACAAGTGATAATCAAACGGTACAATGTCCGGAAAGTATGGCGGATGCATTAGTATTTTCCATCCAAGGCGTAGAATGGTGTCCCGGATCATCCTAACCACGTGGGGTTTAGCGTTGTCCTGTAACAGGAAGACCCCTTTGCGAATTAGAAGTGTTGGCTCCAAAGTTATGTGTCTTTCCTGAACAAGGCTCAGCTGCTGACAGTACACAGTTGAATTGATGCTCTGTTCAGCTGGTAGCAGTTCCCGATGCACGATACCGTGAGCAATTCACCAAACACACAGGAAGACCTTCTTGTGCAGTGCTGGTTTCGGGCTGTTTTGGAACCGGTTCATGGGATGATAACCCTATGATGACGCGCCGCCCTGGAGCTTCGTACAGGACCCACTTCTCATTACATGTCAACACCCTGCCCAGAAATGGCTTCTTCCTCAGACGAGACAGCAAAGAAACTCAGGTGTCTGCTCGCGTTGCCTTCTGGCCCGGAGTTAAATCATGTGAGACTCATCAACCTAACTTTTTGGGCTTCGCAAGTTGATGGAGGTGCTGCCGAATGGCTTCTCCATTCACACTGAATTCCAGTACCAGTTCCTCACATGACTGGCCACTGTTTGCCTAAATTGCTGCCTGCATATCTTCATTTGGTACATTTGTTGGTCTTCCGGCATGTGGTGCGTCTTTGAGTGTTTCGTCACCGTTCCTAAACTTGTTAAACCATCGCTGCACTGCCCGTGTAGTCACGACACCCTCACCAAATGCCTGGCATATCTTCCACCCCGCTGCAGAGTCGTTTGACATCAGTTTTAACTCGTATAGCATACACGCCCTTATGACGCTCTGTGGAGGTCCCATATTCACTATGTCCTTACGCAAATTCACGGTGTAAGTGAAATGCCACAACCAGATAGTAGGGCCTATGTTGGATATATCCACAGCAACAACTGACCTTCGGCTTTTACCCATTCGCATTCAACTCACGGTGTGAGGGCCGATGGTACACAGACCTGCACAAAAAGCGACAGAACTTTCTTGGTTACCTTTATAAGTAATCTATGGCTTATGTCATTGATAAACCAAACCTGCAATCAAGGGCGCCGATTTCTCAGTAATTTTTTTGGGGGGGGGGCATTCAAATGCAGAAGGTATATATATGAAGATTTTAAGACAAATTGCACTCAAATTATTCCAAATATTGTATATTCATAAATACAATAGGGGGACCCACATGGAGCTTTGAGGGTGCCCGGGCCCCCTCGGCCTTCCCAGGATCGGCGCCCTTGCCTGCAATATTATAATTTGCAAACAATGTAAGTTTTAGACACATATGTTGGATTTTTGTAATTGTTATGAAATGTGAGGAAAGAACGAAATTTCTGTCTTTTAAGTACATATGTGATGTCACACATTTTTTATTCATATTGCCGTCCGTCTGAGTTACTAGACAAACGGGCGTTTAAAAACTAATGCTCATTTTTGAGATTTTGAAAAACTTCTTTCTATCTTACTTAAGAAATTGTGGGCAATTACGTAGTTATTTTCACCATACTTAAAATGTAACAATTATAATTACTGATACTTATATTAATCTCATTACGGAATTCCAAATCCCTTTACTTGTAGAGCTTCGTCAGTGGCCAAGAAGAGAGAGAAGAACCGACGTTGAGTGTCATGCTAGAACTAACGCTTTGGGTTTAGGTTTCAGCGTACCAGACGAAGAGCCTAGGAATGGGCTGGACACCAAAAGCGTAGGTATGTGTAGAGCATTTAATTCTTTACTGCGCCGTGTAATTAAAAAAAATCACCTCACGAACCTGGTACTAAATGTAAGCAATTAAATTTGTAGGCATTGGAGAACATTTTTTTTTTATTTCTTCGACGAGATAATGAAATGCAACTTACCACAATCAAAGATAATGTTATTCTGCCACAGAAAAATGAACCTGAAGATTTTTCAGTGTTGCCATCCATAGAAATCACAGTGTTGGCAGAATAACATTTACCCCAAAATCTAAGTTAAAGCAGCGACTAGAGAAATGAACTCAACTACATTTGATTACGTAACATGTTCTTTTGGTATCCTGTGAACTACTTTTAAAATAATAGTTGTATTTACATTGTAATATACAAAATAGTTTTAACATACAGTTATTAAAACTAAATAATAACGTTTTGATATAAATAATAAAACTAAATAATAAGAATACAAAAACAAGCTAAAACACTTTGTGAAACTCGAGCACGGTGCTTGCAAAGTTTTTCAGAGAGATTACCGTTTAGTGCTCATGTCCATTTTGTATATTCAAATGAGCTCACCAACGTACATTGGCATGCACCAATATGCTTTCATAAAAGATGGATTGAAAACTGGTGTACATCCTCATTTCGATTCTCCGAGCGCATTCGCTTTCCACTTTGCAATCAGTACTTGTTGTCATTGTGAGACACGCACGTTTTCCTTGTTCCTCCGGCAAGAAAACGTGTTATTTGAATCATTTTATACTTTATAATCCAGACAACGAGTATAAGTACCACTTTTGTACAAAATACCGCATCTTAACTAGTTAGTTCTATTCTCAAAGATACTTCTTTTTCTTTTCTTTATTTCGTAATTTTCCTTTCTTTATTATATTTCTTTATATATTTCTTTATTTAGAAATTACCGGGCCCGAAAAGCAGAATCTCACAGTAGGGGCATTTCCTTTCCTTACGTTGAATACAAAAATTAAGGTTAAAAAAAACTGCTAGAGAAAGAAGAACTAAAACGCAAGATGTTTCCACAGTGTTATCGTAGAGCGTCCAGACTAGTTCCACCTACTTTCATTAGCAACAGCTTTCTAACGATATGCTACTTGACCCCTTGTCATTTTAAACTTTAAGTAGGACCCCGTCTGGGAATCTCGTAGCACCCTGGAACAAATATTTTTACTTTCAATCATTATGCTTTTGAAATGATGACACATGCGTTTCTCTGTTTTGACATCTGTCTCACTGTTTCAGATTTATAAGGGTGGCCATAGACTTTACACTGACGTTTTTGCTGAAATTTTGACCGGCCGCCATTTTGCACAGGGTAACTTTAGAGAGTCAAGACTTGTTCTGTTTTTTTTCTAGGGATGCGCAAGAGTCGACTCAGTAGTAGAAAAAGGATCGATCTGGAACACCTTCGGACAACATCGCTCAACTCACGAGCCCCTGGGAAATTGAGCACCGTACACCGTGAGCCCACGGTCTTTTACGACCTCCATTTTAGGGGTGAATTTGTTCCCTTTTATGAGCACTTTTTAGGGGGTGTACTCGTTCTCTTTTATGAGCACATTTTAAGGGGTGTATTCATTCCCTTTTATGAGCATATTTTTCAACCCTTATTTGAACATAGCAGATAACACATAAGAGTACGTAACACATAGAAGATCAAATAAGAGATAAGAATATGAAACATAGAAGGGGTGTATTCGTTCTCTTTTATGATTACTTTTTCAACCCCTATTTGAACATTTTATCATAGCAGAGAATACATGGAGACTATGAACACACAGCAGAGCAGATAATACATAGCAAAGCTAATAAAAGAGTATGGCTCATTTTTCAACCCCTATTTTAACATAGCATAAATTACACTTTGACTATGAACACACAGCAGAACAGATAATACATAGCACAACTAGTAAAAGACTATGGCTTATTTTCCAACCCCTATTTTAACATAGCACAAATTACACTGAGATTACGAACACACAGCAGAGCATTCCACCCCTATTTGAACATAACAGAAATGATAAAAGACTATGACTTATTTTTCAACCCTTATAAGACTATGTAACATAGCAGGGGTGTAATCATTCCAACCCTTATTTTAACATAACAGAAAGAGCAGACAATGAGCAAAGATAGTCATTTTAGAGGGTGTATTCATTCATTCTCTTTGATGAACATTTTTCCACCCTTAATTGAAATTACATAGCAGAGCAGATAATACATAAGATTCGTCCCCTTTGATGAGCACTTTTTAGGGGGTGTACTCGTTCCCTTTTATGATTACTTTTTCAACCCCTATTTGAACATTTTAACATAGCAGAAATTTATGAACACATTCTCCACCCCTATCTTAACGTAGCACTGATTTCGTTCCCAAACCCTAATTTAACATAGCAAAAATGACACAAGCATGTCCTCAAACTACTGACCATCGTGAACAAAGGTCAAACTCAAAAATGAAAGAACGTATCGAGGTGGTGTTTCCACAGTTAGCAATTGGTCATCAACTACTGACCATCAAGGTCAAAAATCAAAACTCGAAAACAGAGCCACATTTAGTAATTGGTCATCAGGTACTACATGTCCCAAAATTAGTGGCCATCGAGGTCAAAGGTCAAAGTACTTAAAACTTAATAACTCAAAAACTGAGCAAAATATTGAGGTGCTGTTTCCACATGTAGTAATCAACTACTACAAGTTCCAAAATAATGACCATCGAGGTCAAAGGTCAACATACTTAAAACCTAATAACACAAAAACTGAGCCACATATTGAGGTGCTGTTTCCACATTTAGTAATCGACCACCAACTACTACAAGTTCCAAAATACTGATCATCGAGATCAAAGGTCAACATACTTAAAACCTAATAACTCGACAACTGAGACACATATTCAAGTCCTGTTTCCAAATCTAGTAACTGGTCATCAACTACTACAAGTTCAAAAATAATGATCATCGAGGTCAAAGGTCAACATACTTAAAACCTAACTCGAAAACGGAGCCAAATATTGAGATGGTGTTTCCACATTTAGTAATCGGCTACCAACTACTACAAGTTCCAAAATAATGATCATCGAGGTCAAAGGTCAAATATTTAAGCTTTAATAACTTTAAACAAAGCCTGTGTGACCTATTCAGTTTTGTACCAAGCAGAGAGAAGTGAAGAATGAATAAATATGACTGGCTTACTTCGAGAAAGAAAACAAAGATATGCCATTTTAACTATTTAAACAAACGAAAGGATAAATTTCAATGACCTATTCAATTTTGTACCAACGAGAAATGCCATTTTGTACTACTCAAATAAACAAAAAAAACGAAAAAATTATTTTATCTAACTCAGACTTTTATACCATTTTGTACTACTCCAATAAACGAAGGAATACCAGAAAAAAATAAGTGAAGAATGAATAAAATTTAGGTGAATTATTTTCTTTTGTACCAACTGAAAAAAAGAAGAAGAGCTACTTTAACTAGCTCATTATGTACTGTTTAAACAAACGAAAATTGACCATTATGTAACTTTTGAACTACTGAAATGTTCTATTTTTGTATCAATCAGAAAAACCCGAAGAAGGATAATTTTAACAAGTTCATAATTTCGATGTTCTACTTTTATACCAACGAGAAAAAATGAACTAGCTGAATATACGAAATAATAAATTTAAGTGACCTATTCAATTTTGTACCAATGAGAAATGGCATTTTAACTGGCTCAGAATTTTACTGCTCAAATAAACAATGAAGTATTTACTTTTGTACCACCGAGAAAAAAAAGAAATTGCACCAGTTTGGAGTATTCAAATAAACAAAGGAATTATAACTTGTGTCAACTTTAAAATCAATTAAACGAAGTAATGCATTTGAGTGAGCTATTTAATTTGAAAAACCGAAGTTGAGTATTTTATACCATTTTGTATTATTTCAACAAACAAAGGAATAAGCAAAAAAAAGGATCATTTTATATCATTTTAAACTAATCTAATAAACGAAGGCATAAATATGAGTGAGCTATTTAATTTTGTAACAACCAAAGGATCATTTTAACTAGCTGAGTATTTTCATGAAAGAACAAAATTGTACTAATCAGAAAAAGCGAAGAAGACCCATTTTAACTAACTGAGAATTTCCATACCTTTTTGTACTATTTAAATAAACGATGAGATAAATTTGAGTGGCCTGTTTTTTGTACTAACCAGAAAAATCGAAGAAGGTCCAATTTAGCTAACTCAGAATTTATGTACCTTTGTACTAGCCCAATGAACGAAAGAGCAAATTTGAGTGTTCTACTTTTTATACTAAACAAAGAAGAACCAATTTAACTAGCTCAGAATTTATATACATTTTGTTTAGGTGTCCTACTTTTTGTACCAGCGTGAAATGCCATTTTAACCAGCTCAGTAGTATTCAAATAAACAAAAAACCGAAGAAGGATCATTTTAACTAGCTCAGAATTTCTGTACTTTTGTGCCATTCAAACAAATGAAAAAAAACTAAATTTGGATGGAGTATTATTTTTTGTGCCAAGCAGAAAAAGGAAAGAATTTGTACTGACCAGAAAAGGCGAAGAAGGATCATTTTATACCTGTATGTGCTATTTAAATAAGCGAAGGAATAAATTTGAGTGATCTATTCAATTTTATACCAATCAGAAGAAAAGCAAAGAAGGGCCATTTTAACCATTTTGTATCATAGTCTTATAAGGGTTGAAAAATAAGTCATAGTCTTTTATCATTTCTGTTATGTTCAAATAGGGGTGGAATGCTCTGCTGTGTGTTCGTAATCTGTGTAATTTGTGCTATGTTAAAATAGGGGTTGGAAAATAAGCCATAGTCTTTTACTAGTTGTGCTATGTATTATCTGTTCTGCTGTGTGTTCATAGTCAAAGTGTAATTTCTGCTATGTTAAAATAGGGGTTGAAAAATGAGCCATACTCTTTTATTAGCTTTGCTATGTATTATCTGTTCTGCTGTGTGTTCATAGTCTCCATGTATTCTCTGCTATGATAAAATGTTCAAATAGGGGTTGAAAAAGTAATCATAAAAGAGAACGAATACACCCCTTCTATGTTTCATATTCTTATCTGTTATCTGATCTTTTATGTATTACGTACTCTTATGTGTTATCTGCTATGTTCAAATAAGGGTTGAAAAATATGCTCATAAAAGGGAATGAATACACCCCTTAAAATGTGCTCATAAAAGAGAACGAGTACACCCCCTAAAAAGTGCTCATAAAAGGGAACAAATTCACCCCTAAAATGGAGGTCGTAAAAGACCGTGGGCTCACGGTGTACGGTGCTCAATTTCCCAGGGGCTCGTGAGTTGAGCGATGTTGTCCATAGGTGTTCCAGATCGATCCATTTTCTACTACTCGACTCGAGTCGAGATTTAAACCTGTCTCGACTCGTTTCGAGAAAATGTTGTCTCGACTCAAGAATATGTTTCTGTCTCGACTCGACTCGAATTTGAGACAAGACGTCTCGAAATTTGAGTCGAGACAAAATATACGAGTTAAAATATACTCACACATCATCCAGAACATTATGACTACCACCTAATTGTCAGTATGTCTACCTTTGGCACGAATAACAACGACAACGCGTCTTGGCATGAACGCAATGTTTCTTGGTAGCTTGCTGGAGAGAGTTGGCACCATATGTGCACACACAGGTCACCTAATTCCTGTAAATTCCGGGAGGGGCGATGCGCTCTGACGTCACGTTTACAATGATATTGTATATCTATTTTGTGAATTTCTTCTATTTTTATAACGTGGTTTTGGGCAACGGTGCTTAAATGTACACAGTCTGTCATGTAGAAGAAGAAGAAGAAAAGAAAATAGTGTTGTTAATCTAAATAGGATGAAATAAGATTTAATCTCAATAGTTGAAATATATGTTGGTTTTATAGGTATAATCTGCATTTATAGTTACCATAACAGCAGATAATCGTTTATTTAAATGTTGCTATGACAACCGAGAAGAAAAAATATTATTAATGAAGTTAAGTGAAAAGGAATAAAAGGTAATCATCACACAAGGTGACATCTTATTTAATGTATTTTGACCGTGTTGACGTATCTAAAAATTACACGAACTCTGGGGTGGAATGTAACATATAAATATAACGTTACATTTTAGATGGTGTTTACCGACCGGGATTACCTTGAGATTAGTTTTGAAGTTTAGTAAAGCAATCTCAACATAGCCTTCAACACGGAGTATACTTTACTCAGAAGTAAGAGAAGAATTTATTAAACATCAAAATGAATGTTTCTGGAAACGAAAATATAATTGAAGAATGTGAAGATATAGAGCTATCAAGTATGAACTCGTCAGCGAACGTAGCTGATCTTATAAGACAACTTGGTCAGCAAATATCGCAACAACAGCAAAAAATGTGTACCAAATTGGAACAAATGAACACTAAAATGAATACCAAGTTGGAGCAACTAACACAACAGATGAATGCTAAATTTGAGCAAATACCTAATCAAATAGACACTAAAATGGATGTTAAGTTTGAGCAAATAACTAATCAAATGGACACTAAAATGGACAGTAAATTGGAACAAATAAACCAACAAATACATTAATATTGGAACAAACCGATTATAAAATGGAACAGATTTTACATCGATTCACTGACATACAAAGTTCGGTAGAGGTGGTGGAAACTTTAGTGAATGAACATATCAATCAGATACGGGAATTGCAAGAAGAAGTAAATACGATCAAAGAAAAATTTAATAATGCAAATAGTGATCGAGTTCCCTCTGTCAACATTAAACCCATACCATATGAATCCCGAGTAGTGGAGGATAGTAAATCATCCGAAGGATACTCAGATAAGGACGATAGTGAAGCTAGTATAGAGTGAAATGGGAGAAGAAATCACTCATCTCACCACCGGAAAAAACATCTACGTAAATTCCAAACATCTTAAGCATACTGGTAAAAACAATCATTTTCAATTTAGTGAAATCAGATCCTTAACAAAATTTAGTTGAAGATCAGGTGACATCCCGACCAGCACTTTCCTAAAAAAAAATCGTGGAAGAATATGACTTAATGGGAGTAGATAGATCTAAATTGTTGAAAATTCTGCCTCATTTTTATTACTACCGTGTTCCGTGTGGTTCAAAGCAATCGGAAGCAATTTACGTAATTATCTAAATGCTTTACTTTCTAATTTCGAAAATGATTTTATGGTGGCTAACAGAGATGCCTTAGTTCAAAATAAACATTACAACCCAAAATTAGATAAGAGTCTTACTGATTTTGTAATACCCGTATATAATAAATTGAAATTTATTAATCCATGTCAACAGGAATCAAGTGTAATAGCATCAATCCGAATCTTGTTACCTTTTAGGTTGCAACAAATGTTGATTTCTGCACAATGCGTTAATTTCAATCATCTTATTATGATATTATTATTATTATGTTACAGGCTAATAGTAAGCGTAATCAAGCTAATAATAATCGTAATCAGGTTAGTTCTGTACCTGTTCGCAATATTAATTCCAGGAAAGAAGGTAATTTTAATGCTAGAAATAATAATAGGTTCCATTGTAACGAGAATAGAATTGACCGGTAATAGAACCGAATCCAATTTTAGGAGAAACAGGAACAATAATCGTAATACATTTAAGAATCAAGTGAACAATAAGTTTAACTTTCAACGAAATGGATTTCATAATAGATTCATAGGTGGCAGAAATTATCAAAATAGAAATCGAAATACTGTTGAACTGCATAATAGACAGGACCGTACACATGTGGTGTAAAATGTAGCATAACAGAATAGTTTAGTAATGGTAATTTAAACTAGATGGGGCTGACGTGGTATGGGTTGAAGCCACGTCAGTAACTGATACACAAGAATGTTTTTCTGTAAAAGAAACTAATCTTAAGACTTTGGATACTAGTGATAATTATCAATATATTCCTATCGCTAATTGTCATTGAATGTTTGACGATGAGATAGATGTACAGTATATACCCATGATAATGATTTTGTTTTCTTGAAAACGTTTAGTACAGCTAAAATACATGTGAAAATTAATGACATTCCACTTCAAGCTTTGATTGATACAGGAGCCAGTGTATCACTACTATCATATTCCTTTTGGTGTAAACTTACAAAAGATTATTCCAATCCTAGATTGCAAAAAATAGATAATTTAATATTGGTTGATTATACTGGTAAACATAAGAAAAGGGTTATGGGGAAAACTCTAGTGGCAATTGCAATACAGAATTATGAAATCTCAATTCCTATTTTGGTTATTTATTTATTAAACGAAAATTTACTGATAGGTCTAGATTTTCGTACGCAATTAGTGCAGTTTTAGATTTTGATAATAAAACATTCTCAATACATACCCTTCACGACAAAATTGTTCAAAATTTAATTCCTATTAGTGATAACATTGCTTGCCAGTGTCAACCCTTTATAAACAATGTTCTTTATGTAAATGAGTGCAATAATAAGGAAAAGGTTATTATGGATCATGGAAGTGGAAAGCCTATTACAGACAGCAGTGATAATTTATTTCATACATGTGTGGATGAAATTATAAACAACGTAAAGAATACTGATAAAAATTTTGTAGTACAATTTAGGAATATTCTTTATAAACATAGAAAGGTATTTTCACAGAGACCAGGATGTTGTAAAGATTTCATATACGACATTGAAGTTCGTAGCGCATGCGGATTTACTACTTTAAAAAAAACGGTCGCCAGAACTCTTCGTAAGTCATGCAATGACCAATTGTCAAATATTGTTGTTTAACAAGCGCATTTATCATCAGCTTAATGATAATTATCTTTCTATTCAAGACTAATATTTGGATTAGTTCAATTTTGACCGTGTATCTGAAAGACAACAATATTTGCATCATTATTGATTACGAGGAGTTCGAAAATAGGAAGAGCATAGACAAGAAAAGAAGAAAAAGAGGAAGGACGAGAAGAAAGTTTAAAGATATGAAAAGAAAACTAGAGAAAGACGAGAATTAGAAAAAATAATGTGAACACCCGTGACTAGAGATGCAAAAAAGCCGGCTTTTTTGAATCGATGGTTTTTTCCACATAAAAAGCCGGCTTTTTTGGGAAAAAAACGAGAATTTTGGAAATTTTGGCTTTTTTCAACTTCATGATTTTTCTATCTAAATAGCTTTCTTATAGTATATTCTATAGTTAGATAAGAATTCCATGACCTGAATGTCATATTTCGCTCTGAAATTCACCATCAAGATGGATGGAGCACATGTTATACGAATTAAAGCTAACATGAAGAATGTAGTATTTGAGGGTAATTTTAGAGGCTATTTAACTTTATTTTAACTTTTGAGTTATCGACATCTTTTTTCCTCTCTAGTTTGTCATCCGTGTTTCATTTCTAAGAGCTTTTAGTACTCTAGCTTCTAGTGCAAAAGTTAAACTTGTCCGTTTTTCTATTTATCCGTCAAAGCGTACGTTTTTCAATATATCCGTCAAACCGTACTTCCATATTTCTGTTATACTGTAGCTGTGAAGTGATTTAGCATTAATTTTCCGGACACAGCCTTGAATACCAATTTATACAAATAATCAGTAGCGGATTTAGAAAAGTACTTTAGGAGGGGTTTTTCTGATTGTTTCGTTTCCTAAAAAGTCCTAATTTTATTTGGGAAGTGCTTGAAGTTTATGAGTACAGGCATAACTAATATTTCGCTTCGTTTATATGTTTAGCAATAATCTTCCGGATACAACTTTAAAAATCATTTTATACTGAGAATCAGTGGCGGATTTAGAAAAGTATTTTGGGAAGGGTTTCTTACTAATGTTTAGTTTTTTTAAACATTCGTAATTTTTATTTGACGGGAGCTTAAAGTTTATGAGTAAAGGCATAAATAATAGATATTTCGTTTGTTGCAGACATTCCGTAACTTTGGGGAATGGGCTTCAGTCCGAAAGACCGCCCCCCTAACCTTCGCAAAACCGTCACTGCTGGTAATTAGTAATAATAACGATTTAAAAACAATAAAAAAGGAAGTCGCCCAACTCTCAGTACACGCACTATTTCTACATTCACAGATGGAATGAAGAAAAGCTTTGTCAGAATGGTCGAATGCTGGTTGAATCCCGGACTTCCCGATAGAAGCTCAAAAGCTAATCACTCAGTCATGTTTGTTGTGCAGTTGTATTTAGCTTAACTTAAATATATTCCGTAGTCTTTTTTTTTTTTGGGGGGGGGGAGATTTCCGTAATGATATGTTGAATCCCTCTTGTTAAAAATTCAGAAAACTTGAGGATTGGGTAAACTGTGATGGTGGTTCTATAAAACTTAACTGTGGAATTTCAAGAATATACAGAACCAAAAGATCTAGATGTTCAGCCTTTAAGTGTATCATATAAATCTAAGTATTTCTCTTATGTTTTATTTTAATTTTATTTTGTTCCAAAAAGAGGGTATGGAATATTTTGAAGTAAAAATACTACATACTATTTTGCTAGTTATTTGTGTATTCTTTAAAAAGAAGTGTTTACTTTTAGGGTTGGCTGGTTAACACCAACTTTTTTTTTTAATAACTGGTTTAAACCACAAAAATAAAAAGAATGAAAAATGCGAATCGTGTGAACTTCATGGTGACGTTTCCAGATATCAAACCACCTGCAATAGTTTTATTTCCCTTTCACCTTTTAATCAAGGTGTCCCATGTTCAATTCTCGGTCGAACCACAACCCTTCTTTCATGCGTAACCCAAGTAGCGGTTCGGATGTCAGTTTAAGCGAAAGTCTTCTCCTTGATAACCTCGGTATTTCGTAAGGATTTTAAGCCTAAATATACGAAACGAAACCAAATTGTATATTTCTGCATGCCTAAATGCGTGTTGTTTTATAAAGAAGCCAATATTGTTTAAATATATTGATAGAAATTGGCAAAATTTATCGATTGCCTACGTAGCTTCCAACATTAGCTTGGATTGGACTTTCAATGATATCTACGTACCGGTACTAAATTTGTAATTTAATACCTCAGTTTTAGCGTACTGATTATGGTACGTTGACCTTTAAATTTTACATGCAAAGCAATAACAGGATTTTCCCGTTATTGTCTTACATTTCAAGTAATGACGGGATTTTCCCAATGGCTAGGGCGGGAGATTCTCAACTTAAGAAATTTACTGACCGCACTTCTTTAAGCTTATGGGAGTTCTTCCGGCATAACCCCGCTGTTGCATAATAACATCAAGGCGAAACGAACTTATTTCTGTGAATATGTAATATAAATATATAAAGCAAAAAATGTAAGTCAAAAAAGCCTGGTTTAAACCAAAAAGCCTGGTTTAAAACATCCCCCAAAAAACGGGTTTTCGGCATTTTCAAAAACAACCACGGTTCTTGCCAACTCTGCTATCTTTTGTATATAGGAGGTTAAAAAATTCTTATTATATACATTGGTTAATCCTGTGGAATTCATAATGTAAATATGTTGAAGAAAAATTGTTTGAAATATTTTTTCGAAATTCATAGTTTATTTTCGATGTTTTATATTATTATCAGCATCAACCACTAATTAAATGATTTTTTGTGTTATAGAGAAGCGATACAAAGTCTGTTTTATCAATTTAAAGCAGTATTTTGAAAAAAGCCCAAAATTTCCCAAGCAAAAAAGCAAAGCAGAAAAAACCGAGTTTTTTTTTCCAAAAAAGCCGGTTTTTTCCGAGCCCTTGCATCTCTACCCGTGACACAAAATGAGAAATAAATCCGTGAAAGAAAAAGAAGAAAAAATCAGTTCTGAGACCTCCAAGAAAAGGTCAAACTTAGGATGAAACCCCAACGCAATCCGACACATGTTAACTCATCTTTAGTGATTAAATAAAAAAAATAAAAAAAATCATCTTTGATTTGTTGCAGATAGACTAATTCATCGGAAATGAGAAACTATATCATCTACTAATTATGATTTTTTTTTTCAAAGAGATTTACTAGAAAAATCTTGTAGTTCCATTGTTATTACGCAGATAACTTCATCAGTCACTTCCAACAGCTTATTACTTGCTATCTGAGAGATCGAAAATTTCAGCTGACAAAACAAATATTACCTAAGTTAGGTTCCCACATATAACTAAATGTACTTCTTAACCTAAAATGACATTCACATACACACCACTCTCACTCATGACATAAACCAAAGCTTATAGGGTACATTAAGCAACAAAAAGAAATCTATCTACAGGGTAACAAATGTTTTATTACAATAAAAAATGTCAGTCAGAAACTAAATATCAACTATTGTTCACATCAATTTTGTGAAACCTATTATTTCACGAAATCCCTATAGGATTATTATTATTAGCATTATTCCTTACAACTTGAAATAATGTACATCTTGAAAATTTGGTAGCAATCTAATTATTATAAAATACAAAAAAAAAAAAAAAAAAAAAACATTCCAAGTATGATGCATTAGCTTTCTGTGACTACGTATACATAAACCAATAAAATAGTTGTAGCTAGTTTAATATTCTTTTTACACATTTTATAAGGGTTAAAAGCAAGAAAAAAATGTGGAAAGTTAAAAAAGTTCTAATAAATTTTGTAGTTCTTATGTACATCACTTCTGAAGAAAATATTCGAAAATTCGTATGTGAATCTTTATATCAAACTGTCTTTCAATTTAATTCGCCCATACTTATAGATTGATATTTAACGTTATTGAGTCTTCTCTCATTGGAAAACCTTCATCCTATTATGTTGGCAAAGGTCACTTTGACCTTGGATCACTTCAATATTTCACCATCTCTTCAGGAAAAAACAAATTTCTTGGTACAAATACCAATATTTATATATTGTAATATGTTGGCAAAGGTCACTTTGACCTTGGATCACTTCAATATTTCACCATCTCTTCAGGAAAAAACAAATTTCTTGGTACAAATACCAATATTTATATATTGTTTTCAAAAGGTAGACCTTGTGACGAATTTTAATTTTTTTTCGGAGCGATTTACCCCGGGGACATCTGAGGAGTCACACTATCACTTTTGGGTTAGATTAGTTATAATTTCGAAAGAAATATTTTGAAGCTTTTTTTTTTTTTTTTTTTTTTTTACACTAAAAATATATCGTCGACCTTTTCGGAGATTTATATCCATAGAAAAAGACGTGAGAATGAAGTTATTGTTGGATCACTGAGTTACTTTGTTACTATTAAGTTCGTCAAGGAAAAATTTTCATCGTAGCCTGCTATCTTATCCAAACAATTACATGGATGTTAGTCATATTGGAGGTGTTAAACACATAAGGTTAATACAAACACATTTATAACTTGCATCATACAATTTTATTAGTATTACTGAATATGGCATCTTATTAAAGAAAAAAAGAAAGAAGGTCGGGACCGTTTCTGAAATTATCGAAGATAGGCACGCTATTTATTAAGAAACTCTACTCAATTATATATTTATAATTCTCATTAAAATAAATCAACAAAGTATTCTCATATATATATATATTTTTTTCGAGATATATTCATATATTCATCTATTCATATTCCTTCTGCGTGCATAAGAATACAACTTTGTATTACAAGTTATAGTAAATCATTTTGACTCCTTTATATCTTTAAACATATATACATATATCCCGACAAAACACAAAAAATAAATATTATCATTCAATAAGAGGACTGTCCTAAAGTACAATACATTCCAAAAGAAAAGAAAAAACAACATTTAATAGCAGGTTGATAAAGTAATCCCAAATGGAATTTAGATATTTTGGAACTTGATGAATAAATGATAAAGATATTTCATGCTAGCACAGTTAACATAGTATCTCAGGAAAGAACAAAAATTGATATATATCTTGTTACCTAAAATTCACATCACTGCAAAATTATAAACTTATGTATTTGTGGGCCCACAATTCTAAACTACTGAGTTCATCTCCGAATTATGCTATTTTGAACTATGAACCATTGGATTCTAAGTGGGACCTACAATTTTATGCAAAAAAAAAAAAAAGGTGACTCGCTCCAGAAGGAGACAAGTTTTAAGAAGGAAAAATTTTAAAAAATATATAATATTTAGCTTCTACCAAGACAGGCGGATTAAAAGATTATCGCTCCGGATGCACGACAACTAATGCAAGGAAATCCAAAAGATGATACCGAAATTTAAAGTTAATTATAACTGTCTCTCGGACATACACAAGAAGCATCTGACCCTACGGGCTAACACTCTGCACGGTCAGTGAAACAACAACAAAAAAAAATATTTCTTTGAAAACTACTAAGATTTAAAGTAAGGTTTTAAAAAAAATGTAAAATAAAATTTTTCTTATAAAAGTTAATTGTAAGCTTTGTAAAGTAGAGGGGAGGAAGGTAAATAAAAAATATAAAGAAGGAAGATAGACTACTGCCAGGTAAGTTGGATCAAAAAAAAATTACAAGCGTCGATTTCAAGGCCGAAACATAACTTTACCGAAACAGGGCGGGCTTAAAATAGCGCCACGCTGATAAGTCCCCTGATAAGAAGGTAAGCAAGTCTGTGTCCCGATTAATACGTTTATAGGGAGAACATAGTCCCTATAAATATATCAATACTCACTGTAATCCGGCCCAACCCATCAGGGTTTCTCCAAATCTCTCGGCCAGTGTAGTAGGAATCTGCCTTTAGAAATTTCTAACACTAAAAGAAATTATCCAACGCCTCAACAGTGAAAAAAAATCAGTAAAGACTCGAAGAAGGAATCCTCAAAGAAGAGAGAAATGTCTACGCAATTTGGCAGCCGAAACTAAGAAAAAAATTGTGCTAGCAATTACTATGAACCAAACATTACTAGCCTCATCACAATTCTCAGAGTCGTGACTCTCTGAACGCCGTCCAATTTCACATTCACTATAGTGAAATAAAGAAACTTGAAAATAAGGGGGAGGGGGACAAAGGCGTTTGGAACGAAAACTCCAACGAAGAAAAAATGGAAGAACTATTAGACGTCGCACAATGTTTTGTATGAACCGGGTGACCAGCAGTGTATAAAAATAACAAAATAACGCGGGAAATTTAATTGTAAAATTCATCAAAGCAAATCTATACATAAGTTGTAACCTTGTACTCCAACTCTCGCGCGTCGTCCGTTCACTTAAACCATCTAGTACATCAGAACACGGATATGTATCCATGCAATCGCATATGCTATGCCTGACTCAATCAATCTTTATTTGCTAATGTGATTACCGCCGTAATCGCACCAGAAAGCTATCTCGATTTGCAATATTAATAACTAAATTCTTTCAATTAATTCAGAAATGTGGTACTAAACGTTAGCGCTGACTCGATTTAAAAAAAAAATTAATATACGGAATTTATGATCAGAAATGGTACTCGAAACGTATACTAGCCATTAATCTTACTACTCATATCTCTGCATAAGTTTAGCAACATAGGGCGACGTTCATACTCTTTCACCAACATTCCACATATTCCCTCGCATGTATACAAGTAACCTTTAAATAAAAGAAAATTATTACAAAAGACTCTACAAGTCAATTCTACTACGGCGCCTTTATTAAAAAAAATTGAGGAGGACGATAGTTCAGTCCACCGTTGTACCTAGTATACCTTATAGGTAAACACCTCGAGACACCGGAAAGTAAACAAACCATATTTGGGTTTGTTAGCACCCTTGTGCTATAGTATCAACTAAGCTACGTCAAAAAGGTTACTATTTATGGTCTTCACATAATATGTAATTATCTCTTAGGTTTTATGAAAACCATTTCCTAACGGATGAGGTAAATTAGAGAAACCTAATTCAAGTAATACGCCGAAACGTCTAGTTGCTATACTAAACCTGCACTTATTGGATAACCTAAACACTTGAAACTCTCCTAATTATATCTTAAGTACCTAACTTCCATCTTTTATACGTATGAACGAAAAATTATAAGTTAGAAAAATGTATTTCTTCCATATAATCTAAATATCAGCACTAACACTTCGACTCAAAACAGTAAATACATCTTGAAACTGCAACAATATAACGTTACGATATCAGCTCGATATAGCTTTCTGTTTACACCACGGAACTAGCATCACCTAGTTAACGCAAGACCGAAAGTTTGTTTTCGAATTTTAAACAAACTAAAACATTAAACGAATAAGATTTACCAGATAACTCAATCTATTGTTCTGCTAGATATATATATTTCTTGTATAGCTGTTAACTACCAAATGTTTATGAACAATGGAAAAAATAAGGGTTTCTAAAATTACCTTTTATCTTAACTTCGCAGCATGGCTTTGTAAACAAATAACGAATACGACTCGCGCTGTGCGCTGTACTACTGATAACTCTAGATAGATGGCGCTCGAAACTATTCTTGTTTTCTGCTTGTTGCGTGCAGGTTGACTTTCAACAGACCATAGCCAGACGTATTGGTTTAGTAATTTGTATCTATTAATATCACTATTGCTTATAAATGAGCAATTTAAAGAATAAAGAAACAAAATAAATCTCCCACATTCCGAGATGAACGATTTTTCATTAGCAGATAATAATGCACTACTGTTTCTGTATTCACAAGTCAACAAAACGCATTCTCATCACATACACACTGAACATACAGCACACGGTTACATGCAATTTATTATACATACACATATCACTTAAAATATAGATACACGTATACATGAATTGTGGGAACTTAATTAGTTTAGGTTAATTAATAAAATTTCTAGCTACAAACCTGTATTTAAAAGATTATAGTTTCATTTCGTAATGTCAGCTTTCTTAGGGAAGGGAGGGCTATGGTATTTGATTTACATCACTATTACCTAGGTGAAAACTTCTACTCTTCCCAGGCCCTTCCTGAGTGAAAGGAATCCTTCAGAGGCTAACCCGAATTTCTTTCAACCCATCCCGACGTACAGGAGCGATCGTTGTGAAATTAATGCTGCATAATGAGAATGAATATTCTCAATCCGAAAACATACTCTACCGCCCTAACACACACACAAACTCTATAATTAACTACATGAATTTTTACCCCCAATACAGGCTACGTTAAATTGGAAAATTTAGCTTTCTGACAAAACTTCGAAAATTAAAACCAAAATCACTAATATCGAAGAAATCTTCGTTATCACTTTAATGTTATAGCACTAAATACTGTCAACTTATATCACTGGCCACTTGGCTTCCCTTTCTCAACTAATATGGCGGTCCGACTACAATTGATAATTTTCAAGAGAACATTTTTCTATAGCTCCTGTTTCAAATTTTGCAATATTAACAGTTATTTCCCCTTTTTCACCACTATAGCTTGTCACTGTTTAATTAATTTTTCCAAATAGACGTTATCTTTTAGTTTGTAAGCGTCCTCATTACCGTCGTGTATCAATAACGCTCACCGGATCGTAGCCATGAAGAAGAATGATAGCTAGCGCCAACTAGCTACTTAACATCGTACCAAAATAGTTAAAACCGGATCTCTCACTTTTATAAGATATAGGTATATGCTCAAGGGCGAGGGTTAAGATGAAAATTTTTTTCTATACTAGATTGGCAGAAATTTTGCAAAAAATTGGAAATAATGCTCCTTTGCAAAAGTGAGGGAAAAAAGGTACTATACTTTCGGTTAGAAACAGAGATAGAAGAAGAAAATTGTCATCTCATTGCTAACATTTATTTCTTCTCAATAAAACTAAAGAAAATAATTTGCGTAAGAACGAATACTTTAAAAGTTTGTACGGGGTGATTTCTTGATTCCGACTGGTGATAGCGATGAAAATAAATGAAGTATAAAATTTCAGACGATTATAACCGTCTGGTTACAGGTTGATACAGAAAGCCTCATAGTAACAAAGCCGTATATTATACCTTATAGATTTATGGAAAATGTAAGAAGAAAGATCTCAGAAATGTTGTAAGATGGAATAATAAGTCCTTCACAAAGTGTTCATTTAAACCCACTACATGTGGTACCTAAAAAGGATGGCAAAAGTCTGAGAATAGTATTAGATTTGAGAAAATTAAACATATAAAATTACAATAAGTAAGGTATCCCCCAATTGAAGAAATCCTTAGGGCCATATGCATAGTCGAATCCGTAGGGGTCCCCTAGACGAACCGTACCTGTGGGATACCTGAACCTTCCCCTTGACTGTGCAATGCATAAAGCATCCAAAGTGATCCCTCAGGTATGGTTAACACTGAGGGTTGGTTTGTCTAGCTACACCTCGGGCGAGGCTAAAATTGTGTCAAAAAAAGTTGAAGGTAACGCTCCGAAGCTCAATTCCCTCGGTGGAAGTGTAAATATGGCATGCAGCAACTACAATGGTAAAATGCGTGCCACATACAACAAACGCAAGAAACTTTTATGAAGTTGTTGAAATAATAATAAAAAAGTAACGGAAAATAAGAAAATAATAAATGCAGCAAATTAGAAACAGTATATTTTTCTTTTGATTTGATTTTGAGATAAAATTTAAATCTTAAAGGAAAACTAGTGGTTATGTAGGCAGCACACGTGTGAGGGTGTAGATTTACAATAGGGGCAACAGTAGAAACAAATACATACTGATTTTTTTTTTTTTTTTTTTTTTTACGAAATCGTCTATTAGTAATTCCGAGAATTGTATTCTATAATTCGAGGGAGTATGCGCGTCAGCAGCGATGGGTATACATATAAACAAGGATGGTGGAAAAACATTTATATGTCATAAACTGCATTGCTTATGTCACATAGCTTTGAGGGAGATACTAAACGCCATCCCAAAAGTACCAAAATGTACTAAATTAGGTTAAATTACATTAGGTTTGCTTAGAGGTTCCTCTTCCTTGCAGCAGTTTTGTTTCCACACTTAGATAAACTGTCCACCTGTTTAGTAGACCATGCCTCTCACACAATTTCAACAACTGACACTCCTTATTTTTGTACAATTCGCTAAAACGCAAACACGATGTATGACACTCTTGCCATTTAAGCACCATTTACACACTGCCTCTCCCGTAAATAATAACAAGTGTACCTCTCCGCCAAATAGTCCCTTCCGCCTCCACACATAGTGCCGTTTACATCAAAAACAACTAGTATTTTCTTAACTTCAACTATTCCCTTCACCTGACTTTCATTTACTTTTCTTCACAAACCAAACTGAATTCCCCAATTTATCTGGTAAATTTCCTAAGATCGGTCCGGCGATAGAGCAGTTTACCCATAGCTATAAACACATTTTCTTGGCAAAATTTGATGCAAATATCTTAGAATTATTACATATATTTTACAAGGGTGCTATCCACCAAGTCGTGTGTGTCCATAGCGAAGAGGCACGTTAGAGGTGGTGGGTATACGTGTACAAGATGTGCTCGAAAAATACTAATTTATTAAAGGTGGCCACTACAAGCTAGTTTTGACTACAATTCGAAGCAGCATCATTTAACCTTTCTTATGGACATGCACTAACAAAAAAAAATCATTATGATAATAATTCGTCAACAAATAATTTTATTGTGTTTCGGTGATTTCTTACGAATATTATGAGGCTTTCAGAGCACAACGAATCAAGTCTTCAGAAATCTGAGAAAGTAAGACATACTGTTTGTAGGTACTTTTATGTACATGGTTAAAACCAAATTTTTTTTTATTCAAAAGTTATTTACAATATCTGGATATGAATCTATAGACAATGAAAGGAACTTCAGTCAAATATCTCAAACATGAAATGCATCTAAAATGAACAAAAACCAAAGTACTTGATTCTTTTGTGCACTGAATGCACCATATGACATACAACCAAAACTCAAAATAAAAAAAAGCCTACAAGGATATCTATATGAACAATTCCAGAGTTCTGTATGTAGTTAATAATAGCCTGTGATATATATTTAGAATTTCACTTTTCTAAGAGTAGTATGAATAAAATAAAGCCGTCTAACATGTTTAAGCGGGCTGGGGCAACTGCAGGATAGAATATGCATATCATGTAATGCCTCTGACCATTTATTTCATTATTATATTTTATTTCTCACCGTCTTACTTAGCCGACAGGACAGAAGCATAGAGGGAGAATACTAAAAATGCAATACAATCAAATAAAATAATGCCATTTAAAAGGTTAAACTTCGAAGATTGAAAATAACATTTACATACATTTCGATAGACTAATTTATTTTTATTTATTTTACAATCCAAACATATTTCACATAAAACGTTCAATTGCTATGGCCTCATCATTATCATCACCACCACCAAGAAGTAAGCCCGTCAATTAATTTACAATAATATATTTTGCTACGAAGCCAAACTGGATAGAGTGCGAAACTGTAACACGTTAATAATTTTTCAATAAACTTATTGTTTAACTCTGCGACTAGTTTAAATCAATTTTAGTCTATAAAGTGCAAAGTTTGCACAATGTAAAACTTTACAATTGCTGTTTCTACTTATACAGACAATTGCTTTTTCAAACACGAAAATTTATTTTTCACATTCCAAATTATCACTCAGCTACATTTGTTGTCCTCTTGTGATTAAATTATTTATATCTCCACTAAGCCTCTCTCTCTCGGAGTTAACGATGGGAGTGAGTGTTCTACACGGATACCCATAGTCACAGAGTAGAGGACACCGCATCCAATCTTCTTCCAACTTTCTTTTAAAGTACTCTTTTGGAAAACTGCTGTCATGCATTTTAGTGAGATACATGCAACACTGTCCATGATATCCATTCCGAAATTCCCCACTGCCTGAAAGGAATGAAAAAGATATAATTCACATTTTGGGTACAAAAGTAATATGATACATAAAATTTCATATTTTCAAAAAATTAAGTATTAGAAACTTGATTCTACTTTACATTACATTACTTGAAATTTATTCAGCAATGTATTTCAGGCATTCCCGGAGCTATTTATTAATGATTATTCTACTACTACACTGCTCACTAGAACATGGCTATAGGGGGCACGAAGGCATAGCGGTAGAGCACTTACCTCTGGTGCGTAGGGTCCTTGGTTCCATCCCCGACCAAGTAACTTTGTCGTGGAGAACATCGTGTCCGTGGATTTTCTCGGGGCACTCTCATTTCCTTCCAAGAAACGTTTCAGTGAGCGGTATAGTAGTAGAAAATGCATTGATAAACGGCCAAGAGAAGACCTATAACAGTTAGGTGTTATGAATCTCAAGTCCTGATGCAATAGGGGCATAATTTCACTATCAGGTTCAAAAATAGTGAGCCTTTTGTACAAAAGATGGCGTGAGTATCCCAAATCTCAGATTATATGAGTCTCGGCGAGTAAAGGCGGATTTTCATGTGTCCTTTACCTCCGTGAGTTGCGAGCGATTGTGCTAAACAGCCAATGAAATCACGCATCGGAGATGGCGCGCTACACTCGCGTCAGAGTAGAAATTTGTTCAATTCTGACGGAAGTAGCGCGCGTACACTATTGTATTCACTGACTAACATGGCGGAGGTAAGAACAACGTTTGAAGAACTGCTCGTAGAACAAGTAAGAGAAAACAAAATTTGGACAACCTTAAGTATCCGAAATACAAGGATTCAGTATTAAGCACAAAAACATGCCATCAAATTGCTGAAAATATTGGTATCGATGGTTAGTACTTTTATATTTGTAATTAATTAGTTGTATTACCGGGAACAATAGATAGTTCATACAATAACTGGTATGTACAAATTATCAATCCCTATATAAAATAAAAGCAATGTAATTTGAAACATGCTTTAGTATGATTTATAAATATTTTTATTTGTTTTATAAAATTTATCCGGATCGGATTTTAATTCAAAGAAACGGTTCCTGTATATTCCGTATTCTCGTCGAAGCTGGAAAATGGGGTGAACCCACCACATTTTCCTAACATACTTCTGACGGCGGCGTTTTGAAATATAATATATTCCAGCTAAAACGATAGCTCTCCTTCGGGAATCCATTATCACAAACTAAAGTCGCAAACTTTCTATTTTACGCATGCGCATTAGCTAGCGAGTAGTAATTTGGCGCAATACACGCACGGATGTATGAAAACGAAAATAATTTACGATGAATACGCTACATGTGATGCTTCCGTTCTAACGCGGGCATGAAAATCCGCCTTAAGGCTTAACATCATTCGTTAGCCGACGGTTGAAGCAAGTATATGCAAAATGTATCGATATTCTCTCATTCAGACGTAAGACATTATGTCGTGAAAATGAGTGTGCTTTCGGCAAAGCTGCATTACGATATCATTGTGATAAAGATGTAAATGCTACGCAGACCTGCGAAGAAATTAATGTTGTTTATGAACAAGATACGTTAAAAAAACAGCAAAAACACAATTCAGTCGCTTTAGGTTCCAGAAATTTTCATGTCCAGAATGCCACTCGCTGTGAGCGACCAACCACAGAAAAAACTAATGATATTTTGGGAAAAGTACAGGAATATGATCGGCATGTAAGCAGTAATGACATCACCAATAACCTAATATCCATCATCAAATAGTATTAAATCATTTGGATAAAGCTAGGTAGAAAGAGGGCTCGACGCTTGGGTGGCATATGATCTGACTCAAAGAGATATACACGATTAAATTTCTATTTGAGAATCTTACTGAAACGTAACGAATTCGAGCCATTTCTGTTACAATTGATCAAAAGTGATAAAAAGCAGATAACCTATAACACCAATATAAGAGAAAGATTGAAGTCGAAGAGACCAGAAGTTTTACAATCTGTGGCAAAGCTTACACTTCACCCCGATAGATTAAGCTGTGCGTTTGATGGAATTGAAAGAGTATCTTGCACCACGAACTGATGATGTCGGGCAGAACGATACTCGGACCTGAATTGTCGACAATTAGTGGAGTGTGCCTAGGAATTCAAATTAAACGACCGGAACTTATCAACAGAAAGAGTGTGGTAAACCAGGGTAACATCATTAGAGCGCTTACATACTTGATCTGTCAGAAACTGAGAGAACTCGGTTCAGAATATATGACCATAAGAGCAGACACAACTTGCAAACTGCTTACTGTAAGCTTGCATTGGAAATCGGTATGCTTGCATCCGGCTTGATTGGAAAGCGTGCAAGCATGCCACAAACTGGATTCCAGTAACAAAGTTATATGGGTGCAACCTTGGATTCAGTGTTCCATTCAAGGTTGACTCAAGAGTTTTACACTGGCAGCAAGCCAATAAGACAATGAACGACCAGTGATGATATGACGCTCTGCGAATGATCTAAAATATCGCATGCAAATACAACAAAAGGCAGATTTTATGAAAGCACGTGTTAATGCAGTAAGCGTAGAAAGCCAAAAGCCAAGCACGCACCAACTGGCTGAAAGCTTTCTTGCTACCGTATAACATGAATGTATCCACTGTATAGCACGGACATGGCACTATCAGACTATTGTTTTTTTCGGTATGGTTCAGTATCTGGAAAACTCTTTGAGCAGTGTTTTTAAGTTAGATTTAAAAAGAAATCTGTTGAAACCATGTGTCACAATTTTTAACCAGGAACTACAGAAGCTCTGTAGCAACGGGATTATGGTGTTACCGGAGAAATGACAAAAACCATTGACTAAACTGGTGTAAATGTGGTTTCGTAATATTTTCTAATCACAACTAACATACTCTCAATTCTACCCTACAAAGGCTCGACATTTTTAGACAACCTGATACTTGCAAACAACTTCCTTTATGTGTATGCTTACTAACATGTTTTGAGTTGGTGTCTACAGCTACTGCGTACACATTTTGCTCAGTAATGCATACCAACTGGATTACATTAGTTGCACTTAGGTTTGGACAGTTTTCTTTAGTTTTTAAAATAGTTACTTACGTGATTACTGATATATGCTTTGATATGTATTAAATTGAATAAAAACTCACTACTTCAAACATCATTTACACTTTGTTCTACATGCAGTTTGTAAGAAAAACACTTCTTTGCCAGGTGCAGAAACGAACAATCAACCAAATGTCATTTTTTTTTTTAATTACAAAAGTGGTGCGACTAATCTTTAGTGTACATTACCTAAAGTTTGTATTCGAATGCCTTATTTTATTAGTAGTTTTTTACTTTACTATGTATGCCTGAATGATGAGCTATTAGCTAACCTACTGGGTAGATGATGCTAAAAAAGTAGTCAGACATCCTTAGGGAGCGCTTTTTGCTATCAACACTTTGGCAAATTTTTACTTTGACTCCAACTGTGACTTCTGTTAAGAATTATACTATAAGTACAAGGGCCACAATGTTACTATACGATGTTAAGAATTATACTATAAGTACAAGGGCCACAATGTTACTATACGAAGTTAAGAATTATACTATAAGTACAAGGGCCACAATGTTACTAAACCTATAAGAACCGATTAAAGTCACAGTTGGAGTCAAAGTAAAGACTTGCCAACACTTTAAGGTACTCATAAACATATTGGAGTATGTAAAGAGCTTGCAGCACATTGGGTAGATTATATGACAGTGACATCACATCATTTATTTTCGTACAGATTAAGAATATGGGGTTAAATTTATATAACAGTGACTCATTTCTTCATGAGAATAGTGTCATCATGCGTTCTAAACAACTCTTTCCTTGGCGCATGCCGATACCCTACTAGGAACATGTTGAAAGGCGCCAACAAAAGTTATAAGCAATGGTGCCTTTAGAAGGAAGTCACATCGGTTAAAATTATAGTTCCATCGCTTCAATTCAACTTAACAAACTTGCCTGAAGTTTTGATTACATATACTATACAATGGTTAGTAAATTGGGTAAATTTTCTTATCTTAATTTGAAGTGATAAAAATTTAATTTTTACTGTTGTAACTTCCCTCAAGGTTCGCTACTGATTACAAGTTTTTCGCTATTTTTCTCCTAATACTTTCTACTCTTTTATTTTCTTGGCGCCTACCCACTAACTGCACACGGATTTATATACTTGCAAACTTGTTATATATTAAAAAAGACAAGTGCAAAAGCACGCACCAACCTGTGCTACGTGGCCACCACAAGCTAGCATTACATCTACTCCGAATCAGAGCAAAGCGAGCTTGAACGACCTGCTCAGGCGTCCTTATCGAACACGAACGTCAGTGATGATGGATATGCGCACAAAGGAAAACAAATGTGAAATGTAAGGGCTAACTTGTGGTACTTGTTCAATATAGGTAGCTTTGTATTATGACTCCATAGTATTCAACTACATTTTTTACGCTGTTTCTATCTCTACTGACGACTTACATGTTTTCTATTTACACTTAATGTTTCTCTTCCTTTATGAATTATCACATTCTACTTTTCATTTTCAAAATTGGTCCCGTATTCTTAATCTGCACTCTCATTTCTACCTAAATTTATTTAGCTCGGTTACAGATTTTAAAGTGATATTTCTTTTTTTACCTTTGATATTTTCTATTGGCATAGATTTACCTCTTAATTGATATATTTCATGTTTGACATGTTACTGTAGTCATTTTCACAAACATATCTTTTCTTTAAAGTTTATACATACTTAGCTGCCTAATCCAGGGAAAAATCAGAAATAATATGATTCCAAACTTATTTTCATTGATAAACAGTAGTATTGGTTTAACATTGAATGCAAGTTTCTGCCTAAACAATATTGTAAATATTAATATATTAAGAAAATAGCCATAACACTCACCTGGTATTTATCAGAACTCTAGAATGACAGTCAGCTGCATTTCAAATCTTGTACTCAATCGATGTACTAAAAAATGAACATTCTCGATGTTACATATCTTCTAGATATTTCATCCACTTGTTGAATAAAATATTCAAAATTATTATAAAATAGATCTTTTGCACCAAGCATATCCATCTTCTATAACAAAACAGACTGCTACGGGCTACCAAGGGGTGCTTTGAAGCTCCCGTAGCCTTTCCCTTGACTTACGGGGAGGTTGCGGGCTAGTTTGACCCTGTGGGAGAACTCTGCAACGCAAATTATCAAGTGTTGCGTACGTGGCCCTTAAGTAGCCCGCAGAATAACTATGCATATGGCCCTTAGTTCATTACAAGAAAATACAATATTTGGGAATCTGGATCTTGTAATGGCGTATAATCAGATCTTGTTGGGAGAAAGTTCAAAACCCTATACAGCTTTCTCATTTGAAGGACAATTGTACAAATATAATCGAGTTGTTTTTGGGTTAATTAATAGTAGTGCTGCCTTCGCATCTGGTTTAAATAAAGTAATATTACAAGATCTTCGTGCAAATGTGATTTTCTATGCCGATGATATTTTAATCACGGGGAAAACTCCTAAAGATTATTTAGAAAACTTGGATGAAATTTTGGAGCGTTTGGCGAAAGCAGGCTTAACCGTAAATATAGAAAAATCTAATTTTTTTTAGGGAATCCATTGAATTCTTAGGTTATTTTATAGATGCTCAAGGAATGTGTTTCAGTGAATCCAAAATACAGGCTATAAAAGATCTACCCGCTCCTACTAATTTAAAAGAAACCCGTCAAGTATTGGGATGGTTTAATTGGTTTCGAAATGCAATACCTCGATTTGCAGAAATCACTCAACTCCTATGTTCAATAGCTAAGAAGGGAATCCCGTGACAATGGGGTACTTTACAAGAACATAGTTTTAATAAATTGAAAATGTGTATTATGTAAAACATTCGTCTAAATCATCCTCGATATGATCGTTCCTGTTATGTGCAATGTGATGGTTCATTATCCGGAATTTCTGGCGTATTATGGCAACCAAACCCTACAACAGATGAGCCAGCTGTTATTCACTGTGTTAGTCGAACATTGAAGAATGCAGAGAAGGGATATACGATTACAGAAATGGAATTACTTGCTGTACGCTTCGCACTTCAGAAATTCGCTCCATACATCAATGGATGTCATTTTACAGTTATAACGGATCATAATTCGTTACGTAATTTAAAAAAGGTACAAGGATATAATATCCGATTATTAAGATGGTCCTTAGAACTTCAATCCTTTGATTTTGATATACAACACATCAAAGGAGTCGACAATGTTCCAGTGGATACATTATCGAGACTGCTTCCAGATGATAATAATTGAATATTATCAATAAATGCCTTCAAAATTTTACAGAATGAGATAGCCAAAATATCTATTGAGGAATTGAAAGAACACCAAAAGAATTATGAAGATTATTCCAAAATTATGAATCATTTAACTTCTTGCCCTCAGGATTGTGATTCTCCTCGTAATTGTAATTCTTTGTACCAAATATCTAATGGTGTACTTTTGATTTAAGATTTTAAATTTCAAAATCGAAAAAAGATTTGCATTCCCCCAACATTGATACCACGTATATTAAAAGCATATCATGACGATTTTGGTCATTTTGGATATTTGAAAGTATATTCATTGATTAGTATATCCTTTTATTAGAAATCACTTAGGACGCAAATCAAAAGTTATATCAATGATTGCGAGGAGTGTATGAAAATTAAGCATAATTATCAGTCTATATACAAACCTATGATGTCGATACTACCTTAAAAACCTGACTCTTTTATTTCTGTAGACTTATATGGACCTCTTCCTGGAGCAGCTACATGTGAAACTTTTCTCTTTACAGTTATGGATATCTTTACTAGATATTTACTGGCATATCCTCTGCGCACAGCAACTTCTTCGCCAATTGTGAATCGAATTCTAAATGTATACATACCACATTGTGGTCCAATTGAACATATCCTTTGTAACAATGGTGGATAGTTTCGTAGTAATGTATTTATTCGTGCGATGAATAATGCTAATATTAAGTTGCATTTTGTTACTCCATACCATAGAAGTAGTTCTATTGTTGAAAATGTACATCGAAATCTTGGTGTGTTATTTAGACACTGTTGTAACAAACACAACGATTGGATTAAGTGTCACAGAAATTACTTACTTTTTAAATTATTCAGTTTCGGATACATTGGGTGACGTTCCGGCGAATATTTATAATGGAACGGACTGCATAAAGACAATAGAACAACATTTTGGCATGAAACTTAGTGAAATTGATGAAATGGATTATTCACATCTTGTAAGTATGGTACGTCTTCGTAAGACACAAAAATTTCTGCGAAATCAGAATATAGAACATCAACAGTCAGGTAAATCTAGAATTCAAACAAATGATCTAGTTTTTGTGAGATTACATCCTCAAAGTGATGCGTCATTAAAAAGGATTTATAAGTTTTGCGATTTATATGCGGGACTTTACTTGTGTATCAAACAAATCAACCCTAAAGTTTTTGAATTAATGGATGTGAAAACTGGTAAACTTTTGGGTTTACGTATCAAAAATTTGGCGTCCGTCAAAAAATACTAAAAATAAATGGACAGTTAGTTAAGACATTAGTTCCTTTAGAAGTTTTATCTAAGATTAACATAGATAACATTGAATTTTCAGATTCATTCTTAATATAATAATTTCTTTAGTTGTATTATTTCTTGTTATGGCATTGATTATTTATTTCATTTAGTGTATTGTTATAATTCCTTTGTAATTTGTACTTCTGAATTCTCTGCAATTTACATCTATGCATTGATACAAATATTGCTTATTATTATTGTAGTTTTGCCCAAATAAAAAAATGTTATATAGTATGTCAACATATAGTGAGTTGATTGGTCGATGAGCTCCCATAATATTGAATTAAAGAATATACCTTAGAACCTGAATAATTAAATAAGTTATTCGCTTTTGAATACGACCTCTTTGTTGGTAAGTTTATTGAAATAAAATGGAATTAATTGTTAAATGAATATAAGAATGAAATAAAATGAAATTAAAATATATATGTATTATAGTATATTTGAAAGCTATTCGGAAAGTAATGTAACCTTATATGTAAAGATAGGTAACGGTCCAGGATTCTTTCTTAAATTGTAACCAAGAAGTCATTGTCTGGGAGCCATAAATGCAATGATATTGTATATTCATTTTGCGAATTTCTTCTATTTTTAACTCTTGGTTTTGGGCAACGGTGCTTAAATGTACACAGTCTGTCATGTAGAAGAAGAAGAAGAAGAAAAGAAAATAGTGTTGTTGATCTAAATAGGATGAAATAAGATTTAATCTCAATAGTTGAAATATATGTTGGTTTTATAGGTATAATCTGCGTTTATAGTTATCATAACAGCAGATAATCGTTTATTTAAATGTTGCTATGACAACCGAGAAGAAAAATTATTATTAATGAAGTTAAGTGAAAAGGAATAAAAGGTAATAATCACACAAGGTGACGTTCTTATTTAATGTATTTTGACCGTGTTGACGTGTCTAAAAATTACACGAACTGTGAGCTGGAACGTAACATATAAATATAACGTTACACGTTCAACCAAATTCCAGATGTGATCGATTGGGTTCAGATCCGTCGAGTTGAGGGGCCAGCACATCACTTGTAACTTGTCCCTGTGTTCCTCGAACCACTCCATCACACTCCTGGCCTTGTGACATGGTGCATTTTATCAAAAAATGCCACTACCGTTTGGAAACCAAGTCGTCATGAAGGTGTGTATGTCTGCAAGCAGTGTGCGATACACCTCGACCGTCATAGTACCTTGCTCGAGCTCCACTAGACACATGCATGCTCACATGAATGTTCCCCACAGCATACTAAACCGCTGCCAACTTGTCTCAGTCCCGCAGTACAGGTATCAAGGGAGCTGTTTACTTGGAACACGACGGATTCGCACCCTCCCATCGTTATGATGAAGAATATATCGGGATTCATGAGACAATGCAGCACTTTGCCACTGTGCCAAGGTCCAGCGGCGATTGTCACGTGTTGATTTCAGTCGTAATTGCCGATGTCATAGTGTTAACTTTCGCACTTGAATGGGTCAACGGCTGCGGAGGCCCATCGTTATGACTGCTCGGTATACTGTGTGTTCAGACACACTTGTACTTTGCCCAGCATTAAAATCTGATGTTAGTTCAGACTGATGTCCGACATCTGTAATGAGGTGCGGAGCGCCCGACCCCTCGACGTTTGGACGTCGTTTTCTCTTGGTTTCGCCACTTGTTGAAGACACTCACCACAGCACTTCTCGAACACCCAACAAATCCTGCAGTTTCCGAAATTCTCGTGCCAAGTGTTTCTGAGTGAATACTTTCTGCAAAATAATATTAAAAATTATAGAAAATTTTCGAGACGAGTCGAGATTTTTACGATCAGTCTCGACTCGAAAATTCGAGTCGATAAATACGTTTATCTCGACTCGTCTCGAATTTTACAGTATGTTTAGACTCGAATTCGAGTCGAGATTCGAGACTTGTCTCGGCTCGTGCGCATCCCTACTTCTTTCATTTTCCAATGGCTTTCCAACGATATGCTACTTGACTCCATTACCATTTGCAATTTTTTGAGATTAACCCCGCGTGGGACCATGCGGGTGGCCCTGGGACAACACTTTTTGCCTTGATACGTTGTACATTTAAAATGATCAAACACGCGTTTTCCCGTTTTGGCATACGTCTCACCGTTTGCGATTTCTAAGGATGGCAATGGATTTTTTGGACACTCTATATATTCATATAACTCTCACAGTATATGCATTCGGAATAAATTTATTACAGTTTCGCTATAGGCGTCATTAGTGCTTTCGATTAGTGTACAAACCATCTTCCACTTCGATATATAATCTCCCTGTCTTCCCGTATAAGAGGGATAGTATTAATGATAGCAGAAGATCAACGGCATTTCCACTGTTTATTTCATTAGATGATGCATTTACTATTTATTGACCATTATTTATTGAAGATTCTAATTTTCGTACTATGCTCTATGTATTAATGCATTTTTTACTTTCTTATAGATCCAAATGTTGGTATAGATCAGATAAATCTAAATCTAAATTCTGATACGACTTGGATAACTAACAACTGGTCAGTTACGAATATATCAGAAGATGCATATCTTTTAGGTAAGAATCTTTAAGCAGCTATTACGTTAGTTAGTTTATACTTTACCATCTTTTCACAGAATTGACTTGACGCTAGAAAATGGACCTTAATTGCGAAGAATTGCTTATAGATTAGTTTCAGTCATTTCAATCTTAAATCTAGTATACAAGGTGTTTCAAAACAACACCGCATCCCTACAACGTTTGGGAGGCGATTCCTTATATCAAGATAAGACAAAAATTATAGACCAACCTGGGTGCACAAATATTTCCTTTCGGAGTTATAGAGTGCCAAAAACACGAAAAAAAAGAACTTTAAAGGTCCATAGTTCCGAAATTAGTTTTGGAGCTATGGACCTTTAAAGTTCTTTCTTTTTCATGTTTTTGGCACTCTATTGTGTTGACTATTGTTAACATCTTTTAACAATCTGTGAAATATTAAAATTTTTATTGTATTAAAATTAAAGTATCAAAAACTTTTGATTAAGCATGTACAAGAACTACACATATAGTTATTGTTGGAATATAGAGAAACTTTCAAATACAAAAACAACTTTAAAATAGACTACAAGGATGTATGACGTCCTAGTTGTTTTTGTATTATAAGCCAGTGAAAGTACTTCACAATTCATATAAATACTTCCAAAAATTTTACTGTCAAAGAAGAAAGAAGACGGGAAGGATTACTGGCTGACGTCTATATTCATCGAGATATGAGAATGCATTTCATACGAGTACTTTCATGTAAGTTAACCTTTTTAATTTGTTGAATTTTGTCTTGCATTGAGAATGTATTTAAATTGTTCTCATGGAGGTCTCCTGCTAGGCCTATTAAATTACCAGATCCTTCAGATCTCGGTACAGTAAATCTTAACTTGTCTTGAAGATAGCAGATATCTTTAGTGCACTAAATTATCAATTATTAGAATTATTTATTTTGAACATGTGTGCAACGTTTGTAAGATGTTTTGTTAATAATCTGATTTGTTATCTAATAAACTTACATCAAACTGAATTTCATTTCAAGACATTTGAAACCTAAATCAATAATCTAAAAAGAAAACCACTATACTACCCAATTAAGATTATTACTTATCTGTAAATCAATACAATATGCATCATTAAATTGATCCTTAAATATCAGTAAATCGATACACTATAACTCCGAAAGGAAGTATTTGTGCACCCAGCTTGGTCTATAATTTTTGTCTTATCTTGATGTAAGGAATCACCTCACAAACGTTGTCGAAGTTGTTTTAAAACACCCCATATAAAAGCGAGTATGTGTTTCTGTCTGGTACCATCAATTGAAACGACATTTGACATGATTATCTACCTTAGTCTTCCAAAAATCATAAGCTAGACTAGATAAATTGATTAAAATATGTTTTATGGGAAACGTTGAGTATCTCACGAACTCGTCAAGTTAGGAAGATGAAACTTGGTGTATAAACTCCTCGTTAGACTTAGAAATAAGTAAATACACTCATGTCCCATTGTTTCTTAAAATTTCCGTTTTAATGGAGCGAAAGGGGGTATCTATCTATATATAAAAAATGTACTGCGCATATGTGGGTACGTTACAACTTAACTCTGGAACTTAATTAGAAGGTGCAAAGGGAAACACGTGTAAAAATAATTAAAAATCTATATTAGTGTTGGCTCCATAGGTTTGTGGGTCGTTGAGATGATTGGTGACACACTCAATGACATTTAAGCCCAAGTTTAGGCAAGAAGAAATATCTTAGCCGTCCTGGGAATTGACATCCTTGTTTATTTCACTAATTTATTATTTTTTTAATTAACTGAAGGTGGTGCTCTTTGTTATTAATTTCACTCACAAGGGACGTATGCGAACCGTGACAGTTACGTAGATATTAATGAAAATTGATACGTTGATTAATTGTGGGTTACTAATCATCATGGTGATAGTCACTCGGTTTACTGCTTTGTTTACTGCTACGTGTAATACATATATCAAACAGTAACCGGGTGAGGCTGTCCGAGTACAGTGGCGTAGCAGCTGCCCCCGCAACCCCCGCAGTGGGGGGAAGCCAAACTCTTGCGATGAATAAAGTTTTAAAGAAGTAGAACTTCAACCTTACTTCTGTCGGCTTTACAAGTGGGGCCCCTTCTCTATACTTTGCGGGGTGGCCCGCAAAAGTGTGCTACGCCACTGGCCGAGTAATACCCCAAAAAACGCCGGAGAAAGGCAGAAAATGAAAAATGTGTACAGGTAACCTGATACCTACGGAGAGGGACACATGACCAAGAATACAGCAGTAGTATCACACAAGCAGTGTTGCCATCCCAACACAAACTTATAGTTTTTCAAATAAAATGTATACCACGTTATGGCGTTAAAACAATTGTCATAAAATCTGAAAGAAAATAAACAAAAGGAAGGTATTAGTATTGCCAAATAAGGGAGATGTGAGGCTCTACAGTTGAAAATTTATGGGGTTCGTACAATGAAACGAACAAATGTACAACAACAATAAGATTGCAGAAGGAACAAGCGTACAGAAGGGAGTAAGCCAGAGCATGCATATCATTCGGTGACTAACGAGCTTGATACGTCATACCGAGTGTGCGACTATTACAAGAAATATACCTATTTTTCCATATTATCTATGGCTTTTCTCTTGTATGTATTTGTGTATTATGTTAACAAATTTTGCGCCTGCACATTACTGGTTACCTGAATGCAGTGTGTTTGGTCTTCATCGTTGTCTCACATGCTGGCGTTTCCTATACTCTCGACTAACACCTATCACAGTTCATTAATATTTTCGAATCGATTCTGACTTACTTTCTTGTCACGTGTTTCTTACCTTTCGATCCATGGCTTTTCTGTACTTTTTTCAGGCGCAACAATGTCGTTTCTGCCCTTTCGAAAGCATGCAGGATTTTATGCAGTGTTGCAACCCCAACACAGTTCGTTTTATAGCTCTCGGAAACGATTCGAGATATCGATTGCACACAAACGCCGTTAGAAATGCTGAGCTACAGTAAGACTTGATGTTCATATTTCCGCATTATGTAACATGGGATTTCTTCTTTTTTCTACGGCAACTCTAATATGTGCCATTTTTAGGTTAATCCTGTATCAAGGCCGTTAGTCACTGGATTCTCTGCATGCTGTAGTTTACTCCCTATAGTGCATTTGCTGCTTCTGCAGTCTTGTTGTTGTTGTACATTTATTCGTTTCTCTTGACGGACCCGTAATTTGATTATTTCGTTTCCCACCTTTTGCTTATTTCATTTCACGTTTTAGGCCAAATGTTTAATGGCATAAAATGGTATACGTTCTATTTCAAAAACTATAAGTTTTTATTGGTATGGCAACACTGCTTATGTGAAAGTATTGCCATGTTCTTGGTCACGTGTCCACCTCCCGTAGGTATCAAGTTGCCTGAATATATTTTTCATTTTCTAGCTTTTCCCGTCGTTTTGGGCTATAACTCAGCACAGCCGCACCCGGTCACTGCTTAATATATGTATTATACGTAGCTGTTAAACAAAGCATGTCTTCACCGAGTGACTATCACCACGATGATTGGCCATCCACAGTTAGTCAGCGTACCAATTTTCATAAATATCTAACTGTAACGGTTCGCATACATTCCTTGTCAGTGTTGCCCGGGAAGGCGTTTCTCTTCGCTATTTATTTCACTCATTCCTTGCTTTTCAAAGGGGTAAAGCAAAAGGCGTTGATCTTTATTATTCACTTTACTTGGTGTTGCCCGGAAATCAACAGGACTAACCCTCTTCGTTACCGATTTCACTCTTTTTTAAAATATTTTCAAGTGGGAAACACCAAAGACATTACTCTTACAAGCGAAGGGTGTGATGTCACTCAGAGATAATTGCACCAAATTCAGTGTAGGAGTAGATAACGGGAATAGCATTCGTTTCGCAGACGTTCGGAATCACAAATAATGGGCCCTACAGTTCTGAAGAAATATGATCTGTCAATCAGATATTGATGGGACGGAGCCTTTGCTCGCTGTTGCGGCCAATGCAGAAGAAGTTTTAAAAAGCAGAATGAAAACAGAAAAGATGAGCTGAACAGAAAATGCACCAATGTTCGCCCTCAGTCACACCAGCCGAATGCTTGTATACTAAATCTATCAAGTGCGCTTACCATTACCCACCTTATCTCTTGTCCATCAGGATGCATCACTAGTTAGGCCAATGAGATAATATTAAGAAAATACAAACAAATCGATGTCGAAGACGAAACTCGAATCTGCGACTTGTATTTTCTGAACTGGTCTATGGAACGTTGAGGCTTACTCAGCCATCAAGGTGCTAATTGATTTGTAGTAAGGAGGCATAAACAGATCTGGAAGACCAGACCAGTTTGTTATGTCAAACTTTCACTACGCGTGCTGTGGAACTATTGCATTATAAACAAACCAGTTCAGAGAAAACTATTGGTGCTTAAGTGAATATTTGTGTGCAAGGCCAGAACATGCGACACCGGGTTACATCAACTGCTGTAGGAGATAAAGAGGGAAACGTAGTGCTTTGGGACGTCGAAGACCATGAGTCAATCGAACATAGTACGTGTATGTGGAACACTGTGAGAATCTGTGTCCAAATGGGCAGTTGAAGTGTAAATGATATCAAGGGAAAATAGGGTAGTTAAAACATACTAACATTTCCGAACAATTAGAAGAAATTACTAAAGTAATGAGTTTTAGCATGTATATTGAATACCATTAGCAAAGTAATTTGTCACAATTACAATAATTTCCAAGCTAGAGAACTAAGATGGTGCCCTAAAGGGCCGATTTTATATTTCAAAAATATGCCCAGCCCAGCTGGAGCTACACGGTTAAAAAAAAATCATTGGCCGCTTTATACGGTGCATTCATTGGCGACCAGAAAGCCAATGATTCACGTAATTTGTTTACAAAAGTTGAGAAAAATTCCTCAATTTTGCACATTTTTATGTCAACTTTCCTAAAACAGTATGGTGAATTATTGGTGTGCTTGGTTACCAGCAATTTAGTATCCTGAAATTCGCCTGGTGGGACTGAGGGCGGACATAGGTGCATTTTCTGTTCAGCTCATCTTTTCTGTTTTCATTCTACTTTATTTAACGTGTTCAGCATTGGCTGCAACAGGGAGCAAAGGCTTCGTCCCATCAATATCTGATTGACAAATCATATTCCTCTAGAACTGTAAGGCCCATTATTTCTGATTCCGATCGTCTACGAAACGAATGTTTTCACATGTACACTCATGTCCAAAATTGTTGTCGCATATCTATAAATATGTTGTTGTAGGAATATAATTTGATAACGAATTCGCCCGGTATTTCTTATAATGTTAGTATGTGTATAATCGGCAAAGACATGTATGTGGCAAATTTCATGTCAAAAGAGCAGTAAACAATAAAACGAAAATAACACCTTCTTGTCCATTTAACAAAATTTTGTCTTACTCATTGTTATTTTCGTATTTATAATTCTTTTCCCACGAAATTTACCACAAATATACATTTCCCGATTATACACATAGTATCAGTATTAAAAGTACCCTGCAAAATCATCAAATTATATTCTTACAAGAAGACAGTTATAGATATGCGACAATCATTTTGGACATGAGTGTACTTTTCTATTTTCATTACCTATTCCACCAAATTTGGTGCTGACAAGGGAAGTTATCCAACTCCTCGACGAATATCGCATTGAAACTTGCACAAATGGAAGGACATGTTGAAAGATGGAAATATGCTTAGTCCTACGATTCGCAACATCGTCGAACAGGAAATAGCATTATCATTCCCCCATAGTCCCTGAAAGTTATGTACTCTGGTCATACATGGCAGAATACACTGGAACTCTTTTCTCACGAAGACAAATGTTGCAAACTCAAGATGATAAGAGTTGGTGGTAATTGGGGTCTCGAGGGAACGATCCAGGGGCTATGGGGGAACGTTCATTCTATTTCCTGTTCGACGATGTTGCGAATCGTAGGAGTATGCATATTTCCATCTTTCAACATGTCCTTCCATTTGTGCAAGTTTCAATGCGATACTCGTCGAGGAGTTGGATAGCTTCCCTTGTGAGTGATATCACACCTTTCCCTCGTTAGCTATTAATTTCACTTGACGTTGCCCAAGAATTGACAGGGACTACGCCGGGGTGTTGTTATTCATTATTTATTTCACTCAATTGTTTATTTCCAAAGGGTAAGGCGTTGATCTTCTTTACTCGTGTTACTTGGCGTTACCCAGGAATTGAAATTGGCAAAGTATTCAACGTCTCTTATTATTATTTATTTCACACATTTTTTGTGTGCACGAAGGCGTGGGGACGGCAGATTTAAAGGGGTTGCTCCTTAATGCATATATTTATTCAACACATTCTTTTAATTTTAATGATTTGAAGACGAAGGCATAAGGGAGTGAAGGTGTGGATAGGATGAGATTGATATTACGGATTTTTACCCTATATTTCAATTTAAATGCGTATCGTACAAGGATAAGCGATTCACATACTTCCCATAAATGTGTTGCATAAAGGCATTCCTGCTACCCTTATTCTTCTCATGCATGTCAATTTACCTGAGAATCGACAGGGGCAACAACACCAAAGGCTCTTCGTCATGTATTTCACTTATATCTTTACTTTCAACGACGTCATTGGCGAAAGTATGGGAGAGTGAGGACTGAGGATAAGAACGAAGTGACATTACAGATTTTTATCTTACACTTTCATTAAAAGACGTATCCCAAAGTAGTGAGAGGTTCACAAACTTCCAATAAATCTGTTCTACCCTTGCGAAGGCGGGACATTTCAGCTAGCGTATGATATAAAAGCGAATGTGGGCCTCTTTGATAGCATCATACAATAACTACTGTAACAAATTCCAATTATACTTGCCTTGATTATCAACTGTAGCTTCCCTCAAAATCATAAAATATTAAATTCATTAAAGTACATGTCCTAAGGGGGAAAACGGAGGACTATGATTTACACGAGAAATTGAGTATCCCACGAGTCCGTCAAGTTAGGAAGATGAAACTGTGTGTATGATATCCTCATTAGCCATAAACGGACCCATGTCCAAGTGTTTCTGAAAATTTTTGTTGTAAGGCGGGAAATAGAGACATTTATCTACAGAAAATATACATACGTATATGTGTATATTAAGTCATAGCTTTGGAATACTTGGAGCCATTTGAACCAAACTTCCTGTGGGGTTAAAACACACTCAGCATTCTTAGGGGGTTATGAAGAGAAACATATACAAATATATTCGAAAATGACAAATATTAGTGATGAATTCATGGTTTCTGGAGTCGCCGAGATGATTGGTGATACTTCAGATGATATTTAAGCAAGATAGTCTAGAGGTTGTTAAGAGGGTATGTGTAAAAATAATCGTAAATGACTAATATTAGTGATGAGGTAACGCTTAAGGGATCTCTTCGTTATTTATTTCACTAATTCCTTCATTCCACTCGATGTTGCCCAAAAGTGATCATTGGCAACACCTTCGGCGTTGCTCTCTGTCATTTATTTAACTCGTTCCTTTTCTCGTAACAAAGGCTTAGGGATGGTAATGCCGAAGCCTTTGGTCTTGGATATTTATTTCACTGACGTCTTTACTTTGAATGAAGGTTTGGTGACAGCAACGCTGAAGGCATCGAGAGTGAGGGACGAGGAAGGGGTATAGTGGTATAAATCTGTTCTATCCTTGCGAAGACGAGGTATTTCAGCTAGTAATAAATAATTTAAAACTAATATTACTGCTTGCTTTTAATCGTTCAGAAAAACAATTTATTAATAGAATACATTGATCGTCTTACATTTGTTTATTATGGGAACAAGCGAACAGAAGACATTCGAAATTATAACTGCATAAAATGAGAAATCTGTTTTCTTAAATAATTTCAACTAGATTATTTACGGCAGTCACTATCGAGAATAAAAGGTAAAGAGGTTACTCAGGGATAAGCTTTAATTCTACGGAGAAATAGGCTATTAAAATTGTAAAGTTCTTTGAATATCATAAAACCAATTCTAACAAAACACAAACCGTCTTATGCAGAGTCGTTTTGACGTATGATTAGTATCATACTAAAGGCCTGACTACTGCAGGAAACATATGTTAGTCGAACTCTTCAGTATGACACTAATCACGCATCAGAACGACTCTGCATAAGGCCCAAAGAATCCTGTACTTGTGTTAAAGCGAAAAAAGAAATGTATTACGAACTTATGTGGTCTTTGTAAACAAAAGTGCGCGAGATAAATATTAAATATGAAAAAATAATTAATACATAAATATTTAATATTAATATATAAATATTTTCTATTCATTGGACCAGTTATCTTTCCTGGCCCATAGATAACTGAATTTGGATAAAATAGAATGATTCTTACTTAGTCCACTGTCTAGAACTGATCTTTGATATCTTGAAAGATTAATTAACGGCAGATATATACTTTTAATAGTGTGTAAGTAAGTAAGTAATAGTACATTCGAATCTAGTGGAAGGCAATAGATTCAAAGTCATGTGAGTTGTTGAATGAGAACGTACTTTCCGTGAGTTTGTCTTGAGAGATATTTCGTTTCAATATTTATTTACTTGCATTTACCTTTTAGGCTAATTGGCATATACGTGGAAAGTTAGATTAAAGATATCCCTTCAGCTATATTACAAAATATTCATATTTTCTAAATAACTTAATTTCAGAAAATATGTTTATTGAGGTGACCGAGAATAATGAAACTTCATGGAAGACTTTTGATGGCCACATGTCTTTGAAGTTCAAGACTTTTTCCAGCAGGGGTTACATAAAAATCTATTTAGCTGAAGAAAAGAGGAAATGGAGCACTAATCTGTACTACATTGTATTAGCTGCACGTTCTGAAGCTTATTTGTACAAATGTACGGATAATACACGTGAACATTCAATATATGGCTACTCAATAGTAAACTTTGGTATCTCGGATAGAAGAGAATGTCTCATTTTGCAGACATTTCGGGTAAGTGTGTACAGGTTTACAACAAACTATTCTACTATATATATATATATATATATATATATATATATATATATATATATATATATATATATATATATATGAAAACATTTACGATCACTCCAATCACAATCATTTCAAGGATGCAAGCTGTTTTATATAAGTTATTAGGACGTAAAATCGAATGTGTTATATTTAGAAATACTTTTATATATTGCAAGACCTGTAACGCCCAAATATTCACCGCAAACGCATAGTCGTACCGAAATAAACAAAAAACGGATGAAAAGCAGAAAACAACTTTACACAAAAGTCAAAAGAGCCTCTGCAAAGTCATACGAAATGGTCGAGCGGTTTGGACCAATAGTCTATCAATTAGAAGTTTATGTCTTCAAATCCTGTAAGAAGTCTTTGTTTTTCAAAATGTGTTCCTATTTTCATCAGAAAACAGAGAACATTTCTTTGAATAGCTCTTTTTCAACTATTTTTCTTTCAAATTTGATTAGAACGGAAAATTATATGAATTGAAAATTAAAATCCATAGCTAAAAATAAAATATTAAGTATGTTCAATATTCTATTATTATCCTCTCATTTGTAATGACAAAATATTTATAAGCAGTGATGATTTTATTGCAATCTAAAAAAAAATACGTATTTTAATTATTCGATAACTTTATTCTTAAGGTGAATCTAACAGCAACTCAATTAATTATTTTTCAAGTATTTACCAAATACACTAACGTTGTTATACATCACAATCTTACTCTAATTACCAAACCATACTTATGTCATCCCTCGAATTTTGTCATATCACATTCTATCTATGTTTGCACAGGTTATTACTATTTTCAGCTCTCATAATCGTATGTGTTGTTTTTGAAAGCACTTTGTGCCCACTTCGTGCCAACTGCTAACACTCTCCCCCTTTTTGTAATCCTGCACTATATTCCCTGAAATTAACTATACCTCCATCTTTCTGGTTGGTTTCTTTTCCGAGTTGATCTCAGACCTTCATGACTGGTTGTTCCTGATTCTATCTCATTTGGAGAATGTGTTATGGACAGACATGGATATTTTCTCCAACGATTGGGTGCCTCCCGTTGACGAAATTGGTTTGTATTTGCTGTTTCTGTTTCTCCTGAAATTACAAGTATTGCTTTTTCTTTAGGAAAATGATCATTTTCTTTAAGAAATAAATTAATTGCATGTTTATAGTAAATACGGGTGGTGCCATTTACTGCTACTTGATATATATTCCTTCCTACTTTCCTTTGTAAGACTCCTTTTATAAATTTTGGTATAGACGCCTGTTGGTTTTTAAACCCAAATTGGCTTTCCAAGAATATCCGATAGGTTATGCGTTTTCCTCTGGACATTGTACGAAATTGTAAACCACGTGCGTGATCCATAAATCGTTGAAAAATTTGTGGTGAACAATTCGACAGAAAAGGCAATCTCGTGTGCCTGTAAAGTCCCCAAGGTGTAGTAATTACAAGATATTTAGAAGAGCTTTCATCTTTCATCTACTTTTAATTGTAAGTACACATTGCTCAAATCCAATACAACAAAGTAACGTGCTCCTACCAACTTTTTCAAAATGTCCTGGATTCTAGGGATTAGACATGCACATTTTTCCGTATAACGATTTGCCGCTTGTTTAAAATCAAAACATAAACTAGATCACCATTCTTTTTACGAACTACTAACATTGGAGTTGCCCAATCAGAATATTCCACTTTATATAAAATATTTAACCTACATAATTTGACTATATTTTATTTGACAGAATTTAATAAAGCATTTGCAATTTCATATGCCTTTCTATATATTGAGATTCCTTCCTCTTGCATTGGAATTGTAACTTTGTACCCTTGCACTTTTTTATCGATATTGATAGAAAATACTGACTCATAGTCTTTCAAAAGTGTTTGTTGGTATTATTATATATCGTTTTCTTCGTATGTAACAGGCGCCAACAGCTTGTGATTAAGAAAATTGTGAAAATTTTGTTGTCTCCACATTGGGGTTAACACATCGATCCAATCTCGACCCAAAATTGGTATTGATATGCATTTTTGAATGATAACTAAACATAGTTGATACTGGGTATTCTGAAAGTTAACTGTTACGTTGATGGATCCCATAGTAGTAAAGGATGAAGTATCTCATTTCTGAAAATATACGGAAACTCCCTAAATTGTTTCTCCGAAAACCATTTTCTTCATGTACTAAACTTATGGCAGATACTATTGCTCCTATATCAAGTAGAAACTGAATACTACGATTTTCACTAGTAACGATATTATCACTGGTTTTGATAAGCTGAATTTAATTTGCTGTATTGGAAACACATTTCACCTTTTTTAATTGTTTGTGTAGATTCTCAATTTCGACTGCGAAAATTATTATATTCTAAAAATACGTATTTTAATTATTTGATACCTTCATTCTTAAGCTGAAGCTAACAGCAACTCAATTAATTATTTTTCAAGTATTTACCAAATACACTAACGGTATTATACATCAATCTTACTCTAATTACCAAACCATACTTACGTCATCTCTCGAATCTTGTCATAACACATTCTATCTATGTTTGCACAGGTTATTACTATTTTCAGCTCTCATAATCGTATGTGTTGTTTCTAAAATCATTTTGTGCCCACTTCTTTCCAAACAGATTTCAGAAGATTCTTCCCGGGGTATTGTCAATATATGAACGAGGGAGAACTTTTAAAACACTGATAGTACACTTAGTAATTGATCAAAGATATGGCCCTGAAAGGGGGACTTTCTTAGGTAGAGAGGGTCTCAAATTCTCCCTCAGGTCACCATCTGAAATTATCACTGTGTGAAAGATTTTAACTAATAGAACATCACATTTATTTCTCGTTCTACGTTTTGAAATGGCAAGATCATAATTTAAAGAGAATTATAATAGATAAAAGCATAAAGAATTATAATACTAATGAAGTAAATATTATCATGTGAATTATCTAAAAGAATTTCTAGTCGGATTAAAACTCGAATATTCGTTTGGATTGCACTTCAAAATAAGTCCTTTACTGGAAAGGCATGTTTAACTCCAATTACTTAATCAATATTTTTACTAATATACTTTTATTGTAATATTTAGTATTCAATGTCGTATACGGTTCATTTCCCAAAGCAAAATTTCGCAAATGTATAGTGGACTAGTGAATATTCGCAAAAATTAACATTTAGTTTACGTAAATGCTGCATCGCCTCATTTTAAACTTTGTAAACTAATAATAAAAATAATAATAATTATTATTATTATAGTCGTATCTTTATCAGAAAATTTCAGGCTTGGTCAATGAGTTCAACGAAATCATATGCTACTTATGCTTTCTATATCAGGTAGATATACCAATTTTGGTCTCTATTCGAAATTTTATTTAATGGAATCCGATAGAAACACAAAGAGAAACTTAGAGAACAAGTAAAAAATACTTTGGTTGGACTCGAACTAACATTTAAAAGCGCTTTACGATCTACAGACAAACACCTTAGACCGCTTGTTTGTTTTTCTTTAAGTTAACTGATTCACCTAACGTATATCAGTAACTTCTCTCTATTTTCTAAAATGAAATGAAATATTTCAGTTTTACATCCCACAGTTATGCCGGTTAGACTAAAGGAGACGGTAATGATGAGAAAGGAATGAAATGTTGGAAAGTAGAAAGTGGGAGGAAACGGGAGTACCCCGAGAAAACCCACGAGCACGGTGTTTGTCCACCACAAAGACCACACGGCTCGAGCTGGGATCGAACCAGGAACCCCAAGCACTGGAGGTGAACGCTCTACCACAGAGCCACCGCGTCCCCTTTCTATTTCTACTCGGTTATACGTTTTAGTTATTTCCAGTAACCTTGAACGACAGGGACACGAACATAAAAACAAGAAGGACAGTTAAAATTGCAAAGACTCTCCCACCGGGAATCGAACCCGAAACCCCGTACAACAGAAGCGCACGTGCTAGCCACTAGTCTGGCAGGGAGAGCAACTGAAATGTATTTTGTAGTATCTGATGTTTAAGCCTATTTCACCTGATGTAATATGTGTATTGATTTTTTGTTTACCATAATCGTTACTTCGGCAAATGGTGAATGTTATTGATATAGGTTGTTTTATATATTCGTTCATAAATATTATATAAATTATCAGAATTATTTATGATCTGTCATGGAAATTCACTGGTGGATACATAGTAGAGAGTGCAATTGTAAGCGGAGTTCGATATTGATGATGTCTCTCGCTAACAGTATTTGATATCTATCTAGAAGAGATAGCAAAAAAGAGTCTACATGATGAAGATGGCATTTCGGTAGGAGGTAGTACCATTAGGTGTGTACGATTTCGGGATGATATGGCTATTGTTGCAGAATAAAAAAAGGAAAATCAATAAGAAGTAGAAAACTTCAGAAAGGCTTGTGAAGAATATAGGGGGAAAATAAATGTTACAAATAGAAAATCCATGGTGATTGGAACGAAGCAGTTGGTGTCAAATATAGAAGTAGGAGCGGAGAAAATAGAACAGGTGACTAGATTTCGTTATCCGAGTAGTATAAATAGTGATGATGTAGCGTGCGAACATGAAATAAAAGCAAGGATAGGCATGGTGAAAGATGCCTTTAGGAGAAAGAAAATACTATTTTGTGGGACCTTGAATAAAGAGTTGTAAAAAGACTCATAAAATGCTTCACGTACTGTATTTTACTGTACTGTATAGTGCAGAAGCATGGACATTACGCTTCGCAAAAATAACGAGTAACAATTGAAGGCTTCGAAGTATAGATGTGGAGGAGAATGGAGATAATTAGCTAGGTTTTGAGGAAAATGAATGGGAGAGTGTTATAAATGGTAGAAGAAAAATTCAGATATTATTAAGAAGTGGAAGATAGACTGATTGGGACATTGGTTAAGAAGGAACTGTATTATCAAGGACGTGCTAGATCCTGTATGGTGACAGGAAAGACAGGGAGGGGACGAATTAGGATATATCAAAACAGAATTAGGCTATGGAGATATCAAAACAGAAAAATTGCATGTGAAGATTAAGAGGTTAACAGAAGATCGTAGAGCATGGAAGCTTCTCAGTTGCGGCAAGTGACGTTCCAATAATGGCGGAATACTTCTGATGATAATGATGCACAGTGGAAAGATCCACTTTACTGACATTGCTGATACGAACCACAACGCAAATTTCTACAGGATGTCAAAATTCCTCGCTCTAAAGGTTGTAGAGAACAACTATCGCTTACTCTGCGAGGGGAAATCATAAGTCAAGCAACAATGGGATAAACTGTCCCTCAGATCGCTAGGAATCTGGGCCACGACAAGGAAACAGGGGAGAAATGGGCAAGATGGTTAATGGTTCACGTCTCAGCCAAGAAGTGGGAGACAAATAATAACAATAATAATAATCGCAGGAATTTATATTTATTTCCAGCAAGACGTTTGCATGCCCTCCTACAGCAGTATTATTTTTAAATGGTCATTATAAAATTATCATGCTAAATTTTAAAGAGTCATTATAAGTGGTGCTTCCTTCATTTCACAGTTTATTTGTACCAGTAGTTTTCAACTCCTTACTCGCTCTTCACAAATCCCTAGGGGAAGGCTGCGCGCCCTCAGGTTAGGAACCACTACTTTCCACTGAGGCATTCTGAAAATCTGTTAGAAATCTGCATCCTGACTCGTATCAGTAACTGGATCTTCGTTTCTACTGCGAATACACCAAAGAATTTCCATGACAGATGATAAATAATTGTGATAATTTATATAATATTAATTGACGAATAAAATTTCGTCAAAGTAGCGAATATGGTAAACAAAAAAATCAATAGAGATATTACATCAGAACGAAATAACTTTAGCTTCAGACACTACAAAATACATTTCGATTGCTCTCCCCGCCAGTCTAGTGGCTAGAACGTGCACCTTTGGGGCATAGGGTCTCGAGTTCAATTCCCAGTGGGAGAGCCTTTTGCAATTTTAACTGTCCTAGTTGTTGTTTTGTTCGTGTCCCTGTCGTTCAAGATTACTGAAAGTAATTAAAACGTATAACAGCGTAGAAAGTAGAGTGTAGTTGCTTAGATACGTTCGATGAATCCGTTAACTTAAAGAAAAGAAACAAGTGATCTAAGGCGTTTGCCTGTATATCGTAAAGCACTTTCAAAGGTTAGTTAGAGTCCCACCAAAGTATTCTTTACCTGTTCTCGAAGTTTCTCTTTGTGTTTCTATCGGATTCCTTTAAATAACATTTCAAATAGAGACCAAAATAGGTATATCTACCTGGTATAGAAAGCATAAGTAGCATATGATTTCTTGAACTCATTGACCAAGCCTGAAATTTTTTGATAAAGATACGACAATAATAATAATAATAATAATAATAATAATAATAATAATAATAATAATAATAATAATAATAATAATTATTATTATTATTATTATTATTATTATTATTATTATTATTATTATTATTATTATTATTATTAGTTTACAAAGTTTAAAATGAGGCGATGCAGCATTTACGTAAACTAAACGGTAATTTTTGCGAATATTCACTAGTCCACTATACATTTGCGAAATTTTGCTTTGGGAAATGAAGCGTATACGACATTGAATACTAAAGATATTACAATAAAAGTATATTAGTAAAAATATTGATTAAGTAATTGGAGTTAAACATGCCTTTCCAGTAAAGGGCTTATATGTAAAGGACTTATTTTGAAGTGCAATCCAAACGAATATTCGAGTTTTAATCCGACTAGAAATTCTTTTAGATAATTCACATGATAATATTTACTTCATTAGTATTATAATTCTTTATGCTTTTACATATTATAATTCTCTTTAAATTATGATCTTGCCATTTCAAAACGTAGAACGAGAAATAAATGTGATGTTCTATTAGTTAAAATCTTTCACACAGTGATAATTTCAGAGGGTGACCTGAGGGAGAATTTGAGACCCTGTCTACCTAAGAAATTTCCCCCTTCGGGGCCATATCTTTGATCAATTACTAAGTGGACTATCAGTGTTATAGAAGTTCTCCCTCGTTCATATATTGACAACTCCGGGAAGAATCTTTTGAAATCATCACTGCTTATAAATAGATTTTCATTACAAAACCAGAGGATAACAATGGAATATTGAACAGTTTCCTTTGCCCTTCTACATGTGCCCCTTTAGTTGCCCTCAGGATGAGACGATATTTGAGCTTGCATCCAAACACACTGCACAATAGCATCATCAACATTTTCAAGAACCGCAGCAATTCGTATACGAAGTGCGACAAGGTCCTGAACAGGGGTTTCGTAGACACGATTCTTGACTTACCTTCAAAAGAAAAAATCCAATGGGGTGATATTAGGTGAGCGCACGGGCCAGGTGATTGGTTCATCACAGCCAATCCATCTCTTAGAAAAAGGCGATTCAAAAGGTTCAAAACGTCTAGAGACCAATAATGAGGTGCCCTATCATGTTGGAAGATTATGGTTGGCTGCAGTTCGAACAACTGAAGGAATAGTTTCTCATAAAGGATGTCGTAGTAAGCCACACCTAGCAAAGGAAATGGATTGATTACTTTACCATGCAAAAGAGCACACCAAACGTTAAGTTTTGAGCTATCGAGAACATTTTCATGAATGACCTGCGGATGCTCAAAATCCAATATCCGAACGTTATGGCGGTTAACATGTCCTGACACAAAGAACGCGGCTTCAACAGAAAACATCACCCTTTGTAGATATCGATTGTCGTGTTCAATTGAGTCCAGCATGGAAACAGCAAATGCAGCACGCTGAGGAAGGTCATTTTGCTCCTCAGCTCGCGTAAGTTGCACCTTATAGGCACGAAAATGTAACCTTATGAATGGTTGATTTCGGTACTTGCTATTCCCGTGACGCACGAATAACCGATTTATGAGGGCTGTGTTGAAATGTAATTTGCACGTTGTCCACAATTGCTTGCTCAACACACGGTCGTCCACTACGTGGCATGTTCATTACGTTACCTGTCTAAAAATTTCGCGCCCAATCTAATGGCTGCTTTATGGATGCCTTTGATGGAGGATCTCTTTCATACTGCCAGTGGAATTTTCGCTAAATATTTACTGGTGATTTCCCAGACTCAGCACACCACCATAATATTGGGTCAACTCCTGTAGTGTCGTCATTGTCGTTCAAATCACAATCTGCAAAAAGGGGAAAGGAAACTTCCAGATATGGGTAAAGCACGTTGCAAAAAAAACGTATGTTTCTATCTCATATTGTTTATGAGCTGTAGGTAATTTTAACGGTAGCAGGATTTCGTAGACATAGTGAATTATTGAAGTTATGCATTAACAAATGATAACAATGCATTTTTTGTTGAGGTGAAACTGTCAAATAGTAATTGCGAAAATCACGTGTAACATCTTCAACGTATTTACTTTGTCTTGGAAAATTTGTTTAGCTAAATATTGTACTTGAAATTTATCACATTGATTTTCAAATACAATAATATAATCTACATTTTAATAATATTACATGCATGTTTTCGTTTAGAAAATGCATTTTGGATAATAAATACTACTGTTAATATTTTATGAGTATCTTTCATAAATATATTAACAACGTCGCTGTTTGAATCGTCAAGTATTAATAATGAAATTTCTATCATGTTAAAAGTGTTCATATCTAGAATATTTTCTATGAAACGTACAGGTACATGTTCACTTAAATTAATTTTGGTATAGCAGCACCGTAGCACCATATAATTTCATTAACTTTTATATTAAACATATTTTCACGTTCATTTAATAATCGGCTTAAAAACAAGTTTTACCTCCTTCAAGGATTGGTAATTAAAATTATGGATGGATTAATATAATCAAATGAATGCATACAATAGGTAACTAAGGTGTCCCTTATATAAGATAATTTCGTGTTACTATACGCACACCCGTGAAATATGTTCTATGTGAGCGTAAACACACATTTTAGTCCAGTCATTATTAGCTTAAAAATGAAGGTTTAGAAAAAATTCATACAAGCAAGGGACTTTGTATGAACATATACCTTTAGAACTCAAAATATATAGTCTCCAAAAATAAAATTGTGCTTAAGCCACTATCTTGGAAAATGGCTGAACACCCAATATTTACGAAGGAAGTCGCAGATTTAGGTTTAAAATAATATAGCAAGCACACTAACTAGTCAATTGTTACAAATTATACCTCGCTAGAATCGCAATAAAATAAGCTTTCATACTACATAAAGCAATGTTCCGTAGTACCTGTTAAAGGTAACTAATAGCGGGAACTATTTAAGATTTAGTGTCCAAAATTCCTTCTTTTGAATGTTTCGGCTGTAACATGGCAACACTGCATGGAAATCACCGTACACTCAAGAAATTGGACAAGTACACGAATACATAATAAATATATTCTGAAAGTTATACATTATTCCGACGAAACCAAAAGGAATAATAATTTACAGTTCTTATAATTGTGTTTATCTGAATTGCATAAAGAACTTTATAATAACGTTTCGTAAAGATTTTTTTTTTCATTATTTCATCTGCAGCTATCATGTGAGTAATTCATCTCTTGAATCACAACGAAATGAGCATTGAATTGTGTACCTTTGTTGTTTAAAGTGTTTAATATGAGGAAGCACTGCAGGAATTTTCGGAAAGTTAACTTTAGAAATTCCCTTTTTTGAATTATTGCTGTTATAGAGAGGCAATACTCCATGGAAACAAGATCAAAATATTGTAAATAGACACTGATAGATTTTGAAAGACTGATAAAACTATGTAAGTGAAAGTGTCCAACTTTACATAGAATACAGTTCTTTCATGCAGTTTGTGTATGACAGTACAGATGTAAACATGTGTACTCTGGGTGGTAAGGGCTCTGTTCACATCCTTGGTGGCATACAGTGCATAACCCCAGCTCAAGCAGTATCAACTCCATCTCCTAATATCCGAAATGTGAAAAAGAAAATAAACCCTAAACCTAACAGTATTAAAATTGTGCATGACAAGAAACTAGCTGCATCTGCTTTAAATCATTTGGAGACACAAAACATCGAAATGAACAGTGAATTGTTAAGGCCAAGAATCCAGCTTAATATTCTTTGGATTTGTGGGTTTTTGTTCTCAAAGAACTGAATACTATTTTGGAATGGTTACATAAAAACAGATTTTCAAGAGCAAGGAGCCTGTCAAATTAGTAAAGTTGTGATATAATTTTGAACTATTGGATGTGTATTTAAAAAAAATATATTATACTATTGTAAAAAAATAAGTTTAAGTAATGCTTCCTGGAAAACAAGCAATTTTCACTTTCCAGGAAGCAGAGATTTAAAAGAACATTGAAAGTCAAAAACAAAAACAAATTGAAGAATAAATACAACAGGTGAAAGGCCAAACAAAATATAAACGGGTAGCAAGATAAACAAAGGAGTAAAAACGGATTGAGGCTCGTTCAGATATGTATTGTTTCTCAGAAGGACACATAGTCATACTCATATTACGATTCTACAACGGTAATTGAAAAGGCTGTTTTACCTTCTCAACTAATTCCGTACGAAGAGTTCATATGCCAGGAGGTCTTCCTCCGTGCAGGTTATTTATTCATAACTAATATGTAAATAATTACTAGTATTTCTTGTATGTTTGTGTAAAGTAAATTATAAAAGATGTATCTTACTTTTTCTTTTATTACTACCAAAAGATACAAGCTATTTAAGTTAATGACAGTTATCCTTTTTCACTATTATAATTATCTTGATGTTAATTTATGTTTCTAAAATTGACAAATTTAAATTCCCAAAACATAACATACACTCTAATTTTAAAGTTACGAAACAAAGTATTGCCGATTCCTTTTATAAATTTAGAAGCAAGTAATATGAGTGTTATCAATACAGCTTTGATGTATGCTGCTTCAGAGAGCAAACGAAAGAACAAATCATATATTGTTACTTTCGACCAACCTCTTTTTGTAAAAGCATCTGAAATTATAATGTCATCGGAGGTTGGAAGCCCTCTTTCAACAGTCAGTGTACAATTGGGTGGCTTGCACTTACTATTCTAAGTTTCTTAGGTTCGATAGGTTATATCATGAGAGGCAGCAAAATTGAGGAACTGTGATCAAGCGTACATGCTAAAATCACAATTCTTCACCTTATGTCAGGTCATGCTTTCTGTCGATCCTTGAGAGCATATCTACTAATATTATGTGCATTGTTTTATTGCTTATATGTAAGATATAGTGAATTAAAAAGCAATTATTTTAATACAATAATAAGAAAGAGTGAAGAGGTACTTAGGAATGAAAAGTTATTGGCATAATTAACTTCGTCTGAGGCATTTGTTCAAGTGGTAGGTGGCTTAAATAAAATTTGTAAAAGAGCAAAGGAAAAATCGAACCGCAAAATTGTAGCTTCAGTATATGAATCAATTGATACTGGTCATGGAATTTATTGCACTGGAAAGAACTGGAAACTGAAGGAAGCATGTGGAGATAGTTAAATTTATGATCCCTACCTTTCATGCAGCAGGCCGCAATTTATACGCAAAAGGTGCTCACGTGTATCTTTAGTTGGTACTTGAATACGAATGTCGAATGTCAGCACAAGACTTGGAAAAGTTTACAAAAGAAGGATTTTTCTCCGTTCGTTATTCTAGAATATATTGGTCGGAAGTATCCACTGATATTGTTATAGAGCAATTACTGAACCCCGATAAAATCTGTAGGCGGACTTATGCATGGTAGAGGCATAATAAATGAGACTGTTGCGGTGAATTTCTTCCTTACCGCTTAGTACGAAAATGTCAAAAGCAGTAGAAAAACTAACAAACTTTTACACTCTCTGAGTAGATAAGGAAAACCGAACCTCTCGACAGATTCGTGATTATCGGGACGTGCAAACATTTTGCAAGTGGTTCTTGGAATGTAATACATTTCGTTGAAAATCTGGAGAACTAATGTACCTCGCGTCAGGACTGATTGCAGATGGTAATAACTTGTGATCAAGCCATTGGAAAGGAAATGGCTTCCTTAGCAGCAAAAGAGGGGAAAGATTTTGGGACTGTAATAATTCACTGCAAGATGAAGTAATTCCTCTTGCAGCAATAGACTCTGGGATTGTCATAAACAATGAAACAATACCTGTCAATACGCAGCAACTTTTTAACGGGATAGTTGTTGTTGTTAAAAATCTTCAGGAACTGAGAACCTGCTTCAAGTACGAACTTGCACCAAAACCACCATATTTTTTTGATAGTGTATCATTAAGAAAAAAATAAAAAGGCGTTTCTTTTCAAATGTTTTAAGTCTACCGATCTGTCGTATTTTCCCGAAGACTGCGTTCACTTTATTTATGGTAGTTATTTACTTCATTGTGTAGTGTGGTCCCAACCTGTAACTTATAAAAATATTTTCAAAGCTTATTATTTCCTATATAAAATCATATTATGAAGGATCATGTACTATCGTGTTTGATGGATATCCAACCAATCCCACCATAAAGAGACGTAAACAGGAAAGGAGAGCTGCTAAGAGAATATCTACAAATATACATATAAATCAACCTTCACCAACAAATACACAGGCTGATTTCCTTGCAACCAACAGCAACAAGAGACGATTCATAGATATTCTATCAAGTCACTCCCGAGTATCAAACATAGATACTTATCAAGCCGAATATGATGTAGACAGTCTCATTGTTTCCGTAGCCATAGATAAAGCAAACACTGGTACGGGTGTCGTTGTGGTTGATCAGGATATTGATTTGCTTGTTCTTCTCACTGCTAAGTCTTCTCTGTCTGACAAAATGTATTTCTTCAAATCAGCTTCAAAGCATGGAAAAGATACATGGTTCAATATTGCAGATCAAAAGCTCTTCTGAGTGAGGTTTGTGATGGTCTTTCCCTTTGCTCATGCTGTTTCTGGATGTGATACCACTTGAGACCTATACAACCAAGGTAAAATAAAAGCTCTAAATATTCTTCAGAAAGATTGTGAACTTCGGTCGATTGTAAAGATTTTCAATCTGTCTTCGGCTTCGAAAGATGAAATTGCTTCAGCAGGAGAAAATTTTTTTACTTCAGTTGTATGGTTTTTAGAAGAGGGGGAATCTCGATGATTTGAGGTATTACAGATACAGTAATAATAGCCAAACAACAAGTATATCGAGCGTTTGATCTTGCTATGCTTCCACGGACCGGTGATGCGGCTTCACAGCACTCATACAGAGTCACAGCACTCATATTTATAGCTGCAGATGGAATGATGAAGAAAAGTCTCTTTGTGAAACTTTATAATAATTACGCAGTTCAGACAAACACAATTACAAGAACTGCAAATTATTATTCCTTTTGGTTTCGTTGGAATAATGTATAACTTTCAGAATATATTTATTATGTATTCGTGTACTTGTCCAATTTTTTGAGTATGATTTCCATGCAGTGTTGCCATGTTGCAGCCGAAAAATTCGAAAGAAGAGAATTTTGGACACTAAATCTTAAACATTTCCCGCTATTACTTCCCTTTAATAGGTAGTACGGAAAATTGCTTTATGTCGTATAAAGGTTTATTTTATTGTGATTCTAACGAGGTATAATTTGTACCAATTGGCCAATTATTGTGCTTGCTATATTATTTTAAACCTAAATCTGCGACTTCCTTCTTAAATAGTGGGTGTTCAGCCATTTTCCAATATGGTGGCTTGAACACAACTTTTATTTTGGGGGATTTTATTTTGAGTCCTAAAGGCATTGTTCATACAAAGTCCTTTGCTTGTATGTTTTTTTTTCTAATATTTTGTAAAATGACTAGACTATTTGTGTAATAGCAGCTCCCTACGAGAATGTTAACCCGTGCCGACTTGACGACAAAATCATGAAATGACGTTTCTACATTATAATATAATTTAGAATGTCTAACTGTGATAACGGAGAAACAAAAAAGAACAAAGAAACGAAACTTTGCACGAAGCAACTAGATAAAGGAGGACACCTGCCCATGTATTGTCGAACATCACCGGATGAACAGTGTTCCCAACCCAAGAGAAAGTTGTTTTTGTAAATCGAATTACCTAAATTGAATATTATCATTGGAAGCAACAATGAAAATAAAGACAAAAGAGATGATAAATGCAGATCAGTGTTGCAAACTTTTCGAGAAATAACGTGAAACACACACATATATATTATCGTGTACACATGCAGTCACATTTATACAGAGTGAGTAGAAATTTATATAACTTGACTAGTAATAAAATCTGACTAAAAAGTTGTCTAAAATTTATGTAAGATACTAGATATTTATACTGTATAAGGTGATAAGTAAATTAAAGCTAATTTAAACGAATTGCTTTAGTTTATCAGCTTATAGTTTTAAAATTCACATTATGGTATCACTGTTGCTAACTCATTGCAGTGTATGCAAGTCAAACTATGTGGTACAGGACCTCATTTCGTCGTGGATTGCGTGAACGAAATATAACTTTATGTAGTGGATTTATGTGATAGAACGAAGAAATTAATAAATATTATGTATTTGAAAAGTAGGTTCATACTTGTAATGGAGCTCCCTCACCGCTAAGCAGTTAACGTACGCGCCCCAGGCTTCATGTGGTATGATTCCTGGGTTCAATTCCTAACGGGAGCTCATGTGGTTCGGATCAAACGTTAAGTTGTAGGTCTACGTCTCATATATCCTTGCTGCAGAAATGGACGCTAAACTTCAATCACATGGTACTTCTAATAACTTGAAGGCCTATGATAACTTTTTGTTGTGGTTTGAAATAAAGGGTTTCAATCGTAGATGATTTATGGAGAATGAAGTAAATAGTCTGTGGTTTGGAATTAAGCCTCGGTTCAGAACGGTTTCCATCAACGCAAATATAAACCTCGTTAAAACATGGACACATTCTATACATTTAACAATATTTTCCATGCTGAAACAAAAATCTTATCAATAGTTCTTCACATGGACTAATTGAGAAATGGTAGCTTGTATCTCTCTATGTGTATAAAGTTCTGTGTTAAATATTTTGTTATATTGATGAAGATATACATACTTAATATTTATTGCATTTTTTCTTTGTTAGACAGTCCGGAATTGGAATGGAGGTGAATTTTATAACGTGCAAGTAACAATTAAATACGATACAATTAGTATTTCATTATCTAGTTCCACTGAGGAGATAAAACGTATTATTGCACAAACTGAATTTCCATTCCGAGTGAACTATGTTAGTTTTGGATCTTCTGAAATGAAAACCATATTTGTGCAAGAAACAGGTGAACACTTATTTTTCAGTATAAAATTAATTACTGATGTGCATTTCCTCATAAAAATAGTTTTTAAAATTTACCTTTACACGTAACAATTCATAGCCAATTTAAACAACGTGTAGACAATATCTAGTAAGTTTAATATGATTATTTCAACATTACGAAGTTCTAACACTACTTAAAAACGATGAAGAACCAAATTTATATCTGTTTGTCTGTAGTGAACTGTAGTCTAGGCAAGTTGTTGTTGAACCTAGAACAAATTGCAATACAATTTCTGTTAATGGGTTCTTATGAAAATATACCTGAGGAAAACGATTCCGAAAAGTCTACCACTCTCCGAGGTGGGATAAGGCCGCTATGGAGAATTTTCTAACATGGTCGCCGCGCACTACTACTATTCGCAAAGTTTCACTTGCGCGCCTCTTGTGCCTCTCCTAATTAACATATAGCAATGAGTAATACATCTTTCTAAAGCTTATGGATCGCAGATTCCAATGATGTAACATTGTTTGCCATTTTGCCCATCGACTAGAAGAATTAAAAAAAATTAAATCACAAAAAACTCGATTTTTCCGAAAATATTTCATCTCTGGCAACACTATGTGTACAGCAGTGCAACAAAAAATTCGTTATCAATACCTTACACATTTATGTGTAATATAAAATTATAATTGTTGTATACGCATGCTGTATCAGTGATTTTACTGAATGAAGTATACCATTGTATGAGAACACCCTGCAATGTAATAGTTGTCCTCATTTGTTTCAACTGGAAAATTGACTAATAGAAGTGGAATATGACCCTTAACAGCCTAACAAATTTAGGGGAAAAAAACCACAATCGTATTGTAGTGTATAATTTAATGTTGACTTTTTAATGAAAAAATACCTTAGAGAAACGGTTTTGAAAAGTCTACCACTCTCCGAGAGAGCATAGATCCCCTATGGTGGGTTTTCCAATATGGGCGCCACGTTTCCTAGTACTTGATATCGTTATGTGCTTAGGATTGTTCAATATTTTAAACCTTATTCTTTATATCAATTGAAAGCAAACTCTTAAGTTTTTTCAAATATTTTTATTAAAATATTTTTTCCATGGTACATTACAATTTTGTATCCAGTACAGTATTCAATACTTTCCTTTGTTAGAGATTACTTATTAAAATGAATATATGCTAAACAACTTAACCTATATGCCTGATGTTGAAAATAAGAATTACATGTACGAGTATAATGTGTATACAACCATGATAAGTTCTGCTACATGGAACTGTAAATGAACTAAGCAATGTTTAACACTAATAAATATAAATTTTCAAAGTTAATTAAATACTCGGGAATGTATCATAAACAGCAATAGTATATATATATATATATATACAGGCTGGTAAGTAACTCCACCGACAAACTTTGGGAGCCGATTTCTTATATGAAATGAAAGAAAAAAGTTCTAATAAACATGGGCCGAAAAATGCCTCCTTTCAGAGTAATGATCCATTGAAAATTCGAAAAATCATTTTTCAAAACTCCTCAACTTAGAAACTATAGGACCTATTCCAATCGGTTTAAGGAATTACACAGGAACTAGTATGTTCTCTATCTAAATATCCATATGTTATCATCTTTCGTTATCGGTGAAAGGAACTGTGAAAAGGAAGTTGAAGTATAGGGATACTCCTTTAAGTACTTACTAATGGTGCGTTCGTTTCGCTGGTACCGGTGAATTCTGAAACATGGATATTTAGATACGGCGTATACCAGTTTCTGTGTAATTCCTTAAACCGCTTGGGATAGGTCCTATAGTTTCTAAGCCAGGATGTTTTGAAACGTGATATTTCGAATTTTCGGTAGTTCGTAACTCTGAAAGGAGACGTTTTTCGACCCATGTTTATTAGAACTTTTTTTCTTTCATTTCGTATCAGGAACCGCCTCGTCGGTGGAGTTACCTACCACCCTGTATATATATATATATATATATATATATATATATATATATATATATATATATATATATATATATATATATATTCGCTTATATTATTTTTATCTCAATCATAACCCATATCAACTTCCATATAATTACAACAACTCGTGCCCCTACAATGAATACAAAAGTTTGTACACATCATTCCTTGCCTTCTGCATACGCACTGTACCATAGCACATTGTGTTATGCTGCATACCCATTTCACAAATTTTAATAAATAATTGGGTGTTGGTGATTGAGCCATTTTCACTGGTGTCAGATGTTCATGACGCAATTCCCATCCCCAGCTATATGGATACATTTCATTACCCATTCACTGTAGAACTTGATGATACACTCGTTGACTATAAAATATGCATGAGGGAGGCAGTCCTTGTGGTTTCACCTAAACTGATGATTATCTCATCCTTGATGTGAACTTTCGAAACCGCATTTCGTTTGGTATCTCCTGAGTTAGTGTATCTCCTGAAATACTTAAATTGTATATTTGTCTACTAGTTTAGCAGAAATAAATTATTAAAAAATAAATAAATTAGTTTCTTCTTATACAAATTATAATATGTCTAACTTTGGAACCAATTATGGTAGAAAGATCAACTTTTTTTGTTTTATTCCTTGAGAAGAAACGACTCTAATAGTTTTAATCACAACCATATCTAATTCACCAATTAAAAATAGTATTTTAATATAAGTATTAAAGTCCACCTGTCAAGAAGTTTGACGAGGGTAAGGCATCCGTGCCCACCCTTTTCGTATGTTTTCGTCCCGAGAGATATGAAGGGAAGGGTCTTCACAAATCTCTTTCAGCTATGTACACAGACCGTTTTCACAGCAGGTGTCAATGCGAATGTAAACATCCTGTCCTCACGTTCAATAGCCCAAGTTCAGCCACTTTCTTTCTCTCTCTTTTTTCTCTCTCTCTCTTCCGAGGAGGTGTTTCTACCCTGTAAGAAAATTATAGATATGTAGAGAAAATGGTGATCAATTATTTCTGATAGCCAGATGATAGACAAGCATTCTAAAATGCCTTCGAATTCCAAAAATGTATCGACCATAACTTTACCATCTGGTTATTTTCAGGAGGCAAAAGTTATATTATTATTATTATTATTATTATTATTATTATTATTATTATTATTATTATTATTATTATTATTATTTGGAGTTAGAGTGCAAAGCCACGAAGATACAAATGGCTCCATTGGCTAAACATACACATAGCTGCCCCCATTTAGAACATCCCTTTGTGCGTTAGAAAACATGCTATAACAATGCGCCCCTCCCAAAAATCTAATTCAACTGTTATTGACCTCAGTAGCGCTTACTAATAGCGTAAATGCTATAAATCAGGCATTTGCAAATAGGAACAGGGATTGGCCGAATCACAGAAATCTTACTGTCGTCACGGGCTATAAAAGGTAATATATGACATTTTCACAAGAAATAATTATCGGATAATTTAATAACGGACAATTTCGCGGGCCGGATAAAAGAACTCGGCATGTCAGATCCGGCCCGCGAGCCGACGTTTGGCTGCGTAAACATTCAACAAAAATATTTCCCCCGTAGCACGCTTCTTTGTACTGAAGAGAAAGCTAGTTCCGAGAAATGCCCAAACAATAGTAAGGAATTTGAATGTCAAGTTCTGACCACCAAAAATTCTTCAATGAGACCATATCCTGCCTCTTTCTCCCATTCCCTAAGCTCTAGGCCAATTAGGACTGACAGGCATTTGAATAAGTCCATTACTTGGTTGCCTAGTAATTAGCCATCATATTGGCTGCCATATTGGATTTAGACAAATGTTCTCTCATGTTACCATTTAAAATATGTCTTGTCGTGATGAAAGCTACCAGAAAAAGTAGGTTTCGTTTAGTCTTGAGGAAGTACGCTACATCCTAGAGTAATACGTGCATATACGCATTTGTAACTTTGTACAGTTAATCGTTAGACAACAGTGTTGCCAGGTTGTAAGGTATCTAAGTAGCAATAAACAATGCCATATTTAAATTCATCGACCTCAGAAACCCATACTTTGACACCAAAATTATCTTTCAAAGTGCCTTGGTTCACGATCTCTCTCTTTACATATATATATATATATATATATATATATATATATATATATATATATATATATATATATATATATATAGAGAGAGAGAGAGAGAGAGAGAGAGAGAGAGAGAGAGAGAGATTTACGTAGGGCGGCGGCCATATTGGAAAATGACGGCTACCAGGAAAACACCTCAAATTTGAAATATATTCCCAAGACATTATAAAATAAAACTTAGCGGACATTTTTTTACGGACACCTATATATGGGGGCCGACTTTACATTGTCGGAATCCTGTGGGGGCACCCCTCTGCCCCCTTCCCTTCGCTACCACTGTATGCTATAATATTTGTCCGGAAGGGGAAAAAATCCCAAAATAACAGCGTTTTCTGATATATACTGTTCTTCCCGCGCACTCTAGAATGCATCTTGATGAACTTCCAGAGGTAACGGGGAAAAGAGGATACTTCACACCACATCGTCCAGTCTCTTAGTATGGAACCATTGAGGGAGACAAACTCTATAAAGATAATAGTACTTGGCATCTGACAGGTAATCTCAGGAACTGGTCGAGAACCTGTTTCATTCAGACATTCACCCCCTCCATTTTACCAACCCCCGCCCTTTCCGCGGCCAAGCTTAGAGTGGGCGCGGATGCCTTACCGTCGTCAAACTTCTTGACAGGTGGACTTTAATACTTATATTAAAATACTATTTTTTAATTGGTGAATCAGATATGGTTGTGATTAAAACTATTCACACGTCATTGAAGAATTTTTGGTGGTCAGAACTTGACATTCAAATTCCTTACTATTGTTTGGGCATTTCTCGGAACTAGCTTTCTCTTCAGTACAAAGAAGCGTGCTACGGGGGAAATATTTTTGTTGAATGTTTACGCAGCCAAACGTCGGCTCGCGGGCCGGATCTGACATGCCGAGTTCTTTTATCCGGCCCGCGAAATTGTCCGTTATTAAATTATCCGATAATTATTTCTTGTGAAAATGTCATATATTACCTTTTATAGCCCGTGATTAGAGTCGTTTCTTCTCAAGGAATAAAACAAAAAAAGTTGATCTTTCTACCATAATTGGTTCCAAAGTTAGACATATTATAATTTGTATAAAAGAAACTAATTTATTTATTTTTTAATAATTTATTTCTGCTAAACTAGTAGACAAATATACAATTTAAGTATTTCAACCCGTTAATAAACTTCTGTAGAATGCTGCAAAATTTTTCTTTCCCATTAGAGATACCTAGTTCCTTAGAAAATGAGGAAATTCGGTAGCCATGTTCTCCCCATAAGGTCCAATATAAAAAAAATTGTGCCGAGAAAAGGTAGACCATCCCGTTAAGTATTCGGCATATAATAAAGCTTCACGCACACAACAATTAAATTGTCCAAATCTGTGTTTTATATAAACACAAGAATAGACATGAAATCCCAAGGAAGAAGCTTTGTAAATCTTCTAAAATCCAGCTTTGTACAAAGGGGATATCAGGATTTACAATTGCAAGTTCCTTAATAATAATATGATCATCATTATCGTTACATGCGGAGAAGTGAACAATAACCCTCATGGCACTCAAATGACGCAATTTTACATTGTATGATCAGTATAACATTCCTGTCTTTATGGATTTGAATGAGAGAATCAAATTGAGCGTATACAATACATGTAATGGAACTTTGTAGAGGTTGAGAAAATGATAATTTTAAATTGACAGAGGAATTACGTGGGAGGATGACATCCCACGTAGAATCATCTAATGTTCCCGTTGGAGATAGAATGAATGGGTACAAAGTGTACCCATGTCGAAATTCGTCACGGGAAATAGTATGTGAATGATTTTTATAATATATACCGGTACCGGGAAACAGAGTGGAATATGTTTGAACATAAATCCATTTTCAAAATCAAGAGTGAGGAGTGTCGGTGGAAATGATTTTGAACCAACTTGTAACTGCAACTTGTTAACGTTAAAATGTTGAAATTCAAAAGGGCTCACATGTGGTTGGCCGTTAAATACAGCGTTTGATACAAAACCTATAACGACACCTTTTGGTACTTTACCCAAAAATAAATCATAGAGATTATATGAACTTGCTTCTGCGGGAATGGTATAGGTACGAGTTTCAACACGGGTAAGAGGTATGCTGGCCGGAATGTGTTCCATGCCAGGATTGATTTGCATAGCCAAGTCGGCAGCAATATCTAGACGCCGCACGTGAAGTGTTACGTCTTCAAGTTTGACTTTATATGCTGCATTTTCAGCAGACATTAAACAAAACGTATCTTTTGTATGATATAATTTTACACTTAAGCTTACTTCATTATGAAGCATACATCCCACACCGGCAATATCAGCATGGATACGGCCATACATATCGAATGATACATTATTTCTAACATACTGGACACGATTTGTAAATCCAGTATTTGCATTGCCTAATACATTAAATTAGTTTGCAGTATCTTTATACCATAATTCCCCAGTTAAATGGGTTCGAGCGGCATCGCTACCATAATTTAATGTTTCGATATAAGTACGGTACGGATATGAACCAGATGATGAACTAATTAATTTATCGTTTAATGAAACAAATTGACTAAATAACGAATGAAGAAAATTATTTACAGGTGCAACAATATCCGCCGCAACTAAATTTGTATTACCGGTTTTTGTAATTTTACATTTTACATAGAGATACAAGTATGCAGTGTAAATAAAATCACCAGTTTCACCAGGTACAACAAATTCAATTGGTCCTTCTGACGATAAAGTAGAAACCGGACAATATTCAACAGTGGAAGATCACTCAATAGCAGTTTGAGTCATTGGAATAGTAAACAAATCAAGTTCACTTCTACAACATTCAGGACTACTTCCAGTGAGTAAAGCCATGATTAACTAAATATAGCACCCGAATATTTTCCATTACGTTTGGCCGGAGGACCGAATTGTACAATAGCAAGAGCCTTACGTTTTCGCGGTCGTCTCTTACCACTATCGGTTAACAACCGACTAAGTTTATTTGCAACTTTCGTTTTTAATGTTTATCCAGCTTCTTCTACGCGAGCACGAACTGATTCTTTAAACGGACGGTCTTCCAAAACATCACCTGCCCCTTGTATTCCCGTTTGTACCGCCTGTCGGCCTACAGTTTTGGCATCTTGCTTTAATAAAGGTAATGCAAAACAAAATAAAACTTTAAAGAAACTACCAATCCCATGACTCCGTTGATAAACTGGACCTGAAAAGAACCGGAGCACACGTCCTCGCTGACAATACGTATGCTGTCTTTTTCATTTTCCAGGATAACGTTTAAAATGAAGTGTCACTGTGAATGTCCCGGAACGAAATGGTAAATTTCGTCCTGCGTGGTCCTTTAGTAGTATTTCAACACTGTTAAAGCAAAATTTAGAAAGTGGTATATAGTGAATATCTTGATATCGTAACGTTTTAATTTTCCCATAATTCATATTGCCAACAGTTGCAATACGTAGTAAGGGAGCTTGCGTATCTCCCACCAATTGATATTCAATAAGACCAGTATACACAAAAATTTGAAAAGGATATCCAATATCTAAGTATGGTTGTTTAAACCCGTGTTTTTGAAATGCGAGATCATTTTTTAAATGAAATCCTAGTTGTATAGCCAAAGTAGGTAAAAGTGTTATGAATTCAATATTTGGTTCAGAAGTAACATGAATAATATTGGAAGCGTTAAATCGTATAAATTCTGAAACTTTATTTAATTCTTCCAGTTGTGTTTAATGTTTGCATAATCTCCAGGAGTAAGTTTACTTTTCATAATTTCATGAGTTAATTTGTACCAAACAATATTTTCGTCTTCGGTGACATTATGACACGTTAAAGGAATATGTATTTCAATTAATCCGACACACCAATCCGTACCTGGTAAACGTACAGTGTTTTTCAAATTACTAATGAAATGGGTTGGACCATTTTTAGGATAAACGTCTGTACTTGCATTTAAAACCAGTGTAATGTAGAAGCTGTCTTCAATGCTTCCAGAAATCATTTTCGTTTAAAGTGAAGTGTCAAGTTCGAAGTTCCAAAACGACGTGGTAAGTTTATTCCGTGTTCATCTTTTAAGTTCACTTCTATCGTATGAAAATATTTCTTTGCGACTTTCACGTACTGTGGGTTATGAAATAAAATATTTTCGATACGTACATACCGCTCGTAAAATATACTAATTTTACGAAGTAAAGGTCCAATTTCTTCTTGTTTTACAATATCCACACATACGTTAACTTCTGTTGGAATATTATAATCAAGGTTACAGGGATATTTCCCCTGAGGTGTCATGAATTGTTCCCTGTTTTGATTTTTTATATACACTACTGAATTATAAAAATTTGAATTTTCATTCATAAAACCGAATATATGTCGCAAACCTTTTGTTATGTTTAGAATACACCGATCACGTGACCGGAAGGAATTCTGAATATACACTTGATTCTTAGAATAATTATATTTTATTATACGTACCTTCTAGGGAAATAGATTTAAGATGGCTTTAATGAATGTATAATATCCCTCCGTACTTTAACAGAATATCGAATATATTCACCATCAATAAATGTATCGATTGTAATTTTTTCACCCGGACCAACACTATAAAAATTCCACGGTATATTAATTTGAGTTAAGCCCACAACCCACTCTCCGTCCGTTAAATCTATGGTCGTGCAAATTTTACTCGAAATGAGGATGTATTATCAAAAAGAGTACTACTTGCATTGGAGGGTAACGTTACGTAAAATCCGTGTTTCAATTACGAATTTATTATGCAGACTGAATACTAGATACTCGAATCCACGAATTCATACTTTCTGGGTAGCCCAACCATTTCACAAAAACCCACCCCTTCTTACATTGAAGAACTTTTTCAATTAAATAGGTCTTGTTTGAGCTTAGAAATATTTTTTGTAATTCTTCACCATAAAATATTCCTTTAATTTCATCACCATTCCAGTCTTTTAATTTATAAGTTACAGGATTTGATTTCATACACTTATCAACGAGAAATATTTCTCGAGACCAATTCGGCAAATAACCTTTTTCAAGTTTATGTTTATATTTAGTAATGCGAACATAATCTCCTGCTTCAAATTTACAGGTTAATTTCTTCTTATGTACACTCTTTCCGTACAGCGTATTCCACACTTGATTGATATTTGAATCATTTACTTCTGTGGGTGCCATTTTAATAGTTGAATGATAACTATGATTATAATTGTATACAATTTGATCTAACACATCAATATACCGATACGTACTTTCCGCAGTAAAATAACGATATATTTTACTTTTAATGGTACGAATCACTCTTTCTACTAACGCACATTCTATTTCCGAATGTACACTATAATGATTAATCCCAAAATCTTTAAACAATTTCTTTACATGACGATTATAAAATTCTGACCCTAAATCAGTTTGAATGTGAACCAGTGATGGCAGTTGATTTAAAATTGCAGTTATTGCATTAGCCATTTCAAGCCCTTTCTTTGTTTTCACAGGAATGCAATATCAGTACCGCTAAAAAATGTCAATATCGAATAAAATATAGCGATATCCATCAGTATACTTTGCAATATTTTTCATGTCCGCCAAATCGCATTGTAATGTTTCATTAGGACCACTAACATAATATTGTTTCATGGAAATGTTTTTCGCATTGGGGCTGCAGTGTATATGCATCTTGTGATGCTAACCATTCTTTAATTTTCTTTCGGGATAATTTTGTTTCACGTTCTAATATACTAACACTGGATAAAGATGCAAGATATGAATACTCGTAATAGATTTTTGATAATTTTGTCATTTTAATTTACATTTTATATTCTTTCCGATACCGGAATACGTTAGTTGCAATTACAGGAGATACTGCAGTCGAAGAAGAATGCCTTTTCGACCTCCTTGATATGCAGATTTCGGAATGAGAGGGCCACGAATATGTTTGCACCGTTGTTCGAGGATATCCTGTATATGTTTATCACGCTTTACCATTGCATCCCACTCACATTCCCAGATTTCTATTAAATTAAAACCTATTCTTTCAGATAGTTGCGACAGTGCACTATTTGTTCGTATCTCTTTTCAAAAGTGTTGTACGCACTATTTTCTTTGCATAAAATGCTATTTCTATTATTTTATAGCAAAATTTACAAGCATGCCAGTAACATCCTATAAATTGGTATAGTGTTTGTTTTCGCGTCAAAACCATCGACTTTCTGTCTCCCAAACCGTTCCTCCAACGCATTATTCGAAGTAACTATAGATCTCTTTGTTACGTGTTCCATATACTTCAACCACTTTAAAGTTATAGTACTCGGTTGTTGGGTACGTTGGAACCCGTTTGGAAGAAAAACTGGTATTGGGTTTTCGATCAAATGATGACAGCGGTATGTCAACATTGCTAGACTGGCGATCGTTGTGCTGGAAATAAAACATTGAGTGCCATTCGTTTTCTCTTCAATCATGGAGGTAAATTTCATCACTGATTACTATATTGATTTGAAATATCTTTTGCCCGTGCATAGAGACATAAGTTATTTTTTGCTTCTCAATAAGTGTCCGAACACAAAATAGACCATCATATCGCGAATTATTGTGAGCAAGTGCCACAATAATCTGCTTCTCTGGCCTTTCCATTAGTACACATTCAATAAACGCCTCCATGGTTGTAAAAGAAAACGTACAGTTCCCTGTTATTTTATCTCCACACTTAAAACACAAATTATCTACTCCAGTATTTATGGAGTGGAAACACATTCAAACAACAATACAAGTTTATGGCATGCAACCGTTCACTTTTCTCATTTCATGCTAAAAGCATTCTTTCCACATCAAATATGATGTACAAAAACCTTTCAGTGCGTTTTAGCTTACACTTTTGAACGAAGCATCGATGGCCAACAGTTACGTGCAGAAAGACTACAATAGTAGTCGCCGCATACATGAGGTTATTTTCCTTTTCGCATATCGTAAATTACACCACATGAGATACACATTTTCACGTAATCACATGTGGATTTCTTTACTTTATTTTGAACTAAATGATCATTAAAACAAGCGCCTTCAGCAAAGTTCCTATTACATTGCATGCAAAGTACTAGTTTCGCGTTGTTTTCTTTAATATGAGAATGTTCACAGTACGAACATCTCGTCAGTCATCGATGAGTCGTACGTGTTTTATAAAATCCTTCCAAGCACGAAAAGTAAAAACTGGTCTTAACCATAAATGAAGTAATATTCTTCATGGGTTGGAAATGGCCCACAGTATCCTCTATTCGATACAAAATAAACATCTTCTCCGCATTTATTCCTGGGTAGCGTACCACAGGTGTTCTTGAATGTTTCAGTAGGTCGTATACTACAATTTGGTAATTCTTTTTCAATAAATAACTGAAAAATACATTCATCTTCCAAATCAAATCCCTATTACCGTTCAACATACATTTTTGCATCCTTACACAATTTCTCTGCTTTATTCTGCCATATCTTCTTCGTAGACAGGGACATATCATATAAGGCCTGTTTACTTTGTTCATGTTTTGTAATCCAATATACTATGGATTTTGGCAGACAAAAGAAATCCCTAACCTTTGTAGCCACCACATGATCCTTCAAGAAAATACTCATGTCTGCATTTTTCTTACCGCTGCGCGCTTACGTACACCCTGTCCGTGTAATCCGTCAACTATGTCAAACCAAAATTCTATTTGATTCCCTAAAAGAAATGATTCGTTGCTATTTAGTACGTTCTTCATCGTTCTAAGAACCACATCGGTGTTCAAATTTTGACGTTTTCACCAAGAAACAAACACTTCCTTATTCAGAAGATCTCTGTTGGAATGTATCCTCAAACCGACAAAATCGTGGGGTCGTATATCCCTCAGAACGGTAGAGAGCGCATAATCCATCATGGATGTAATATAATCCATGGGATTTGTTATTAAATGTTGCGCCGTTGGTTTTACAATTTACACTACTTTCATATTGAAACTTTGGTACTCTTTCACATTTTCCCCACAATTTCAAACATATTACAGTCTGTTTCATTCCTCAATGCCCTAGCAATATAGGGGCTGAGAATTTGTGGGCCGCATATCATCTGAAGTATGTGCATTATTCAGACTATCCACACGCGCATTTTCTTCCTCAATTTCTTGCAACTTCTGCCACAGCATTTCTGTAAAGTCGCTTTCATTGTTTGTTTCGGAATTTTGAATTTCTAATGGTTCATCCAAATTAATTTAATCTAATAGTGCCCAATCAATATGTAATGAGTCATCATCATTATGTTCTGATTGAGTATTTTCACGATTTCCCGTAAATGAAAAAACTCAGATACACTTTTATCACTAACACCTTTTAACTATCCCTTTTCAGAGGCCATATAATTCAAATATGACATAAATGCCACATCATACAATCGTTCTTCACAGAAGAAACCGTGGTGAAAGAGATTTATAATGTCCGTTGCTGAGCACACATTATTCAATAAGACATGTTGATTATTCTTAAAATACAATAGCGATAGTAGATCACTTACAATTTCGGGAGACTCAATGTACCCTGCTACTTGCAGATCAATTACCTTCTGCCAAGCATGTAAGACACGAACAGCACTATGTGAACCTTTCAGTCTTCCCTGGAAAACTGCTTCGTCAACAACGTTAACCTCTTCAAGGTAAAACTCCATTTCTGTAAAATACAAGACGAAAAGTGCAATCAATATATGTATACAATGAATAAAAACCCGAAAACGAACAAAATTTTGAAAATAATAATAATAATAATAATAATAATAATAATAATAATAATAATAATAATACTTACCAAATATTAGTTTATCAATTGTTTAATTATCCAATTCAAATCCACGTCTTGTTCTTAACATATAATTTATATATACCTGTTATAAGTCTTACATAATTCATAGCTACATATAAGTAACAAGTTCGCACTGGAAGCAAAAGATTCAGCGTACGGTTCTCCATGTGGGAGAATCCTGGTTCGAGTCGCGGTGCAATGAACAATCTAGATTCTCTGTAGCCTCCATATTACATTATACTATATCTTAGCGAATTCATAATTACATATAAGTACACCGACTCATGATTTTCAATGCCGGAAAATCCGCAATCAATTCCCGGTAAAAGACAAACACTTTCGTCCCCTTATACTCCCAACAATTACAGTGTGTTTTACATGTATTTCATTTCCAATGTCCCTTCTCATATAAAAATGAACAAGTACAAAACAGAAAAGTACAAAGTTAGTACTAATCAATTTTCCATTCTCTTCTAGTAGTAAAGTAATATCTCTTCGTAAACTTAACACATGCTCTTCATACGACCTTCTTCGTAAGTGTACAGATCATGCAAATGAGTCGGTATTTATATAACTCTAATAACCTTGAGAGCAATCTCGAAAATTCCAGAATCTTCTTTCCCCCATTCCAACGACCAAAGTTCCAGAGTATTCTTTCCCCCTTCCAAGGACCACAGCCATGCTGAAAAAGCGATGCGAGATGTCATGCCTATAAATGAAACAAACAATATATTACCTTGTTATACGTGTGATCTGCATATTTCATTTCTAAAGGAATTTTATATCCTGCTTGTCAAATTAGCATTTCACAAGACACAAAAAGCGGAAATCATTCATTATACGTCAAACACCTTATTCATTCTTCACAAAACAATATCTACCCTTCTTAATATATGCTAAGAATCTACACAGAAAAAATAATTATGAACTATCAATACAATTCAGTATCCAACACAGCCGCTTCTTTTGTTTTCATTCTAATATCATAATTCAACGTTTGAACAACCTAATGTGTCGTGTCTAAAGAACACGTGCAACGGATGTATAACTCATTCATATGCAACAGAAATGTAAATATATAATTAAAAGCTATTCATCAATGTCAAGTTTGATTTTAAAATACAAAAAAAGTAAAGCAGCTTGCAACGTGTAATGAATATATAATTAGGAACTTGCTTTACTATTGTATAACAAACTACTGCGGAATTCCCGGATTTAACCAACTTCAACAAGATATTTTGAGAAAATACACATGAGGTAGGCAGATCCTTATCAATAGAATAAAAACTCCCAAAAAATGGAACTTACCAAATTAATTTAGCGTTGGATCACCTTTCGACCTTAGAACAGCTTTGAAGCAACGTGGAAGTCATAGTGGTCGAGAACAACAGCATGAAGAATATTACAGCATTTCGCGCGCAGTGCATCATTCAGTTTTGTAATAGAGGTTAGATGGAGGGGTAAATCTGCGCCAGATTTGTGTTTTCGAAACGGACTGCACTTGTTTAATTATGAACAGGTCCGATATTGGGCAGGGCAGGAAATGTTTTCAACTTAATCCCGATGTTCTTTAACCACACCACAACAGTTCCGGCTGCGTAAATGGGCACATTACCATCTTGGAATATGGCGGAAATATCTAAACCATAGAATGCACGTGTACATGGTACCCAAAAATAGCGATATAATAACAGACAGCCATGTGATTGGTAAGCATTGGAACAGGATCCACTGGAAACTAGATTATTGTTGCCCATAGCATCACAGAGCCACCGCCACGTTTCACGGTTGGGTGAAAACACTGTGGTTCATACGCTTCTTTCGGCGTCCGTCACACATAAACCTCGCCCGTAGTTTGGAATAAGGTAAACAATGACTCATTTAACCACATCACATCTTTCTAGTCATCAGCATGTTGCAGTACATGTTGCATATCCCGGGTCCCAGCACCATTGGCATCTTGTTAACCGTGATGGTCCTTTTATTAATACTTTCACCCATGCAACCCGACCTCTTGTGTCCATGTCGTAATTGTCGATAGAGGCTTTGGGAGATCCTGCTTGAATTCTTCCATTCTTGCACCGCAGTCGACGATGGTTCTGAGTGAAATCCGCTTTAATGTTCGGTGGGACCTGTCACCGAAGGATTTCTTACGACCATTGCTTCTCTTCACCGATGTGGTTTTACAGTGAGTTTAGTAAATCGTCATCAACATGGACACTATATCTTGCGACACACCCAACACATTTGTCATTTTCGTCACGCTTGCATGACATAACCGAGCACCAACCATTTGTCCTTTTTGGAAATACGACACTTTACAATCTTACTATGTGCACATTTCACTGCGCACTAGCGTTCTACTGCTCCTCACATAGTACAAAATTTGCCCTAATATACCACAACCAATAGCCCTGTGTTGCAGTCACTGTTTGAATGTTGGGAACCAACATGTTTAACTTGTTTCAAAGTACAGGTTTCCACTATTTTGATTAGGATCTGTATATACAAAAATCCTGAAACGATATTAACTTGAGAGTCCTCCCTGATGAAATTCTGTGTAGGTCATTGGTATCAATACATTAGACACTTGGAAACTACTATGTATTAGTTATTTTGCTTGTTTCCTTGTTGTTTTTTTTTAATAATCTATTATTTTCAATCTCAGTCTGAAAATAATGATTTCTCCTCGCAAAGCAGCAGACAGTTCTCCGCAACCTTTAAGTCGAGGCATTTTACAGCCGTTAGAGTTTCGGATTATGAATCGTATCAGAAAGGTTAATAAGGTCTTACTATGTTTTCGCTGCGCGCACACAAGTTAATTTCCATGAATATTCTATATAAACTTGATAATTTATCATATAATAATAAAATAATATCATATAGATAGAACAAGAATCAATAATAAATTCAATTCGTTAAAATAACAAATATCGTAAACATAAATAATTTCAATAGACTTATTACGCCAGGGCAAATTAGATTTAAACCAGACAATACAAAATCAATACTTAAACTTATAGCGGGAGGTGTTACTCAAATATGTTTGATGTAGCAAGTGCAAACCGGTGATCGTAGTGGAATGGTGTGAGACGATCGGTTGTTGACTGAAAGCGCTATTAGTCGTGGGTTTGAGTCCCACTAAAATTCAATGGATTTCTCTTAAATGTCCTCGAGTAGTTATGTTCGTGTCCCTATCGAATTCGATTAGGTAGAATTTAGAAAAGAGATTAATTAAAATACAACATAGGAAAGGGTGTCCAGCTTAGGTAGTTCTCGAAATTTCATCGATTCGTGTATGAGCATTATTATATTGTTGTAGAATTTATAAAACAAATTTAAATTTGCATTGATCACAATTTATAATTTTTGTATAGCATTTTCGGCAGCAATGGAAGTGGAAATTATTTATTTTATTTTACTCTGCGATAGGTTATTCTGTTATTCATATTAGACCTATCCTTTTATTTTAATATATTGATTTTTCTTCAACATTTTGTGCTGTCGATTATGGTGATTATTATGAATAAGTAAAAATAGAATCTTATGTGCATTTCTATTTAATAATATTAATACAAAAATGTTTAATATTTAACTTCGTTGCTGTATTATCTTTACCTGGGTCTTATCATTACTTAAAAATATTTCTCGAAGTTCAAACTACCCAGGAAAATGCAATATTATATATTTAACATTTTTTCCAGAAATAGGGAGCCATTTTGTTCGTTTGGACAGTGAGAAAGGCTTCTTACGTAGTCCACGAATTGTTCGTTCCTTCGACACGTTGTGTCTTTCCACGATCTATTATTTAACGCCTGGATCCAGTAATAAAATCATTGTTGAAGCGGAAGGTGAAGGAGAAGACTCCGTTAAGTTATGGGAGGATTCTGCATTAGGATCAATGGTAAAACAACTGTTTACTATATTAATATTTTTATAATGTGCAACTTACTTGGATTACTTTCCAGACCCTTTCCATCCACCATACAGATTTCTGTGCCCTCAACCCTAGCAACAGTTTTTTTCTCTTTAATAGGTAAAAAGGACATGTATTGTGAACTTTCCATCAGTCAAGTTTTCTTCAGTTGTGTGCGCATTCATTTATTCCTAAATTGTTCGCCTTCTTTTCACAGATGAAGAGCGGTCGTTTCCATAGGTAAGTTCCACTCATTTTCATAAGCAATGAAGTAACGAGAAAATCTTAACAAAAGGTTACGTTGATGGTTTTAAGGCTTGCAAGCAAAAATATCATTAAGACATTCCATATTTTTTTGTGTGAACATCTATGAAAAAGAAGGATACTCCCTAGTAACTCCCCATTGCTATTGTGCAAACTAATCCTGCATGTTGCTAACAAGATGCACATGAATGAAAGATACATTCGTTGGTAGAAAAGCAAAAATGATGCAATGGGAGATAAAGATTGAAATAAATATGTGAACGAAATAATTTAAAACATTGCATTTCTATTTGCAGCCTATGTCCTACAGTTACCGTTAATCTTCAATACCAATGTAGTTTCTTTCATTTGCATTTATTATCTCGAGGCTATGCGTAGACAGTCTTAAAGTAATAATTACACTCTTCCAACGTTAATATAAAAAACACTAACAACAGCAATTATGAACAGTTTTTGCTATCAGATACATATGGTTATCAAAATAATGGGAAAACTTCGAGAAAATCCAACTTACTTGCCCAATACAATGTGAGACCACCGTTAGCCTACAGAACAGTGCTGAGCCATCGTAAAATGGAGCCATGTAAGTTATTGTAGGTTTCCAGAGGGATATCATTCCAGATAGGCATCAATCCAGCACACAGTTCCATCAGCGAAAATGTAGAAGGATATCTGCTCAGAATTTTGAGCTCCAGAACTTACGACAGGTCAAGATCTCGGGATTAGATGGGACAAAAGACGTGTTGTAATTGATCCCGATGTTCATAAAAACCATGTCTCAAGAACTCCCGCAATGTTAATTGCCTTATTGTCTTGCATGATTCGATTCAAGGTCTTGAAATATGCGTTTATGTTTGTTCTGTGGTAGGGATTCGGGTTTGTCGTAGCGTAGCGGCTATGACCAGAAGAAGCTTTGCGTGCTTTCATGATGTTACGAAAAAAAAGTCCGATTATGGCTGGCCGTTGATCTGAAACAAAAATGCATTAAAACGGATCGTAAGTTAGTACTGTCTGATGAAATAAAGCTTGATTCAACTTCATTTCAAGCAATGTCAATGTCTCGGTCTGGCTATGGCTTACCAAACGGTTCATCTCTCAAAACTTAGTCCCAAATATTTCTTCAAGACAATTAAAATTTTAAAATCAGTAAACGGCTATGGTTAAATATTTTCAAGAAGTTTGTTTGAAAATTTCGAATTATTTCTTTTGTTCGAAACTTTAACTTTCAATTCGAGAATTTTGGTTTGAAATTTTAGGTCCAAAAAATTTGATTTGAAAATTTCGTTATAAAAATTTTTAGTTCGAAAACAGATTGAAACTTTTAATTCGAAAATTTTAGTTTCCACTTTCTAGTTCTAAAATTTGGATTGAAATGTTTTGGTTCGAAAATTTTGATTCCATTTTTTCGAAAAATTTTAGCTTAAAATTTCTAGTTCAAAAATTTCAGTGTGAAACTGTTTGGTTTCAAAAATTTGAATTCGAAAATTTTAGTTTCAACATTCTAGTTCAAAAATTTGGACTGAAATGTTTTGGTTCGAAAATTTTGATTTCATTTTCCGAAAATTTTAATATAAAATTTCTAGTTCAAAAATTACAGTGTGAAATTGTGTGGTTTGAAAAAATTTGAATTCGAAAAGTTTTATTTCATTTTTTTGTTCGAAAATTTTAGTTTCAACTTTCTAGTTCTAAAATTGGTTTGAAAAGTTTTGATTCGAAAATTTTAGTTTAGAATTTCTAGTTCAAAATATTTCAGTGTGAAATTGTTTGGTTTGAAAAGTTGAATTCGAAAAGTTTTATTTCAAATTTTGGTTCGATGTTTATAATTAGAAAATTTCAGTTTGATTTCTTTTGTTTGAAAATTTGAATTCGAAAATATTGATTTCAACTTTTTTGTTCGAAAAGTTTAGTTTGATGTTTTTAATTCGAAAATTTCAGTTTGAATATTTTTGATTTTAAAAATTTGAGTTCGAAAAAATTTAGTTTCAAATTTTCACTTGAACTTTTGTAATAACTGGAAATTAGTGGACTCAAAATTTAATCGAATAGTTAAAAACAGTTTATTTGTTCATCGAATAGCTAAAAACCGATAATTTATAATCGAATAGTTAAAAACCGGATAACGTTTGGCGGTTAACCGTGAAACGATTCCCTCTTTGCATTCACTGAAAATTTTTGGCACATACTAAAATATTTTTGAAATGATGATTTAAACTAAACAGTCAATTTTATTTAAGATATAAATTACACGAACTAACACCAGGACCAAGAAGGTGAACTTAAAGTATCGTGGTTCTATCATCAAAAAGCTTAAGAGGAGTGCATTTTGGTACGCATATCCTCATTATATGTAAATAAAGTAACAACAAACTCTACTTTGAAGAGCTCAGACAACGTCTATGTAGAGCATAAATCCTAAACAGCACAAGAATTTAAGTTAATATCAAAGTCATATAAATTCTCATCGAGAATCAAACTCATGACCTTCGGAGACTAAATATAGACCGTGCATGGCTATAACGTAATAAAGAGAATACATGAGGCTAGAAAGCTTCCCAATTATACGTAGGCAAGTCAAGAAAGACTTGGACTGATTTTTTCCCGGCAGTTCTGTTAACGCTGGAGCTTCATAGTTTGGCATACAAGTAGGGTGGGTCTTGCTGTGCATATATATAAAATGTTGTTAAGGAATCATTGCATGTTTGGTAACCACGACTTTTTATTGCAGGTGATGTTCTGCGCCGCCTCTAGAAGTCGCCTGTAGAAGAAATGGAGTCATTACGAGATGAACAATTTGCAGCTATACGGTTCTGCTATCGCCTGGGGAAAAGTGCAACAGAAACTCTAGGAATGTTGAGAGCAGCCTACAAAGATGACGCTCTGCCACGAAGTACCGTGTTCTGGTTGTTCAAAGAGTTTAAAGAGGGCCGAATGACAATCACGAAAGCTGGTGGACCAGGTGTATCAGCGTCAGCTGTTACTGAGGTGAACATTAACACGGCAGCAGTCATTGTTAGAGAAGATCGCCGCATCAGTATCGACGATCTGGCAGCCGCACTACGCATATCTCATGGCAGTGCCTTAAAAATTTTGCATGACCACCTCCACATGAGCCGAGTGTGCGCGATGGATTCCGCGACTCCTGACACCAGAGCAGAAGGCCGTTCGAGTGGAGACTTGCAGGAAGCTGTTGCAAAGGATTGAGGATGGTGGAGACGTTTATATGGAGTCAATTGTCACCGGCGATGAGTCATGGCTTCATCATTTCGATCCTGAGGGCAAGCAAGCCAGTACGCAGTGGAAGACACCAGGTTCGCCCACACCAAAAAAGGCAAAGATTGTGAAGTCGGCAGGCAAGGTGATGGTGATCTCGTTCTTTGATCATCTTGGTATGGTGTATCAGCATGCTGTTCCCTCCGGCACTACTGTAACTGCAACATATTACGTGTCAGTCATTCAGACCTTACGGCAGCACATTGCGAAGAAACGACCAAACCTTCGCAATGGCGGCTGGAGACTCCACCATGACAACGCGAGACCACACGTGGCACATGCTGTCCTCGAATACCTACATCAGCACAATATCAACTGTGTGCCACACCCACCGTATAGCCCAGATCTCGCACCGTGCGACTTTTTTCTATTCCCTGTCCTAAAATCCAGACTGCGTGGACGCCGCTTCTCCGATAATTCCGAGGTTCTGAAGGCATCGGAGGCGGTTTTGAAGGACCTCTCAAAGAATGGCTTGCGACACGTGTTTGTGGACTGGAAGACTCGAATGAAAAAGTGCATTCAAATGGGCGGGGACTACTTTGAAAAGGATCATGTGCCTGTTGCTGAGTAATAATAAATTGCCTAGAAAAAAATCAGTCCAAGTCTTTCTTGACTAGCCCTCGTATCTTTAGCAATTTTAGGTGATCAAATACCAACATTAGTTCTGGGGACCATGACTTTGGTTCTGCCAAATTAACCCACAAAAAGTTGGTACCAATCACGTTCGTCCATGTACCCTTGCTCTATAAAAGCCTATACGCATCCATATACTGTAATAAAGAACCAATCAAGCTTAGAAATATTACATAATATTGAGAACATTTTAATCATGAACCTAAACAACATATAACAAGCATATAGCAAGTGCTGTCGGAATAGTTTTCCATCAGCTAAGCCCTTACTAATTAAACTAAACACAAACGCTGAACGTTTAAATCGTTCAAACCAATAACAATATTTTGTAAGAGTTATTACAATGAACTAATCAGATTTAAGCCAAGAGTAAATGTAACGTCATTATTATTTATCCACGAACGGAAACGAAAAGTAGTAACTAGGTTCGAAGTCAGCTCATCACTTCCCTCTTTTACCTTCTCTAGGAATGAATATATTCTTTCAAAGTAAACCATTACACATATATGTTCTTGTTTTGTCATAAGAAATAACTCCTCAATGTTATCTCGTCACATAAGTAGATTAATCGTTATTACAATGAACCAATCAGATTTAAGCGAAAAGTAAATGTGACGTCACAAACGAAAACGAGAGGTACTAACGATGTCCAAAATCACATCATCCCATTCTTTTTATCCTTCTCAAAGAATAAATATATCCTTTCAAAGTAAACCATTACACACTATTTGGCAATTAAACACCGTATTTGTTCGAACAAACTATGCCAACGATACTGTGACAACAAATACGTAAGCATAGGTTACACGATATAGCTGACGTTTCCTTTTCAACATATGATTATAAGTCAATACACGAAGAAACTTTTTAAATCTTTTTAACAGTTTTATTTAACCCACAAACGAATACGATATAAATTATTGTTGTTAACCATGTCCTGGATCTTCACTCCCCTACTTTTATGCGTCTCAATAAATGTATGCTTTCCTGGACACACTTTTTGACAATTGAATATCCCATAAGTCCCGTGAATGAAAACTATACCTTAATCAAAAATCAAGTATTCCTCCCAAAGTTTTCGAATTAAGTTGATTTTGAGTTTAACGTCCCGTTCAGCAGCGAGGATAAAACCTACTAATTAACGTGAAATCCAAACCACATGAGCTCCTTCCGGGAATCGAACCCTGGTCTCCCACGTTAAAGGCACATACGCTAACCGGTTAGCTACGGAGAAACTCCAAAGTTTTCGAGTTTCATATTAATACTAATATTAATTTATACTATTACTGGGGTCTACTAATTCATAATGTAATAGATCATCAAGAAAGAGATCAAACCTTGTTTTAGTAATTTTATACCCATAAAAGGGAACGAAAAAGCCATCATAACATCCAAGCTAAAAGTCCCAGTTCAGTGACGTCAAACGAACATATTAGCTCGCACCAAATACCTCTACTTCATTCGCACCAATAAGGGACGTGGTGGCTCAGTGGTAGAACGTTCACCTCTGCTGTATGGGGTCCCTGGTTCAAACCTCGAGAAAGTAGTTTTGTGGTGGGCACCATTATGATCGGGATACTCCAATTTTCTCCCATACTTTCATTCATTTTTCATCGTCACCGTCTCCTTTAGCCTAGCCGGCATAAGCGTGGGACGTAAAACTAAAGATTTCATTTGCACCAGTGTTAGTCCATCTCATCAAAGGGATAACAACCAAAAATCAAGTATTCCTCCCAAAATTCAGCAGCGAAAATAGAACCTACTAATTAACGTGAAATCCGAACCGCATGAGCTCCTTCCGGGAATCGAACTCTGGTCTCCCACGTTAAAGGCGCATACGCTAACCGGCATAAGCGTGGGACGTAAAACTAAAGATTTCATTTGCACCAGTGATAGTCCATCTCATCAAAGGGATAACAATCTCCAAATTTTATGCCATAAAAGGGAACGAAAAAAAAGCATTCGTAAACGTGTACTATTTCATAACGTAATGAATCATCAAGACCATATTTTTAGTAATTTTAAAGAATCATCATGACCTCTAATCCAAAATTCCCAATTCAATGACGTCATAGCAGGGCCAAGGTAGGCCCTACCTATGACTCATTCGTACCAGCGTGCATGGCCCCTGAATAAGCATAAGCAAAATTTCAATAGGTGACGCAATCCCGGGCCAAAGCATCCCTGATTCATTCACTATGGTCCATGTGGCCCCAAAATTGGATAACCAAAAGTGCGGTCAGGTCATGCAATTACTACTACTCCAGAATTCTTGTGCGACGTGACATCACGTGGAAGAAAGTGCGAAACAAATACATTGTAGGGAATACAGTGCGCGGTGTTGATGCGTGAAATTTATAAAGAATGGATAATTATTAAGACAAAAATGAATAATAATAATCAGGCTCGGACTGGCCAGGGCAGAAGGGCAGGGTCCCTTCCGGGGCCCTCTCTAAATATATAATAATGAATATTGAATAGCATGGAAAGTAAGATAAAACATGTCTGCCGTGTTGGAGCATGGTTACTCTTTGTAGGTTCTTCCGTTCCCAGAGTTCGGTGGTTCTCTAGCATTGAATGTAATCTTGGGGTATCATTATTGGAATGAAATTAACAGTATTATAAAGCCCTGTTTGGGGCTCTTTGTTTGTGGCCTAGTAAGAATATATTTCAACAATATGAAGAATGGGGGACCATGAATGCCGAAATGAGACTGACTTTTATAAAATCCTGTTGGAGCCTTCTGTTAGTCGTTTGACAAGTTATTGCAATACCATAAAGAAACAGAACAGGTCCCCACCTTGGAGCATCATTACCACGAGTAAATGAAGCTGACAGCTTTATGAGAACCCCCCCCCCCCCAGTCGCATTAAATTAAGAAGATTAAACTTAGTATATTTTGTGAGGCTCCTGTCGGGGCCCTACACGAGCCAGTCCGAGACTGATAATAATAATTATGCTGTTGCTTATCGTCCGAATTGAGAAAGGAAGACTCCTGTTATATCACCGCTTTCCAAAATAGTTGTTGGTAGAACGACAGTGAGTTTCTTTGTGTAAACGTGCAGACAGAATCAATGTAAATAATGCTCGTATTTGTTCTATTCCTTTCCTACCCAAAGATTATGAGAAAAACTTACAACATGAACTTCTTAAGCTACATGTAAGAAAAAAAAAATCTCCCTCACGCAATTTCTTCTTTGCATATATCGAATTGGCATGGGGATAAATATATTGTTAAGAACGAACAAAACTAAGCGGGTAAGAGACAATAATTTATTCTTCAAACATACGAAGTTGAAAAGCTTAAAAGAAATTTAAATAATTCGAGCCATAGATGCCGATCCTGGAGGACAAGCAAAGATGTTATAAAACAGAGGATTTGCCCATAGCTATATTTATCTCTGTAACTCGGTGAAGCCGAAAAACAACCGAGACAAACCTGATTGACTGCTCTCTTTTCCGCCAGTAGTGTTCGCTCAAACCATTAGGTTATCCGTATGTGAACATGTAATGTTTATTGCGCATGTAGCATGTAGTGAATATTCACTTTAATGTTCACAATTTATTCCCATCTGCAGCTCACGGGTTCTGTTCATTATTTTCAATGGGGCTCGCTTTCCTATTCCCGCTGAGGTTGGACTCACGTCCTCCAATGAGGATCACTAGCCTGCTGGGCACTCGCGCTCACTAATTTCGTTGGGGTGCGCGTTTATTGAGCTCGGGTTCACTACACTCAGTGAGACTCGGGCTCACTAATCTCAATTCGAGTCGGGGTCATTATTACCAATGGGATCGTGCTCAATGGGGGTTGCACTGATTTGTGATCGGTAGGGGCAGGAATTTTTCGAATTTGAAATTAAACATTTCGCATTTGAAATTAAAAATTTCGTATTTTGTCGCATTTTGAGATATAAAATTTCTCATTTAGTCGTTAAGTAAATTATTTTACAAGCTCTAATATACAAACTCTAATATAGGCCCAATATAAGTAATAAACAATAAATCAATAATGCTAAGTTATTTATTTATTTATTTATTCATTTTATTATTATTATTATTATTATTATTATTATTATTATTATTATTATTATTATTATTATTATTATTATTATTATTATTGCAGTTACTAACAACAAATTACTTCTTTCTTTTTTCACAAGTCTAAAAACTTAAAATACACTAGCACAGTATCTTCACGATTGCCATCACAAAATCCCATACATTGTATTAGGTATACACCAAAAACACATACACATGCAAAAACACATACATACAATACATTAGCGCAGTATCTTCTTGTATATCTCGTCTGCAAATTATTATTCTGATGAAAAGTGCAGCATGTTGCACGTTTCTACGTCATCATCTTTCATCTGTAGCCTTCTATCATTTATTATATTTTTTTTTTTTTAAAAAAAAAGTCCTTTCACAATCAGTATTCGTTATTGGAAGAAATATTGCAGACAGGAATAAGTTACTGAAATTTAAATTTTTTCCCCTTTGGTTCTCTGTGCAAGTAAAATATCCATCACACTGACATTGCCATCTTGACTCTGCATTACAATTTCTTTCAAGCTCTTATGGAAATCAGTATACAAAGGTTTATACATTGCAGTTCATATAAGGTTTATACATAAGGTATATATAAGGTATAAAGGTATATATAAGGTTTATACATTTATATATGACATTTTAAATCATTTTTAACCAATTTTACCCATTCACATTTCTCCCCACGTTTTAAATCCTTTTCAAATTGTGACTGGGCTCAAGATGGAGATAATGTTCTCCTAAAGTACCTCCTAAAGGAGTGGATTGTTTTCTGTGGTGAGTATTAACCTTTTGTTTGCATTTTTCTAAGTATTATCACCACTCGAAATTCAGTGATAATATTGAAACAAACTTTTTATCGTTGTTAAGTCCATTTAGCAACATTTTGTTTCACTTATTCTAATTTTCGTATTTATAATTCTTTTACTATGAAATTTACCACAAATATACATTTCCCGATTATGCACATAGTATCAGTATTAAAAGTATCCTGCAAAATCCTTATGAAATGATATTCTTACAAGAATACAGTTATAGATATCCGACAATCATTTTGGATATGAGTGTACATCTTACTCTCTTTTGTCATCCATGTACTGATGAATTACCTATGGGACAGTGATCAGATGAGAGGTGTCGTTTATATAGTACATATTAGAAAAAAGACCAAAGAACAAGAAACAAAATAAAAGAAATGATTCTCACATTCCCTGGTAAGAGCAGAATTAATAAAAATTTCAAGGTACGTTTCTCGACCTGCTAGAGGATCTAAAAATAAGAAACAAGAAGACCTCTCGACCCTTCCTAATTTATAGACTGGAATTATGAAAGAAAATATTGAAATCTCCCTTTCTAGCTACCGACATTCCTCCAACAGCACACAAACACCGTAGTACGACCGAACGACTTAACCACTGTAAATAGCTGATTAACCGCCCTCAGTGTTACCGACTCCAATCAGGCAAAATAAATGAAAGCTATTAGAATGGAGAAAACACTTTGGCATCCTAGGAGGAAGGGACAGCTGCTGTAATTGACAGTTTGTCAGAAGATAAGGAAACTGCTATAGAAGTAGAGTAGCCATGTGGTCATATTATGATTATGATTATGATTATGATTATTATTGTTGTTGTTGTAAATATACAGAATAATGAATTTGTTTATATGTTATTTCAAGTACCATAGATGCATAGCAATATATATTTGAAGTTGCTAGTGAAAATGAATATGTACAGAAAATATGACAATTTAAAATAGTGAACTCCAGTCGAGTATTAGGTGTTAGGGGTTGGGAATGATTCGTGTCAGTATAATATGAATAGCTTAGAAAGCAGTTGTGAGAATCCATCGTTGAATTTGCTAAGAGATGTCTATAAAAAGCTCTATTGAAACTAGAGACACGTTATTGTCTGGAAAAGCTGACAGCTTACGAATCAAATGACAAGAAGAAACTAGTCTTTGAATATACTATTATCTAATATATGCATTTATTCCAGACAGGAGGTTGGCATCATGAAAGACTGTTGCTAGATATGTCGCAGTATACAGGCCGTGAGATAGAACTTCTAGTAACGGGCATCAAGGAGGCTAATTCTCATATCTATATAAAAGAATTGCGCCAATGTAACTCTGAAGGTAAGTTGTAAGTTTCTATTTTAATGTTATCTCCATACTAACAATATAAACAATTCAACGTTGAAAACAAGTTCTTATATGTTTAGGTATAAACATCATTTCTACTTCTACATCGGAATAATCTAATATTTTAACTATCTATAAAACTACATGAGCTAACATAAATTATTGAGCACTTACTGTAGGGCTACAATGATTAAATTTGGCATGATTGTAGCTTTCCGGAACTAACCGACAGGAAAATTGCCAAAAGTGAATATTTTTAATTTTTAGAGGGTCTAAAGAGGGGATGAAGAATTCCCCCATGTTATTTAAATGGGCCGTTTTTTTTATCTATAATATCATATTTTAGGTGCTTAGAATTGGAATAAAAACTTTAAATTCAGTATGCTTGTACGTTTTCGTTAGCGTTAGTATCAGAAATAAAAAATTTCCAACCGTAGAGTGGTTTTATGGAGAACTGAAAAATCTTTCCCATGTTATTTATATGGGACGTCTTCTACAGCCCAAAATGTTTAGGCACTTCCGACAGGATTAGAATCATGAAATTTAGCATGATTGTAGCATTCCAAGGCTAACCGACAGAAAAATTACCAAAAGTGAATATTTTAAATTTTTTATGGGTCTAAAGGGGGATGAAGAAATTCCCATGCTATTCAAATAGGCGGTTTCTTGGGATACAAAATCTTACCTTTCAGACAGTTGAAATAGGAAAAGAAACGATAGAATTATGGGTTCAAGAGGTGCGAGGCCGTAGGCCGAGCAAAGACAGTGTGTGGGGGCGAAACCTCCGGACAGGAAATATGAAGAGCAAGTTCACGAAATTCACTGTTGATGCAAAGGCCAATAGATAAGAAATGCGAGGCCGTAGGCAGAGCAGACTCGGGGGTCTGGGGGACCAAAGGATAGTATTAATATGAAAATAAATATTGATGGAGCAACAAAAGTAAAAGATTGCCGTATTTTCTTTGTCTATTATTATATACATCAGGCTTCAACGTACTAAAAGTATTTAAAGTAGAAACTCATTCCGTGACTTCCGTCACTCTTTTTGATACCTAATGCATATAAAGAGCAAAGTTCTCTACACCCATTGTCTATGACTTAACGTAAGAACCGAACCTCTGAAAGAGTACTTGATTACGAATAAATAATATTAACTTTTTTATTTTAAAAAAATCTTCTGTTTTTCATCTATATGTTGTCATATTTTGTTGTCTGTCGCTGTATTCATTCTACAACTAACATTTGTATAAGAAAACTTAATAGTTCATGGGTAGATATAAGCAATCCTTACCAAAAACGAAATAGGAAGACATCATAGAGCGTATGGTATGTGTGTGCTTTTCCAAGTCCAAAATTGAGTAACTATTAAAATTAAAGTATTCATTTCCATGTTTAATTTTAGATAATTAATTTTCATATTATGTAATTATATTTTCTCTTTCTCTCTTTTTTTCTTTCTTTAGACCTTGAGGAAGATATAGCCGTTGTCGCAGAAGAAGTTTATTTTTATTTTGGCACGGATCGGAAAATATGTGACATTAATACATTTCTTCGACGGGTTCCTTTGCGGTCAGGTAATTTTTAAATATTTTCAAAGCACTTATATACAGGGTGTTGGTTAATGGCATGAAAACATGCCGCAGGTGAAGTCCTTGAACAAAGCAAGAAAAGACGTTTTTTGAATATGACTGGAAAACATCCTCTTTAAGTAAAGTTTTTGAGCCACTGTATGGTGAAAGTACGATCATGTATTAACTGAAGTTGAGACCTGCTATTGAGTGGAACATTTTACAGACTTTACTTGTGGAATATTTTGTTGCAGAAACAAGACATGTTACATCTTATCTGACGACCACGTGTTACAAAATTTGATACCAGAAGTCCATCTTCCTTTATAACTAGCCATGTGTTGATTGACAATAGATTTTAGTCTGGGTATGCAATCTTGTGTTTAAAGTTCCTGCTGCTCTTTCTTTTTGGTTGTGCATATCGACAATGCCATCTCGCGTAATCAGCAAACAAGACTAAGGATGGAAATAGAGAGTTTTCTATACACCAATTTAGAAACCACTCGTAAAAGTGTCATCTTGGTGGATATTTTTCCTCGAACACTTGAAAAGTTGGAAACAGCACAGATAAGACAGGTAGTCATTCAGAAAATTTCGTACTGTCACAAGGAAAACAACTTTCTGCACAGTACTGTACAAGATTTAGTTTGTTGTCATCAACAGTTTAGAAATACTTTTTTTTCTAATTTGTTTTGATTTGGCTGTTGTGTTTTGTTATGGCGATATAAGGCCCATTACAGAATACTTAGAGGAAACATCAGTTTAATAACTTTTGTAACAAATTAATAGTTTCTTTCCACTCTTTGAGCTGTTCATGCAATTTTAATATTTCATCTGTAGAATATATATACTAATTTCCTCATTCTTTTCCTTTGTTTTCTTAATAAAATAAAACGCCAATCGAAATCTGTAAAAGATTTTGCGTGCTTATTTCTATGTTGTTGGTTGTTTACGATTCATTTTAGAATACAAGTTTTCCAATAGGTCTTTTTACAAGTATCTCATTTCTGCGAGCAACTCATTCATATCCTTCCGGTCAGAAAAAATCGTCAACTGAAGTTGAATATGTATATCATTTAGATCACAAAATGAATACAGGAAAGATTTGCCGCAAACATTTTATTCTTAAGGACTTCTAACAACACACAGATAGAACTATTTGAACCAAACTTACTAAAAAAAGTTAGATTGACGTTCTTTTTTATCCAAAATAAATAGGAAATTAGAACCAGTATTTCATAGATGAAAAATTAAAATGGCTTTAAAGGAATATAAAGGAAATCAAGAACTGATTCCACAAGTAATTATACTGATGTTTCCTCTCCATCAGGAGTGGACAAAGCAGTCTTCAAGAGCAAGGATTTTACATCAGCATGACCAAACACAAGATTAAAACCAAGATCAATGAACACATTAGAGAACAAAAGAAAAAAAAGGACCTGTAAAGCCAGAATTCTATAATGGCGAAAGAAAATGATAATAATAGTTACAAGAATTAGAACCTTAGACTTGGGAGAGAACATTATAGACCTTTTTCCAAATATTTTAGAATAATGACCATCCCCTCCGTATGTACAGTAAACTGCCTTATGTATATTAAAAAAAAACGGTATTAAATTCGTTAGTCGGAGTATTGTTCATTCAAACAACACAAGACCCACAAACGAAATACATATTCCTTTATCAGATTGCACAAAACATAAAATAGATATAAGTATATTTAAACGAAATTATAACATATTGCTACCTAGAATTGGAGAAAGGGAGATTAAAATTTTTGAGTGTTCATGTGAGAAATGACGAACAAACAAGTGTATGTATATATAGTATTGTAAAATTTCAGAGAGAAAATTCTGAGTTAGAGTAGGAATTTCGTTTTCTTTCTGAATGCAATTATTTTATACCATCCAAAATATATATCAAATATGGTATAGATTAATTACAAACATGTAATCATAAACGTTATTTATATATGTGTTAATTTAAATCTTGACGTTATGTATTATAAGATCTTAATTTTTTACAACAACAAATAATTGTTATTCTTATTCTTGAAAATCTAATACGAAAAAGGAAGTTTCTAAATTCATTTTTACTAAAATGGAAAATTCAAAATTAAATTCTGACCAATAAAATTTAAATAAAATATGGATGACATTGTTGGATAACTACTATTTAGACAATAAATATAAGCACAATAGTTGGAAACACTGGATAATTAAATATCAAATTTAGCGAACTGTGTTCATCTGGACTTAATAATTTTAGACGCACGGTTTTAAAATCTTCGATGCTCACTTCTTTCTACAAAATATACAGAATAGCCTCATCCCATCGTCATGATCAAGGCTGACGATTTTAAGCACAAATATGTAATTACGAAAATATAGTGAAATAATATTGTGTTAATATTTTTGCATTGTCGGTGTATAAGATAAATAAAATAAAACATGCTTTCAAAAATATCTAAAAGTGATTGCATGACTGTCTGAACTCAGTACCTTATACAGGGTGTTTCAAACACCGACAACGTTTGGGAGATGATTTCTGACGCCAAGATAAGAAAAAAAGTTTAGACCAATCCGAGATCACAAATGCTTCCTTTCGGAGTTATATGCTGCCGAAAGCATGAAAATATGAACTTTGAAGATCCATAACTCAAAAACTATGGGACCTACCGTAGTCGCGTCAAGACTTTATATATGAACTAATATATGTCCTATCCAAATATTCATGTTTCAGAATCCTGTGCTACTTCTGCAAGAACTTTTATAAAGGTAGTTGGTGTGTACTTCAAATTATATGCACATAGCCAAACTCCCTCTATAAAAATTGTTGCAGAAGAACCGCAGGATTCTGAAACATGGATATTGGGATAGGACACATATTAGTTCCTAAAAATATCTTGGTCCGACTACCGTAGCCTATAACTCCGAAATGACGGATTTTTGCACCCAGGTTGGTCGATACTTTTTGTCTTATCTTGGTGTCAGGAATCACCTCCGAAACGTTGTCGGTGTTGTTTTGAAACAGCTGTATATCGATAAAAATATTTTCTCTTTAAAAAGAAGTACAAAGCAAACAGATTAGATCTGTATGAACGGATATTTATTTATTTCAATATCTTTCAATTTTAAAGAGTCGAAGATGGTTCAATAAATAAGGTGACAGTACCTCTTATTGTGTGAACTTATTCAATTTGCACTATGCGTCTACTTATAAACAGTAACATGGGCGCCGAACTTCCGAAATTTTCTAGTGACATTAACATAAGCATATAATTGATCCTAATAGTAATGGTAATAAATAAATAAAAAGTACATTGGTCATGGTTAAATTATCATATTTTACTAGTAGCTCATGGAGATGGTACAATCGACATTTATATGAAATGATTACTACTTATATTTGGAATATCTTTTGGTATTTACGTAAAATAAATTCACTCAAAACATCGTTAAGTATGTTGACAAGATAGTGTATAGCTTTGTGGACATCTCAAGAATAGCTTTTTTTAAAAAAAAATGAAGTATATTTATGATCTAATGTGTGCAAGTTGTTTTTCTTGCTTTTGTATTATATGGATCATGTATCATCACATCAAAAACATGAGTAAAAAAAAAATCATTATAGATTCCGAAGAGCCATCAGCAGGAGTTTGTGAAAACGGAGGAATGTATGATGAGGATGGCAAGGGATGCATTTGCCCTCCAGGATTTAGCGGCGCACAATGTGAAAAAGGTAAATATGGGATGAGTTCTGATATAGTATTTAAAAAAAAAAAAAAAACTGTACATTACTGTGGATAAAAATAACTGAAGTCAGGAGTGCATTGAGACATATGCCTGAATTACTGGTGTTGTGCTTGTAATTGGGGTAGTCTGAAGCTAGACCAAACTAGCTACATTTTCGAACTGAAAGAAATGAGCCCTTAAGGAAACAGTAGTAACTTGGCACGAACTGCTGCCGTGTGCTTGTTATTTGAGCTATCTGAAGCCAGACAGAACTAGCTACATTTACATGCTGAGGGGAATTAGCCCTTAAGGAAACAGTAGTAACTTGGCATGAACTGCTGCCATGTGCTCGTTATTTGAGCTGTCTGAATCCAGACTGAACTAGCTACATTTTCTTGCTGGGGAAATTAGCCCTTATAGAAAGAGTGGCAACTTGACACGAACTGCTGCCATATATATAATAAACGGAAAGCAAACAATAGTTACACTCTATGATACTATTATCATTTAACCTGTTTGAAACCAAAATGTACTAACTATATTTTCGCTGATTTCTGATTTTAAGTATGAAATCATTTGTATTTCACACCGAACCTTATACCGCACAACAAACTAAGTGCAGAAATTGACGCAATCGCCACGCGAAGGCCGTTTCCAAATGACAATAGTTCGTATCACATTGTCACTGTTTCCATAAAGGCTACTTTCTCACAGCACGAGAAAAGATCAAGTTCGCTCTGACTTCAGACATCTCATTTGTTCGCTGTTGTACATATTACCAATATAACGGAGTAATTTCTACATTGCACTTCAATTCTTGTGTCAGTGTTTTTTCTTTCTTTCGTTTCAGTTTCTATTCATGTCTGATGATGGTTTTGAGAATTTATCTTGTTGAAATATGTTATTTTTGTCTGTATTCTAGTACGTTGATGTAATGGTTTGTATGTTATATTTTGAAACTATATATATAATGCAAAGGTCCACTATATATATAGTGTAATGTATGGACTCATATTCTAGGTTGTGGGAAGAATCATTATGGGGAAGACTGTAAAGGAAAGTGCTCTGCTACAAAATACTTCTGCAAAGGAATGTATTTATGCAAGCCAAAACTAGGCTGTAAGTGTGCTCCAGGAATCGAAGGTGAATTCTGTCATAAAGGTAAGAGAAGCAGGCGAAAACATTGTTGATATTTAAGCTTTTCATACGAACATAGACAATATTGTATTATGTGGATGAATGTGTACTTCCAAACATCGCACTAGCGGAAGATTATTTTCATCTTCCCCTGGATTAATCCAGTCCATTGAGGTTTAAGAAGAGAGCTCTTTGATATTCACCATCCTCGCTTGTACATCGAACCGCATGATCGTATGTACACTCATGTCCAAAATCACTGTCGCATATCTATAACTGTCTTCTTGTAAGAATATGATTTGATAATGATTTTCAGGGTACTTTTAATACTGATACTATGTATATAATCGAGAAATGTATATTTGTGGTAAATTTCATAGGAAAAGATTTATAAATACGAAAATTAGAATGAGTAAAACAAAATGTTGATAAATGTACAAGAAAGTTTTATTTACGTTTTATTGTTCTAATTTACTGCTCTTTTGACATGAAATTTGGCACATACATGTCTTTGCCGATTATATACATACTAACATTATAAGAAATTCCGGACGAATTCGTTATCAAATTATATTCCTACAACAACATATTTATAGACATTCGACAATAATTTTGGACATGAGTGTACATGGAATCCAAGTATGAGAGTAGATTTTGCCAAAACACTATTCTTAATTTGTGAGATTGGTTTAGTCTATTTCTATGAGAGATAGAGAGGGTAGAAAAATCATTTTGTCGAAATTAAAAACAGCCTAGTGCGGAAAAGTTGTGTACGCATCTACATAGTAAACGTCCAAAGGGGTTTCGGTCAAATCGGACAACATCTTGAGATGCTACTGCGCCATCGCTCGGACCCCGTATAGAAGTAGGCACCTTTACATTTTGCAAGGGAATTTCTTTCATATTTTAAGAAAGAGTTAAAGAAAGAGTTATAATCGTAAGCAATACATTAAAGTTTTCCTTTTCTGGTTCTAAAAAATTGATTAAACAAATTTTCACAAATATTGTCATCTTAATATTCGTTTCCATGAAAAGTGAGTTGTTAAAGCAAAATTTCTACATAAAATCTAGTAGTTCTATATAAAATCTACTTTTTTACATCAATATATATATATATATATATATATATATATATATAACTTTTCTTTTTTACAATAATTGCAACACAAAGTTTTCACTACACTGAATACTCGTTGTTCGACACTTGGATTACTGACTGGTATAGTGGGATAGTAAGGATATATTACCTTAATTTGAACAGGTTTTGTACATCTCTTTTCTCGAGAAACGTACTCCATAATTAACAAAATTCATTATTATCCTTTCCATCAAGTGCTGGTATGAATTTCAATAGAAAAAAAAACTGACGGTAAAGTTTACTTCCGTACTAATTTTAATCAATTGATTTTGCGTGTGTTACATCATTAAATGAAATTGTTGGTGCTGTGCGATGATAAAGGTCGTCTATCGTCTAGCAACATATCGTCTAGCAAAATTTACCTCACGTCAACTCTAAATCCGTAGTTTGGAAACTGTGGGCATCACATTAAAAACTACTCTGATTTTGTTAAGATCCTGAAGAAGCTGAAAGTGAATCCAAACTACCTCTTGGTCAGTTTTGACGTAGTTTCTCCATTCAAAAGAGTTTCTGTCAAGGATACGATGCAGCTAATAGGGAATCACTTCAACCCGGAACTAACTAACCTCTTCCAGCATACACTGACCTCCATGTATACTTTTTGTACGATGGATGTTACTATGAACAAATAGATGGAGTAGCCATGGGGTCTCCTCTCTCTCTTGTCATTGCAAACTTCTTCGTGGAGTTGTTTGAACATTAAGCTCTCAATGCGGCGGTTCTAAAGCCGCCCTGCTTCTTTAGATACGTTGATGATACTTTTGCTATTTGGCCACATGGTCCTGAAACACTATAGGATTTTCTGGAATTTCTCAACAGTTATCACCCTGAAATCAAACATCATGGAAGTGGAGTAGAATGGATGTCTTCATTTTTTGGATATTCTTGTTCGCAGTAAACCTGACGGAACATTATACACACCGTATATAGGAAGCCGACACATACGGATCTTTATCTCAACACAAGCAGCTTCCATCACAAGTCACAACGCCTTACAGTGCTAAACATCTTGACCTACAGAGTCTCCGTAAGTGACCAGGAAAGTTTACAAGAGGAATTCAACCATCTTCGTTCGACGCTACAAGAGAATGGCTACAGTCTTACAGATATCAACATGTCCATAAAAACGGTCGTTACTTCGCGACACAAAGTGATCAAAAAGTTATGAGTGAGGATTACCTCTCTACCACCGTATTGCCTTTCATCGGCCGCACCTCCGGGAAACTCAGCAGAATACTTGCCACACATGGTATAAGAGTTATTCATAAATCTACAGCCAACATCAGATCATTACTCAAACCAGTGAAAGACAACCTTCATCTGCACACTCCTTGTGTATACCGTATACCATGCGAATGTGGCTGAATATATATAGGACAGACTGGACGCACAATAGAACACCGATGCAAGGAACACAACAGCCACATAAGACTTTAGCAACCCGAAAAGTCAACACTAGCAGAGCATAGCCTAGAGCTTGGACACAGAATTGATTTTACAAATGCCACCATAGTAGCCAATTGCAGCAATTTTTGGAACAGAATAATAAAGGAAACCATAGCTATTTCACGGGAAAGGAACAGTCTCAATAGAGACAATAGGTTTCAACTTAGCCCTATCTGATCGGCCCTTTTCAGGAACAAAAACAGACATTCAACAAGCCATTTCTCGTAAACACAACAACACCCAATCAGGAAAGAGTATTTCTCAGCCAATCAGAAGCCAGCATTTTCCTCAGCCAATCACAAGCCCTCATTCATAGTTCTGCCTCTAAATAGTCACTATATATACATGCTCACGTTCCAGGTTTTTTTAAGATCCTTCTATTAGACAAATATCTCGTGCTTTCCTATTCTTGTTTACCCTTCTTTCTTTCTATCTTACACAATTACAGACTCGCGTGTAAATGTCTCCGTATAGACAGACACCGCGACACACACATCCCCCGACAGATACTTTACTTTACTAACAGCATGGAGAAGAGGCATGTTGAATGTTGATTGATGCCCTACTCACTATCCAGGACACGGGCTTTCCCGAGAGGCGTCCTTTATTATTAATTTTCTGTTTCTGTTTCGGTCTCTTCTTTACAAGCCGTGAGTCTCGCCTTCTACCACTAGTTGTTTTCAAAAGTACACGTTAGGTAATGTGTCAGTAGTTTTTCTCTTTCTTCAGATTGTGCGCAAGGAAAATATAGCCAATGTCGTATATATTATTGAAAATGCCAGTGAATATTAATACCAATAACTCTATCTGTTTGATTTTCGTCTTACGTATCACCAGCTGTTTTCAGAAGTACACATTCTTTATTTTCTCTCTCTCTCTCTCTCTTTTTTCAGACTGTCCTCAAGGAAGGTACGGTGCTAACTGTATGGAGAAATGTGGTCACTGTGCCTCTTCTCCATGTGACATATACACAGGTGTCTGCCACGAAGGATGTGAAGTTGGCTATTACCCACCATTTTGCAAAGAAAGTAAGTCTGTTGTTCACATTGCTTTTAATGAATTCACTAAGACTTATTCACTGTATTTTACATAGTTTTAAATATCAAATAAATTCTGAGAATCTAATAAAAACAATATAAGAAATTTGTATTTAGATTTTTATGAAGTAAATATTACTGGTATTGTATTACTGACACTATCAAAAGAATACAAAACCTACTACGGTACCTGAAACCATTAATTATTGTAATATTAGCTACGGTTTTAGTTATAAATTAACCTTACATGATATTTCTATTGATTTTTAAATTATTTTTATTTAGCCTATGCAATTCTATCTTCTGCTCCTACATTGGTGTCATCGGACTTCTTCTCTCTTAGTGTGAATTTCAATCCCCAAGAATACAGAGGAAAAGGAACACCGATATACTATCAAATTCAATATAAGGTAAGAAGTAATTAAACTAGTACTAGGTTTTCAACATGTTTTATGAGCGAAACCTCACGTCTGGTACCATCTTTAATAAATAAATACAGCTTTTCTATTTCAACCTTGCTCGCGCTGCTGTCGATGTATGTTTTCCCATACCTTCGTCGACAGTGGAGTGACAAGTTGCTGTGGCCGAGATCGTTCAATAGTTGGATGCGGACAGGGTTCTTTCCCCAAAGCAAAGGGAAGATTTCATCCGTAAGAGGGCGGCAGAGGTGGAGTCGAAATACGTTTCACATATTTTCCGAGGGCACGCTTGAAATAGAAAGGTATTAGCCATTAACAATATCGTGTTTAGTGTAATTTTCTCACCAGATTTTTCATGACTTAATAACTTCACAATACAACAAAGAATATGGAACTTGAAGTGTATTTGAGGTTTCGTTCTTAACAAAATACAAACGCTACATTCTCGTTTCCTTTAACAGTAATTGTTTACTGTAAAAATTTCAGCCCGTCCCGCTTTCTAATGACTAGCGCCTTTGGTGCACATGGTCCCTCGTTTGATTTCCGGCGAGAAAGCATCCATAGTTTTCAGTCTATACACTTAGTGGATGGAAAATTTAGTTTCATAATTATGCTGTTCACTGTTTGGGTGAAGGGAGAGATGCAAGGGCCCTGGGAAACAACGGCTATTTTGCTTCAGATTTTTTTTTTATATTTCAATTTTGTTGAAGAGACTACAAGAGAACATCATCGAAAATACAATAAAGATGTCTGCAACAAATACCAATACACAATGAGCCATCAACTTTAACAAATCTGTCCAATACGCTTTGAAACAGTAGACCTTCTCTGTGGATTCACCTAACGCAGATCTATTGTGAGAAAAATAAACTGTACATTGTCCAATAATAACAGCCGTCTTCACACTCTTGGCAGAGTTCAGCTACTGACACACAGTTACCTGACTCAGTTTTTCATGAAACCACATCTTGCATTCTCCACATTGAATTCCAGATCTTCTGTGATTTTATTGGTAATAAAACTCCCCACAATCAACATTGAAATTATCTTTCTTGTGGTACTTCTTCACTATAATGGAATGATTTTTGACTCAGACATAACTTCTGATGGCGAACACTTCTTTCGAGTTGTCTGAATGGTCCAGCTGTATTTAATCCTATCTTCCTGATTTTCTTTGAAATTTGTGATTTATCTGTGGAAGATCTTTTAAATTCTACCGCAATTCCCGTTTCATAATTACTGCTTTGCTCTTGAATGATTTTCTCCAAATCTTTACACGCTAAATCTTTATTATTGACAAAATCTCAGCCACGCTTCTTTGATATGAGAAGTTACCCTCAGGAATTCGTAATGATTCCTGATGTTCATCGTATGTACAGGATTTTGAGCTAGGATTCATCTGTCGGAGCTGGACATTTATCTTCCTGTGAAGTGGAATTTGTAAGTTCTTTATCAGCTACAGCCTTGTCGACATCTTCCAACCATTCGGAAATCAAACCAGAAGTAAACGTAGTCTGTAGAACACGCTTGAATAACATGGACTAATTTCTGTTGTCTTAAACCCTGAAATATCGCTTTCAGGAGCTGCGGCTCTGTACCTTCCTCGAGCAAAAAATCTTGGAAACTATTGCTTGTTTAGACATTTCATAGGGTACATCCATCGAAATGTGTGTGTGGCTTTATTCCAGACTACTTTGGGAGATTTGAAATGGCTCTTCAAGTAGGTCCTGTTTGTGTCTGCAATGGGAGGATGCCGATATTGCTAACGAGTATGTATGGCGGTATTGTCTACGTTCTTATTTTAGGTATTCATTGGTGTACTCCATACTAATGAAAGGAAACACATTTTCTTTATCACTTACAGTGAGTTAAAGTCTTATGTGATGACAAAATATATTAGAAAATTGTGCATATAAAAAAAGGGAGAACAGAGATGCACTTACCAGAATGTTTCTGCATCCTGTTGTTTTTCTTTAAAGCACACAGGTTGTGTTCTCCCAGAATGCGTCAGCCGAAAACGTGCTAGCAGACAACCAACAAATATATCCACAAAAAAATAGCCCTTCAACAGTGTTGGTAGCTTCTCAAACTAAAATTATACACTTCAGTGGCAATATTATCGATATGGCGATATTCGTTTCAGTTATCTTAAATTTTGGTAAAAAGTTAAATAGTGTTACCAACAACTGTTCTGGAAACGTAGTAATTTCATTACCATTTAGAATTTATGAATAAATTAAATTTCATTATATCTGTATGTAACACTTGTTGAGGTCGTCAAAAATCGAGAAGAAGCAAGTTTAAAATATTATTTATAAGTTTCATATTTCAAACATTTTGGCACGAAATAACTGTACATAATGAAGAAATTCTTGAATAATGTAATTTTACTGCTGTGTTAAAGTAATAAAATGTACAAAATAGCAGTTTATGCCTTTAAATTTGAAAACAATTGAACTTATTATAGGTTCTAATACAATACTTCAAGCTCAGGATAAAGTGTTTCCTGAATTTCGTAACCAAAACGATACCTGTGTTATAATGGGTTTCATAACTCGTGTTTGCTGCCAACCAATGCAATATCAGTTTGAAAAACAATCAAGATAGCCAATTCCGGACTGAACATAGCATTCACAAGGTCTAAATCTTGTAAACGCACATTCTTGGCTGTAGAAACTACTACAGAGAAACAAAAATGGTATTTCAATAAGAAAATCATAAATAAACAAACAATGTAAATTTCTGGGTTCTCCACCAAATCCAGCCTTTTATGAAAAAAAAAAGCTCTATCTCAGAAAAGCTGGCTTTTTCTATCTTTAGTTGAAGGGCGCAATAAGTTATCATTATCACTAATACCACTACCCATCATCAGTATTAAGCTAAACACTCTCTATGTGGCTGAAAATAAACCAACAAACATAAGCAATTTGAATGATACCCCAAACAAATTCTATTGGTATCTCCTCATTCAATTAGAATTTCTATTGAAGCATCGGAATGAGGTATGCAAATGATTTCTGTCCGAAGACATTTAACATTGGAAAGGTAGTAGAAGTCTTTAACGGGGGAAATAGTTTGACATATCTGCTGCAATACTACCAGATTAATAGTGTTACGAACGAAACAAAAGTTTCATTTTTTTAAAATAGCATTACCTCAAATTATTACACATTTCAAATCAACATGTTAAACGATAATATACAATATCATATTTATTACTCAGTATTACTAATAATGGACGCTACACTATCCTTACAATATCACATTTATTACTCAGTGTTAATAGCAATGGACGCTACAATATCACCTTTATTACTCAATGTTGCTAACAATGAACGCTACAGTATCATTACAATATCACATTCATTGCTCAGTGGTAATAACAATGAACGCTACAATATCACATTTATTACTCAATGCTACTAACAATGGACGCTACAAATCCTGATAATATCACATTTATTACTCACTAGGGATGATTCCATACCGGGGCCAAGTACCTGGATAAAACCTATATATCGTCTGAAAGCTCTTGCCATGAGAATTACGAAACCGTTTCCAAATCAGGGACAAACCCACAACCTGGTCCCATAAGGAGCCAGTTTGTTGGTGTTTGCGATCCTAAGTATGGCCTATTCGACAGAAGTAAAAATGAATGTTACGATGCATCACGAGTAAGTGCCCGAGTCCATCATGATCCTTTTTAACTCATTGCTAGAACGTGACTCTGGCAAGAGTTCGGTAATATCGCTCTGCACCAGACGTGCCCATTTGGCCAGTGTTGCCAACGAATTGTAAATATAATGTGGCAAATGGTTCCTCTACCACTGGACGTATATCCATGTAACGTGGCATAAACATCATTTGTAACTAGAGAAAATATACTGTGGATGTATTCCTCTCTCAAGGACCCATTTGTCAGTGTTGCCAACCAATTGCAAAAATGAGAAGGTGTAAAACAGGTTCCGTATGATAAGACGTTTACACACCAAGCTTGGCAGAAATATCACACGATACTATGGTACAGAGAACGAATGTAAAACAAATATGACAGAAGCAGCATTGGATAATGGAAAACATAGTGTGAGTGTCCCCGTCTACCAATCACCCCAGTTTAACAGTGTTGCCAACTAATGCGAATATTCAAGATTATTGAATGAAGTCTACAGCATTGGCAAACATAATTAGACTGTGACACATTCTAGGTTTTCCATTGTCCAATGTTGCTTATGCCACATTTGTTATATATTGGTTCAATTGCAAGCACGCCAATTGGAACATCGTGATTTTCACATTTGGTTGGCAACATTGACAACCTAGAATGGCTGGGAAATGGTCACACTCAACGTCTTTTTGCTATATGATGTGATGTTTCGTGTGATCGTGTGATGTTTCTACAAAGGTTGGTGTATAAATTTCTCATCATACGAACCTGTTTTACACCTCCTCATTTTTACAATTGGTTAGTAACACTGACAAACTGAGATCCTTGAGAGAGGAATACGTCCACAATATATTTTCTCTAGTGACGAATGATGTTTATTCCACGTTACATGGATATACGTTCAGTGGTAGAGGAACCATTTGCCACATTATATTTACAATTCGTTGGCAACACTGACCAAATGGGTACTTCTGGGTGCAAAATGATATTACCAAACCCTTGCCGGAGCCATGTTCTAGCAACGAGCCAAAAAGGAACATAATGGGTTCAGATGCTTACGTGTTATGGTTCGTAACATTCATTTTTACTGCTGTCAAATATGTCATACATAGGGTCCGAAACACCAACAAATTGGCCCCTTGTAAGGTGAAGTTGTGGGTTTGCCCGTGATTTGAAAACGGTTTCTTACTTCTCATGGCAAGAACTTTCAGACGATATATAGCTCTTATCCAGGTACCTGGTCCCGATATGGAATCATCCCTAGTCAGTGTTACTAAAAGTGGACGCTACAATATCCTTACAATATCACATTTATTATTCAGTGCTACTAACAGTGGACGCTATAATATCACATTTATTACTCAATGTTACTAACAATGGGCGCTACAATATCACATTTATCACTCAGTGTTAATAACAATGAACGCTACAGTATCACATTTATTACTCAATGTTACTAACAATGGACGCTACAATATTCTTACAATATCATGTTTATTACCCAGTGTTTTAGCAATGAACACTACAATATCACATTTATTACTCAATGTTACTAACAGTGGATGCTACAATATCCTTACAATATCACATGTATTACTCAATGTTAATAACAATGAACGCTACAATATCACATTTATTACTCAATGTTACTAACAATGGATGCTACAATATCACATTTATTACTCAATGTTACTGACAATGGACGCTAGAATATCCTTAAAATATCACACTTATTACTCAGTGTTACTAATAATTTACACTACAGTATCACAGAACTTTGAAAACTATCCGTTCTTTGCACACTTCTACAACAGTACCTAGGTAATAACGTAAATGGGACAAACAATATACACTCCAAGTATCTTAGTGCCAAATATTATACTAGTACTATGAAATACTATGAAACCACGTATCCCAAATCTTCCAGAGATATGAAAAAATATGGTTTGAGATTGTTATACTGCTTAAAATGACATTTTGTGGGGATATTTAAAATGATTGTTGCTTTTCGTTGCTCCTATAACATTACAGCAATAGCTTTTGCTAGTTTAATTGCAACTTCTAGAAAAGCACTGTTGCAAACTTTACCAATATTTATCATATATTTAGAATGGTTAGACATATCAATTGCCTTACATTTCATTATGGTCTTTACGTCTATTGAAAACCATCTACCTCACTGAAAGTATTCTGATACTTATCTAAGGCTATTATTTTGTTTAAATAAAATCTATTGAAATTAAAAATTAAATTTTCAAGCCTTTGTTAACTTGTTCCCACTTATCTGAAATACGCTATATTAGGATAATATTCGACACTAAAGTACTTTGAATGTGCATTATTAGTGTTCTAGAGCAAGGGCACGTTTAGGATCTTAATTTTGAGTAGGCCCGAACATTATGATCCATCACTACTGAAATTAGTTTTACAGTAGTGGTTGATACTATTTGTTAAATAATTATCTACCATTAACATAAATAATGGAAAATATATTTACTCTTTAGCGTACCTTTTAGCATTTATATATTTTTCAAAATTTTTGGGTAGGCCCGCTAAGACCGCCACTGTTCTAGAGGCCTCCAAAATTTGAATTTATGCGAAGGACTGTAGTATCCTTAGTTTGTATTATTGAATGTTAAAGGTGACATTCATTTTGTTCAACAGATAGATTTATCAGGTATTCATTTGGTTGAACAGATATCTTTGAAATATTTAATAATCGGACACAGTGAATCTTTAAAAAAGTAAACTTTAAATACAATACAGTATTGAGTTGGTAACACTGTCAATCTAGTGATCTTGCAGCGTATGCCAAATAATTTCCCTGTTAAATTTAATCATTAAAAATTTCTGCCTTTTTTATCTATTAATTTAAAAGTTACAGAGACGTCTCAGGATAAATGGCTTACACTGTATATGGATGAAAGCTTACGCTGTACAAATTGCCTTCAACGAAAAAAATACTATTGATGTTATGTTTGATTTTTTTTCGTACTTGAGTGTTTAGATGAACAAAAATTAAAGTATTCAGATGAAGAAAAAATTAAAGTATTCAGATGAAGAAAAAATTTTTAGTATTCAGATGAAAAGTTTTAAAGTATTCAGATGAAGAAAAAATTGTAAAATATTCAGATGAAGGAAAAATAAAGTATTCAGATGAAGAAAGAGTTCTAAAAAATTCAGATGAAAAATAAAGTATTCACATTAAGAAAAAATTTAATATTCAGATGAAAAGTTTTAAAGTATTCAGATGAAGAAAAATAAAATATTCAGATGATGAAAAAATTTTAAAGTATTTACATAAAGAAACAATTTTTAAAGTATTCAGATGATAAAAAAATTAAAGTATTCAGATGAAGAAAAATGAAGTATTCAGATGAAAAAAATTAAAATATTCAGATGAAGAAAAGATATTCAGGTGAAAAATTTTAAAGTATTCGGATGAAGAAAAAATTTTAAAATATTCAGATAATAAAAAATTTTAAAGTATTCAGATGAAGAAAAATAAAGTACTCACATGAAGAAAAATTTAAAGTATTCAGATGAAGAAAAAAGTAATCATATGAAGAAAAATTTTAAGTATTCAGATGAAAAATTTAAAGTATTTAGATGAAGAAAAAATAAAGTATTCACATGAAGAAAAAATTTAAAGTATTAAGATGATGAAAACTTTAAAGTGTTCAGATGAAGAAAGAGTTTTAAAGAATTCAGATGAATAAAAATAAAGTATTCAGATGAATAAAAAATTTAGTGTTCAGATGAAAAAAATAAAGTATTAAGATGAAGAAAAATAAAGTATTCAGATGAAGAAAGAATTTAAGTATTCAGATAAGAAGTTTTAAAGTATTCAAATGAAGAAAAATAAAGTATTCACATGAAGAAAAGTTTAAAGTATTCAGAGGAAAAAAATTTAAAGTATTCACATAAAGAAAAATTAAAGTATTCAGATGATAAAAAATTAAAGTATTCAGATAAAAAGTAAAGTATTCAGATGAAGAAAATTCTAAAGTATTTAGATGAAGAAAAATAAACTATTCACATTAAGAAAAATTTAAAGTATTCAAATTAAGAAAATAGTATTCAGATCAAAAATTTTAAAGTATTCAGATGAAGAAAAAGGTTTAAAGTATTCAAGATGAAAAAATAAAGTATTCAGATGAAGAAAAATTTAAAGTATAAACATGAAAAAGTATTCAGATGGAGAAAAAGTTTTAAAGTATTAAGATGAGGGAAAAGTAAAGTATTCAACCGACGAAAAATTTCAAAATATTAAATTTAAAGTACAAACATGAAAAAGTATTCAGATGTAGAAAAAGTTTTAAAGTATTAAGATGAGAGAAAAGTAAAGTATTCAACCGACGAAAAATTTCAAAATATTAAAATGAAAAAATGAAGTATTCAGATAAAGAAAAAGTTTAAAGTATTTAGATGAAGAAAAAATAAAGTAGTCAGATGAAGAAAAAATTTTAAAGTATTCCGATGAAGAAAAAAATCCAAGTATTCCGATGAAGGAAAAATAAATTATTCAGATGAAGAAAAATAAAGTATTCATATGAAGAAAAATTTAAAGTATAAACATGAAAAAGTATTCAGATGTAGAAAAAGTTTTAAAGTATTAAGATGAGAGAAAAGTAAAGTATTCAACCGAAGAAAAATTTCAAATCATTAAGATGAAAAAATAAAGTATTCAGATAAAGAAAAAGTTTCAAAGTATTCAGATGAAGAAAAAATAAAGTAGTCAGATGAAGAAAAAATTTTAAAGTATTCGGATGAAGGAAAAAGAAAGTATTCAGATGTAGAAAAAATAAAGTATTTAGATGAAGAAAATTGTAAAATATTCAGAAGAAAAAGTTTTAAAGTATTCAAATGAAGAAAAAATAAATTATTCAAATGAAGAAAAATTTCAAAATATTAAAATGAAAAAATAAAGTATTCAGATAAAGAAAAAGTTTCAAAGTATTCAGATGAAGAAAAAATAAAGTAGTCAGATGAAGAAAAAATTTAAAGTATTCAGATGAAGAAAAAGCCAAAGTATTCGGATGAAGGAAAAATAAAGTATACAGATGAAGAAAAATAAAGTATTCAGATGAAGAAAACATTAAAAGTATTCGGATGAAGGAAAAATAAAGTTTTGAGATGAAGAAAAAGTTTTAAGTATTCAGATGAAAATTTTAAAGCATTTAGACCAAGAAAAAGTTTTAAAGTATTCAGATGAAGAAAAAATATATTTAGATAAAGAAAAACTTTTAAAGTATTCAGATGAAGAAATAGTTTTAAAGTATTCAGATGAAAAGTTTTAAAGTATTCAGATGAAGAAAAATTTTAAAATATTCATATGAAGGAAAAATAAAGTATTCAGATGAAAAGTTTTAAAGTATTCAGATGAAGAAAAATTTTTAAATATTCAGATGAAGGAAATTCAAGTATTCAGATAAAGAAAAAATTTTAAAGTACTCAGATGAAGAAAAAGTATTCAGATAAAGAAAGAGTTTTGAAATATTCAGATAAAGAAAAAAGTATTCAGATGAAGAAAAATTTAAGTATTCAAATTAAAAGTTTTGAAATATTCAGATGAAAAAGTTTAAAGTATTCAGATGAAGAAAAAATAAAGTATTCAGATGAAGAAAGTTTTAAAGTATTCAGATGAAGGAAAATTTAAAGTATAAACATGAAAAAATATTCAGATGGAGAAAAAGTTTTACAGTATTAAGATGAGGGAAAAGTAAAGTATTCAGCCGAAGAAAAATTTCAAAATATTAAAATGAAAAAATAAAGTATTCAGAAAAAGAAAAAGTTTCAAAGTATTCAGATGAAGAAAAAATAAAGTAGTCAGATGAAGAAAAAATTTAAAGTATTCAGATGAAGAAAAAGCCAAAGTATTCGGATGAAGGAAAAATAAAGTATACAGATGAAGAAAAATAAAGTATTCAGATGAAGAAAACATTAAAAGTGTTCGGATGAAGAAAAAATAAAGTTTTCAGATGAAGAAAAATGAAGTATTCAGATGAAAAAATTAAAATATTCAGATGAAGAAAAGATATTCAGGTGAAAAATTTTAAAGTATTCGGATGAAGAAAATTTTTTTAAATATTCAGATAATAAAAAATTTTAAAGTATTCAGATGAAGAAAAATAAAGTACTCACATGAAGAAAAATTTAAAGTATTCAGATGAAGAAAAAAATAATCATGTGAAGAAAAATTTTAATTATTCAGATGAAAAATTTAAAGTATTCATATGAAGAAAAAATAAAGTATTCACATAAAGAAAAAATTTAAAGTATTAAGATGATGAAAAATTTAAAGTGTTCAGATGAAGAAAGAGTTTTAAAGAATTGAGATGAATAAAAATAAAGTATTCAGATGAATAAAAAATTTAGTGTTCAGATGAAAAAAAAGTATTAAGATGAAGAAAGAGTTCTAAAGTATTCAGATGAAGAAAAATAAAGTATTCAGATGAAGAAAAAATTTAAGTATTCAGATAAGAAGTTTTAAAGTATTTAAATGAAGAAAAATAAAGTATTCACATGAAGAAAAGTTTAAAATATTCAGATGAAAAAACGTTAAAGTATTCACATAAAGAAAAATTAAAGTATTCAGATGATAAAGAATTAAAGTATTCAGATAAAAAGTAAAGTATTCAGATGAAGAAAAATTCTAAAGTATTTAGATGAAGAAAAATAAAGTATTCACGTTAAGAAAAATTTAAAGTATTCAAATTAAGAAAATAGTATTCAGATCGAAAATTTTAAAGTATTCAGATGAAGAAAAAGGTTTAAAGTATTCAAGGTGAAAAAACAAAGTATTCAGATGAAGAAAAATTTAAAGTATAAACATGAAAAAGTATTCAGATGGAAAAAAAGTTTTAAAGTATTAAAATGAGGGAAAAGTAAAGTATTCAACCGACGAAAAATTTCAAAATATTAAATTTAAAGTATAAACATGAAAAAGTATTCAGATGTAGAAAAAGTTCAAAGTATTAAGATGAGGGAAAAGTAAAGTATTCAACCGACGAAAAATTTCAAAATATTAAAATGAAAAAATAAAGTATTCAGATAAAGAAAAAGTTTCAAAGTATTCAGATGAAGAAAAAATAAAGCAGTCAGATGAAGAAAAAATTTTAAAGTATTCCGATGAAGAAAAAATCAAAATATTCCGATGAAGGAAAAATAAAGTATTCATATGAAGAAAAATTTAAAGTATAAACATGAAAAAGTATTCAGATGTAGAAAAAGTTTTAAAGTATTAAGATGAGAGAAAAGTAAAGTGTTCAACCGAAGAAAAATTTCAAATCATTAAGATGAAAAAATAAAGTGTTCAAATAAAGAAAAAGTTTCAAAGTATTCAGATGAAGGAAAAATAAAGTATTCAGATAAAGAAAAAATTTTAAAGTACTCAGATGAAGAAAAAGTATTCAGATAAAGAAAGAGTTTTGAAATATTCAGATAAAGAAAAAAGTATTCAGATGAAGAAAAATTTAAGTATTCAAATTAAAAGTTTTGAAATATTCAGATGAAAAAGTTTAAAGTATTCAGATGAAGAAAAAATAAAGTATTCAGATGAAGAAAGTTTTAAAGTATTCAGATGAAGGAAAATTTAAAGTATAAACATGAAAAAATATTCAGATGGAGAAAAAGTTTTACAGTATTAAGATGAGGGAAAAGTAAAGTATTCAGCCGAAGAAAAATTTCAAAATATTAAAATGAAAAAATAAAGTATTCAGATAAAGAAAAAGTTTCAAAGTATTCGGATGAAGAAAAAATAAAGTAGTCAGATGAAGAAAAAATTTAAAGTATTCAGATGAAGAAAAAGCCAAAGTATTCGGATGAAGGAAAAATAAAGTATACAGATGAAGAAAAATAAAGTATTCAGATGAAGAAAACATTAAAAGTATTCGGATGAAGGAAAAATAAAGTTTTCAGATGAAGAATAATTTTAAGTATTCAGATGAAAATTTTAAAGCATTCAGACGAAGAAAAAGTTTTAAAGTATTCAGATGAAGAAAAAATATATTTAGATAAAGAAAAACTTTTAAAGTATTCAGATGAAGAAATAGTTTTAAAGTATTCAGATGAAAAGTTTTAAAGTATTCAGATGAAGAAAAATTTTAAAATATTCAGATGAAGGAAAAATAAAGTATTCAGATGAAAAGTTTTAAAGTATTCAGATGAAGAAAAATTTTAAAATATTCAGATGAAGGAAAAATAAAGTATTCAGATAAAGAAAAAATTTTAAAGTACTCAGATGAAGAAAAAGTATTCAGATAAAGAAAGAGTTTTGAAATATTCAGATAAAGAAAAAAGTATTCAGAAGAAGAAGAATTTAAGTATTCAAATTAAAAGTTTTGAAATATTCAGATGAAAAAGTTTAAAGTGAAAAAATATTCAGATGGAGAAAAAGTTTTACAGTATTAAGATGAGGGAAAAGTAAAGTATTCAGCCGAAGAAAAATTTCAAACTATTAAAATGAAAAAATAAAGTATTCAGATAAAGAAAAAGTTTCAAAGTATTCAGATGAAGGAAAAATAAAGTAGTCAGATGAAGAAAAAATTTAAAGTATTCAGATGAAGAAAAAATTTAAAGTATTCAGATGAAGAAAAAGCCAAAGTATTCGGATGAAGGAAAAATAAAGTATACAGATGAAGAAAAATAAAGTATTCAGATGAAGAAAACATTAGAAGTATTCGGATGAAGGGAAAATAAAGTTTTCAGATGAAGAAAAAGTTTTAAGTATTCAGATGAAAATTTTAAAGCATTCAGACGAAGAAAAAGTTTTTAAGTAATCAGATGAAGAAAAAATATATTTAGATAAAGAAAAACTTTTAAAGTATTCAGATGAAGAAATAGTTTTAAAGTATTCAGATGAAAAGTTTTAAAGTATTCAGATGAAGAAAAATTTTAAAATATTCAGATGAAGGAAAAATAAAGTATTCAGATGAAGAAAAAAATTTAAAGTACTCAGATGAAGAAAGAGTTTTAAAGAATTGAGATGAATAAAAATAAAGTATTCAGATGAATAAAAAATTTAGTGTTCAGATGAAAATTTTAAAGCATTCAGACGAAGAAAAAGTTTTTAAGTAATCAGATGAAGAAAAAATATATTTAGATAAAGAAAAACTTTTAAAGTATTCAGATGAAGAAATAGTTTTAAAGTATTCAGATGAAAAGTTTTAAAGTATTCAGATGAAGAAAAATTTTAAAATATTCAGATGAAGGAAAAATAAAGTATTCAGATGAAGAAAAACTTTTAAAGTATTCAGATGAAGAAATAGTTTTAAAGTATTTAGATGAAAAGTTTTAAAGTATTCAGATGAAGAAAGTTTTAAAACAGTCAGATGAAGAAAACATTTTAAAGTATTTAGATGGAATTTTTTTTAAATATTCAGATGAAGAAAAATTTTAAAGTATTCAGATGAAAAAGGTTTAAATTATTCAGATGAAGAAAAAAGTATTTAGACGAAGGAAATTTTAAAGTATTCAGATGAAGAAAAGTAAGGTATTAAGATGGTGAAAAGTATTCAGATGAAAAAGATTTAAGGTATTCGGATGAAGAAAAAGTTTTAAAGTATTCAGATGAAGAAAAATAAAGTATTCATATGAAGAAAGAAATTTAAAATATTCAGATAAAGAATAAATTTAAAGTATTCAGATGAAAATTTTTAAAGTATGCAGGTGAAGAAAAATACATTATTCAGATAATGAAAAACTTTTTAAAGTATTCAAATGAAAAAGTTGTTAAAGTATTCAGATAAAGAAAGAATTTTAAAGTATTCAGATGAAGAAAATGTTTTTTAAGGTATTCCGACAGGGAAAAATTTTAAAATATCAAAATGAAGAAAAAAATTTTAAGGTATTTAGATAGGGACATTTTTTTAAAGTATTCAGATGAAGAAAAATTTAAGTATTCAAATTAAAAGTTTTGAAATATTCAGATGAAAAAGTTTAAAGTATTCAGATGAAGAAAAAATAAAATATTCAGATGAAGAAAGTTTTAAAGTATTCAGATGAAGGAAAATTTAAAGTATAAACATGAAAAAATATTCAGATGGAGAAAAAGTTTTACAGTATTAAGATGAGGGAAAAGTAAAGTATTCAGCCGAAGAAATATTTTAAAATATTAAAATGAAAAAATAAAGTATTCAGATAAAGAGAAAGTTTCAAAGTATTCAGATGAAGGAAAAATAAAGTAGTCAGATGAAGAAAAAATTTAAAGTATTCCGATGATGAAAAAGTCAAAGTATTCGGATGAAGGAAAAATAAAGTATACAGTTGAAGAAAAATAAAGTATGCAGATGAAGAAAACATTAAAAGTATTCGGATGAAGGAAAAATAAAGTTTTCAGATGAAGAAAAATAAAGTATTCAGATGAAAAAAATTAAAATATTCAGATGAAGAAAATATATTCAGGTGAAAAATTTTAAAGTATTCGGATGAAGAAAAAATTTTAAAATATTCAGATAATAAAAAAATTTAAAGTATTCAGATGAAGAAAAAATAAAGTATTCACATGAAGAAAAAGTTTAAAGTATTAAGATGATGAAAAATTTAAAGTGTTCAGATGAAGAAAGAGTTTTAAAGAATTGAGATGAATAAAAATAAAGTATTCAGATGAATAAAAAATTTAGTGTTCAGATGAAAAAAACAAAGTATTCAGATGAAGAAAGAGTTCTAAAGTATTCAGATAAAGAAAAATAAAGTATTCAGATGAAGAAAAAATTTAAGTATTCAGATAAGAAGTTTTAAAGTATTCAAATGAAGAAAAATAAAGTATTCACATGAAGAAAAGTTTAAAGTATTCAGATGAAAAAATTTTAAAGTATTCACATAAAGAAAAAATTAAAGTATTCAGATGATAAAAAATTAAAGTATTCAGATAAAAAGTAAAGTATTCAGATGAAGAAAAATTCTAAAGTATTTAGATGAAGAAAAATAAAGTATTCACGTTAAGAAAAATTTAAAGTATTCAAATTAAGAAAATAGTATTCAGATCGAAAATTTTAAAGTATTCAGATGAAGAAAAAAGTTTAAAGTATTCAAGGTGAAAAAATAAAGTATTCAGATGAAGAAAAATTTAAAGTATAAACATGAAAAAGTATTCAGATGGAGAAAAAGTTTTAAAGTATTAAAATGAGGGAAAAGTAAAGTATTCAACCGACGGAAAATTTCAAAATATTAAATTTAAAGTATAAACATGAAAAAGTATTCAGATGTAGAAAAAGTTCAAAGTATTAAGATGAGGGAAAAGTAAAGTATTCAACCGACGAAAAATTTCAAAATATTAAAATGAAAAAATAAAGTATTCAGATAAAGAAAAAGTTTCAAAGTATTCAGATGAAGAAAAAATAAAGCAGTCAGATGAAGAAAAAATTTTAAAGTATTCCGATGAAGAAAAAATCAAAATATTCCGATGAAGGAAAAATAAAGTATTCATATGAAGAAAAATTTAAAGTATAAACATGAAAAAGTATTCAGATGTAGAAAAAGTTTTAAAGTATTAAGATGAGAGAAAAGTAAAGTGTTCAACCGAAGAAAAATTTCAAATCATTAAGATGAAAAAATAAAGTGTTCAAATAAAGAAAAAGTTTCAAAGTATTCAGATGAAGGAAAAATAAAGTATTCAGATAAAGAAAAAATTTTAAAGTACTCAGATGAAGAAAAAGTATTCAGATAAAGAAAGAGTTTTGAAATATTCAGATAAAGAAAAAAGTATTCAGATGAAGAAAAATTTAAGTATTCAAATTAAAAGTTTTGAAATATTCAGATGAAAAAGTTTAAAGTATTCAGATGAAGAAAAAATAAAGTATTCAGATGAAGAAAGTTTTAAAGTATTCAGATGAAGGAAAATTTAAAGTATAAACATGAAAAAATATTCAGATGGAGAAAAAGTTTTACAGTATTAAGATGAGGGAAAAGTAAAGTATTCAGCCGAAGAAAAATTTCAAAATATTAAAATGAAAAAATAAAGTATTCAGATAAAGAAAAAGTTTCAAAGTATTCGGATGAAGAAAAAATAAAGTAGTCAGATGAAGAAAAAATTTAAAGTATTCAGATGAAGAAAAAGCCAAAGTATTCGGATGAAGGAAAAATAAAGTATACAGATGAAGAAAAATAAAGTATTCAGATGAAGAAAACATTAAAAGTATTCGGATGAAGGAAAAATAAAGTTTTCAGATGAAGAATAATTTTAAGTATTCAGATGAAAATTTTAAAGCATTCAGACGAAGAAAAAGTTTTAAAGTATTCAGATGAAGAAAAAATATATTTAGATAAAGAAAAACTTTTAAAGTATTCAGATGAAGAAATAGTTTTAAAGTATTCAGATGAAAAGTTTTAAAGTATTCAGATGAAGAAAAATTTTAAAATATTCAGATGAAGGAAAAATAAAGTATTCAGATGAAAAGTTTTAAAGTATTCAGATGAAGAAAAATTTTAAAATATTCAGATGAAGGAAAAATAAAGTATTCAGATAAAGAAAAAATTTTAAAGTACTCAGATGAAGAAAAAGTATTCAGATAAAGAAAGAGTTTTGAAATATTCAGATAAAGAAAAAAGTATTCAGAAGAAGAAGAATTTAAGTATTCAAATTAAAAGTTTTGAAATATTCAGATGAAAAAGTTTAAAGTGAAAAAATATTCAGATGGAGAAAAAGTTTTACAGTATTAAGATGAGGGAAAAGTAAAGTATTCAGCCGAAGAAAAATTTCAAACTATTAAAATGAAAAAATAAAGTATTCAGATAAAGAAAAAGTTTCAAAGTATTCAGATGAAGGAAAAATAAAGTAGTCAGATGAAGAAAAAATTTAAAGTATTCAGATGAAGAAAAAATTTAAAGTATTCAGATGAAGAAAAAGCCAAAGTATTCGGATGAAGGAAAAATAAAGTATACAGATGAAGAAAAATAAAGTATTCAGATGAAGAAAACATTAGAAGTATTCGGATGAAGGGAAAATAAAGTTTTCAGATGAAGAAAAAGTTTTAAGTATTCAGATGAAAATTTTAAAGCATTCAGACGAAGAAAAAGTTTTTAAGTAATCAGATGAAGAAAAAATATATTTAGATAAAGAAAAACTTTTAAAGTATTCAGATGAAGAAATAGTTTTAAAGTATTCAGATGAAAAGTTTTAAAGTATTCAGATGAAGAAAAATTTTAAAATATTCAGATGAAGGAAAAATAAAGTATTCAGATGAAGAAAAAAATTTAAAGTACTCAGATGAAGAAAGAGTTTTAAAGAATTGAGATGAATAAAAATAAAGTATTCAGATGAATAAAAAATTTAGTGTTCAGATGAAAATTTTAAAGCATTCAGACGAAGAAAAAGTTTTTAAGTAATCAGATGAAGAAAAAATATATTTAGATAAAGAAAAACTTTTAAAGTATTCAGATGAAGAAATAGTTTTAAAGTATTCAGATGAAAAGTTTTAAGGTATTCAGATGAAGAAAAATTTTAAAATATTCAGATGAAGGAAAAATAAAGTATTCAGATGAAGAAAAACTTTTAAGGTATTCAGATGAAGAAATAGTTTTAAAGTATTCAGATGAAAAGTTTTAAAGTATTCAGATGAAGAAAGTTTTAAAACAGTCAGATGAAGAAAACATTTTAAAGTATTTAGATGGAATTTTTTTTTAATATTCAGATGAAGAAAAATTTTAAAGTATTCAGATGAAAAAGGTTTAAATTATTCAGATGAAGAAAAAAGTATTTAGACGAAGGAAATTTTAAAGTATTCAGATGAAGAAAAGTAAGGTATTAAGATGGTGAAAAGTATTCAGATGAAAAAGATTTAAGGTATTCGGATGAAGAAAAAGTTTTAAAGTATTCAGATGAAGAAAAATAAAGTATTCATATGAAGAAAGAAATTTAAAATATTCAGATAAAGAATAAATTTAAAGTATTCAGATGAAAATTTTTAAAGTATGCAGGTGAAGAAAAATACATTATTCAGATAATGAAAAACTTTTTAAAGTATTCAAATGAAAAAGTTGTTAAAGTATTCAGATAAAGAAAGAATTTTAAAGTATTCAGATGAAGAAAATGTTTTTTAAGGTATTCCGACAGGGAAAAATTTTAAAATATCAAAATGAAGAAAAAAATTTTAAGGTATTTAGATAGGGACATTTTTTTAAAGTATTCAGATGAAGAAAAATTTAAGTATTCAAATTAAAAGTTTTGAAATATTCAGATGAAAAAGTTTAAAGTATTCAGATGAAGAAAAAATAAAATATTCAGATGAAGAAAGTTTTAAAGTATTCAGATGAAGGAAAATTTAAAGTATAAACATGAAAAAATATTCAGATGGAGAAAAAGTTTTACAGTATTAAGATGAGGGAAAAGTAAAGTATTCAGCCGAAGAAATATTTTAAAATATTAAAATGAAAAAATAAAGTATTCAGATAAAGAGAAAGTTTCAAAGTATTCAGATGAAGGAAAAATAAAGTAGTCAGATGAAGAAAAAATTTAAAGTATTCCGATGATGAAAAAGTCAAAGTATTCGGATGAAGGAAAAATAAAGTATACAGTTGAAGAAAAATAAAGTATACAGATGAAGAAAACATTAAAAGTATTCGGATGAAGGAAAAATAAAGTTTTCAGATGAAGAAAAATAAAGTATTCACATGAATAAAAATTTAGTGTTCAGATGAAAAAAACAAAGTATTCAGATGAAGAAAGAGTTCTAAAGTATTCAGATAAAGAAAAATAAAGTATTCAGATGAAGAAAAAATTTAAGTATTCAGATAAGAAGTTTTAAAGTATTCAAATGAAGAAAAATAAAGTATTCACATGAAGAAAAGTTTAAAGTATTCAGATGAAAAAATTTTAAAGTATTCACATAAAGAAAAAATTAAAGTATTCAGATGATAAAAAATTAAAGTATTCAGATAAAAAGTAAAGTATTCAGATGAAGAAAAATTCTAAAGTATTTAGATGAAGAAAAATAAAGTATTCACATTAAGAAAAATTTAAAGTATTCAAATTAAGAAAATAGTATTCAGATCGAAAATTTTAAAGTATTCAGATGAAGAAAAAAGTTTAAAGTATTCAAGGTGAAAAAATAAAGTATTCAGATGAAGAAAAATTTAAAGTATAAACATGAAAAAGTATTCAGATGGAGAAAAAGTTTTAAAGTATTAAAATGAGGAAAAGTAAAGTATTCAACCGACGAAAAATTTCAAAATATTAAATTTAAAGTATAAACATGAAAAAGTATTCAGATGTAGAAAAGGTTTTAAAGTATTAAGATGAGGGAAAAGTAAAGTATTCAACCGACGAAAAATTTCAAAATATTAAAATGAAAAAATAAAGTATTCAGATAAAGAAAAAGTTTCAAAGTATTCAGATGAAGAAAAAATAAAGTAGTCAGATGAAGAAAAAATTTTAAAGTATTCCGATGAAGAAAAAATCAAAGTATTCCGATGAAGGAAAAATAAATTATTCAGATGAAGAAAAATAAAGTATTCATATGAAGAAACATTTAAAGTATAAACATGAAAAAGTATTCAGATGTAGAAAAAGTTTTGAAGTATTAAGATGAGAGAAAAGTAGTGTTCAACCGAAGAAAAATTTCAAATCATTAAGATGAAAAAATAAAGTATTCAGATAAAGAAAAAGTTTCAAAGTATTCAGATGAAAGAAAAATAAAGAAGTCAGATGAAGAAAAAATTTTAAAATATTCCGATGAAGAAAAAATCAAAAGATTCGGATGAAGGAAAAAATAAAATATTCAGATGAAGAAAAAATAAATTATTCAAATGAAGAAAAAATTTTAAAGTATTCAGATGAAGAAATAGTTTTCAAGTATTCAGATGAAAAGTTTTAAAGTATTCAGATGAAGAAAAATTTTAAAATATTCAGATGAAGGAAAAATAAATTATTCAGATAAAGAAAAAATTTTAAAGTACTCAGATGAAGAAAAAGTATTCAGATAAAGAAAGAGTTTTGAAATATTCAGATAAAGAAAAAAGTATTCAGATGAAGAAAAATTTAAGTATTCAAATTAAAAGTTTTGAAATATTCAGATGAAAAAGTTTAAAGTATTCAGATGAAGAAAAAATAAAGTATTCAGATGAAGAAAAAATTTAAAGTATTCAGATGAAGAAAAAGTCAAAGTATTCGGATGAAGGAAAAATAAAGTATACAGATGAAGAAAAATAAAGTATTCAGATGAAGAAAACATTAAAAGTATTCGGATGAAGGAAAAATAAAGTTTTCAGATGAAGAAAAAGTTTTAAGTATTCAGATGAAAATTTTAAAGCATTCAGACGAAGAAAAAGTTTTAAAGTATTCAGATGAAGAAAAAATATATTTAGATAAAGAAAAACTTTTAAAGTATTCAGATGAAGAAATAGTTTTAAAGTATTCAGATGAAAAGTTTTAAAGTATTCAGATGAAGAAAAATTTTAAAATATTCAGATGAAGGAAAAATAAAGTATTCAGATGAAGAAAACATTTTAAAGTATTTAGATGGAATTTTTTTTAAATATTCAGATGAAGAAAAATTTTAAAGTATTCAGATGAAAAAGGTTTAAATTATTCAGATAAAGAAAAAAGTATTCAGACGAAGGAAATTTTAAAGTATTAAGATGAAGAAAAGTAAGGTATTAAGATGGTGAAAAGTATTCAGATGAAAAAGATTTAAGGTATTCGGATGAAGAAAAAGTTTTAAAGTATTCAGATGAAGAAAAATAAAGTATTCATATGAAGAAAGAAATTTAAAATATTCAGATAAAGAATAAATTTAAAGTATTCAGATGAAAAATTTTAAAGTATGCAGGTAAAGAAAAATACATTATTCAGATAATGAAAAACTTTTTAAAGTATTCAAATGAAAAAGTTGTTAAAGTATTCAGATAAAGAAAGAATTTTAAAGTATTCAGATGAAGAAAATGTTTTTTAAGGTATTCAGACAGGGAAAAATTTTAAAATATCAAAATGAAGAAAAAAATTTTAAGGTATTTAGATAGGGACATTTTTTTAAAGTATTCAGATGAAGAAAAAATTTAAATATTCAAATGAAAAAAATAAAGTATGCAGATGAAAAATTTTAAAGTATTCAGATGAAGAAAAAATTTTAAAGTATTCAGATCAAGAAAAAAAATTTAAAGTATTAATATGAAAAAAAATTTAAAGTATTCAGATGAAGAAAAAGTGTTGAGATGAAGAAAAACTAAAGTATTCAGACGAAGAAAATCTTTTTAAAATATTCAAATGAAAACATTTTAAAGTATTCAGATGAGGAAAAAATTTTAAGATATTTGAATAGGGAATTTTTTTAAAGTATTCAGATGAAGGAAAAAATTTTAAGTATTCAGATGAAATAAAAATTTTAAAATATTCAGATGAAGAAGAATTAAAGTATTCAGGTGAAAAAAATTAGAAATTATAATTTTTAAGTAGTTTGGTTTACCAGGAACTCCTTTGTATATTTACTGTGTCTACCTTTGTGTTCATCCGGGAGACAAAATCTTCAGAACTTCTTAATTGATCACTCTCACCAGGATGTAGAGAGTCAAAAAGTTAGGAATTGTGTTTATTAATCGATGTGATCCATCTAGTTAATGCAGTTGTATCGACAACCAAAAAATCGGTTTCCCTGTATTCCCATGGGAGTAATTATGGATATCATACTTGCTTCAGAGACAGCCCGCAATATTGCTGAGATTATCGGATTAGTATAATGCTCAGAGTAAAAAATACTTATCTATCAAAGGACTTAGATGTTTTCCGTTCTCAAATATTCATTCATCTTACTAACGTTTTAGAGTGAAAAAATGATGAGGGAGAGAAATTCAAAGATTTGAACTTCAGTTTTTTTAGTTTATGAAGACTGTGACAAACTAAACTCGTTCACAAGGTGTACACTGCTTCTTGTTAACATTTGCCATAGAACGATCTATTTCTAAAAAATTTTCCGTATTATATTTATAGGAACAACACCAAACAACGTGGTTAGAACAGCAGCCTTATTCATTATCTGATGCTGTAAGTACTTTAGTGGAGAAAAATGTTACTGGACTTCTTCCCGGTCATCTGTACAACGTCAAAGTAATTCTATTGGACAAAGATGGAAGCTCTTATGATGGAGATGAAGTCCCATCATTGGAAACACGCACGAAATGTGATGGTATGTGTAGCATTATTCAGTAATCACTGTGGCTTTTATCTGTGATAAAAACATTGTTTCCTAAATATTTCCTTAATGCAGTCCAATATCTGCACCATCTTTGAGTTCTGGCTCAATAATGTATATGAAGAATTGTTTTCCGGCTTCGTTTGAAATGAACTGATTTTAATGTTGTGTTTGATTTTTACTGCTTACTTCTTTAAAATTATCTAAATGTTTTTACTTCCATAAAATTAAATTTTATTACATGTAATTTTAATATTTAATACGAGGGCCGTCCAGAAAGTAAAGAATGTTTTGGCAGGCTTAAATAAAAACAAAAGATATCAGTACAAAACTTTATTTACAAAGCCACAGGATCTTGCTCTACTTTTCTATGTAATCATCATAGTTGTCAAGACACTTGTTATGCCTCCAAAGATTTAAGCCAGACGGTCACTGCTTGCTTGAGTTCCTCATCGTTTACGAACTGTTTTCGACCAAAAAATTCTTAAGTTTCGGAAATAAGTGAAAATCACTTGGTGCCAAGTCAGGACTGTAAGCAGGATGACCAAAGAATAGCCTCCCACTCCGATCATCATGCACGCTGGTCTTTCCTTGATTAAACATAATACACCATTTCCTCACTGATGATGCGTTCATTGCAATCTCACCATGAATATTCCTTATTTGCCTATAAATTTGAATAGGCTTTAGTTTTTGCTCGTTCAGAAAACGAATGACACTCCGTACTTCATATTTGGCGGGGTTTTCGATTGGCGCCGCCATTTTGAATTGCTGCAAAAACAAGTAGCGTGACCACATTGAGACTCGGCTCACACTGAGGTGAAGGAAGGAGCTAATTGCTGCGCACGCCATCACAGTGCGGAAGATCGGCGCCGCGCGCGATGCGCAATTGTTCTTTATTTTCTGAAAGTCTCTCGTAATTAAATACAGTACAGTATAAATGAGGATATATTTAATTTAATATATGATGCAAATTTATTTTGGAATAATGAGGATTGAAGAAGAAATAATAAATTAACACCATTAAAATTCCAGTTCATTTCAAACCAAACACAAAAATAATTCATCGTTTAAATCAACGGGCCAAAACTAAAGATGGCGTTGGTACACAGCACTCTTAATCTACCTAAATAGACTACTCGCACAGTTTAGATGTAAGGTACGATAGTGGTTCATATCAGTGATGCCAACCTCTGGGGAAAATCCCATTTTGTGGGATTTTTAACATTAATTTCTCGAAAAGAGATAAAGGGAATTTTCGTCCTAATTGGGAGCAAATGTGAGATCGTTTATCTACGGCAACAGCAATCTATATGGGCAGAAAGTAGATTAATGACTCCTCAATAATCTTGATATCGGTGTTAATTGTAAACTTTGTTACTGGAAAATGTAGGCTAGTGCAGAAGTAACTTGCGACTCTAAAAAAGAAAGCACCAAGAAATGTAAATTGTGCTCTGGTACTTTTTAAGTACAATAATATAATTAACGGAAAAAGATAAAAATGAAAAATCAGAAAGAACCAACTTCAAAACTGCTATCACAAAATGACTGAAAAATAAAATTTCTTCTAGTATTCTTTTACAATATGATGACACAAAGGAATTACGTAAATACCAAATCCTGACGACAAAGTGTATTTGTTTTTGCCAACATTTTCCATTCTCTCTTTCCATTAAGAAAAATAGTTATTCATCAACTACTTGATAAACGTAAAAGATCGAAATTTACAGATGGTTTACTCATATATTGAAGAAAATGTGCGACAATAATTCAGTTTTTTTCATTTTTTTTAATGTTAACTTTCTAATTAGTATTACATGGGAAATTCAAGAGTAAAAGTGGAATTTCTGCTTCTCGAGATCAGATTTTATAATGTTTCAGGTTGGCATCACTGGTTCATGTATAACAACAAGAATTCTATATATTTTATAGTTACACTATGTCATCAAAAGTATCCGGACACCTGGCTGAAAATGACTTACAAGTTCGTGGCGCCCTCCATCAGTACTGCTGGAATTCAATATGGTGTTGGCCCACCCTTAGCCTTGATGACAGCTTCCACTCTCGCAGGCATACTTTCAATTAGGTGCTGGAAGGTTTCTTGGGGAATGGCAGCCCATTCTTCACGGAGTGCTGAACTCAGGAGAGGTATCGATGTAGGTCGGTGAGGCCTAGCACGAAGTTGGCGTACCAAAACGTCCCAAAAGTGTTCTATAGGATTCAAGTCAGGACTCTGTGCAGCCAGTCCATTACAGGGATGTTATGGTCGTGTAACCACTCCGCCACAGGCCGTGCAGTATTGACAAGTGCTCGGTCGTGTTAAAGTATTGACAAGTGCTCAGAGCCATCCCCGAATTGCTCGTCGACAGTGGGAAGCAAGAAGGTGCTTAAAACATTAATGTAGGCCTGCGCTCTGAGAGTGCCACGCAAAACAACAAGGGGTGCAAGCCCCCTCCAAGGAAAACACGACCACAGCATAACACCACCACCTCCGAATTTTACTGTTGGCACTACACACGCTGATAGATGACGTTCACCGGGCATTCGCCATACCCACACTCTGCTATCGGATCGCCACATTGTGTTCCGTGATTCGTCACTCCATACAACGTTTTTCCACTGTTCAATCGTCCAATGTTTACGCTCCTTACACCAAATTAGGCGTCGTTTGGCATTTACCTGCGTGATGTGTGGCTTATGAGCAGCAGCTCGACCATGAAAAGCGAATTTTCTCACATCACGCCTAACTATCATAGTACTTGGAGTGGATCCTGATGCAGTTTGGAATTCCTGTGTGATGGTCTGGATAGATGTCTGCCTATTACACTTTACGATCCTCTTCAACTGTAGGCGGTCTCTGTCAGTCAACAGACGAGGTCGGTCTTACGCTTTTGTGCTGTACGTGTCCCTTCACGTTTTCACTTCACTATCACATCAGACACAGAGGACCTAGGGATGTTTAGGAGTGTGGAAATCTCGCGTACAGACTTCTGACACAAGTGACACCAAATCACCTGACCACGTTCGAAGTCCGTGAGTTCCGCGGAGCGCCCCATTCTGCTTCTCACGATGTCTAATGACTACTGAGGTCGCTGATAATGAGTACTTGGCAGTAGGTGACAGCACAATGCAACTAATATGAAAAACGTATGTTTTGTGGGGTGCCCGGATACTTTTGATCACATAGTGTATGTTTAAAATGAATAGCTTTCGATGAGCAGTGCTTTTCTTAATAATTTAAAACCCAATTAACCATTTACACTAGTATTTCTCACAATTAACTGAAACATTTTTAGATGGCCTTGAATTTTAGATGTTGATTTTACAATTAAATATACTGTTGTAGTTTAGGCTATAAGAATACCAATTATAGATTTTTACATTGAAAGTAGTCTCTATCGAAAATTAGCTTCATTTTGTGTCTATACTTTGTTATGTAATATTCATCTTGATGTATTACACGAAAGCGCTAACTTTCGAAAAACTTTGGGTGGGCTCAAACATTTGATTTATATTTTTGTACAATAAATAAATAAGTACAATATTTGAAAAAGTCGTACTCTTTCCAAAGCAGAAACATATATATCGCCTGTGGCAATCAAGAATGGCATTGTTAGAAGAGAGGTATATAATTATATGAATTGTGATCAAATACCAAGAATAGTGCAGTAAATAATTGTATATCTTTATTATTATTATTATTATTATTATTATTATTATTATTATTATTATTATTATTATTATTATTATTATTATGGTATGCAAGTATTAGCCAATATCTTTCAACCGTATCTTGCTAATTATTAAAAATATCTCTATACTTCATTCATTTTGTGCAGTCGATGGTTAAATTTCTATCTGTCCGATTAATAGCTCTTTGTAGGTTACAATGTTAGCATTATAAATGGCAATGTATATATTTCTTAAAATAGTGGGGTAGGGTAACCGAAGAATCTTGCAAATCGTGATACAAACATGCCATTTGGTGACGTGGTAGACCAATACCTAAGGATAAAATATAGATGTAGACCCCAAACATCAAAAACTTTATTTCGCCCTATGACGTCATCATACAACATGGCCGCTCGGACATTACAGAAACACCGTTTCTCACAATGAAGGCTCATAAAACGGTGATTACAAACGATTCACATCTAATTTTGAATTCGTATTACTCATATTTGCTAATAAAAGGTACATTTTTTGTCACTGAATCCTGTAATTAGTATTATACAGGATGAAACAAAAGTTCGTTGAAATCGGCCAATTCCGTTATTATTGCAGAAATAAAGAAATGTAAAGAGAGCAAAATTGTTGGAAATATGTCATCTTAAATTTAATATGTTGCAACGTTTAAAACTGGGCAGACTTTGTGCTGTACAGTCACTCACATAAGTACCTGGTCCTCAAGTAATGGAACTATAATAGTCAAACCTCCAGGTACATATCTGGGCGACCGTACAATGTTATGAACCCCAATGTTAAATGTAAATGTAATTGAGATTCCCTATTGCAACGGACATTTGCAGAATTGGCGTTGCAGAATTGATTTACGGTGCTTGCTTACAGAATTCAGAAGATGATGGAATATGTTTGGCTAGGGCTGCATCCATCGTGCGGAAGCACATGTTTAAAGCTTTCCCACAATTCAATGGGCATTTTACCACAGCTTGCCAGGAGCAATCAGTTCCACAATCACTAGTAACACTTGTACGGATGATTCTTGAAGGTCCTAATATTGCAAATGAAGAAACTGTTGATGTAAGCCGTGCTTCACTGTCAGTGTTTCAGTTACTGACACGCAGTGAAACGAGAAAGAAAGCAAGGACAGGGAAATGTACGCCATCCACTATCAAGTGAGACTCCGCTGCCCCTGTACATTGGGTTAATGATCCATTCAAAAGCGCGAAACTGAGGGATCATAGATAGACTGAATAAAGTAACTTTGAGTGTATCTATGATCGAGTTCGGGAGGTATCGGCCACCATGACCAATGCACTGTGTGAATAATTTGAAACTAAGAAGAGAGTACATCAAGATAACCTTCAAACAGGCGTTTTTATTTGTGCTACCATAGACAATATCGATCACAACCCGTCGTCAGCAACCTCTATGCAAGCATTTCACGGGACAGGGATATCTATAATTCAGCCATCTTATCCTCGCAGCGATGCTGGGGTTATAATCAACAAGTGGTCTTGCCTGCATGGTTCACAAATGTTCCTCAGATGTCAATGCTTAAATCATATGAGCCTCTTTCTACCGTCAATAGTGTTGAATTACCGCTACAGGAAGATATTTTATCAAATATGTGTTTGAAAGCAATCAAGATTATTGACACAGAGAAGGCGCAGTATTTCTGAAGAACATATTACCTGGGCAGCTTTCCATTCTCAGCAACTTCGTGATAAGATTCAACCTACAAGTAGGTGTGTTCTACTACCCTTGTTGCCAGACTCCATAAATTCGTCTGCCATGATTCGTCATTACATTGACATAATCATTCAGACTGTGTCATCACTTAATCCTTCCCAAGTCCCCGTGGTTACCTGTGATCAACCCGTTTTTGCTGTAGCGAAACAAGTTCAGTGGTCCCAGCCTCTTCAGTATGGGGAAGACAAGATGGTAGTTATGATGGGTCCACTTCATATTGAAATGAGAACCTTAGAAATGTTGGGTAACTGGTTGACTGAGAGTGGGTGGACTAATCTTCTAGTGCAAGCAGGCGTAACCACTGCTGGAAAAGCAGATAATTGCTTACATGGATTCCACGTGAAGCGAGCGAAATATGCTCACGAAGTGACACCTGCAGCCCTGTACTAAATGCTGAAGAAAGCATACTCAGAAAGTGCATCGCCTGAATGTCCCCAAAGAATTAAACAGTGGGTTAAAATTAGACAGAATGAATGGTGTAAGTATTTGAACTTGAAATGCTTCTCTTTAGGCTCTTGCACAGCTTGCGTTCTGCAGATTTTGAACTGTACATCAGTTCCCTATCAGAGTTGTGTCCCTGGATGTTCGCCTGGGACCACACGCACTACGCACGTTAGATGCCAATATTTGTTAAGTCATTACAGGAGCTCAGTTGCAGACATCCTACCATTTATGAAGAGTTTGTGCGAGGAGGTTTCGTTAGTACTAAGACAATTCGTCCTCATTCTTGTATGGGCCATGATCAAATGCATGAATAATGCAACAAAGTCTGAAGGCGTAGCAGTTGGAATAATTAATAATTCTTCAGCGCTCTTGAAGTGGATGGTGTCTGGTCCAGTTATTGCCAATCTCATTTCCAGTGATTGTCAGACTCGTCACGAAGACACTCTGCCTGCCAATAAACGATTTGTAAAAGACGTCTCAAGACTGTGTACATTTTCAGAAGACGACAGAAATCCTTTCACGCAAGACGGCACTGACCTTGTAAGCATAATGTCTGACGTAATTATGAGCGAAGATGCAATTGCATCAGTGTACAATGCTGAAAAGCTCGGCAGAGACCAGTAGACAGCTTCAAAAAAGAACGCTTAATGCAGTGAAGTAAATCAATTTTTGAACCAATTCATCGAAATAATCTAACCCTCCACCGCAAACAAATCACAAAGACCACTGCCGCACACCTCAAGGTTAATATCATTAAAAATGATTGTTCTCTTTTCAGCGGAATGTTTATTGCTTGTCAGAGCCAACAAGGCGATTTTTCTGACTTCTTCGCTCATGAAAATTTGGAGTATCCTCCATCACTTTCTGACGATGGTTTCATTTGCAAGAGAATTAAGTCAGATGTTGTTACGTGTCTGGAAAAGTTCGGAGATTCCCAGCATAATGCTCCCCAGGCCACATGTGTGATACTTGATGGTTCTGCTGTCATACACATGTTGAAACCATCTCCTACAGAAACCTTCCGAGATTACTTTGATACGAAAGTGAAACCATATATATTATCAATTCTCACGGACAAAACTAGAGTGGACTTTGTTTTTAACCGCTATCTACCAGGCAGCCTGAAAACGGAAGAGCGTCGATAACGAGTAATTTCGCCAGAGTACGAGTTGGGGACTCTACGCGGATTCCTAAAAATTGGACCATGTTTCTGCATAATGAAGACAAAAACAACGATTATTCCAACTCATTGCAGACTTCTTGTCAAATATTCACACACTAGAAGGCAAGACTGTTGTCTGCACTAAAGACATTGGCATATGGATCACGCCCAATGTTGATGTTTCCAAACTCGCACCCTGTACACATGAAGAAGCCGATACTCGACTACTTCTGCATCCAAACAGGCCAGTGACTCTGGTCACAAATCGATTATCATCAGAACAGTTGATTCTGATGTGGTGGTGCTAGCTTTACATACCTTTCCCAACCTAACCCTCTCTCATCTATGGATTGATTACGGAATTGGAAGGAATCGAAGATACCTTCCTGTCCATGAGTATGCAAAAAAGCTTGGAACCAAGATTTTCAAAGCAATTCTATTCTGGCACGCATTCACTGGCTGCGATACGGTATCAGCCTTTGCAGGACGTGGGAAGAAAACAGCCTGGGAAGCTTGGCAAGCAAACTCATATGTCACTGATGCATTTGTGGAGCTTTCACAGTGTCCTTCGGAAATTGCAGACAGTTCTTTCGGGGAAATGCAGCGCTTTACTGTGTACTTGTATGATCGCAGAAGCGCCGCAGAGAGTGTTAAAGAATGTCGGAAAATGCTCGTTACCAAGAAAGGTCGTTCAGTGGAAAGTGTACCTTCAACTGAGGGAGCACTTCTTCAGCATGTGAAACAAGCAGTGTTTCAAGGTGGATATATTTGGTCTTAGTGGCATAAGTTAAAACCTAATATACCCGATCCTCAGCAATGGGGCTGGAAGAAAGCTGATGCTTCATACTCACCTTTATGGTCTTTACTGAAACAAATGTCTGAACACTACCAAGAGTATTTTCACTGTGGATGTAAATCACTGTGTTCGCGTACATGTAAATGTGCTGTTATCTCTTCTCTGCACACCTTTGTGTGTGTGCGATGGTCAGTGTAAAACAAATACTTCCAATAGAAATTAGTGATCTGTGAGTGATTGAGGTATGCTAATGTTAGAAGAAAGAAATATCGTGTAATCTGCACACTCTTGATAATCTTGATACCAGAGGCGGCTTGTGAGGGAAGTTGCACCGGTAAAAATTATTGTTTTTTCTCTTCAAATTAAGTAAAAAAAAGTTAATTAATATAATAATTGTTATATATAACAATCAGTAAATTAGGACAGTCTCCATCTTTTAGTTTTAATAGAAAAATCCAAATCCTTCCTGTGTGACTTCCCTCGCGAGCCGCCTCTGTTTAATACTCGTTATATAGTAATACTTTTTTCTATTATGGCAATGTGGAAGACTTTAATCAAGACATAATTCAGTTCATCCATCAAAATATAGAATATATCGTTTGCAATCAACGATTTATGTGCCTTTACTGTGTTTCTGTAATGCTCATGTCAGCCATGTTGTATGATGACGTCACAAGGGTAAATAAAGGGTTTGATTTTTGGGGTCTACATCTAAATTTCATTCTTAGGTATATATCTACTAAATTACCAAGTGGCATGTTTGTATCATGATTTGCAAATTCCCTTATCTCGTGACGTTACCCTACTCCACTAAAATTCTTTACAGAAACCAAAGTTTCAACGATAAAATGACAAAAGTGCTTGTTATTTGCGTTGCATAACAAATGTTACTATTTCTGAACATCAGAACATTTTATACTGCTGCTAACTTGCTGGACATGCATGTTTACATCATTGCATACTGGAAATTATTGTGTGGAGTTGGAATTACTAGTATAATATTCTCAAAAATCTTTTCTAATATGTGATTTTACATTGGACACACTAGCAAATCTCGCATTAGATGTGACTTAGAATGATGAGAAATAAGTTGGTTGATGGTGTGAGTGATAACTGCTGTACTGTATCGAATGATTGACGTTTTAGCGTGAGTGATAACGTCTGTACTGTATCGAATGATTGACGTTTTAGCGTGAGTGATAACGGCTGTACTGTGTCGAATGATTGACGTTTTAGCGTAAGTGATAACGGGTGTATTGTGTCGTACGATTGATTTATACAAATTTTACACATATTTCATACCATTTTTACTGTTTGATATACTGTAGTTAACAGGAAATCAATGTAATAAAGATTTATCAACACTTAAGCATATAATAATTTCATGTGAGAAAGAACAAATAAGTAATAACTACAACCAGTGATTGACTCTTCAAGCAGTGGCGGATCTAGCCGGGGGCCTAGAACCCCAGTTTTTTGAGTGAAAAATAATTTAAGATATTGTTTATATATATTTTAAAAGTTTATAGTAAACTCATTATATACTTATCATAGTTTGGGTTCTTGCTGCACCCTAGTTTTTACCTTCTAGAACATTTCGCCACTGTCTTAAAGAACATTTCCAGAACTTTCTAGGTTTTTCTACAACATGATATTGATAGTGGTGTTATTCTAGATTTTTAACAACTGGTTCTGTATAGACTGTATATATATGGAGAGAGAGAGATACTAGATGGACAGGTAAAAAGATAGATATAACTCTCTTAAGAAACAAACCATACAAGGTAGACAAAAGCAATTTTTTTACTGGATAACACAAGTGACAAGTTAGAGAATTACAAAGCATTCTAATACAAAGTGGTGTGACGAAATTAAGTAGCACTGCGAATGTCTTGGAAAGGAATTATCCAAGATAGATGGTTGTCAAAAAGTATTGGAGAGATCTTAATCCAGCAATGGATCGACAATTGTTGATAAATGGTATATAATGTATTTCAAATATAAATATCACTCACCACTACACTCATGTGGAGCTCCTTCGTGGCTAAGCAGTTAGCGTACGCACCTTTGGCCCGGGACACCTAGGTTCAATTTCCCGCGGGAACTCATGTGGTTCGGATTCCACGATAAGTAGGTCCCGTCTCATATAGCCTCACTGCTGAAAGGGACGTTAAACTCAAAATAAACTCAACATACACTCATGTGATCCCAGTTCTCATTCTTGATATCTAAGCATTTGAGATTAAGAAATAAATACCTTGCTTTGAGAGATCGTATGTTTAACCTGAAGTTGTAAGAATTTCTAAAAACAAAGATAGTTAAACTAGAATTTATTGTTCCTGTGTATAACTGGGTAAAATTTGCTGTTATGTCTCTATATGACATACGGATATAGATAGAAGACAAATCGATTTCAAGCAAACAGTTTTTTTTTTTTAGAAAAATACATTATATATTAAATCTTCAATTATTATTTACTAATATATAATCTATTAAATGTACGAAAGTTGATTGAAAAGTAATGCATCGATAGCTGTAACTTTCTTATTTGTTGGAGGCCACGGTGGCTCAGTGGTAGAGCCTTTACCTCTGGTGCATGAGGTCCCTGGTTCGACCCCAGCTCGCTCTAATTGAACTTTGTGGTGGACAAACACCGTGTGCGTGGGATTCCTCGGGGTTGTCCCATTTCCTCCCACTTTCTTCAATCCGTCATTTTCATTCATTTCTCATTATCACAGTCTCCTTTAGCCTAATCGGCATAACCGTTCGACGTAAAACTCAAAGATTTCATTCCATTTCTTCTTATTTGTTAACCGATTTTCAAACATTTGTTTCCTGATAGGTGCATTTGTCCTCTATGTAATGAGCTACTCACTTTTCAATGTAATCTTCATGGTTTTCTGCGTATTTGCGCCGATGCGTGACTACTCGGGCAAACTCGTCAGGGAATAATTCCAGTGGTTGTTGTCAACACCAGGAGTCAATGGTAGCTTTTACCTGGTCATCAGAATGAGAGTGATGTCCCTTAAGGTACTCTTTCATCTTTGGGAAGACGTGAAGTCACAAGGTGGAAGATCGGAGCTGTACGACGGGTGTGGTAGAATCATCTTCTTGCATCCGTTGGACCCAACAAGCACACACCTTGTAATACCCCAGCACCTCGGTTACAATAAACTTCACTTTTTGTTGGGAAATGTTGAGTTGTGTGGCTACCTGTCGCTGTTTGAATCAACTCTTATACGACAGGAATTCGATGCTGCTTATCTGATGCGGTGATGGATCGTTTACTACAGGGTTGATCAAGCACACTGTAGCCAGATTTTCTTTCTTCAACTACTTGGCCCACTGTTTCATCGTACTTATGTCAACCATAGCGTTACATTAAACAGCTGTCATTCGGCGGTGAATTTTGAAAAACCTTCACTCGCTGCTTCAACCTCATCTCCATGTTGGTCTCCATTTTTTTTAATTATCAACACACCAGCGACACCTGGAAACAAAGGAAACAATCGCATTATCTAGAGCACAAATGGATTTATCAGATTCAAAAAGAATTTTGAAACTCGGTTAACATTTTTTTTTAAGTTAGCTTTGGAGGCTTTACTTTTCAATCAATCCTCGTAACATTGTAAAAATTATATTCTTACATAATCTTATGTTGGTGGCTTATGTCGCATAATATTTTAATCAATAGGATACAAATAAACAATTTTAACTACTTATAAAGTTTAATGTACATTAAAACCACCATGGATAATATAAATTTAATAATTTAATTAATATTAATTTCCCCACCATTATCTATAATTTATTGTAACCTCATAATATAAGACATTTGTAAGTGATATAGGTGAGCGGAAATATACTGTATGTACGCACTTTTTGTGCCTTAATCAATTGTAATGAGAGTATAAACAAAGATTTACATGCATATCATGTTTATATTGTTTGACTTACTTGCTCAGTTCCCCAACTACTGGTGTCATAGATCATGAAACGTATTGTAAGATATAATAATAATAATAATAATAATAATAATAATAATAATAATAATAATAATAATAATAATAATAATAATAATAATAATAATAATAAAGAATTTTATTGTCGCTAAGCTATACATAGGAATAGACAACGTCTAAATGTGATTTAATATTGATACAAAAGTATAACTAAATTAACGATGAAATGACATTACAAAATAAATGAAAATAACTATATTCATAGATTAAATATTAGCTTAACACGAGATTACAAAATATGGTACACTTCTATTGAACAATTAAAATACTCCTGTAAAGAATAAAAGGGCGTTGCAACTAACCAATTGTATAGCTTACTTTTAAATCTATCTATATGTTCATTTGCTAAAGTTGCAAGCAACTTGTTATACAGTTTTATTTCGAGTCTCTCATAACTATTTAACGAGTTGGACAGTCGTTGATGTGGGACATTTATGAGTTTATTGGTTCTAGTAATGTTAGATCTGGTTCATTCAATAAGCTAATTAGAAGCCAAGACAAATAAAAATATTTATAATCGATGAATTCGAAGAAAATAAATAAGTACGATATAATTACTAAGTACTATATTCCCTCCCAAGCCTTCATTTCGTCTGGATATTACATGCATGCTAGCGACATCTCGTGGCGTCAGGTAGAAAGCAGAGCAGCTAGCGACAACTATTAAATTATTTGTAAATAATTAGGGATTAGCCTGAATTGCAAACAGGCGTCTTGCACTTATAATAATCGCCTAGTTGCTTATGCAACCCGAAATTTCAATCTTTTGAAGATTGTATATTAACATTACTCACACACTGATATGATTTTGCTTTAGTTATACCTAGGTAATTATAAAAGGATAAGGCAACAGAGATAGTAACTAGCTTGATCCAATAACTTTATATTGTATTTTAATTTTGGGATTTTTTTTCTTTCTACAGTTAATGGTTTTGAGTATGAGCTTTCTGTTACAAATGTTACAGATTCAAGTTTTGAAATAAAGTGGAAGGTAAGTCGAACTCAAATATGAAGTACTTATACAGAAACTAATGTACTTATTAACTTTCTTCGATTTGTAATGTTGAGTAATTAGCTAAAATATATAGTTTTACGTAAATATAAGATCATAATATTATATGCTGTGTGATTAACATAGGTTTCGTTTGTTCATAATTACTATTGACTGAAAAATGTCAATAAAAAGTTATTTCTTTACTTAGAATAGTTTTACTATGAGAACGTTATATTTTTAATTACTTTTATAAGCTTTTAGAGATGTACTTAAAAACAATTCATACCACTATATGGAGATGTTCTGGAAGTTAATAACTTAATATCCCCTTCAGCACCGAATCTATATGAGAGTGGATGTGGGAACTTAATGTGGGAATCGAACTCAGATCTTTGAAGGAACTTAAGCTAACTATATGACCATTAAGAAGCTTTATACTGAAGTATACATCTAAAATTATTACTAATATTACCAAATTATCTTTTATTAATAACATATATAGTAATTAAAATAACATTTTCAAAGCGATTGTTTGAAAATTTGATATTTTTCTTGAATTCATAGATACGAGGAGTGATCAGAAAGTAAGGTTACAAAGCCTGCAGTGAAACGTGTATATATTATTTCATACAACCAATACAGCCAACAGATAGTACATACATTAGGTTATTTTTCAACGTAATCTCCATATCGGTTGACCAAAGTAAATCACTTAATAAATAGGAGGATTGATCAGAAAGTAAGGTTACAAAGCCTACAGGGAAACATGTATATATTATTTCATACAGCCTATACAGCCGACAGATAGTACATACATTAGGTTATTTTTCAACAGTTTCCACGTCGGTTGAGGCACTTGTCGCATCGTGGGATAAGTTTGAAGATACTCTCCTGGTAAAAATCCTGTCCTTGCGTGTTCAGCTACGTTGTCACGAAATGTTTCACCTCCTAGTCTGAAGCGAAGCGACGACCTCTTAGGTGCTCCTTCAAGTGCAGAAACAGGTGAAAGTCGCTTGGAGCGAGGTCCGGACTGTAGGGAGGGTGGTCGATGACGTCCCAGCGAAAGTGCTTCAACAGCATGGTGGTCTTCTGGTCTGCACTCCTCATCGGTGACGTTTTCTCTACCAGCCGTAAACTTTGGACATCATTCTGCGACTTGCTGACGAGACATTACAATCTCTCTGTAAACCTCTACCCGTATTCGGTGAACTTCAGCCGCAGTTACATGATTGGCCCACAGAAATCGAATAACTGAGCGGACTTCTTCGCGAGACCAGTTTTCCAAACTAGTTGCCATTTGTGTTTACATACAACTAGCGCCGTAGGTGGCTGAAACTCTACACAGTTGCCAACTCCATGTATTACAATTACCTCACACTCCCCATTTATCTATAACAGACGAAACTTCAGAAATATCGGCCTTGTAACCTTAGTTTCTGATCTTCTCTCATATTACAGAGTAGTTCTTAGACATCTTAAAGTAAGAAATTAATGTTAGTATCTCAGTGTATTGAATTCTCAAATTTCAGAAGATAGTTAATGTGTTTATTGTTTATTTTTAAATTCCAATATTAAAATGTCAAAAATCAATAATATAGCTACCATGTTTCTTCCAATGCATCCTTAAACGCTATAAAGAATTTAATGTATGTAATTAATATTTCTTTTTATCGAATTCTTAAACACAAAAAAGTTCACGGTTAGCCTAACAGAAATTGATAGATTAAGGAATTGTTGATAATGAAGTATTAATTACTGCTCTATAGAGGAAGTGTTCAAGTTTACGACTTCTCCTTTTCGTTTGATTCGGTGATGTCAGCATCACGTGAACCTGTTCGACGTTAGTTGAGCAATATGATCACAAGCCTGGTAAAGAAGGATATCTGCCTCGACTATTTCATTGGCATCTGCCATGTTACAAAAGAGTCACCTATTGATATCTATAACTTAGTCATACAAAATTTAGGACATACTTCTGAAAGCATGTAAATATTTCAGACATGTTATTAAAACTCTTTGTTTCTATGAAACTTTAAAGGTTTCTTTTTCTGTTAGGTTAACCCTGTAGTTAAAAGTTCTGGCTTGGTATTGTAAAAGTAATGTTCCAAAACAAGTGTGAACATTATTAGTATACAAATAATTGAGGCATTGAAAGCAAGAGTGGTTTATGTTACATTTTGACGTTTTTGAGATATTGGTACCCACAGATAAGATCAACGTAAAATTATTTGTAAGAAAAGTGAGACATGCGTATCTCAACTGACTGAGAAGCTATACACAAAAGTATTCTAACAACACATATTCTATTCAGAAAGGTATAACACTTTGAGGCCATTTTTTCTTCAAATAACGCTTTTCTAATATACAGCACTCTTGCTTTCAACGCATCAGTTTATTAAAAAAGAAAACAGACTTGAAATTACTTAATGAAAATAATAAGCAGTTGTCAATAAGTTTTATGGTAAACTTGATTCTTGTAGGATTACCCTGTAGGTGAGAAATTTTGTCAATTGCGGCATTACGAAGTTTACGTGAAAAAGAACTGGAAATGGACTCTGCACAGTGAACAACTAGCAACGACGGCATACTTTGATCATGGAATTCCAAATAATCAATATCAAATAAAGATCAAAGCAGTGACCACAGCTGGAGATGCTGTTCCATCAAATGTTGTAACTGTTGTTACAGGAGCTGGAGGTACGGTAGAACATACTGGATTTGTGCATCCACGTTTGCGTTTTACCAAATGAGAGTTTTACTAACACAAAGGTCAATAATTTACTTTAAACTGCGAGTGCGAACTTCCAAATAATTCTCATTCTACTTCCCTTCATGGCCCATGTATATTTGTATTCTTTGAAACCATGTGTAGAAATGTCTACGCCAAGCTGCTTCGAATGTGTTCGCTTCTTCTGACAGATAGGCTTCAACAGCCTTTTCTACGCTGTCAACACGTTTTACCTAAACTTTTTCTCACTTTCGAGACCCAAAAGGAGTAGATTTGAACTGCTAAGATTATAACATCTATTTTGCCCTAATTTCGTTATATCAGGATTTCTGGAACTAATTAAAACGTAGTTTACTCAGTAAATGTTTCAATGATAACACACAAGATAGAATATATTTAAACTGATGTATTTTCCGAAGATTTTCAGTATTTATCTTTTTATTTTTCACAAAATTCCTTCTTCATAGTTGAGAATACATCCACTCTTAATGACTTCTTTACGTATTATATCAGAACTGTCTAGAAAAAAACATGCTTATACATATCTGGCCACAAAACTTAACAAGTTAAATGTTCAGGTCTGGCCATAAAGAAAAATGATATCATATGATACGGACTGTTGTCCATATCAACATATACATATTTTTAAATGTTATCGTTATAAGATGTAGAATGAGTGCAGAGTGAAAAGACTCCCCATTCTTATATATAGCATAGTTCCACAATATAACACATATATACATACACAAACCTACGTATAATTAATTAATTTATCCAACAGGACTTATGTCAGAATATTATTTTCACCTCATTTAAATATGTTACACAGTAAAAAACATGGGGATATTTCAGGGATAAAATTATAATGTTTATTTATTTGTTTTTCTGCCTTAGGTACATGGCTTCGTCAGGAAATTCAAAATGCTTAAAAAGTTCACTTTACAGGTACTATACTTTCAAATAAAGATACGACATAACAATAATAGTAAAACCGTTAATTGCTGCTTGTAATATACATTTACTTGACACAATTAATTAATTTTAATCTTAACCTTATACAGAAAAACCCGAATGACTTTGTGCTATAGAATAGGTTGTTCTGTAATAATAATTTAAAATGTCTTTTAAACTGTAAATTAGGCATTTGTTTGATAGAATTTGGCAGTTCATTATACCTGTATATTATACAGGTAGTTTTATTCCTATATAGTGCGACGACGGTTGAGTTTTAACCAGAAATTTTGTATATGGGTATGATTGATAGTTTTAGCGTTGTATTGGTGTGTAGATCCGAATTTAGTGGAAAACCTAATTCATTCTTATGTATGCATGATGATGTTTCTGGAACATATATATATATATATATATATATATATATATATATATATATATATATATATATATATATATATATATATATATATATATATATATATATATATATATATATACTAGTTCTAGTTCTAGTTCTATATCCTAGTTCTTATACAGTGATCTGCTACAATGAAAGGGAACTAATAGCATTATTTTTAGGAGTATCTTCTGCATTTTAAATACTTTCGTTACATGGCAGATATTATCCAAAAAGAAAATGATTTTGTATGATATTAGTGACTGGATCAAGCCGAATTATGTGGCTTTCAACATTTACAAAGATAGGATCTTACTGAATTTGCGTATAAGGTAAACTCTTGTGCTAGTATTACATACCTGTATGAGTTCTCCATGATGCATTTAGAGAATTTAGTTTTCCCTTATTTTATATTTATTACTTTTGTTCTTTTCACTGTGTTTATGTTGAGTTGGTTAGTTTGTCCATTCTGTAAATTTAGCTGTTGTGTTATCACACATACATTCTTCAGAGCAAGAGTTGTTTCGAATATCAACCAGAATGCTTGTGTCATCAGCAAATACAAGACGCTTTTATTGGGAGCTAGTACGCAGGAAGATCATTAATATAGTGCGTGTATATATAAGAAATAATTTAGATCTAAAATTAAGCCTTATGGACTCCGTGGTTAATGTGCTTTATCTCTGATTTGATTGTTCATATTTCGATATTGCGTGCGGACCTCTAACTCCGTAGTTATGTAATTTTGTAGACTCTTGTGGTTAACTAGGTGAGATCCAGAAAAAGTCCATATATTTTATTACTACTTTTTCGTGCTTTATATGTATATCACTTAGAAAAGCCGCTACGGAATTGTTAATTGATCTGTACTTTCTAGAACAGAATTGGCTATTTGATATTATATTATTATTATTATTATTATTATTATTATTATTATTATTATTATTATTATTATTATTATTATTATTATTATTATTATTATTACTAAAATATACTAATCTGTTATAAACTACTTTTTAAAACATTTTTTGAAGAAGATAGATAGAATGTTGATAGGATGGCAATTTCCTGGGTCAAGAGCTTGCTCTTTATTGTGTATAGGTCCTCCTTTTGTAAGTTTAGGTTCTGGAAATTTTCATGTTTCGTAAGATAAATTGCAACCTGTGTATATAACAGTTTCTTGTGATTTCATATTCAATATCTATTCTACCCTCTTCATTTTGAATTCCTGGGAAAATACCTGGTACAGTAGACAATTTTCTGATACCACTGTAATATTACTGTGTACAGAATATTGACATAAAGGCTTAAATGATCAGTAATGTATTTCTTCTTCAGCGTCGAGTGGTGTAGTTAACCTCGAAGCGACTACAACAACATCGAAGAATTTTCAACTGTCTTGGAATCCTCCAGTTCATACTGAAGGAACCATACGTTATTATCAAGTTTCTTATCAGGTGAGTAATCTTTCATCTAACGATATCAAAATTAGAATTTAAAGTACATTGCATTCAATTTCAATCATAGAATATCAATTTTATAGCAGTTTGATTAGTAGAAATCAGAATTTGTAAACTTGTTCGTTTATATTGCAGTACAATTTTGATTCAAAAAAAGCAACATTATACAAGTCTCTTGCAACAGAATTATTTTGATGTGTTTAGTTATGTTGTTTGTTTGTTTTTATTGTATTTTATTGAATCCTTTAAATCATAACAGAGTGATACAGAAACTTAGCTACACTGGTTTATCGGTTCCCGTTAATTACCCCAAAGGAGCAATGCGTTGTGTGGTCAGTAATTGTATGATGACCTCTCGGGAAACCAGACCGGTGTTTACAGTGCGACCAGTGGGGTCATTAAGCCGGTTCCCCTGAACTGCCTGTTAATATTTCTCAGGTTGTTAAACTTTTGATTGTTCAACTGTAGATTCTTTTAAAAAATAGTTTCCTAACATTATTTTTGAGAATCTATTGTCCCTGAATTACTTAAAGTAGACATAAGGTACGTATGTTCATACTTATGTAAGAAATTTCCAATATTAGAAATAATAAATGATAAAGTATTTGTTTTTATTTACGTATTTATATATTATATAATAAAATAAAGTAAATTACTTACCTGTATGTCTTCTTTAGTTTTATTTACCTGATATTTCGGTAACTCTTGGCTGTTACTTTTTCCGAGAGGTGAGTTTGGCAAAACAGAAAAGTAACAACAAGAATGTAATCTATAGGAAAACCTAGTTACCGAAATATTGGGTAAATAAAGCCAAAGAAGGCGTACAAGTAAATAGTTTAGTATATACATAAGAAATATTGTTGAATTCTTACTAATTAGTTGTTTTTTTTATTATCGCGACGTAATTCAGTTTTTGCATTGCAGTGTTATTAAACATTATTTTTCTTTTTTTATATATGAGTTTGCGACAAACACTTACGGTAAAAATTCGATTTAGACAAAGAGGCCTGGAACGATCTATTTACTTAAGTCGAGGAGTATCTGTGTATATATTTCCAGTTTTTAGAGTCAAAATTAAGTCATGCTGCAGTTGAGACATGATTAATTTTCTATAACATTTTATGAATGGAAATGTAATTCTGCCAATGTGCGGGCACACTTTATTTCTGTAATATGTCTTTGGTTTTCCTGTCAAAAACCCAATCTTTGAGTTAGCGCAAAGACTTTTTAATGTTTCTAGAATACAATATCTAAAATTTCATTTACTCAACGAAACTTAGGAGCAGGTATATATGTCAAATGATACGAATAATACATGACATAGGTTTCACTATACTTTCGGAAACTATTTTAACGAAGCGTTTCTAGAAAAAAAAAGAAAAAAGGAAAAGTAGATTGTCCCAACTTATAAATACAAACTATGCGTAACAGCCTGAATTGAAATATCAAGGAAGACATAGTAAAACACTAAGGCCTATAAATCAGACGCACAAAAAAGGGAATTATCTCCATAGACTAATGATATGTAAGACTATTATCAGCATTACTATAGTGTTCATAAAATCTGTCAAGAGAGCACACCACCCAAATTATTTAGTCAATTTCGATAACAAAATTGCAGCCATGTGGAAGATAGTAAGCACAAAGTTAAAAGAAATAATAGCACCAAAATAAAAAAAAATTACATTACCGAAATGGGAACAAAGTTACAATCCAGATCATATTGTAAACGCCTTCAGTAATTATTATACTTGTGTGTTTGGCTCTTATATTGATACTTAAGCACGTTTCATTACTAAATGCTACTAAATGTTACTATATCATTAGAATCAATAACAATAATAATATAAAAATACATAATAATATAATGTTACTGTAATAACATTAATACTAAGTCAGTTTACTATACTAATCATAGAACCAGTCGTTTAATGATTTACATATAACACCACTGTATGCAATAATTACCCTTCGGGAAGGCAATTTGGAAGTTTTTTGAATGAGTAACGGACTCCTGTTAAAAACAAACAAATAATAAAAAGAAACAGTAGCAATGATGATGAGACTCTTCATGTGCTGACCACACATTCCCCAACTTAAAATCATCAGCTTGTGCCCTTTAAGGCTTTGCACTATGTTTTGTTTGTGTGATTTAGGATTTATTAGTGCAAATAAAATTTTGCATTACAAAACATTGTAAATATTTATTTTTAGTTAATGTTCAGTCATATACTTGTGTTCTTATATGGAACTGAATTTCATACTTATATGAATGGATATCGCTGAAGTGCTCCAGAAGAGAAATATGGAACTTTACATTACGTTATACTTTTCTCCTATAACCCTGATTGCTTTGAATTCTCCACAACGAAGTTCTGAATTAAAAGCATAGTGTGGCATACAAAATTTCTTCTTTTTTATCCAAAACTTTGAAAGGTGGAAATTACAAACGTTCTAAATTCAAAAAGTGGAAGTTTCTATGACATTAACACAATGTGTTTCTGCACAAATATATATAGTTTTTGTTTTCACTTCCGTGAATTTGAACTATTTTCAAATCTAAGTACTTCAGTACTTCAAATGACTACAGAACGCTATGACTTACAGCAACTGCAAATAATTTTAGTCAAAAAAACATATTTCACTAAAAAAAATCCATTAGTTATGCTTCAAGCTAATCTGAAATTTCCAAATCGCCTTTTGTTAGAAAATGTGTAGGAAGAAAATATCACTTACTTCACTTCCATGGTAGTTTGAGAACAACCTTAATGCGCATCATAATGTATGTAATAAATAGATATCCGATTAGAGAACAAGGTACAATGAAATCTGTGAAAGATAAAGTAATATATTCAGTTTTGGAACTGAGAGAATAAAGCTGGGAGAGCACATCTTAACAGTTTACAAGTACGGTTTGCGTTTCCCCACTTTCAGTTTTAACTCAGAGTACGCGTAATAAAAGAATCTTGTCAAGCACTGATAAATTACTTTTTTTTCTTTTTTTTAGTGCGTACGCCTTCTAGCTTGCAGAAATTTCACCTGCAGTTCATCTGGTGATGTAAATGTTGCCACCACATCGGTTACTCTATATAACTTACATCCATTGGCTCAATACGAAATCAAAGTTGCAGCATATACAGGTGTCATGGGAGAGTTTACAAGGATACTTGCGTTAGTTGATTCCACAGGTATTATTTTTGATTTTATACATATCTTTTACTTAAAATATTAGAAAGCCGCCGTTGCGTGGTCGGTAAGTTGTCCACCTACCAACCAAACGGCACAGATTCAATCTCCGGGCAAAACGTTATACCAACCCAGGGATCGCATTATCAATAGCAAGCGCTGAAAATATTTAACATACTTAATCATTGAAAATACTTTCTGACCAGAGTAATGCATTTATTTCTTAGAAATGAAATAATATTAACAGTTTCAACAACTTGATGTTGTCTTTCTCAGACATGTAATAGAATCCGATGGGTAGCACATAGATCACGACCGTTATCACACAGCACCTTAATGAGAATCAGGAAGCCATAATTTTTTTCTTGTCATGACCCGGTTCTGTTACCTCTAGCACATAATCTTGCTTTTCGCTAAAGGTCGAAATGACGTAGCATAAATACAAGGAAATTAAACTTTCATTTAAAAAACGAAGATTTTAACTCACTGTAAACTTAGGAGAATAGAAGGGACCTTTAAAAATGTTGTAAAATGCGGGAAAACAGTAAACGCGGGAACATAAAAGCATGGTAATACTGTGTTGGTGGTGTATGTATAAAGCTGGGGAAAGAAGTATGCCTTTATGAACATGCATTAGGAGAGAAAGAGAATAAAACCCGACGAAGAAGACGCCCAAAAGTGTCCAATATCAAATAAGTGTCAAATGCTGAGAAATCAATATATTTTACAGTACGAATGATTTTTGTTTTTATTTTTCAGTGCCGTCTGTGCGACCGTTAGCAGCTAATGAATCAACTTCAAGAACAAATACCAGTTTTACAGTTCACTGGAATCCCCCAGAGAATTGTACAGGACTGAATGGCTTCCTCTACGGCTACAGATACGAACTGTCTCGAGCAGATACGAAAATTAGTCTCCTCACTGGCGACACAGAAGATACGTCAGCAACCTTCACCAACCTCACTCCACATACGGAGTACATAGTAAAAGTTTACGTAGTGACATCTGGTGGATGGAACTCTAACTTGCCGCTTGTTATATCGGCCACCACAAGAGCTACTAGTAAGTATACATACGTATACAATAGGGTGGATCGAAAAAAACTTATTTTTAGTTTCCGAGTTGCTATACCGCGGAAAAGTTGTGGTTAGTGACGACTTGAAAAATAAAAAAAATGTCTAAATCGGTATCTTCCGATCGCGCAAAGCGTCTGAAAAATTTTTAAAAGGACGAAAAATTTAGTGTTTTCGTACTTTTTATGAAAACAAAATACTCTTGTATTTTTAATGCTATAGTGATAAAACGTTACAACTAGTAATATTTAATAAGAAAAACACATGTTGTGTGTTTTTAGGAAGTATCTTCCGATCGCGCACGTGTGAGAAACCTAACAAGATTCCTGTCATTGAGCGAAAATTCTTATATCTTCAGAGGAAGCATGAGTTAGGAAAAATTAGTGCTTTGGATTGGAAGGAGACATCAAAGTTGAAACGTAGACTTGAAAGAAGCTATACTTTAAATAGAGATAACCCTGATTTTTTACTTGAAGAAGAGCCAAGTTGTTCAGCCGAAATGTGTTCTGAAATTGAACCTGAATACAAACCAAATGACTCTGAGAAAAAGGAATCTCCATCTCCATGGTAGATGAGAATTAAACTAGGAGCTACAGCATTAACCTGCGATCGATATGGAGTCAGTGACCGTGCAGGTTCTCCTATAGCACCTAGTGTGCTAGAAGACATTCGTATAATAACCAAAGCAGATACGTCTATGGTTATTAAAGGTGTAAAATTAGAAGGGAAAGGAGCAAAATTAGAAGTGACTTGCAAAACAATAGTGAAAATGATTTAGATAAACTGCGTGGTCTTTATTTTGATGGAAGAAAGGATGACGCCTTGGTTATAGATAGGATTGAATCCAAACAATTTCGTCGTACTATTAAGGATTACCATTACTCGCTCATCAAAGAACCTGGTTCTGTATACATTGGCCATGTGTCGCCGAGCTCTGGATCTGCTAAAGACATTGTGTCTTGCCTTAATGAACAAGGAATTTCAGTGGAAGACTTGGAAAAATACTGGCTGGAAAAATTGTGTTATTCGTCATCTTGAGATCCATGTTGTGCGACCTCTGCAATGGCCTATTTGCCTATTAGATTTCAATGAATTATCTTTCCGTCATCTTTTTCAACATTTGGATAGAGGAACAGTTGGCCCCACAACATTTTCTGGACCAATTGGAAAGAATCTAAGCGGGTGTGCGGGTGTGTGCCCGTTATAGATTTTCAATCAATAGATTGTGTAATTCCAGAAGTTGACAGAAATTCTTTGAGTAAAGATCAGAGATATCTTTTAGATATATGTCAGGCGGTCAAAAGTGGCATATGTCCAAGTGATTTATCAATTCGTGATCCCGGACCACTTTCACATTCCAGATGGCTCACTTGTGCAAATAGAGTTCTCAGACTATACATAAGTGAAGCAAATCCTTCAAATGATTTAAAAACCATAGTGACTTTCATTCTGAAATCTTACATGCCATTGTGGTTTGAAATTAAAAACAGCAATACCTTCATAAGTGGACCCATTCATGTATATAGAACAATTGAAATATCTCGATACTTGCCTGACAATTTGAAGCAAGTTGTTTTCCCCGTCATTGAAAGGAACTCGTTCTTTGCCCACTCCGAAAATCTTTTAATAGCCATGATTTTTGATGAGAGGAAGCACATTAGAGAACTAGGGCTTAGAAGAGTGTTGAAAGCCAGGCAGTCTGGTTCGAAAGGAAAAACCATCAGAACCTTTCTTACTCCAACTGTACATTTTGAAGCCTCAGATTACATTGACATGATTGACTGGAGTGAAGCCAAGTATTCTTCTCCATCTCTTCTCCGAAAAGTTTCAAACGATGACATCCACTCTTTCATTCAACGAGGTGAAATACCAGATGGGGATATCAAGAAGTTCCCCTGCCATACGCAAGCCGTGGAGCGATGCGTGAAGCTAGTTACAGAAGCTTCGCTCAAAGTATGCGGATCCAAATCAAGAGATGGCTACATCAGAGCAACGTTGAAACCCAGATCTTTGATGCCTGAGTTCAGAACAAAATCTGACTATAAAATCGCTTCAATTTTGTAAGTCTTTCAAAAAAGAAAAACAAATTTAAATATGTAAATATTGTAAATAATACACACTTTTTATGGCTGGGTGGATGAGAAGAGTGTAGGTGGAACTCGAAGTGCAGCCTCCTCCTCTGGGTTGTTTTTATATATAAAAACAAGCGAAGAGCTGCACATTTGTGTTAGCTTTGGAAATTATATGTCATAACCTTGCAACTCTCTCATTAAAACATTAAACATTATAAAACATATTAGAACACATGTTATTACATCAGCACTATAAGGCATTAAAAATATCGCAGTTTATAATTTTTGATTTTTTTTTAAAAAAATACGAACAACAGACATTTTTCTTAAACTTCATGGGCTTTGCGCGATCGGAAGATATTCTCTAAAATCATAAAACAACTGTTTTTATTATTAAATAAGTCATGTTGTAACGTTTTATCACTATAGCGTAAAAAATACGAGAATATTTTATTTTAATAAAGAGTACGAGAAAATTAAGTTTTTCGTGTTTTTAAAATTTTTCAGACGCTTTGCGCGATCGGAAGATATTAACCGATTTCGACACTTTTTATTTTATTTTTCAAGTCATCACTAACCACAACTTTTCCGTGGTATAGCAACTCGGAAACTAAAGAAAAGTTTTTTTCGATCCACCCTAGCGTACAATGAATGCATCATTGGCGATACAAGTTTAATAGTTATATGAAAATTTACTCACATTAAATTAATTATATTATAACTCATGTTCGTTTCGCCTTCTAAGGATGGTTCTTTTTCGATGAAATATTATACTACAGTATGGTCCGAAGATCTTGTCACACCGCGTGTTCCAGTTTGTTTAGTAATCAAGAACATCAGTATGGGCACCATCATTGTCGCGGCACAATATGATGCGGCGCCATGTCCAGTGGGAAATTTTTCGCATCATGGACGGTGTGATTTCCTTGAATGTATCCCTCACAGTTTGCTTTAAATCTTCAGTTGTCTGGTATCGCTGTTTCGAGACATGGTGCTTAACTATTCCCCACAGGTAATTGTCGCATGACGTCAGATGTGGGCTCCTGGGAGGCTACTCAATCCGTGCTGGCATATTCACTAATTCTCTCCTTAGCCACCTCTGAATTCCCAAGAATTTTCGGACAAGGAAAGCGTAGTGGACTGGAGCTTCATCCTGTTCCAGCCAACTATCAGAAATAATATTCAGTCTTTGGAGCTCTGGTACAAACTGATTCTGCAACATTTGGAGGTAAGAATGTTGATTGACTATACCGTAAAAAAAAATATGCCCTTATGAGGTGCCTACTGGACACTGAAGCACATATCATAACATATGGAGAATTGTGCTTTAACTTTTCATAATAATACGGGTTTTCCTTGCTCCAGAAAAACATTCCCCCTATTCCGACAAGATCGATAAATTGCACATTCGTGTGAGAAGAAAACTTTGCCTCACTGTGGGAATGTCACAAACACATCGAGTAAATTTGAGCAAGCTTCATGTCTTCGTTGCAAGTCATCATCACTCAACTCATGTACAAACGATGGTCTAAAAGATTTAAATTCAAGGTCTTTTTTCATGTGTCAGCGTAGTCGATTTTGGAACTCAGGATCTTTTCTGCAATGATTTTTTGGGAAGATCTTATCACAGAGTTAGCCACTGCTGCTCATGTTTCTTGTCGTGTTGACGGCAACCTGTCTTCTTCTTATGCAAAATGGAAGAGTGTCTCTTGTCTTCAGTATCGTTCGCTTCAGTGGAGCTTCTTTATTCAATCGTATTGCAAAGTCCGGTTGCACATATTTCATGGTTTCTCCCGGTATATGGACGTTCATGAGCCCATGCACTTGCTAGAACACATTTTTCCACACTGTAGGTACTTGTGTCAGCTATCTTAAAAGGCAATGGAGTAGAAATACACATACATACAAACAAGAAAGGTGGAGACAAGATTTTCGGACCGTACTGTACATTGGATTTAATAAAATATCTCGCTTTTTAAACATTTTTCATTTAAAAAATCTTGCCAACGATTGAGTAGCGACCCAATACAATCTAAAACCAACCAGTTTGATGTTTTTCCTAAACTTTACAGGAAAAAGGTGCGTATTTTGAAAAATAAAATTGCTGTTATTATTTTTCTTTTACTTCTGCACCTTACAAATGGCTCCTAAAATTGCAAATTTATTGATTTTACTTTACATTAGACTTGGTGTCAAATGTAAAAGAATAATTGTTATATCAGAAATTATTTCAAGTAGCAGAAAACAAGATATTATACAGATCAAAAGGCTGAAACGATCTTGAACCTAGTTCAGAAAATGAGATCACATATTGGATAGCAATGACGGATAAGTGATTCTATCTGATGACATATGAAGATCATGGTGGCCATTCTGAATTTAGACTAAGAATTTTAAATAAAGAGGGAAATTATGTGCCATATTGATTAAGTCTAAAAGTTAATTAAAAAACATAAGGATGAAACTACTGTAGTATTGAAACAACCCTGTTCATTAGATATTATGACCTATGAAGGATTTTAAATAGAGTTTCAACCGATTTTTTGCTTTCTTATTCCGAGTGATCTAGAATTTTGTTAAGCCTCCAGAAATGGATTGAAGTAATCCTTATCGGTGATTCCAGAAGCACTAGAGTTATTGCAGACCAATATAACACTTTTTTTCAAAATCCTGATACAAGGGACATATCATACAGCATTGTTTACAAGGATTTGTGTAAATTTAATGAAGAGAGGTCAGTAAAGAATAATGCACTCAGTTTCGGCTAAGAAACACATCACAGACTCAGCCGCAGCAACTACAATTGCAGCTAGATTCGTCAAAACCCCAAAATGCAGCACCTGTCTTGGAATCAAAGTTAATTTTGCAGGTGTTGCACGCTAACAAATTGCATTTATACTGTGTAGAATTGAGTTGCAATAGCACTTAAATGATGATAGCCCAGATAGATTGCCTTAGTTCAAACAATGAGCTTCATATCAAATTGCTATTAATCTCGTGTTCTCAAGGCTTGTGTTGTTCAGTGTTGAAGCTCTTTCTCGTGCATGATGAAAACTGAATAAATAAAATTATAAAGAGCTGGACGAATTCAAACCATTCTGGACTAATCTTTGGCAAAGGATAGTTAGGGATTCATGCCACACAAATTGTGCGTCCCATCTTCATTAATGGCGCACTAAGTGGTGAATAGTGTTTGCTTATCTTTCGTGATCAAAATGTTTCTGTCACTTTTAAATCTTTGCGATTGCTTTCCAGATTGCTTTCAATATGACGTGCCTCACACTTTGATTTTTCGGACATAAACTGGCTTGTGAATATACTTGGAGTGGCTCCTCGAGCTTTTACACTCACCTTTTTCAATTCCTACGTGACACTATTCTACTTTTATCTATGAAGTTACCTCAAATATTTTATGTATTCGTTCAAAATGATGAACGTTCGTCATCTCCTGCACAGAAAAAATTATTGACTGGACAACCTTCATATTCCTTGCTTCCACGAATGGTTTGTGTGCCCGACAAAATGGCTGACACATTGAGCACATGTAAGACGGTCAACACTTATTCAAAGACAATTATCTTCTTCATGAGTAAATTTATGCCAAACCTAACTTTACCAGTTATATTTATCAACTTTAAGACTTTAGTGATATATGCCACAGTGAGCTCTTCCCTTTTAGAATTCTGGACTCAGTTTCAAAACAATGATGACTTATATCTCGTAGACCCAGGCCCGTATTTAGTTAAGTGCTATTCTGTGCTCGAGCACAGGACGGCAGAATTTAGGGGCGGCAAAATTTTGGATTTTTTTTTAAATCAAAATAAAGTAATATTTAAAACTAGCAACGCCCATGTTATTCTTATGGGTACTTTGCACCCCCATATCTCAGCTCAGGTATGACCTAGAGACCTGGAACAGGTCATTTGGATCATTTCTCCGAAAGCTTTAAAACATATTAGAATTTCATTTTTCTATCTGTTATGGTTCTCGAATTGAAAAGCACTACAGACAGACAGCTTATTGTAGTATTAATATAGATGTCATTAAACTAGTACTGACGGTGAATAATGTATACAATTCTTTTTCTTATCAGTTATCACCAATAATTATTGGTGTCTTACAATGGCGTCCACCAATGTATGTCAGCCAATCCCAGCTTCAAAATCACGCCCCCATTAGATCTTTAGTAGGCTGCTCTAGATAATATTTAAGAGTAAATATTTAAGAAATTCAACCATAATTCAAGTGAAATTATGAAATATAAAAATGACATAGCGGTTGATTAAGAATTAATAGAATGCATTTTCTCCGGACAGTAAATTAAAACCTACATTACATGAATAAATTACGTGCCAGTATTGAGAGAATGTGTCCTCAATGGATGAGTGGTTAAACTCGTTGCCTTGTAATAAAGGAGTCGTGAGTTCGATACCCTGTGGGGATACAAGTGGTTCGTATCCCAAGTTAAGCTGTAGGTCTCGTCCGTAGTACGTCATCATCCCATAGAAGGCAATGGCAAACTACTATGAGTTCATCTTGCTCAGGAACCTTCGGGCAGAACAACTACATCATAATCATCATTGAGAAAATTAGGTAATTTAAAATTACGTTGTTACTTTTGTAATACCTAAACTGCTACGCAACAAGAGTTGATATGTTTGCAGATTCACGGTTTGTTTCCTTGTTTGAGAAATAAGTTTGTGTGGAGGGGCGGCAAATTATTTAGAGCACAGGAGCTCACAATATATAAACACGGGCCTGGGGACGCCCCCTTCAATTGTTACTCATGTCCCAAATATGATCTCATATCATGAATCACACTACACTTATGTTTGTTGGTAAGCTTTGAAAATCTAGTCTTCACAAAAACAAAGAGTATAATGGTTCATGAAGTCTAGTTTTACCGCTTTCAACATCTCATTAATGTAACTCTAAATGAAAATAAAAAATACATTATACCGAAAGTTGTTTATTTTCTGTAACACATTTGACGATTTTATTTATCTTTTTTTTTTTAAAAAAAAAAAAAAAGAGTTTCGGACTTTAGTCTCATACTAAAATTGTTGTTGCAAGTTTGAAGAAACATCTAAATTGGCAGAATATCAATACCCATGCTTCGTTTACGAGGTTCTTTATGTGACTTGCTACAGTGTGTTTCATATCCATCTTACAGACATGTAACTTTTAATGGCTTAACTTACTATATACTTGGTTTTATGAAAACTTTACTTTTTATGACTATCCTAGGCGATAAAAGGACCGATTTTTGCCCACCTCCTTTGGTTATTCTAAGCGTCTTTACCATGGTATGATTTCAGGGAAGTTTTCCAGTTGAATTTTCATTTTCCACGAATAACCGTATATAATTGTAAGTACTAATGGTCTGCCACTTAATGATTTTCTCCCTCGTCTACAGCCCCCGATGCTGTTGAGAACTTAGCTGTTTATAAAAAATCCAGACGAACGGTGGGATTGAGATGGACAAAACCAAAACAGACATATGGATCGTTGGAGTCTTTTTCTATCACGTATCGAAGGAAGAGTGATGGAGAACAGGTGACGGTAGTAGTGCCACTTATACCTTGCCCATTGTATCCAAACATGTTCTGTCATACAATCACAGCGCTACGACCGGAAGAAGAATACATTATATCGGTAAGTTAAGTAAAGGATTTTCTCAAATAGTACATGGTTTTCAAAATAAAATAAAATAACAAGATACTATTTCCGTTAATGCGCTTCTAAAAGTTAACTATCTACATAGTAAATAATAAACTTATCTTGAGTAAGAAAAAGATATGATTCTAGTGTTTATTATCTTTCAATGGCTCTATTCGCACTGATAGATTTGATAGATTCACTGATAGATTTCATATTTGTGCTGACAATGTTTAAGTTAGTAAAATTCAATCAGAGTTGAGTTTTAAGATAAATTCACCTAGGAAGAAAGTACTAATACATTTCCTACATTATATATATTACGATGGGCCGAAAAAACTTTTTTGGGATTTCAATTTTCCGGGTTGTGGAAAAGTTGCCTCGTGTTAGTGGTAGTCAACACACAAAATTTGGATTTTTTTTTGGAAAACTCCTTTCTTTGCCTCATGAGACTTGCATTTTTTTATAGCTACAGCTATGCAACCCGCACGACACTACGAAGAAAATGGTGCTGCACAGCTATTTTTGTTTTGAATTTCAATTGGCCGGGTCGCGGAAAAGTTACCGTGTGTTAGTGGTAGTCTACACAGAAAATTTGGATTTTTTTTTTTTTTTTTTGTCATCCTCTTCCTTTGCCTCGCAGGACGGCAAAGGCGGCGAAGCAACCCGCAAGACACTATGAAAAAAATTGTGCTGCACAGCTATAATCTTTGGTTCCGTTTCACGCTGAAGCATTCTGAGGCTGAAAATAAAATGCAAGATAAAGTGAGATGCGGTATTGTTCCTATGTGGTTAAAAATTATAATCAATTAGACGAAGAAATTGCATTGATGCTTTCAAAACTCATTATGAATATAGGTCATGAAAAATAGTTGATAAACCTTCCCTTGTAGCTTTTAGCTCGTCATGGCACATACACTCCGAAACTCCCCAAGAACCCACCACGAGGAAGTTGCTGCAAATAGAGTTCCACCTGCCCACCCACTTGCTTCCATTTTTTGGCTTATTTACATTTGATAGTCCTGCTGGGAGTCCAACTTTTGCATTTTTTCTTCGAGACTCTAATATTGCCATGATAAAGCCTTCTCTCCGATCCGCTCCACACACTAATGCTGACGCTTCTGTAACATTTTCTCCACTGCTTGCGAATGGCACGGAAAACATCTAATTTCTTCAGACGCTGTATCCGCCGTTCAAATATTTTCTTCCGTCTGGCTCGAAGAACGTTCTCTTGTCAATGGTGGCTCGGTGGCGTTCGTTAAGAATCAGTCGATCATCCCATGATATTTACTTGCATCTAAGTTTACTTTCGGAACAACAAATTCACGTAGACTTGATCTCTGTCGATACTTTTTTATTCTTCTCCATCCTAAAACTTGGATGTCCTGGCTCCTATCGGTGATCATTGCCAGCAACAAGTTTTTCGGATGTTTAAAGTAAGCGTTGGAGCTAATCACAATCTGCAGGATTCTTCTTCATTCCTCTGGAAGAAAGGATGCAGATAGAGCAAGTAACCACAACTGTCGCGTCCCGTTGGCGAGAGAGAAACAAATTTCGCTTTATTTCAACCAAACTTGTGCAAATACTTTGCTGGCATATTGTGCAAGCCAACAAAGCGCTTTTTCGGGATTTTCGGTGCTAATATATAATTGGAGAATGCGAGAAGCTGTCGTCAACCATTGGGACATGACAATTGGTCCAGGCTTTTCCTTCAGGGGGTCTGGTGGACACAAACCTTCTGAAACGGCTCGGCTAATGTTCGAAAGGTATTGCTTATCGTTACTCAAATCTTGTAACACCATTTTGTCAGGCCAGGCCGGCTCCGAAAGACACAGGCTGCTACACAATGTATAAAATTACAATCTCTCCGACTTTTTATAAAAATGCTTTACGTATTATTATTATTAATATAGTCGTGTACAATGTTGTAGGTAAATATATATTTTCTATTATTGCACATCCGATTTCAAAATTACTTTATATTAGATTACTTGATTAAAATTTTCTTTGTAATATCAACGGGTCTAAAAGAAATTGGTGCAATGTAAGGTTGACAATATATTGTGCACGTTATATATGAACATGAATTGAAACATAAAAACACATTTTTTCGTCTAATTAATTATAATTTTTAACCACATAGGAACAATATCGCATCTCATTTTTATCTTGCGTTTTATTTTCAGCCACAGAATGTTTCAGCGTGAAAAAGAACCAAAGATTATAGCTGTGCAGCACAATTATTTTCGTAATGTCGTGCGGGTTGCATATCCGCAGCAATAAAAATATTCAAATCCCATGAGCCAAAGGAAGAGGATGACCAAACAAGATCCAAACTTTCTGTGCAGACTACTATTAACATGAAGCAACTTTTCCGAAACCCGGCCAATCGAAATTCAAAACAAAAATATCTGTGTAGCACAATTTTCTTCGTAGTGTCGTGCGGGTTGCATAGTGGCACTTATAAAAATATTCAAGTCCCATGAGGCAAAGGAAGGGGTTGACCGAAAATATCCAAATTTTGTGTGTTGACAACCACTAACACGAGGCAACTTTCCCGCAACCCGGCCAATGGAAATTCCCAAAAGAAGATTTTTTCGGCCCACCCTAATATATATATATAGGCCTACTTATTCTACTACAGGTTAGACACACATTGTAGGGTGACTGAGATGCTATAAAATAAGACATGCATAGTAGGGGCCGGATGTTATACAAAATATCTATATCTTAATGTTAAAGAGATACGTCGAGAAATACTTCGATCATTTGGGGAAAATTTTCATAAAAACTTTTCTGCCTGTTTCACTCTATAACGTCTGTACTGCTTAAATGCCAAATATTGCATTTTCTTAAAATTTAACGATTTCATTGGCATAATTACATAGCTCTCTTGTTTCTTTCGGCTACAATAAATAAATAAATAAATAAATAAATAAATAAATAAATAAATAAATAAATAAATAAAAAGAAAACACTCTAGGTGTCTAGGTCAAGGTAAAACTCCCACCTCAATACATGGAAAGAATATTTCGCGAGTAATGTTAATTGTTACAACTAATAAGAACTCGGATTAAAGACATTTTTTAAATAGATAAATGCTTGCTAATGAAAATCTACTGTTTAAATTTAATCCATATTCTTTCGTGTTTTAATTGTGCCTCGATTACGTCTATAAAAATAGGAAAGTTCTTTTGTATTTTTTTAAAAAGAATAAAACATGTCGTATAATCATAGACAAAATGTGTCAATTGACACCTTAAAAAATAACTTACGAAAAATAACTTATGTAACCATTAATGAAATTGCGATTTATGATTCCTTGTGGTAGGTTCAAAATTTATTAAACTAAAATACATTTAATAATTTATCTTCTCATTTGAAAGTTACTAATGATTTCTTTCCTCAGTCTGCTATTATAAAGTAATGTAAAACACTGGAATGTTGCAGGAATTGATAATATGCTATAAAAAGAATTATTTACTGTAAATCAATGAAAGTAATTTTATGCTTTTTTCTTTAAAATATGTTCTCTTCAAACAACAATGATAAGGTATAGTTGTAGATTATTTGAACACTGTTCATTATTTCAATTGTTAAATCTTTGTCCTCATTATTTCGAGTCACATTTTAGTTGCTATTTGCCTGCCTATATTTTGATTTTGAAATGCCTATTTTTCGTTTTTATTGCCTAACATCCGATCTGTAATAACAAGTAATCAACTCTTAGTACCGTCGTAGCGTCGCTCTTCTCTTTAATTTCATTCAAACTCATGGAATGCGCATTATTACTTTTTAAAGTCACCTCACAAATAGTCTCTACTGGGGGTATAGGGCCCCGGCAGCAGCCTAACTGGAGGGGCCCATTTCGGCATTCATGGGGCTCCAATACACATTTAGATAATATGATGCTGGGGCCCCATTGTTCCGATTGTTGAAATATATTATTATTAGGCCACAAACAAAGGGCCCCAAACAGGACTTCATTCCAATAATGGGACCCCAAGACTACATTCAATGATGGGGCCACCGGACAAACTACGAGTAACTATGCTCCAACACAGCAGACATGTTTTATCTTACTTACCATGTTATTCAATATTATATATATATTATGAGGGCCCCGGCCAGTCCGAGCAGCCCACATATTGCTCGACCATGCTAGAACCTCCGAATACAATATATTACACTATGTAGATACATTTTATGACTCATATCTTAAAGATGACTCGTTGAATGAATGTCAACAGCCCACAGATTATTTTCATAGTAACTCCTTCATATAGTAACATGTTATATCTATACTAAACATTTAATGCCTGCAACCTACTACTCATTTTCGCAATTTTCTTCAAGAAAACAAAGTTGTCAAATCATCTTCCTACAGTCTAAACCACTAAATATTAAACACAAAATTACAAAATCTATTATAAATAAAATAGTTTGTGTGTTTGTCCGTCTGTCTGTGTGCGGCCTAGGGACCAGACGAGTGGACCGAGAGTTATCAAATTTTGGTCAGGGGTACCTTAGTTCAGGCCCCAGATCAAGACGAAGCGTTCTTTTAATTTCGAACCAGGGGGGTCTCAGAGGGGGCGTTTACCGGGACCGGCCTGGGGTGTGGGCTGAGAATTACCAAATTTTACTCACGAGTACCTTGGTCCAGGCCCAAGCCAAGACGAAGCTTTTTTTTTTTTTTTTCAAAATTCGAACCAGGGAGTTTCAGCGGGGCATTTACCGGGACATGTAAAAGTAGTAGAAAATGACCGATATTAGTGTCGAATACATAGTTTTCGCGGTCGCTGAGATCAATGATGAAACTCCGATCGCATTCATTCCATTCGGCTGCTGGCCGGAGGTCACTGGAGGGGGGGGGGTGGAATACCGAGACATGTAAAAATAATTCAAAATGACAGATATTAGTGTCGAATCCATAGTTTTCGCAGTCGCTGAGATCAATGGTGACACTTCCATTAGCGATGACTTGCAAATTCAGCTACCAGTGTATGCGGGCCGAGGGTTACCTGCGGGGGGTTACCGAGACGTGAAAATAATCCAAAATGACCGATATTAGTGTTAAATTCATAGTTTTCGCGGTCGCTGAGGTCAATGGTGACACTTCCATTAGCAATGACTTGCAAATTCAGCTACCATTGTATGCGAGCCTAGGGTCACATTTGGGGGTGGGGTTACCGAGACATGTAAAAATTATCTAAAATGACCGATATTAGTGTCAAATCCATAGTTTTGGGGGTCGCTGAGTTCAATGGTAAAACTCAAGATCGCGTTTACTTTGAAATTTAGCCCCCATCAGCTCAGGAACAGGAGTCATAATAGAAGGGTCATCGAGACATGTAAAAATAATCCAAAATGACCGATATTAGTGTCAAATCCATAGTTTTCACGGTCGGTGAAATGAATGGTGACACTCCCATAGGCGTTGACTTCCAAATACAGCCCCCATCGGCTGTGGGCTAGAGGCGTTTTTTCTTTTAAAAAAACTCGAACCAGGGGGTGTCAGGGGGCGTTTAACTGGATATGTATAAGTAGTAGAAAATAACCGATATTTTTTTTCGTTCAGATTGTTTACATAGATATTTTATCTGGCCCATGCGAAGAATGGGTATATTCAGCTAGTAGAAAATAAAAGAAATGGGGATGCATATTTTCAGTTAGCATATCCCTTTTCGTTTAAATATTGTATTGAGTTGAGTCTCAAGTATGTAATATTATACCTATTTATGTATGGAATTTACAATGATAAAGTCCAAATGTTTAAAAGAAAATAAGTAAACAATTGCTGACTGATGTAGTTTTAGGCAGGAAAAGTTCTGTAAATATAATTATGAAAAGTTTCTTCACTCACGCCACACATGAATATGGTTTAATTAAAGCTTGTTAATTTGAGCAGCAAAATAGTGTATTGTTATTACTATTATTATTATATGTAGTTTCACTGTTTCTTTCTAAATAATTCTTTTGTCTTTCATTGTTATTTCTAGATAAAGTGTTTCACATAAATGCAAATTTTAGGTACATGTTGTTAAATTTTTATCTTCCCTCAACATTAACTTTCCCTAACATGAAAATTATTTTACTATGTACTACTTATACTACATAGTAGATCATTTTGTTTTCTATATAATTACGTATTATTAACCAAAACTATCGTGAGTTAAACATGAAGATGAATATAGAATGTCACAAAGTACATCAACTCCATCTTTACTAGTGTAAAAAAACTGTCCTAAGCTACGTAGTAATCAAATGCAATACCGTATACTTATATTTTCACGATTCCGTATGATTGATGTCTACAATTTCAGCAGGTGAATAACTTCGTTTAATCCGTGGGTCTAATGTTTCGAATTTACTTTAACAACTTATATTTTCTATTTCAACCACTACAAAAGATAGAACTAAAGAATCTCAAAGCAAGAATAGAAACTAAATTGCTTGCCAGAAAATAGGAATTATAATCATGCATACTAAAATGGTACATGATAGGTCTTTTCGCTAAATAAAATGAAATTAAATATTTAAGTTTTACGTTCCGTGGTCATGCCGGAAAGGCTAAAGGAGACGGAAATGATGAGATATGAAGGAAATGGTGGAATGAAGAAAGTGGGAGGAAATGGCAGAATCCAGATAAATTCTACGCACACGATGTTTGTCAGCCACAAAGTTCAGTTGGTGTGATCTGGGATCGAACCCTGGACCCCCATGCACCAGAGCTGAACGCTCTACCACTAAGCCACCGCGGCCCCTGTCTTTCTTCGCTAAAGTGTTTCATCGGATACTGAAAGGTAAAAGTAGAAAGAAAAGGACAGAGAAGAACATAAGAAGCATTCGGGTGGCTACCACGCATGTTGGAATGCAGAATCGGGTGATAAAGCATAATGTTACCAGGCTGAAAGTACCATTTACTTTCACACTCGTAATGCTATCACATAACTTTCTGTTCCAACGTTCAAGTCTGGATGCTTCATATCTATTTCTCTGTACCTCTCTCCCTACTTCTTCCTTCCCTATTTGATGAAGCGCTTTAGAAAAAACGTTTATAGTATACCATATTAGTGTATATGATTGTCTTTTCTGGGAAATAATACAGTAAAATCTCTGAATAACGGACAGGGAAGGGACATATTTATTTGTCCGTGAATGATATGTGTCCGTTACAGAGAGGTTAAGCAAATTTAGATCTTTCTCATCTCACGCGGTGCTTGTATGCAATATACAAGGTTAGCATAAATGATTAATTCGTTTTGAAAAGCTTTGTACACACATAAAAGATATATGAAAAGAACCACAAACTCACCAAGTTTATACACAAACTACCAATGTTCAATATGTGTCCCTTTGGTGACACGACACACGTCCAAACGATACTCGAGCTCATTCCATACATTTTGTAGCATAGTCCTGTCATTGTCTACACTGCAGCACTCATGCGTTCTTTGAGCTCGACTCAGAATTGCGGTAGTGGGGGTACGTAAACAAGGTCCTTAACGTATCCCCACAGGAAGATGTCGCACGGCGTTAAATCAGGAGATCTGGGAGGCCAGGGGAAGAAAGCTAGGTCATTCTTACCAACACGCCCAATCCATCGATGCTAGATGTGCCAATGATGGGGTGCCCCGTCTTGCGCCCCCGACCCTTATGCTGCCACCTGGAATACGCAATACAAACTTGGTGAATTTGTGGTTCTTTTCATATATCTTTCATGTGTGTACGTGTAATATTTTTGAAAATATAGTATTTTCAAAACAAATGAATCATTTATGTTAACCCTGTTGTAAACACATTAGCTCTGAATGTAAATACAGGGTAATATGGAAATGCTGTATTCCGTGTTCGAATTACTAGGAAACTTTTCAAAACAGTGAGAAAATTTTGAAACAGAGTCTCAACAATTTTTGTTTACTCAACGAAAGTTCCTACCAGACAGCAATTTATTGTGGTTAGAGGAAAGAAGAATTTGAGCTTGTTAATTGCTCCGTGTGGTAGTTCACCAGGTCATTGACTTACAACAAAGACATAAGGAAGGGATTTTCTGTCTGCTGGACTGTATCGTAGGTTTATTTTTAAAATTTAAGAAAATGTTTTCTATACTAAATAGCTACGAACGGAAAATAATTGCTGTCCGATGGAAGAGGTTACTAAAAACGTTAAAGGAAAAAGATTACTCGTATCTGAGGGTGCTGTAAATGGAGGATTCTATCGTGCAATGCGTAATACCCATAGTTTTGCAAGTTCAAAAAAAAAGTTCCTATTATGGAGGTATCTGTTAAAGGAGATATCGCTGTATTTAAAAGAACTGTATGTATTGTGAAGGTATCCGTTAAAGGAGATTTCACTGCATTTAAAACACTGTATATTATGGAGGTGTCCGTTAAAAAAGATTTCACTGTATTTTTTTGATTTGACATTAGTAGAGTAAATATAAATTCGCAATGTTTCGTTCACTAAAGATACAAGAATACTTAAGTGTTTATTGTATGAATAAGGAAGCTAACTTAACTTCTTTTTTGTTATTATAATTGTGAGCATTGATTCCAATTTAGCTATGGTTAATTTACAAGCGATTATTGAGGAATATACTTACCTACATTCATCCGACACCATATTACCCTACAACTTAAACACTTTTCTTTGTCCAACATTTCGAAATTTTATATGAAAACTCAGTACACTTTTCATTGTAAATAATTCTTCAAGTAATATATGAAGAAGGGTGACAATATATCATTAGGAATGGTTATGTTTCTTTTTCTAGAGCATTTCTCTTAGAAATAAATTATTTTAAATATTATATATAATCCAGTTAAAATTATTAATTTATTAGATCATAAAGAGTAATTATAGATTCATATTATATTCGTAGGTAAGAGCAAGAAACGCAGAAGTGGCCGAAGATGGCGAGGAAAGTAGCGTAAAGGCTGTAACGAGAGAATCTGGTAAATTAATAGCTTAATTTTTGTAACCTAATAAAATTATATCGACGAAGGGTATTTTCTTCATTCCTTAGGGAACTAAACTCGTAACTGTCATCAATCAACAATTAGTTTGTATTTTTACTTTTCATACATTTGTCCTCATTTTATATATATATTCTCGTTTCATACATTTATCCTTGTTTCAAATACTTTTCATATACTTATCCTCGTTTCATACATCTATCGTTGTTTCATATACTTTTCATATACTTATCCTCGTTTCATACTTTTATCCTTGTTTCATATACTTTTCATATACTTATCCTCGTTTCATACATTTATGCTTGCTTCATATACTTTTCATTTATTTATCCTCGTTTCATACATTTATCCTTGTTTCATATACTTATCCTCGTTTCATACATTTATCCTTGTTTCATATACTTATAATCATTTCATACACTTATCCTTGTTTCATATACTTTTCATATACATATCCTCGTTTCATACATTTATCCTTGTTTCATATACTTTTCATTTATTTATCCTCGTTTCACACATTTATCCTTGTTTCATATACTTTTCATTTATTTATCCTCGTTCCACACATTTATCCTTGTTTCATATACTTTTCATATATTTGTTCTTGTTTCATATACTTTTCATTTACTTATCCTCGTTACTTTTCAACATCCCCTTTAAAAACAACAAACTAAGCAATTTTTCATGCTTCTGTCTTTTAAGTGCTTTTAGTTAGCTTTCATTCTTAATATCAGCTTTACAATATAATACATGATGTCCATTACTATATTTCAGTCAAAGAAAAATTTTTACAAAAGTATTAATTGTTCTTTAGGGTCACAAGTATAGCAAATGACGTTCAGTTTTAAGGAAGCAATTTGGCAGTTAACAAATTCAAAAGGTTTACATTAGAAGTGGTAAGACTGATCAACAATTTTAATTAAGAACTTATCCTGAAATTATTAAACAAACTGAATTAAGAACTATGAGGTAGAAAGGAGAGGAAATATTTGAATAGTCGAAATTCCAAACACTTAAACATGGTGTAAAATTTCGTTCTCGTAATGAAATAATTAGGATTATAAAAAAACTATTAAAAAGGATATTCTCTAGGAGATTAGTTGGTCTTGTAGAGTAATAAGAACGGAATGGAAGAAAGATGTCAAAATGTCACTATCTTGTCTTTCTTGGCCCGAGATGTATTTTAACACTTCTTTTTACCATTCATTTCTGTCACAACACATTTCAAAATTTTCGGGAATGGACTTAAATATTTTACACATAAACACTTTTTATATCAAAATTAAGTAACAATGAAAAATTATAATTAATCTCTCAAATATTTTTCTGATTAACCTAGGCCAAAGAGAAAAACGAAATCTTGTTTGGTCATGTTATAATAACACTAGTCCTCTTCCTACAAACTTTCTCCGTTAGTACTAATGAAAGGAAGAAACAACCGATTTTCTTTATTTTACACACCAAATTCTCTATAGGTGCGAATTCTAACGTGAAGAGTGAAAAAGTGATTGACTGGACCGAGATTCAAGCCCGAAACCTCCGGCATAAGCACTACACCACCCAGTTCACTTCCCAGAACAGCCACTCACTCTCGAGGTCGGTGTTCTCATCTTGGACCACGTGGATTGTACCACAAACCCCTGCTGGGATTGGACAAATCCGGGAGGTCACGAGTTCGAGTGCCGGTCCAGTAGTCACTTTTTGACTCGTTTCGTTACTATTTGCACTTATTGGTGTGTAAATAAAAAAAATCGGTTGTTTCCTTCTTTCGTTAGTATATATGAAATCAACCGTCATAAGATGTTCGATACAAGGACACAGGATTGTCCAATCACAGCAGCAGTCTGTAGTACAACCCACGTGGAACGAGATGAGAGCACCGACCTCGAGAATGAGAGAGTGAACGGCTTTTCTGGGAAGCGGATTGGGTGGCGTAGTGGTTAACGTATCGGCACGATATGCCAGAGGTCTCGGGTTCGAGTCTTGGTTCAGTCAGTCACTTTTTCAATCTTTGCGTTCCTTCGTTAGGTTCATTCACTGCATTAATCTGCTGTTAAATAATTCAAGTGAAATTATTCATCCATCAAAGGAACGTACTATATAAACATGAAGCTATCGTGCACGTCTGAAATATTTATTAACCTGTAAAGTTGTATATAGCTAGATTTTAAATTACAAATTTCCATTGTATATAATTATTTACACATTTATGTATGCTTCTTTATAGCACCAAGCAAGCCACGGAATTTACGTTTAGTTGAAAGGAATGCAACTTCATTGACAGTGGAATGGGGTCATCCAGATATTGCCAACGGAAAAGTTAGATCGTTTCTCATTAACGTGGATGAAATAGATTCTTACAATTCTTCCAATTGCTGTGAATATTATCCAATCCATGAATACATCGTCAAAAGCGAAAGACCTACATATGAATATCAAGTAAGTATTTTCTATTTGTTTCTATATTCTTTGTTGCGAAATATTTCCACTTTTACTCTGCTTATATGAGTAGAATACTGCAATATTCTTATACCAAAGGATAATATTCAAAGAGCACATAGACTTGAACATTAACGAATTAAACTGAATTGTACAAATCATAATAAAATTTGATGACGAATTTGGAGAATCGGAAACAATTATCATGAGTTATCTCCCTCGGATCTAATTTTAATTCCTGAGTAGTGTGTGCATTTTTGAACTTTTGGCTCTCTGCTTCAGCCCTTTTCACAAGAGATAAAATCACGAGAAAATACAGCAAAAGTACCAAGGAAATAGAAAAATGTACAGATTTACCCGGGAAAACCACGGCGTATGGAATCGCTGGATACCTCATCGCTTGATGAATCACCTACAGCAACACTGGAAACCATTTCTGCACTGCTTTCTCCGGGTAACGCCGTTCCTGTGTTATGTCCTTGGTGTTTTTGTTATTCCTATTCTATCTTTTGCGAACAAAGCTCTGGGATTGAAATCTTGAAAGCAAATGATCATTCAGAAGTTGAAATTTTAAGTATGTAAGATACTTGGTAATATCATGAGTATGTCCTTACACTGTCCTGCAGTTATTAGGTTTCTATTGCATTTGGATTAACCTGAAATAATAATAAGGTACAGTTGTTTGAAATCCCATAATTACAAAACATTTTTAGAAGGAGAGAGGGAGAGCTAAGTAGTTCTGTATTATGACACATAGGTCATATTATAATCCAAAATAAGGGTACTAAAATGCCTTGTTAACAGATTTAGAAATAACACCTTTCGAAAAGAGAAGGAAGAAGAAACAAAGATTATTTATTTATTTATTTATTTATTTTGTTCAAATCAAAATGTATGATCAAACTATGTACAAGTACTTGATAAACAGTAATAACAACATTGTTATAATTTGTACCTGGCTTTTTGTACAGAAGAGTACTTGTTACATTTCTTCAACGTAATTGACTTAATCTCTATCACCTTCTGCCACATGTGTGGAAGGCATTGTACACCGTCAGCGCGTAAATCTTTGTCGATGTCCCTCAAGTACCGCCATATGGCACGGATGGTGGCTTCTAATGTGCGGTAGTGCTTCTCGTGAAGTGATTCCTTCATTTTGGCTAAAAGATCGTCATGAACATTGTTGTGCGTCTTCTCGAAACTTAATGTTATTGTGGCGCTTCCACTTTCTTCCTCTTCTTTACAGCGCTGTTGCTTTTGACTGAATAACACACAGACGTTTTCACTTGCCGTACTTTATCACCTCACATTTCCTTATCAGCTACGGAACTCTTTGTAGTGCTGAAACACAACCCTCTGACGTGAGATGGGAATTGGCATTACTTTTTATACAACTTTTTTTTTTTTTTTTTTTGAAAATACCAATTCATGTAACAAGTTAAGTCATAATAAGTGTAATATATCTTATACTGGTATATAAAACTGAATGTTCAAATGTATGTTGATTTGTGTGTTTTACCGTCATATAAATCCACACCGTTGAATTAACATGTTTGTAGGTTACTGTAGGAAAGACATTGTACGCCATTTAGAATGTCTGGAATAAGTATCACAAGAGGAGAAGGGACTTTAAATATGATAACGAATTCGCCCGGTATTTCTTATAATGTTAGTATGTGTATAATAGGCAAAGACATGCATGTGGCAAATTTCATGTCAAAAGAGCAGTAAATAAGAACAATAAAACGAAAATAAAACTTTCTTGCCCATTTAGCAACATTTTGTTTTACTCTCTAGTTTTCGTATTTATGATTCTTTTCCTATGAAATTTACCACAAATATACATTTCCCGATTATACACATAGTATCAGTATTAAAAGTACCCTGCAAAATCATTAAAAAATTATGTTTTTACAAGAAGACAGTTAAAGATATGCGACAATCATTTTGGACATGAGTGTACATCCTATAGGGGAAGAAAGAGTTCAAATATATCTTTCAAATATTTTCCATAAATCCATCTTTCTGTTACTAAGAATGGGGATTTCAGCTAGTACAGTGTATATCACACATTTGCACGTATATTTAAGAAGAAGTAAAAGTGTGTTTTTCAAACTGTAACATAAATACTGAAATACACCTTACCCCCACTGGTACGTGTTTTCCTTGTAAAAGATTGGGTGTTCGGTGTGCTGATGAAAAACTCCCACAGAAAGTACAGGATTTTACCATTCAATATATACGCTCGAGTAATTGGCGAATAGTTGGTCAACCTACGTATGAAATCACATGAATTGTCAATCCGATTATGCGGTAAAAGTACATATGAAACAACATATGGACGTTTGTTAAATATTTTAATCGAATTCCTCCTAAATTTTTTAAACAGCCTTTTCTATATTATATTTTACACTAGAACATATCCCTTAATAATAATAATAATAATAATAATAATAATAATAATAATAATAATAATAATAATAATTATTATTATTATTATTATTATTATTATTATTATTATTATTATTATTATTATTATTATTATTATTATTATTATTATTATTATTATTATTATTATTATTATTATACATCCATAATCGTAGAATAACTTTCATTGCACTAAAATAATTCATAATTCATTATATTAATTAACATTAGATTCCCTATAGGCTGTTTCCAAAAACCACAATTAACATTCGATATACTCATAATTAAAAATCATAAATTATTGTTTTCCATCTATCTTCTTAACTGCATATCAGAGACAAAATATTAATACGATTCAGTTGGAATTTGTATTATACATGTCGATTTGAGGCTTTGATTAATTTACAGCCGCATGTTTTAATCCAAATTACTGATCACAAAACAAGAACTCATGTTTTCGTATTTAGCAAACTGTAAAACCAAGACATTCCGGTTGTTTATTAATATCGATCAGAAAAAATTTTCTTAGATTTTAATTTTAAAATCATATGATACGGATCAAATTCCAGTTTTAGCAGCCTGAGCTACAAATCGAAACTCGAGTCGCCACTTTTCAAATATCTCGTAATGCGCTAGGTTCAGGTTCAGTTTAGTGGCGCATTACAACACCTTCACTACAAGTAGTTCCACAAGTTATTTATATGAACAAGCTACTCAGTTTTAAATGTCTTTGAGCTACTGACAGAATATTTAAAAAAACGATTTCCAAGAAAAAGAATTAACAATGAGAAACGTGACTGCTTAATAGAAAGAACATTTATCTGTCATCTCTGAAAGATAGAACGAATTAAATCATGTAGCACAATTTTAAAAACAAAATTTTCGTGTGTGCTGAAATCCGACTTCAATCGGATATGATATTTTATACACTGTAATTCAAATCTGACCCCAAAATATGAGATCGATTGTGTTAATACCATTAGAAGAATAAGAATATTGTTGAGAGAAGATATTCGTTAGTACTATAGGTGTTCTTCCATAACTAGCAGCCCATTCGTACTATTTTTCGTTGATTTTTCATTCCACTCACCTAATTTTGTAATTTGTTCTCCATATCCACATCTAGAATACTTTCAGTCTTTTTCCATCTCTTTTTCATAGCGTCTGTATTTCTGCCTTTTAAAGTATAATACTTTACATGAAACAGTTGAATGTGTTTTGAAATTCTATCTATCCATTGAAAACTGTTATAAAATGTGCATTTTTTCCCTTTACGCAACTAGTTCACTGATTTGAAGCCAGCATCCTCTTACACCATGAGTATTTCTGCGAAAACGGTAGCAATGGGTCCTCCAGTGCAATTAACTACGGTTACAACACCTCCGACACCGTCACTTCAACCTCCATCACAGATCAAGGCAGCTGGAGAGACGAACACAACATTTGAGGTCACGATTCATCCAATGGAAGAGTATGAAGAGCTTGTAAGGTACTTCATAATTTGCTTCTTGTGTACATTTTTAAAATATTCTCTTCTGATCTAATGTAAGTATCTAATCTAACTCTGATATAATTTCAAAATTGTGATATTTTTCAAATCTCAGTACAAATAATTAAGTGATACAAGTATGTAATGCAGTGTTAGTTCTAAGAGATAGCTTCGCAGTTAATGTTGGGTTGCTGTGATTGAAACAACCGATGCCACATAGAACAGAAAGGTATTCTCCACACAAGTATTTATTTATTTATCAACACAACTGGCAGATGCCCAATTAGATTGTTGAAATATTACAATATATTTTTACAACAGTTTTTTTTAGTGCCTTACAGGACATTGTGATATAATAATTTTATCACAACATAATTTGTTATAGAAAGAACATATTCTTCAAATTGGTGACTTCAACATTATGTTCGTCCTAGACCTTTTGCAATAGAAGAGAACTGTATTATTGGTTCTAGTTCTAATTGAACGAACATGGAAGTATAATGAAGATATAAAGTTTGAGCAATCGAATTCATTTTGAACTATTTTTTGGAGGATCGTCAATATTACGTCTTTGTTCTAATGAGTAATTATTAAAATTGTCTACCAGTGTGTTATAGTTTTCAAATGATGGATAAATACAAGTTATTTTGTATATCAAACATCTAAGAAATTTTAATTGGACTTTTTCAATTTGTTGGCGATACGTTTGTTGCAAGAGGTTCCAAATTATAACATTATACAAGTGTGATTGGTTCATCAGTATCACATGTGATATGTCTAGAAGAACACACCATAATATACCTTTTTTATTAGATTCAATTCCCGTTTCGGAAAACCAGTATTTATAATTAATAGAAATTTAAGGATATGCATGGTATCTCACTTGAAGGTAGCCCTGGAAAATGTTGGCTTTAAAAAAGTACAAGAGGAAATGAAACAAAACATTTCCATATCATACTTGTATATATAAGAAATGAAACGAAATGAGGTTGCCACAGGAGCTGCTAGAAAGGTCCTTCTTGAACTTTCAAACACAACGTTCCATGTTTCTGAAGATGGCTGCTAGAACCTCTGGTGTCACCGCCTGGAACTTTCGCCGAATGCTCTTATGTAACTCACCCATTGTGCATGGTCTATACACGTCTTTTATTTTATTTTTTAAAGATATTTTGGCAAGGAAAAAAGTCAGGTGATAGTTCTTAATAGAACATGAATCCATTACTTTCTCTTACAATGAACATGCGTTTTTCAATTGAATGTCTGCATTACGACATGAAAGCAAGCTTACGCAACCGTCTCTTTTCGTGTTAGTGTCTCTACTTTCTTATGGACCAACATAATGTAAACGAAATCCCGGCCCACGGAAAGTATTTTTTTTAATTTTTGTAACACTTTTATCATTAAAATAAAATAAAAATAATAGTAATTTGCCCTTGTACATAATATATAATGCATAAAAAGTTATTTACTTACGTTATGAAACATAACTGTGGGAGCGTCAGCGAGCGAAGGGGGTTAGAAGCCCTGAAGGACTCGTTTTGTTCCACCTTTACCCATGATAATACCATGTGACTACGTCACACTCGGATAGTCCAACTTTGAACCTCATCCGCTTCTTTGTGACCAAAATGATTTTTTTTAGAGTACCGCGTAAAAAAAAAAAAAATGTCTCATGTTCTTACGAAATGTAACCCAAACATAATTATCTTTTTATTTTTATCAACACACAAAGTGACAGTTTTCTTCTATTACTGTAATACATAATACATGCACCACAAGTTTGGACAATCGTAAACTGCAGCCGATCAGAAACGTGTATTTAGTTCCTATGGATAGGGTCGAGAGTAAAAAGAAATACACATTGTGAAACACTGTCGAGTCTTACTAAATCATATCGTTTTGTTTTGGCAACTCTTCGTGTGAAGTGAACTTTCACAAGAAAAGAGTCTACTGAATTAAATTTAATGAGATTTATCAAAAGCTATTATTTTATGAAAAAAAGTGCCATTCAAAGTTTCTAAAGTGTGCGTACGGTCTTCACTCTTTTAAGCTTTCAAATTTTGCAGCTATTTAAGAAGTTTAATTAAATTATGAGAAACCAACTAATAAAGTTTCAATAATGCTATTTTTTTATTAAACACTCTAACTTTATGATAAAAATTTTCAAATAAACATATATTTATTCTCCATATTTGAAAATACTGGATTTATACAAGATAGTTTTTATTATCTTAATTGAAAGTCACCAATAGGGCGAAAGAAATAACTATTAATTCATTTTTTTGTGCACGGTTCATGTAATGTAAATGTTACCCATTACAAATTTCGTTTGCATGAAGACTGATTCAATTCAAGTTAGAATCAGTTGCATGTTTAAGCTGCGAGATTTTGTAGTTTTCCATTCGCTCAAGGATTCGATTCTTTTATTCACTTTTTTATTCGCTTATTTTGTTTGAGGAACTGGTCCCATTTAGGTTAGAATTAAGTTCACATTTAAACTGCAAATTTGTTCATTGAATGTGCTTTTAGTTCGTTGAAGGATATAATTATCTAGAAAATCGGAAGTCTGTATTGGTTTTCGATAATCGATATATATTGTAAGGTAGACTATTTTAAAAGTAAAATATAAGAACTTTCAAAACAACTTTTATGTCCTTGGGTTATTTAACGAATAACAAGAATTAATGGAATTGGTATAAAAAATATCCCGTAGATAATGGAATACAAACAGAACAGGTAGTATGAGAAATTAAATGCCAAAATGGTTCGAGAGAAACACTGGAAACGAAAGTAATATGTGTATTTTCTCTTCAGTGTAAAGAATTACTTTTGTAGATATTGAACAGAAATAAAACACTGAACTGCTGAACAAGACTGTGCTATTCATAAAAATAAATACTTTACATGTTAAGTTTCGATCTTCTAACCAAGATCCTCATCAGACATACACTAAAAACATCTTACCAATACAATACATACGTTTATAGTGTATGTCTGATGATCTTGGTTAAAAGATCGAAACGTAAGATAGATAGATCCTCATCAGACATACACTAAAAGCATCTTACTAATACAATACATACGTTTTTAGTGTATGTCTGATGAGGATCTTGGTTAGAAGATCGAAATGTAAGATAGATAAATCCTCATCAGACATACACTAAAAACATCTTACCAATACAATACATGCGTTTTTAGTGTATGTCTGATGAGGATCTTGGTTAGAAGATTGAAACGTAGGATAGATAGATAGATCCTCATCAGACATACACTAAAAACATCTTACCAATACAATACATACGTTTTTAGTGTATGTCTCATGAAGATCTTGGGTAGAAAATCGAAACGTAACATGTAAATATTTATTTTTTATAAATAGCACAGTCTTGTTCAGCAGTTCAGTGTTTCATTTCTGTTCTTATTTGCAAGACGTGCAGCAAAGTTGTGTTGTCAGTGTAGATATTGTAATCCAAATGTTAAAATGCTTTTGGGTCACTTATTGCCAAGGCTGGAGCAAATTAGAGTTCTCTTTAGTCTTAAACATCAATGTGACTTATCTCTGTCCGAAATTTTACATTATTATTATTATTATTATTTACATTTTTACCAATCTCTTATTTTCTTTGCTTTCTTTTTGTAATTATTTACGCTTTTAACTTATATTCTTAATTTTTATTGTGATAGTCCTTTCATAAGCACAAGTATAGGCCGTTGGCGTACAAATATTCTCACTGCTGACGTCATCCTTAATCATTCAGTCAATCTAGTTATAACCAATGAACAAAACACAAAGTAAATGCTTCGCTTGCTCACCTGATCTGTCCTTAAGTAGAAAATAACAAGCTAACCATAAATTTCGGCTCCATTTATGAACTTTCTCTTACAGGCTATATGTTGAAATATTCAACATTTTCCTTCGCAAAACTTTATTATATATTCATAAATTTAAGATGCCTTATTTTATCTGGACTTATATATATATATATATATAGATAGATAGATAGATAGATAGATAGATAGATAGATAGATACAGGGTGTTAATTTATTATGTAGCCAAAATTCACTACTGAAATCTTTACACCTAAACAATAAAAAAAAGTCCATATGAACATAAAGCGAAAAACGCATTGTTACCAGGTTACAAGATGCCGAAATCATGAAAATTTTAACTTTGAGGCTGCCTAGCTCCAAAACTACAAGAGATATCAAAGCTGTTAAAGAAATATTAGAGGAACTAGTACACTGTCTATCGAAATAATCATATTTCAGAGTTGGGACATATCGGCGCAACGTATTTTACAGAGAGAGCTGCAGTATAGGTTCCACTCTTCCTCCTCTTTCTCTAAAATCATGTACACCGGCACAACCCAAATCTGAAACATAGGTGTTTAGATAGAGAGTGTACTAGTTGTACTAGTTCCTCTAATACTTCTTTAACCACCTTCGATATCTCTCATAGTTTTCGAGCTAGACAGCCTCAAAGTTACAAATTTCTCGATTTTGGCATCTCGTAACTTTGAAACAACACGGTTTCCGCCTTATGTTCATATGGATTTCTTTTTATTGTTTAGGTGTGAGGATTTTTGATACATAATAAATGAACACCCTATATATATATTTATATATATTAGTAATATATATATATATATATAATTTATATATATATTATATATATATTTATATATTTATATATATATATATGTGTGTGTGTGTGTGTGTGTGTTTGATAGTTTCAGTAATGGTAATATTACAATTCTTTAAAATTAAATATAATTGAACTTGATTACAGGAATGTCGGTTTCCGTGACACATTATCTGTTGCTTCAAACGTTAATTGGGACCAACTAATTTTTCATAAGGAAAATTATTTTATACCATACTTAGTATGACTTCACAAATGTATCAAACTTATATATAATGTGTCCCAAGCTCGTATCTGTAATTTAGGGTTAATCGAGCGGTCAAATACTGAATCATTCCCAGCCTTCGATGTCTGGTATTGATAATATTGAATATCTCAGTTGTAGTGCTACTCGCTAATAACGACACTATTTTTAGGTCCCTTTGGCCATTACAACCGAGTTCAAGTGTATACTGCAAAGTCTAACATCATTGGATGAAGAAAGTATACGATAGTTTGCGGGAAATGATAAGCTTTGGTCAAAATTATATTTGAAAAATCTTGAAATCTTTAAGTCTTACGTCCCACTGTTATGCCGTTAGGCTAAAGGACACGGTGATGATGAGAAATGAAGGAAATGGAGGAATGTAGAAAATGGGAGGAAACGGGAGAACCCCGAGAAAAACATAAAGTTCACTTGGCGCGAACTACAGATCTCATGCACCAGAGGTGAACGCTCTACCACTGATCCACCGCGGCCCCAATAGTTATTTTTGGCTTTTATATTTGAATTTCATCTAGTCAATATCATAAAAGTGAATGAATGAGAAGATAAGTTTTTGTGCTCTTCCACCGGGAATCGAACCGAGGGACTACGTGCACAAAGGCACATACGCTAGTCACTAGACCAGCAGGAAGGACTATATTAGACACTGTAGAGAGTTTCAGATTTATATTATTTATCTTTGTAATACTTTTTTTATTCGTAAAAGACCGACTTGTATTCTCGAATTGTACCATTATATTTATCTTGGTAGTATTTATTCAAAAATCTTAAAAAAAAAAACGTATATTATTTCATCATCTATCTAACTTTAATTCTCGATTTGTAAATAAATATTTATTTTAAACAGCATTATCTGTATTTTCTGTTTATTTCAGCCGTTACCTGATTTTAGTGAGAAGCGATGATTCGAACAGCAAATTACCTGATACGAAACTCAGTGGCGATATAAAAGAAGAAATTGAAAGTTTGATAAATGGAACTTTTTATGTTGCAAAAGAATTACAAAAGGTATGTGTACGTAACTATTATCATTAAAGTGAGAATTCGATGTTCACTGTTGACTCGAACTATTAGGGAATTTCAAACTGAGAAATAATTAGGTTTTTAGAGTACTGAGTGCGTCATACTCCTTCATATGAACATCACTAAATATACTTATAAGGAAAAGATAATTATGGCTATACTGTGATAACTATAAATATGTTTGTTCAGTAGGAGTAGGTAATATAACCATGGATAAGTTTGTTCAGTAGGAGTAACTTAATATAAGAATGAATAAGCTTGTTCGGTAGGATATCAATATAACCATGAATAAGTTTGTTCAGTAAGAATAGCTCATTATAATAATAACTTTGTTCAGTAAGAATAGCTCATTATAACCAAGAATAAGTTTGTTCTGTAGGAGTAGCTCAATGTAAACACGAATAAATTTGTTGAGTAGGAATAGCTCAGTGTAACCATGAATTAGTTTTAAAAATGGCTTACCTTGTGCCTCCGTATTTATAACTTTAATTGAAAATTTCTTTCCTCTCTGGGAACGTAGTCAGCAGCATTTTTATTATTATATCACCAGGTCCTTACTTTTACGTCTTCTATTGTAAATTTTTTTTAAGAACAATTAGTGCACAGTATTCAGTGATTTAATTTCGAGTTATGATTGTCCTTAATAATTGTTCCTGAATTTCCTATCAATTCGCTGGTTTTACAAAACATTATTTACAACAATAATTTATGCGGAATTCCACAATAGTCTAATTTATGCTCTATGTGATTGTCCCTCAATTTATTTTTGGTTGTTGTAAACATTAATTCCACTAGCAGATTGAACACTTCCCAAATATTGTGAATTTTAAGACTAATGTAGTTGAACGCTTATTTTGGCTTGAGTAGTTTGACCATAAGATTTCTTCTGAAAGCTAGTTCTACATTTATGTTGACACCATGTGTGAATTTGTGAAATTATTTTCAATTGGCAATTCAAATCCAAGTGAAAACAATGTTTCCATTCCAAGTTCCGAAGTGAGGACCGCTATGGCTTAGTGGTAGAGCGTTCAACTCTGGTGCATGGGATTCTTGGTTAGATCCCAGCTCGCGCCAAGTGAGATTTGTGCTGTGTGTGGGATTTCTCGGGGTTCACCCGTTTCCTCCCACTTTCTTCATTCTGCCATTTCATTCATTTCTCATCATCACCGTCCCCTTTAGCCTAGCCTGCATAACTATGGGACGTAAAACTTAAAGATATCATTTCCACCTGTTGATATCCTATTTAGATTTCTTAATAAAACTGCTAACCTTCTTAACGGTGAAGATGTGTAAACTGAAAACGATCAATAACAAAAATATAAATAATGTAATAAATATTGTTCATTAATGTTATGTTTTCTTTGAGATATTGATTACATTGTTCCATTTGTGATCTAGATTACCCTTACCTAAGTTGAGTTTAGGTCCATCGGCCCTGATGAAAAGAACTTGAGAAACATTTCTTTCTGTATTATTGGAACGTGGATATAAAACCGTGGTGCATTCTATGTAATGTTCTGTATCCTGCAGATATTTCGAAGGAAGTTAGGGCTCCTTCTCCCTTAGCGTCCCTGATATACTCTTTAACCCTGGTTAAAATGTTCCTCCTTGTCATACCAATATAGGATTCATTACATTCGCACGAAATATTAGATCCCTGAAGAAGCCAATTCATCCTAGAAATATGTTTTGTATGTACCACGAAACTGGTACCACCAGATTTTGCCGAGAAATTGATTCCAAATGTATTGCCTATTTTCTTTAATCTTTCAGAAAAGCCTAGCCAGTGGGGTAAGGAAACCCATTTTTCTGGGTAAACTTTCCTGTTGTTGTTTGGTTTCTTGGAATATTCCTATACTGAACTTTTCCATTGTTCTAGCGTGTGTGTATCAAAGCAATATTTCTTCCCTAAATCAAACAGTATTTCAATGTGTTTGTTACTCATAAGTTCAGTTTCTTCTATGACATATCTGAAAGTTTTTAAAAATAATTATTCTCTTTGATTAGGTGCGAACGTGTCGATTCTTTGTAAACAAAACGTCTGCCTGTTGCCCGATAGTGGAACTAATGACGTTTTGTTTATTTTATTTTATGTTTTTAGGTTCAGACCTGGAAATATTTTTGCCATGTTTCCCGATCTTCAGCTTCCTCTTTTAGCTCCCAATATTTTCTTCCATTTTTCAAATCATCAATTAGTTGTGTTGTTGTTCTTCTTCTTCCTACTCCTCCCTTTTGGAGGAAATGGGAGAACCTCGAGAAAACCCACACACATGCAGTGTGACCACCCAGTAAAAATATTCCGTACTAACTTATGAAGAAAAAAGTACTAGATCCGGGGAAAAAGTACTAAAATTTTATCTGCTTCCGTTTCACCCTATTTATGACATTTTACGATATTAACATCTTATTAGAAGGTTTCTGGCAGCTTCCCCTTCCCTGTGGGTGGGGACGTGATCCCTTACATTCTTGAAAGTACCCCCAGCTTTAAATTTTTTACAGTCAAAATTCGATACAAACCGTGCAAACCATTTACACCCTCCTAATTTTGACTTTACACTCCTAAACTAAAATTTTTGGCGGAATCCCTGCTTAACTCCTTCCACTACGATTTATTTTCTGAATTTCCTGTCCCTCCTTTCGCTGTATCAAATTCCTTGATGTTATAAAAGTGAGTCTATAGATGGTTTATCATTACATAACTTTCAAAACATCAATATAGTAACCCTATGTGATGCTACAATAGTTTAAATTTTATGACGAGTGTAGCTCGTCATTGTGCGATTCAGCACCGGGAGCCAATGACGAGCTAGACTCGTCATTTCAGTGCAAGGGGTTACTTGTCGTATTAGAACTCACTCTAAAACCATTCCTGGCTGGAGCTCAAGTGGTTCGGATTCCACGTTAATCAGGAGGTCCCGTCTCATATAGCCTCGCTGCTGAAAGGGACGTTAAACTCGAAATCAACTCAACTCACTCTAAAACCACTAAAGCACGGGTTTTCAAACTGTGCGGCACGCCTCCCTAGGGTGGCGCCGAAGGTTGTCAGGGAAAGCGCGAGGACTTTTAAAAGAAGATCCTACAAAGGAATATAATTATACGCAACATTCATACTTAAGTCTGCATCCTTCTTTTTTAGTAATACATAGTGGACTAAGCCTTTGTTCCACATAGATCAGGGATGACCCTTTCCCCTTTGGCTTAAACGTGTATAATGCTTATTAGATGACCACTAACGATCTTCTACTTTATCTTTGGAGTAAATGGTATGTCTTCTTAAATGTCTCTGAAATTTTAAGCGGCGCCTGAATTTTTCTTTCTCTTAATTTTCTGTTATTATTTTTGGAACGATTCTTGAATATCACATTGACTTTGTTCAACATTTAAATGTGCCGGTTTTTTTATTTTAATTCCCTCTGTGCTCGTATTTTTCAATTTTAAGGTAAATATCTGACTTACCATAATTTGTAATTATTATCACCGGCTAATAACATTAAAAGGTGTAGTCAATGTACACAATAGATCACCTGTGTTAATGAGATATTTTCATTAGTGATTAAGAAATGAAACATAGTTTATCATAATCATAGTCTTTCTTTTAGGGACACATGTATTTATGTAGTTGACAATTTCATTTTTGACAGGGGAGGCGCGTTTAGATTTTGGTGGTTGAGAGGAGCCTCAACTGCAAAAAGTTTGAAAACCCCTGCATTAAAGTGATATGACAAATATAGAGGATGTCGGGAGACAAGAAGAAATATCATAAAATGGACTTATTGAGAAAATCTAGTTTTAATTCCTTCATAACCTACTGTTTAAATGGATCACCAAATTTCTAATATTGTTTACTGTGGTCATTTATTAGTTGGAGGAGGCCACCGGACGGGCCCCTATGTCCTACTTCCGCTCTTGTAAATACTATTGTTGAAAAAAAGAAACAGGCAGAAAAAACTTACCAGGAACAGTCAAATTTTCGTACATTGTCAAATTTTCATAAGATTCCTTTTTCTCTTCCATGTATTTATGAGAAAAGAAGAGGAGGAGAAAAGTACTAGATTTGTTGGTGAACGTACTAGAACACTAAAATATTACAACAGGTACTAGATCTAGTAAGAAAGTACTGGCGGTGGTCACACTGCACACATGGTGTTTGTCCACCACAAAGTTCACTTGGCGCGAGCTGGGATCGAACCAGGGACCCTAAACACAAGAGGTGAACGCTCTACCACTGATTTATACGATCGAGTTGGAAACAGGAAGACACCGCACATTATATGTAAAGTGTAGTACAATACTGCCGCCGAGCTTACGTCACCTGTTGAGTCATGTTACCAGTTTCTATTCACCACTTCACTTACAACAAACGATCTTGATTAAACTGCAAGATTGCATAATGCATGACATTCATTTTCCCTCCTTGCTTTAAAAAAAACGAAAAAACTATATACTCGGGATGCGCACATTACACCATGTTCACCTCCATAATTAGTTATTGCCTATTAGATAAGAGTTTATGGTGAATATTAATACTTATATTTAAGTTAACATCTTAGTAGTAGAACTTGGCATTAGATCATATTGAACTTTTATCTTCTCATTAATTACAGACTGGAATGCAGAAACCATTAACAATTACTCTGGGTTCCGGAGAGGAAACAATCAGCGAGTTTGGTATTTTCAACGATTCAGCCTTTGAACCAAATACTGTGTACAGAATTGGAATAGCTGCTGTTCTGGAATATGAGGGAACTGTAGCTGTTGGATACGCAGAAAGCGAACCTTTTTATACAGGGTGAAAAATAAATTGTGGATCTCTTTATTGTTTTCATTCTTGTAATTAACAATTATTGTTTACAATGTTATTTTTGTAATTAAAAAAGGAGTTTTGTTTGTTCAAAATGTACTGCAAATAAAAGACATTTGATATTTCTGTAAGAATCTGTACTATCATATAAGTAGTGATTCTGTAAAAAGTTGTGAAATCAATTTTTTCCTTATAATCCGATGTAACTTTGCTTTTATCCAACCAGTGATGGAACAGTTCACAAATTTCGTGACCCGAAAGAAATGACCCACCAGACCTGGTAACCCGGACAGATCCATGACCTACCAGACCTGGTAATCCGGACAGATCCATGACTCGCCAGGCCTGATTACCCGGACAGATCCATGACTCACCAGCCCTGCTAACCCGAACAGATCCATAACCCACCATACCTGGTAACTTGGACAGATCCATGACCCACCAGACCTGGTAACCTGGACAGATCCATGGCCCACTAGACATGTTAACACAGACAGTTCCATGACTCACCAGCCGTGCTATCCCGGACAGATGCATAACTCACCAGACCTGGTAACTTGGACAGATCCATGACTCACCAGCCATGCTATCCCGGACATGCATAACTCACCAGACCTGGTAACTTGGACAGATCCATGACCAACCAGACCTGGTAACTCGGACAGATCCGGAGACGACCAAATATCGTCATACATATGGAGAGTATGTATGAGGCTGCTAATGTGACTAACAAAAACTATTCTCCTCCCCTCTTTCTCTCTCTGTGTGTGAGTGTATCGATAGTTATATTTTTCTCTTGTAGCGTTCAAAGCATTGCACTGAAAGATAAGTTCAAAGTATATAAGAGTTTAAGTGCGTGAAAAGCACAGGGAATAAAAGCTGCATTTTTTTCATAATGTACTATCAAAATTTAAAACCTGTCGGTATAATGTACAAGATACCACTGAGGCCAGACAACGTTTTGTTAAATTTTGTATTGTCCATGTTTAAAACCACTGCATTATTTCTCAGTGAGGAAAGACGAATAAACATGGAAATATATTTGAGATTGTCAAGACATACCACCTTGATAAAGAGATGTCTCACCAGGAATCAAACACGTGATTATTTGAGCTCGAGCAGTGGGCATCATTAATTCGCTATAAAATTCTGCATTAATGCTGTAGAATTGATATTTTCGCTACTTCCGAATCTGTCTGGGTCACTGGGTATAAGAAATGTAACCCAGACTCCTGTGATCTAGATAAAAGTAATTACTCAGAGGCCCTGCCATTACTGTATCCAACTGAAGTTATCGAGACCCTACTGTAGCTACTCCATTGACACACCACGGTGACTTAACCCTTTGATGAACACGTATGGTTGAATATATTATTCTAAAACAGTAGTTTCGGCCTATATCTAATTAAGTTCATACTCATAGACTATTCCTATATAGAATATATTATTTATAATTTTCCACTATTTTTGTGTATTTGGCTTCTCTTACTAGTCTAGGTAAGAGTGACTTCCTATTTTGTACAGTAGATGGTAGCAGTAATCAGTGCTACAACGTAATTTCACCATGTAACCAGCAGCAAGCACAGGAAATAGAGAGGAAACGTTCAGAAAGTTGGTTTTATAGTCTAACCACCAGGACACAATGGGTTAATACAAATAAAGAAGCATACTTGATCTGGAACTTGGTACACCCAAACCATGCATAAGAAGCAATCGGTGGAGTATTTACTCCCAGAAACGCATCTTACAAATTATAATGATCAAACATGATTATAAATGAGTAATGTATATACATGATGAAAACCGCACTAAAAAATCCGATACATATGTCTAAAAAAATTAAATAAAACTCTTATTAGAATGACTTGAAAATTACCTAAAATAAATTTTATGTCCGGCGAAAACTTGGAAATTAAAAAAAAAAAAAAAACTCTGAGCTTTGTTTCAACTTCCCTCTTCAATATGGTCGTGATGTATACCGATGAAAAAAAAAGTCCTTCAGTGATCCTTGATACCACTACATTCCGAGTTCTTGCACCATTCATTCGAATTACAATTTGAGCTCCTTCGTAGCTAAGCGATTAGCGTACGTACCTTTGGCGTGCGAGACCCGGATTCGATTCCCGCCTGGAGCTCATGTGATTCGGATTCCACGTTAATCAGTAGGTTCACGTCTCATATAGCCTCGCTCCTGAACGGGACGTTAAACTCAAAATCAATTCAACTTAACTCGAATTACAATTTTTATGGGTGAATTATACTAAACAATGATCTAGGACAAAATTGAACAATTATAAAATTTGGAAGTTAACGGGGAAGAGTGTATGTGAAAACCGACAAATGAAGAGTCATGGAAAAGGAAATGGTAGAACGTAGTGAAATTGGAAAGAATGTTACCTTCAACCGACTTTATTCAATACAGAGGAAGTAGTAAAGATTTTGAAGAAGGAGGGTTGTGTTTCGATAGAAGACACTTGGTTCCCATATGATATAGAGATATCCAAGAGATCAGTTTTAGGATGTCCAATTTTGCCAGTGGACACCCTATGGAAATACATCAGTGTGCTTATTTTTTAAAAAAACTGGACTTCCTGGAAGACATTGCTAGGCGAATTTAAAGCATTCAAATGTTGTCACGTGACAGGTATATCCCAATGCCGAACTTCTGCCTAACGCCTCACACCACTCGATTACACCAAGCCGGCATACTGAGCTATCATGAGACTATCACGTGGACATATTGTGCTATTTGTGTCTAGTATATTCCTTTTCTAAACGATTTAACTGTTATTGGAATTTGAATAGAGAGTTAACATGTTAGAAAACTTGTGAAGAGAATATCATCATCATTATCATCATAGGTATTCTGCATTATTGGAAAGGTCACTTGCTGCAGCTGAAAAGCTTCCATGCTCCAGTCTTCCACTAACCTCTTCGTCTTTATGTACGTTTTTTTCTGTTTTGATATCCATTAATATCAATCTCCTTCTCCCTCTCCCTCTCTTTCCTGCCACCATATTCTCTAGCACGTCCCGCATGATATTGTTCCTTCTGAGGCAATGTCCCAATCAGTTTCTCTTCCTCTTCTTTATAATATCTAAAGTTGTTTTCTCCTCCATCATTTCTAACACACTTTTATTCGTTTTCTGCTAATTCTCTCCATTCTTCTCCACACCCACATTTCAAAAAAACCTAGAGTCGTTTTTCATATTTTTTTTGCATAATATCTGAGGAAAGCATGCGTGCTAATCAGTCTAGTTGGTTATAGCTCTTCGCTGGCAGCAATGCGAAGAAGGAAGTATATGCATATGGCATTGTATAATATTTGCGATTGTACGAGTGTCTTTATTTCAATACTAACAGCGAAGAGATAGCAACAATAATTCCCGTTTCTGACCGTGCTCGTATTACAACAAGGATAGAAGTGTAGCAATCATGGGCGGAGTTAGGAATTGTCTGCTGGGGGCACGGTAAATACACATGAGAATTGAAGGATCTTATAAATGGCATTTTAACTTTTTGTCAAAACGTTGGGGGGCAAGTCCCCCGTAACTCCGCCCATGATAGCAATAGCTAGTAATAGTTCAAAAATGCTGCAGATACAAGAAGGAGAAATGTGAAAATACACTATTGTCCACAAGTAAAGAAAAATTATGGGAACGTAAGATAAATACAAAGATGGAGATATTGCAAGAGTTCGGCGGTGACTGCGGAAGTGATAACATCTATTAGTGTGGTGCTGTGACGAAAGTGGAAATTTCATACTATATACATTTTATATACATCTTTTCATTTACCAACACTAACACATGCATACATCCAAAAAATATTGTACACTATTTCATCTCACTAATTTCTAACTTGTTTTCAATTTTCTACCCGGCCATCTGGATAACTGGCCCTCTTCCACCGCTGAAATTCCTTTCCCGATTTTGACACTCACATTCTCAAATATGACAATTTTCCATTTTCTGGATTTTGACATTATCCATTCCAAATCTTGACATAATTGCATTAATTTTCTACTTTGTATTAATTACTTAATTTTATAATTCAGGAAATATGACATGATGGTCGGCCAATAAATGGAAATGGTGACGTCAGCCATTTGCAATATTTTTACAATTCATCAAATATATAATTCAATTTCTTACATACATAATTCAATTTTAAGACATTTTTACTACACTGAGACTTAATGTCTGGTGCACCTTATTTACACCGATAATGGTGAAGAAGATAAGAAGGTAACACATGAATGAAGACGGACTACTGATGCTGAATTGACGTGTGGAAGAGAGACCCAGGAACCACACTGAAGGTCAAATGACACGGGAAAACATAAAATGGCGACTGTAAGTCATCATTATTAATTGGAATCATCTAGGTCATTGAACGTCAGTCCTGTTTGACGTAAACAGTAACGTTCAGTATGGAGTGTGATAACTAGGGCCCAGAAGTTGAGGAAAAATCCTCTTTTTTACGAGTGCCCTAAAACGAGGCTTAACATGTGTTCATTTTTGTGATTGTAGGCCAGAAAATGGTGGATTTATTTGTCCTTTTTTTTTTTTGCCTTTTTCGGTATTTTTTATTGGTCTTTTTAAGCTTTTCATAGATCTAAACGTCTTTTTTGCACTTCATCTTTCGACAATAAATTTACTGGCCATTAACTCGAATCACCACCACCTCTTAAACATGTTTTCTTTAGTAAAGAAAATTCAAAAGATAAGACATTCTTCAACGACTGGGCTGATAAGACCAGATCTGCAACAATCACAAGTCAGATAAGGAGGCGTAACAATGTCCTCCAGCAAGAGGGGTTGAGGGTGGGAAGTTTTCTTGTTTTAGTTTGTACTTCAGTTTGTAGAAGGACAGTCCGTTAACCTACCAGACGCTTGTATTTCTAGAGTATTATATTCATTAAATACGTAATTCTAATTAAATTGGGTCTTATTTTTGTGTCCTTTTTCCAGTTTTAGGTCTTTTTTAAAAGATATTTTTAGTTTTTTTTTTTTTTTTTTTTTTTTTTATATAGGTCCCTTTTAGACAATTTTTAGGTCTTCAACTTCCAAGCCCTAGTAATAACCATACTGAACGGCTATAAAAATTGCACAACGTATTCCCATACTGAGGATGAGACCACCAGCAGCTCCTTAGGTAATACATCTCACTCTTGCAAATCACTAGTCCTAGGTCATCCAGAGTCCGAGAAGGTGAATTAAAGGATACAATCCGACGTCCAAGAGCAATATTTTCGTGTTCCAGTGTTCCCCATTACTTTATCCTGTATGGACGGGCATTATTGTTTACTACATGAAACTTACTGTTCCGGACTCGAATCCCAGTGGGGCAGTCTTGAAATTTTAACGCATTATGGTAGTTCGGATTCTATCTTAAACTATACAGGGTATTAATGAACTCTGTGTCATAAATTTAGGAGATAATCTCTTGTATCAAATGAAAGAAAAAAGTTATAATAAGCATGAATCAGAAAGTCTTCTTTCCATGTTATAAACCGGCGAAAATGCAAACGCTTGTACAGTTAAAAGAAGTAATTTTTTGAATATTGTAGCATGTTTGCGTACGAACACATGCTAAAAGAACTCGATTTATATGGTGAATTTTCCCTCATGGAAACTTTTCTGGAATTAGTTAATAGTGTTTCGACAAGGTGGATACTTTCAGATATCCAGGACCAATATTAACAAACTAAAACCATATTCACGAAGACATTACATGTCGACTAAAAGCAAGAAATTCCTGTCAATATTCAGTTCAAAATCTTTTGTCGTCGCGATTTCTATCGAGGAACTTGAAACAAAATATATAAAACAATAATCATGCTTGTTGTGCTGTATGGTTACTGTACGATATAATCATGATGGCTTACTCTGAGAAAAGAACGCAGACTGAAAGTATTTGAGAACAAGATCCCGAGACGAATATTCGGACCCAAGAAGAACGGGAATGGGGAATGGCGGAAACTTCATAACGAGGAACTGCATAATTTTTATCGTTTACCAAACATTGTTACAGTCATCAAGTCTAGGAGGCTCATTTAGTCAAAATGCAAGAAAATAGAAACGGTTTCAAAGTTTTAACTGAAAATCCAATCGCAAAACAACCATTAGGAAGTCTAGGTGCAGATGGGAGGACAATATTAAAATGGATCTCGCAGAAATAGGAATACAAAATAGAAACTGTATCTAGTTGGCTAAGGACAGGAGTCAATGGAGAGCTTTTGTGAATGCGACATTGAAGCTATGGGTTCCTTAGACCATAGAGGTAGATAGGTAGGTAGTTATGATTGTATTCTATATGCCAATTATATGTTTAATTGGTGGTAACTTGATGCAGATGGTCTATTGCCTTGTAAGACTACGCATGTTACTCTCTACCAGAGTGGAAGAAAAATAAATTTCCCTGTAAGCACAGATCCGAGAGACATAAAGATCTAGATTCAATTTTTTGGACTAAGTCTTTGGAAGGCAGTCTACGTTTTGAGACCAAGTGTACCTTGGTTTCTCGAGGTTTCAAAAAAGGAAATCCTGTAACTTCTAGACATGAGTGTATTTAAGTGACTGAATATGGGAATAAATAAAGAGACTTAATGCCAATTTGCTGCAGAGGATTCGATATCTCAACGGAAAGATGATTGACGTAATACCTTTTTTTTTATCTGTAGGGTACATTCTTCGTGAAACGATGAATGCAGAGAGATAAGTTCACACACTAGAAGCATTCGTTTATTCTATTGGGGTTGCAAGCTAGAATGATATGAAGGATGTGTGCTTCATGCTTCACGAAGCACCGCTCCATTTTGCCCTAGTATCATGGGAATGATTTAAAATCCCTTTTCAAGGCCGAATTATAGGGCTGTCACGGAATTGTTCAGTGGCCAGCAGGAAGTCCCGATTTCACTTCTTCTCTTGGAGAACTTTAAAGAGAAATTGTACGCCAAAATAATAATAATAATAATAATAATAATAATAATAATAATAATAATAATAATAATAATAATAATAATAATAATAATAATAATAATAAAAACTACATGATTGGATGCTTTGTTGGGTTTGATTAGGGACGAGTGTGCACGAATACCAGGAGAAATGTTAAAATGAGCTGTTGTCAAGGACTCATGTGCATTCTACATATGGCGTAATTAATAGTAGGATCATAAGTCAATAAAAGTAGGCATATAATAATGTATCACTCTATATTTAAAGTGCTCTCCCTAGTAGCAAGGTTGATTGGTCCACCGTCGGGGATTGCGTTGGATTTGGTCAAAACAGTAGATGATGGTCGGCGCGAGCCTATAGCGGAAAAACTTACTTTGACCCAACATTGGTTAAATGTATGGTTGGCCAACCAATTATTCTCCCGACCTTCACGCAACGATACAGGAATTGATTGTTTTCCCAACCAAGAAATACGTTACTTTAGCGTTGGCTAAATGTCGGGGAACTGCTGTTTTGGTTGGGAAATGGTTTGGGTGGAGAATGTTGCCAAAATGAACAAATCTGACGTTGGGTCACAGTTGGTATGTCGCATCGCCACCATTAGCCCAACATTAAGCCAACCGATTTTGCTAGTAGGGCCTGAAACGGATGTTATCCAGTTACGAACGATCCGTATAATAATTTCAATTTTAATAGTATTGTTGTGGCATTACAACAAAAGTATAGATTACATATCATATGTTTTATTCTGGATCTCGGACCTCGTAAGTATGAATAGAAAACCGTAATCATTCATCCAAGAGAATAAGTTAGTTGTCATCCATACAAATATTGGAGTATTTTAAGTAATGAAGGAACTGAATGCGAAAGAGAACGTGTGTGGGAATGTTAAAGAATGCCAACAGCTGAGTTAGCGTTTATCTGTCAAGTAAACGTCACCACGAGATTCAAATATAGCTCCAGCTAACCGTGTGCTGGCAAATGGCCCACCAACAGCGTCGCTCTTATACAAGTGGAAAACTCACAAAGTTAAAGCAACAAACAACGAAGAATCATCCTAATAAACTTCGTCTTAACATACACGAAGAAGTTCCAAGCAAAGAGAAAACTTAAAATTATAACCTACCGGACATAGAAAAAAAGAGGTTTGACGCACCGATATGAGTCATACGATACAATTGAATGTGCACAAAAGAAATATTTTTTGATTGTTTTTAGTTCATATTCCAGACCATGAAGGTTAAATTAAGAAATATTTTATTGAAATGTGTTTAACAAAATTGAATACCTAAGCAGTGTGGCCAGATTGGGCTACAATTAGCGGATTGGTCGTTTTTTTTCAATGGCCTCACTACCAAAATTTGAAATTGGGCGACATGCTACTTTTGGGCTACTTTTAATTACCTGTAGGCTATAACTCTTAAGAATACGGTACTTTTCATTTTTATATATTAAATCATGCATTATTAGTTTTATATAATACAATTAGCCTTTGGCTATCTGGGGGCTCCGCCCCAGGCCCCCGCGTTTGCTTGGCCTACGGTCTCGCATCTCGTAGGTATCAGCCTTTGCATCAAGAGTGAATTTCAAGCATTTGCTCTTTAATTACATTTCCTGAATTTGGCACAGCTGGGGGCTTCGCTTCCTGATCCTCACGTTTACTCGGCCTACGGCTTCGCACCTCTTAAATCCACAATTCTACCAAATTTTAAGTTTTTTTTTCCTATTTCAACTATCTAAAAGATAAGATTTTGTATCCTACGAAAACGCCCATTTAAATAACATGAGGATTTCTTTATCCCCTTTTAGACCCCTTAAAAACTAAAAATATTCACTTTTGGCAATTTTTCTGTAGGTTAGTCCCGGAAGGCTACACTGTTGCGAAATTTCATCATTCTAATCCTGCCGGAAGTGCCTAAACATTTTGGGGTGTAGAAGATGTCCCATATAAATAACATGGGAAAGATTTTTCAGTTTCCCACAAAACCACTCTACAATTGGAAAGTTTTATTTTTAGCGATATACTTAGTTAACGCTGACGAAAACGTATAAGCATACCGAATTTCAAGTTTTTATTTCGATTCCAAGTACCTAAAATATGAAATTACAGGTCCAAAAAAAGGCCCATTTAAATAAGATGGGGAATTTCTTCACCTCCTCTTTAGATCCCCTAAAAATTAAAAATATTCACTTTTGGCAATTTTGCTGTCGGTTAGTTTCGGAAAGCTACAATTATGCCAAATTTAATCATTATAGCCCTACAGGAAGTACTCAATAATTTATGTCAGCTCATGTAGTTATATATATATATATATATATATATATATATATATATATATATATATATATATATAAAATACAATATAAGTTTTGTTTTTTGAGTATTCTATTCACAATAAAGAATAGTTTTACTAAAACTAAAATGTTCAATACTAGTTCAATACTCGTTTTAATACATTGTAATCTCCAGATCTGACAACACGGAACTTTTGTTGTTAAGTTTGTGCTATTGCAATATCAGTGACTGTTGCAGTCTCACTTAATACCTAGGCCAAATAGTTATGGAGAGCTGTGTAAACATGAACATCCGAAATTTGTGTTACGGTATTGTCCATATTAATATAATGCTTGAGTGGAATTACAATTGATCTTCGAAAATTCATGACTCCCAGATAAAGAATTTAGCAACTGAATTAAAGATGTGAAAAATAACAGTGAATAAACATTGTAAAGTGTATTTCATAGCCCACAAAACTGACTTAAGGAAACATGTTCCCTTGAAAATCAGAAAAATCATCTTTCCATTTTATTCGATCACCGCATGCCCAGTTCATCGCACACTGTAGTTCTACAGCAGCTGACATTGTATGGAGTTTGCCCGTAATACACCACCACCACCAACAGCCTACAACTGCGGTCGCCGCCTAACCATTGCCAACCTAAACATTCACATTTTTATGTTCGGGCTACAAATCCACTACTTTTAGAGCGCAACTTCGCTACATTTTAATCTTCAGATCTGGCAACACTGTACCTAGGTTTTCTTTGTGTTTTAGTTTATTTATTTATATGAAGAATTACTTTTCTATGGAGAACTATGGGGATACTCACTTTCTTTATAATACATAGGAATTTCAATGGTTTGATTTTACTGATTTCTTCCATAGATCTATGTAAATGTCCCTTACTTCATCAAAAATAAATTTTCTTAGTAATATTATTATTCATATTTAATAGCCATATTTAATTTAATTTATTTTACTTTAAGTAATTTAATTTAAGCAAGAGATTTTTAACAACTAGATTTGAAGAAGAAATCTACAAAAATCATATCATTACAATTATCAAAGAAAGCAGAAAAAAGATAGTGGAGTATATCTTGTGATCAACTGGATGAATCGTCTTTATCAACGAGATTCCTCTGCATCCTGGCCGAAATTGATGGTGTTGCATCAAATAGTACTTAAAATGTTTCGTCTCCCTGACGGATGCATCGTCATTGGTATTCTGCCATAATTGGTAGGTACTTACCGGAACTGACAAACTTCCATGCTCCACAGTCTTTGCTAACCTCTTGCCTTTCACGTACGATTTTTCTGTTTTGATATCGTTCATTAATTATAATCTCTTTCGCCTCCTCCCTCTCTTTTCTGCCACCATACCCTCTAGCACGTCCTTCATGATACAGTTTCTTCTTAACCAATGTCCCAACCTGTTCCTCTTTCTGTTCTCAATAATATCCAAAATTCTCCTTTTCTATCTCACTATTTCTAACATCCTGACATTCATTTTCTGCTCGACTCAGCTAATTCTATTCATTCTTCTTTACACTTACATTTCGACTTACAGTCTTTTTTTTTTTTCATTATTGCTTAATGTCCACGTTTCTGTTTCATACTGTACACTACTCTACACGAAACACTTTATGAGTATTTTTCCCAACTCTTTATTCAAGGTCCCACAAAACAGACTTTTCTTATTCCTAAAGGTTTCTTTCGCCATTCCTATCCTTGCTTTTATTTCACGTTCACATTTCATATCCATCTCTAATAATGCTATCTAAGTATGGAAAACTAGTCACACGGACACAGAAATTATATAAAAGAGTTTTGATTGATAAACATGAGTTGTCAAGATTTGCACAAAATTGTTAGAGAAAATAGGGGATTTCCTGACGCAGCGAACAGCTCCGAAAACATATGAATATTATGGTAGGCTTCTATAATCACTAATGCTTCCTCATTTATGATATTTATAAAATACTTTTTCTTTATTAGACAAAGGTACTTAACTAATAGGAATAATCTACGCTCTTTCCAGTGCCGTAATTTGTGGGGGCAAGGGGGCAACTACCCTCTCATTTGAGGTTCCCACCTTTTGAGGGAGGTCCACTTCATGATGAAACTTTCTGACACCATATGATACGATATCAACATTGATGATTAAATTAAACACCGAACAGCTTCACTACATCCTAATAATAATAATAATAATAATAATAATAATAATAATAATAATAATAATAATAATAATAATAATAATAATAATAATAATAATAATAATAATAACTCAAATGAAACGAGAATGTTATCTGGGCTCATTTCAGGGTACTGAATTTTTATTTAATTCAAGTTTATACTATTCAAACTTTATTAATGTTTCAGGCAATGCAACAATTGGTTCGTGCTAACATTTAATACAATGTATTGAAGAAAAATGACAATTATACTACCTATATTTCAGAACTATTATTCGTATGTAAAAGGTCTCATGCAAATGGCGACGGTCTTGATCTTATAAACCATACAAAGACAATACTATAAAATATAAAACAAACTTGATTTATAGCTATTATAAGTATCTGGACAATTTATCAAAACTGTAATTACTGCCGCTATGCACATATTGTAATTTAATTATTTATATAAAAATAATGTATGTATTCAAAAATTTCACATTTGTAGCAAACTAGAACTTAATGTCAGGTGCATCTTCTTAACCAATAAAGAGGTGATGAGTAAGTAAGTTACATTAGCTTGCATTCATTGTTGAAAAAAAGAATCAACTTGACAAGGATAAGTGTGTGGAGGGAGAGGATCGGCTGGGATTCTCAATAAATATGTAATTATAATGTATAAAGAGATATAATTGACTATAGTTTTGATCTATCAAGATAAAAAGCGTTTGGGAATGCTTTATTTCAACATCAGAAGGTTAGTATACTAGCTAAAACACATATATTTCAAATTTAGATAAAAGTATTCCATTTCGAAGAAAAATAATTTCTAGCGGTTTCATATAATTTCTTGCAATGTTTCCTAACTACTTAGAGGAGTTCGGAATGACCGAAACGTGAGAACGTTCCAGAAATAGCATAAGACATACATCTTCCTCCCCTCTACATATGTATGCAACCGTGCGTGTGTGTGTGAAGCAAGGGCAGGTAGGGCGTGGTGCGCTTCGAAGCTCTCAGTCGCCGAAATCGAACGAAGCTGTGAGGCTGCTTTGGGAGAAGAACAGAGGCCGAAATTTAAACATCTCAATTAATAACAAAAATGGTGTACGAATCTGACTTCTATACAACACGTCGGCCATACAGCCGACCCACCGTTTCATCTTACACAGTCACCGTAAGTATTGCAAATTTATTTCAAATTATTTTCATTTTTATAAATAAACGTTCCCACAAAAAAAAAATAAAGATTTCAAAGTAAAGAAGGTGGTCTAACAACAGTCTATAGTATAATGCAAATCGGAATGATCATAAATAACCGATATCTTTGCTTTCCTGAAAACTATTCCAAGTTTTTCATAAGTATAAACGTGACTTTTGAATTTCGCGCCATATTGTCTTGGTTCCAAGTTACTACTCGGAATGAAGAAAATCACTGTCATTTATGGCAAGCAAATGGCCCATGATACACTAATCTTTCGTTCTATCAAAAACCATGAAAACAGCAATTAAACAAAGGTGTAATAGATACCACAGAAGCATCTGCTACATTGGAGGGAATGAATTTTAAAAAGGAAAAGAAAATAAACTTTTATCTTACTTTTAGAAATGCTCGTCTGTAACTACTTTATAATGACATATAGTCTTATCCAGGAACCGACACTGGAAAGAAACAAAATGGCGTATTGATAATTTCAAAAGTTTTTTAAAACTCACCATTAATTAAATTTTTTACTAATTGCCTTCCACATTTTTGATAATTTTTATATGAAGTTTTTTAACCGATTTCATTTTTAATAATGTGCAGATCAACTAGAATATATCCAATGCTGCTATTAACATTTGTTACAATCAATTAAGAAAATCTGATCCACTACTTTTTAACAGGCGGATTCAGACTTATGTTTGTGCCATCTCAGTTGCAGCTATATTATAATATGATTTTAATTTACAACGAAGTGGTATTCCAGACAAGATGGCGTCTGAATTCGATGGCTTATTTTGTGTGTAATTATTTTATTTCTTACAAGTGATATTTTATCTACATTCTCTTTTGTATTCAATTTTATGGCTTGGACATACCTGGTGTCAACGTATTTATCTCCAATTTAATTATTTTGTAGCAATCTATCATTTAGTGCAGGCAAATTCGAGCTTATGCCCGCACCATTTTTGGTTGCGACTTCTGCCGTGACTTATGAATATTTAGTGCAATATAATTTAATACAATTTTCCAACTTTGGGACAATACCAGCGTAATAGTCGACTTAGCTAAAGTGCTGCGACTCTAATCTTAAAACTACATTGCTTTTTTTTCTGAATGAAATTCATAACGAAGTCGATTGTGTAAAAATCTTGGCTTAGGTTTTGCCTCAATACAATTATAACCTGTAAAGATTTAAAATAAAGAACTTACATCCATTAATAGGTATTCACAGCGTTCTACACAGTACTTAATTAGCAAATTTGACAGAAATTTTGATTTAGTTACATAAACAGTACAAAGGATTACAGCATATATAAAATATTACATACATTCAGGTACTAACAGAAGAAAATAACGTCAAGCTTTTTTCAGCAGTAAATAATAATCATTTTTGGTTGGCAAGATGGCGTAGAATGTTCTACACAATGGAGTGTCATGCTCTTCAACTATTTCAATTTAATTTTAACAACAATTTCCATTTTGGACATATTTTAGTATATTACAATTTTGATAGTGTTTTACATAATTTTTTGTATGTTCTACGCTTCTGCCTTCCTCTTTAATTAACAAACTAGTGTGGAAACAGAATTATTTGAAACAGGCTAATTCGTCCATTGGGGAACGGGCCATCTTATACAATTATAATAATAACAAAACGATTTATAACAATTCTAGTGAAGCAGTCAACTTGGCCTTAGTGCTGTGACTTTTTAATTATAAAATCTCCTGCGAGGGAGATGAATAGAATAGAATAGAATAATCATTTTTAATTATAATAATCATTAGTGAAGAAGATTTTACAGATTAACAGTCAAGCCATTACAAAATTTTCTTTGAAGATAAAAATGTAATAATGATTATTCATGAAAATAATAAGTAATAGATAGTTTATCCACGGTTACTTGATTATTGGTAGAACTTGAAACTGAAATTAAAATAGTATAACAAGCCATTTTATAATGGCATTCAGAAGATATTAGCCAGAAATAATTTATTCCAGAGAAGTTTTCTCTAGATGGATATCGACACTGTGTTGCGTTAGCTTATAGATTCCAGCCATTCCAATCCCTCAAACATTTAGTATTTGTAGACGGCGTCATGTAACAGTATTTCGACTTTGAATTTCTAATAATTAATTTTGAAACGTCGTTGATTATATCTGTAGTACTCGACAACATGGTACCATACTTTACTATTTAAGTTAAAAGCTCATGTATGTGTAATACAGTGGTAAACGTTTTTTTCTTTTTCATGATAGGATTTTTCGCACCATTCAGTTTCAAAATCTTTGAAAATACTGACAATAATAGAGTTAAAAATGTTATATAGTCTTATTTCAAACAATTTTGTTTCATTCACGTTAATGAATCAAGCACAACTAAGAAAAACATTAGTCAGCCTCCACTGTAATCAATCTCCTCATGGCGAATGCCAGAATATACGTGATTATACATATTAATGTAGAAGGGAGGAATTTAATTTCCATGAAAATTTATTCTAAAATATTCTTTAAAATAGTCAGGTTAATTTTGACATAGACGTGCCAAAAAGTAGTGAGTTCATAGTCCATATGAACTTACTTATCCGGTTAGACCTGTATAATCTGTCTCTCACTCCGTACTGGTAGATTTTTGTTTCAAACAAAAGACATTGTGATTATAAAAATATGTAATATTTCTATAAATAATGGTATTTCTGTTAAGAGTGCACTTGTGAATAAATAAATTTATTTTTTTTTGTTAGTATTTATCTAATGTATAAAGGTAATTCAGGAGTTATTTAGTTACATGAAGAGGCAGCGACTTCCGGTCTAAGAAGCCAGAAATAATTGGGTTATGAGTCAATGTGATGTCCACGACCACACATAGTGTCACTCTGTTGAATAAATGTCATCTGGCAAGCTATTCCTTCGTCGACTAAACCGCCAGGAACCTAACTAACTAAGCTCTTAAACATCACAGTCTTTCTTTACGTCTGTATTGCTTCTTTCATAAACCTACGGTACTAAATTTCAACTTTATTTAAAATACTACTAAGTATTTATTTTTAAAAAAATACAAAATAATGACTCGCAGAGGTGGAACATTAACTTCATGTCTCTCAAAAAAAATTCTGAGGTCTCTCAACAAAATTCTCGTCCTCTCTTCAGTGATCAAACTTTTCAAAGAATCCTGTGTGATATGAGTGTTTGAATTTTTTAAAGCACAAATTTCAAAAACTGAAACCAGAAATAACAGTCCCTAGTAGCAGAGACAACTTGCAAACCGCTTGCTGTAAGCTTGAATTGCAAGTCGGCCAATCTGGCATCCAGCTTGATTGGAAAACGTGCAAGCATGCTGCAAGCTGGATTCCAGTAACGAAGTTACATGGAGGCAATCTTGCATACAGTGTTCCATTCAAGCTTGACGCAAGCGTTTTACAAGTCAAATCAAGTTAATAGCCAATGAATGACCAGTGATGCTATGACGCTCTACGAAGGGTCTAAAGCATCGCTTGCAAGTACAACAAAAGGCAAATTGTATGAAAGCATGCGTTTCAAGTACAGTGAAACCTGTCTATGTTGACCACCATCGGTTCCATTGAAAAGTGGCCAACTTTGACAGGTGGCCAACTTACAGAAAATAAGTGTGATTTGTGTATTTTTGGAATAGGATTTCTAGTATTACTTGATTGTAAAATTTTAATAAGCAATGGCACGACAGGAAAACTAGTCTCGTACACTCAGTTATTCGGATTGAAACACAATAATACAAACAACAACCATAAAATAGAAACGTATGTAGGCAGTTTATTGAAATCGATATTATAGCACACTGAGTTATTCAGATTGAAAACAAGAAAAGCAAAATTATAAATTGAACAATTTATGTGCAGTTTATACTTTTTTCGACAGTGACAAATATTTTCCGTAGATACTCGAAAAAATAGGAAATCAGTTATTATACAAATTTATTCATGGTGGTTCATTCTAAACATACTTCTTTTATACTTTTTGGCACATATGCACATTCATATTTTGTAGTTTAACTACCTCTTGTTAATGAGCTACAAGTGTTTTCCTCAGAGCAAAATATGTTTTGAGAAAATCTTAAGGGAATTCATATCTCAAAACCTCCGCTACCTTTCGACAAGCCGTCAGGTGCCAATTCTTCACAATTGAGATGGTTAGCTTTAACCTTGAGAATTTTCCGGAATTACTAAAGCTCCCCACTGATGAAAGGAGCTGATATAGCTAATGGTTTTACCCAAATAGACAGGGTAAACAAATACGTACAACCATTTTCTGACTTCCTGTACGTGCTTTTTCATATTTACATCCACCCCTTTATGAGGGTAGTGTTCTGGTCATTGACCTCCAAGAACAAATCGTGCGAATTCATGTTTGTGTCCAGTCACAAATACAGAACATTTGCCTCTTATATGGGAATACGAAAGAGTTAAAAAAAAAATAACAAAACTGTATTTTGCGTGGCCAAGATACCCAGGTAAATTTATCATTATAATCATAGGGTAAACGTTGCTCCAATGTGGCCAACTTCCAAGATAGACAGGTGGCCAACTTACAGAGTAATAAGTAACGATTGTCTTATGGGAAAATACAGGTTCAAGACGAACCAGGCCCAGATAAGCAGGTGGCCAACTTAGAGAGGTGGCCAAGTTGACAGGTTTTACTCAAGCGTAGAAAGCCAAAAGCCAACTGGCCAAAAGCGTTCTTGTTACTAGGGTTACTTGAACAAAATGATTAATTTTCGTGTCAATATTACACCTGCATCATATATCCAATCTGATAGGAGATGATAAGGACAATAGAAAGAAAGGCATAAATTTTATTAAACACCTGCTGGGATATAAGTTCAAAAGTAAATGCAGGGAAAACTTAATACGTGGAAGTTCGCCGTGATCGTAATATGCAAATAATGGATACGTTAAAATATTGAGTAATATTTTCAACATTGTGGACCTTCAAATATCTAGGATCAGCATTCTAGCTCTATAGCATCGCCTATGAATGCATAATTGAACAACAAGCACTGATTTTAATAAGAACATGAAGGTTGTCATTTTTTTTTCTTTTATATTCATACGGAAAGAAACAATACATTCTTAACTTTTATCCTTGGGTCGCCATTTGGCTATCAGTGATTTAATTCATTGTTAAGTTCGAACAAGTAAGTTATAAATGTCAAGAAAGATTAGGAGCTTTTAAAATGTGGGTGTGGTGAAGAATTGAGAGATTTAACTGGGCTCAGAGGATGTTGGAAATGATGTGGGAGAAAAAAAAAACAATTTTAGATGTAATTGAAAAGAAATGAAATTTGTTGGGACATTAGCTGAGAAGGAACTGTATCATGAGGGACGTTCTAAAGAGTACGGTGGCAGGAAAGAGAGGGAGAGAACAAGGAAGGATACTATTGATGGACATTATCAAAACATAAAAATCGTACGTGAAGACAGAAAAGTTGGCTTGAAGATTGTGTTGCATGGAAGCTTCTTAGTTGCAACAAATGATCTGTCAATAATAGCAGAACACCTATGATGATGGTCAGTGGCGTATTTAGAGGGAGGGCTTCCAGGCTTAAGCCCCCCCCCCGAAATCTTACTTACTATAGTCAAATATATGAAATATCTTGCAGAATTTTCACATTTTTAGACAAAGCCCCCCCCCGAAAGTTAGCAAAGCCCCTCCCGAAACAAAATCGCAAATACGCCACTGATGATGGTAGATTTCATTCAGGTATACTTCCAAGCAGGAGAGCACCCAGAAAGTTTTGTTGAAAAGGGTCCAATAGTACGTCTATGTAGTATTGAATAGATATTATTCTGCATCTGAAAAGACGATAAGTAATTGTAAAATATTTTCACCTATATTTTCAGAAAAAAATGACAGAACTGGATTATTTCTAAAAGTGAAAGAGTACGGATGAAGTGCAAGATCAAATTTTCATACCACATCAATTATTTCCTGTTAAATAAGTATAATTTTACTGACAAAGTGTACAAATATATGTTGAATTAGGAAGTTTTGGGGGCCCTAACCCGTGGACCTCCCGTAGGTACGCCTCTGCTTCCAGAGAAGAAGAGGATTTGTTCACCTGAAATTAAGATAAATAAAATTGCGGTTACATGCCATTCTTGGGCAAGGCATATCATTTAGCAACTAACGTCTCAGTGTAGCCCTTTCACATTTTGATGTTGAGCTACCGAATACAATTTTCTGAAAGAAAAAACTGAAATTAGAGTTTAATATATTTCCCTTACCATGAGTAGGCATTACACACAATAATACAGTAAATACTTTACTTTATTATGAGGATAAATGTATCACATATGAGCCACACTACGCGAATAGTGTGAAGTATTTCGTTAACGTTTCATAATAGTCATATTAAATTCAACATATTTCTTTCCATTTCACAGTTTAATGCATTAAAAATAATAAAAGAACAGTTAAAACAGTTGGTTCCAAATATATGTTGAAATCAAAAGAATGTACATGTCGCCCATGAAATGCTTCCCACTCCTTGAGCGTTTTACGACGTCATCACTCCGCCACTAAAGCAGGAAACTTTTCTATGGCGTCCAAAAGTGGATAAATCGGGCATTCGAATCAAACTGTCTTGTTTTTTGTATTGAGGCGGGCCAAATGCGCGCGATTTTCCTCGCCTTGTAACAACGGTTTGTAAGAGTAGAGGGAGGAAAATGGAACAGCTGCCAAGCGGCCATTACGTCAACTGGCACACAGATTTCTTCGCCATCTGGCTTTTTACTTACATAAGCCAAATGGCAAATATCCGGGTCAAACAAAAGCATATTGCAAAAGGCGCATGTTCCAAATAGAAGAATGAACCAATAACTGCAAGATTTCCCTAAACTATTTCTGTTCTGTCTGTTATACCGTAGATAAACAGATGAAGTAATGTCTTATGTAAGAACTTGATTTGTCCACACGAGTGTGTGCAAGATATTGTAATATGTATATTGCAATCCTGAAGGAAATTTTAATAGGAATGGCCTCGTTTCAGTCTTAATAAAAGGTCTTTTTGGCAGGAGTGTTAAGCCGCATAACTGTGAATAAACTGGCTATTAATTTTCTTTGTCTAACGACCAAAAGGGAAAGCAAGTGACTAGTTGAAAATCAAATTGGACTTTCACGTTTATTTTTTAAAAAATAGACTTTCACATTCAATATACATCTTAGAGTACAGGGTGGCCCATAATTTACATACATATGATGTTTCAAAGACTGCTGTAAAGCAAAGCTAGCAACGTAACTATTATATAACTAATTATTGCATTATTTAATTTTGGATCCTTCATTATTCTCTGCAATGTTGTCCGTGAAATATTCAACTCTCCGGACATACACCTTTGAGATTTCGGCTACCCAAGGGACGAGTTAACAGCTTCCAACACATTAGCGCTGTTATAATCGGTATGTATGCTCCGGGGCCCACCCGGTCCCTTCGCATGCAAAACACTACTAGTACCATCAAATTTATTTTTTATTCTTGCGATTGTTAACACAGAGGGGCCATTTCCTTCAAACTTGACTACTATCCTTAGTGTTTTTTTTTTTTTTTTTTTTTTTGGTTGCAGAATATAAACGCACACACTGTGCCAGAGATAAAAGTTTCGTCATCCTGTCTGGCATACACTAACGGTTCTAAATCCAGTGATCGTTATCCTCACTCTCTGGCTACACAGTGTTGTTATATCGAAACTTTTTGTTCAGAATTACAAATAATATAGTCAGTCAAACATCATATATGCAATTATGGGACACCCTGTACAATAATGGGTGAGAAATTTCCTCCCTATGGGTACGCACTTGATTTCTAAGGAGTTCAATTTACCAACAATTGACAGTAGTTTTCTTGTATACTGTTCATATATATGCACCATGTCTGTCCGTGCGTCCGTCCGTCCGTCGAGAAATGCTCCTGTGGATCACCTTCAATTTTGGGTAGGATTTTGCAGGTTAAAAGTTGAAAATCGCTTTCGTTGATGCAAGTGTTCATTCGGTTGATCCCAAGACAGTGACAATCAAAATTCGGCTTCTCATTTATTCCCCCCACGGACCAGTAAGTTTATGGTGGACAACATCGTGTCCATGGATTTTCTCATGGTATTCCCCTTCCCTCCCACTTTCTCATTCCACCAATTCCTCCATCATCATTCTCTTGGCTTAATCATCCGTCTCCCTTAGCCTAACGGACATAACCGTAGAACATATTTCTCTCCATAATGTTTTCTCTATGTTATCTCTCATCCAAAAGTAGACCCACAAGGGTATTTCAGGAAACCGTAGTATTTTTTTCTCCTTTAAATCTTAGGGCACACAAGTAAACACTAAACCATAAACAATTAGACACCAAGATGGCTACCGGTCTTACTTGTTTTATATTTTATTTATTCAATTTGTGTAAACAGTCTAACACTTAACCTAAAACAAGCACAAATCTATTCCGTTTGAATTGTACTTTTTTTTTCTTTAAATTTCCGCCTCGTTATTGGCAAAGCGCCAGAGAGTTCTCCCACAAAATGTCAAGTTGTTCAAGGAAAATCTATTTTGAGCATCATGTAGTGTTGCACGTGGAGGTTTAAAAAAATGTGAAGTTTTATTTTGTTTCTTCAGTAAGTGGCATTGTAGAGCATCAGACCAATTCTAAGAAATATATTTAAAATTCTTAACATTTTCTTGTTGTTCAAGTACTTAAATAGCATTCATTATTCCTAACATTTAAATCTTGGTTACTTCCTTGAGATTAACTGAAGAAAAACTGGGATTGTATTTCCTATCAGTTCAGAATTATTCTTCAAAGCTAGGTTTCGGTTAACTGGAGACAAGATTCCCAGACTTCCGTATTTGCTCGGCCTCGCATTTCTCATATTTCTAATCTTAAGGAATTTCAAGATATGATCATCTTATTATAACAATTGCAACCCCCTACCGTTTTTTAAGATAAAACGACACATGTCAAGTTTTGTCAGACACGAAATTAACAACAATATTGTGTTTGCTACGCATAAATATTCATTTTGTGAGATATCTACACCTATCAAGTTGTTGCTTATACTTGGTATATTATAAATAAATAGACGTTTTCGGATAAACTATAGTATAAAGTGTAGTTTTCTCATTTTCCTCAAAAGGTTTTTACTATCATGCGTTGCTTTACAAACAAACCATTCAATGACTACACCTACCTTTTTTCTTCCCGCCTTTTTCTCCCCTTCTAAAAGAAATATTTAAAACGCTTATACTTGTCTTCATTTATTTTAAATTAAAAGCTTAAACACCAATTTTCTTGTCTCTAACTTTATTTGGGCATCTTATTTTAACAAATTGCAAACCCGACTCATTTTCTTCTTCCCTTGTAGGGGAAATATCAAAAATACAGAAACACATCTTTAATTTAAATGAAAAATCTAAATACCAAATTTAATGTCCCTAATCTTAATGGATTTTAAGATATGACCTAGGCATCTCATTTTAATAATTGTAGCTCTACTTTTATCTACCGTCCTTTTTCTTCCCTTCTAGGAAAATATAAAAATCGGCTGAAATATATCTGTAATTATTTTAAATAAAAACGCAAATACCAAATTTCATGTCTCCAATCTTAACGAATTTCGAGATATGACCATCTAATTATAACAATTTTAACACCACCCTTTTTCCTCCTTTCTAGAACAAATATCAAAACACTGTCAAGCACGTGTATATTTGTTTTAAGTGAGAAGTCCATATACCAAATTTCATGTTTAACATTCATAGATTCCGAGACATAGGCATTTTAAGATAATAATTGCCACCCCTTTCCCTCCCACCTCCCCGTCGAACTTCCAAAAATCTTTCGTTAGTGGAACTTTAAATTACAAATTCCATACCCTGTATAAATTTAAAATTTCTAGCTTAAGCGTTGGACCCTGTCGTTGATCAGTCAATCAGGATTTGTATATGAATATACGAATAGAGATATTTTTATGTAAAGCAAATTTGTTTAGTACTATTCTTATAAAGCTCCGAAAGACGTGTATATTTAGTTATTTATTTAACAGTAATGGTGAGGTGACGTGGTTTTGAGTTTAACATTCCTTTCAGCAGCGAGGCTATATGAGACGGGACCTACTGATGAACGTAGAATCCGAACCACATGAGCTCCACCAGAAATCTAAGCCGAGTCTCCCACGCCAAAGGCGCGTACACTAACCGCTTAGCCACGAAGGAGCTCTTAAGAGTGATAGTATATCATCAAGGGGGCTCAGAGACAACACGCGCGAAAGTTGAATTACAGGAAAATACTGAAAGTTAAGAATCAACAAACGAAAGGAAGATTTGTTAGAACTTTTATGCCTTTTTAAAATACATTTTGGTGTCAAAGACTACATTCATCTGACTGACTGAACGAAATGTAAGCTGTCCTTTCCTCCAGAAAATATTTTATCATTTATGAAAAATAATACTCTGAGTTATAATTTATAAATTAAATCTCAGTGCAAAGATGTGTTAAACTTGTGACAGAGTAAACCGGAAAAGTGTGCGGACAAGACAACACAGATGGCCATCTAAAACAAAATTGCAACCTTTGATGCCTACATTAGATCGAAAAATCTGATTTCAAGACGACATCCTTGACTCATAATAGTGAAATAACATAATTTAACATGTCCTAAATGATTGGATAATTGGGTAAGGTGTGGATGGAGCCATCTCCAAGTAGTGAGATGTAGGTCATGTTAACAAGAATAATTTTATGAAATGGGCGAAGATCTGCATCCCAATGTTCTTATTTCAAATTTGAATATATAAATCACTCTCCAGAGAAAAATGGCGGTGTATATATTTTAAATATAGAAGTGTGTCTGTAAAATCTTTAAAATAATCAACATTTTACCGAAATTCACTAACTTTAGGTCGTATACACGAACTCTAAATGTTCCGCTGTATTTTTTTAAAAATATTAATACCATTATTAAACAACTAAAATAATTTCATGCTTTTAGAAGTAAAAAAAATAATCCTTAAAATTAATAAGAGAATAATTGTTTTTTGGTCCCTTTTTGAAACTTTTAAGCCCTTTGCACGACGTGAAGATAAAATAGAATTTTTCTTCAATATTTTCCCATTCATTAGCATGCGAATATGCAACTTTTCAGCACTATTAGAATTCGATATTTGAAAGTTCACTTTTTTCGATCCACCCTATTATTCAGACAGACAATTACTTATAACTTACTTAAACCTAATTTAATCGATTATTTTATAAATGGTGCATGTCCTACGTATTTAATAGGAGAAATGTGTCATTTATGAATTATCAAATGCAACTTCGACTGTTGCGTATGCAACCTTGATAAACGCAAAGTAATGTGGGTTGCTGTACGATTAGGGGTACGTTTTCTAATAGTAAGTGAAGTGCATTTGACGTCGTAGGTGCGTTCGTGCTTACCGTCTATGATGTTTCTGACACAGCTTTATATGTAATTGTATACCTGTCCGTGTGTCTAACTTTTAACTTCCGAGATAACTTTCCTAAATTTATTAAACTCTTAAGGAAATCGGTGTGTACTATGATTAAGGCTTAGAAAATAACTCTTCATTTGATTTGATTTTGAGTTTAGCGTCCCTTTCAACAGCAAGATTATATGAGACGTGGAACTACTGCTTAACGTGCGATCCTAACCAATTGAGCTTCCACGGGGAATCAAACCTGGGCCTCCAACGCCAAAGGCGCGTACGCTAACCACTTAGCCACGAATGAGTTCGAAAATAAATCTTGCTTCGAGTTGAATTCGATCAAGAATAAAAGTTAAATGGAGATAAATTACTCCTATCTGTAAGTTTTGCACCTTGACATGTTACAAAATACGTACTGTGATAACTTTGGTAGAAGTTATTTATTTCTAATTAGTTTGATTTACCAAAACTCCTTTATATATTTACTGCGTCCGTCCAAAAGACAATATATATTTCATCTCCATTGTTTAACTCTCTACTAAAACCGGAAGTGATATATGATAGAATGATAGAAATCCACTACAAACTTCCGGTTTCAATATTGATCTACAAAGAGCAAAAATGATAGAAGTTAATGAGAAGCATTTAAAAAAACAATTTATCGTTCTAAGAATAGGTACAATCTTCTCTCTTAATTAATCGTTCCTACTGAAAGTGACACAAATCAATCACTTTCGGTTTTAACGTTGATCGCCACAAACTAAAAACGGTAATAAGTAGCGAGAAGCTTTTTTTTTTTGCGATCACTTAAGCGTTCCAAAAATATATTCCATTTCCACTCTGATCGATCTACTAAAACCGGAAGTGATACAAATCTACTACAACTTCCGGTTTCAATACTAGCTGAACAAATTAATTGAGCCGGAACTGAAACCCAGTAGTATACAGTTACATATTGATTCTGTTATCATTAATAACCCTGATTCCGATCAGGCTTCGGGCAACACATGACTCAGCGGTAGAACGCTTATCTTTGGTGCGTTGGATCTTTTGTACGATTCTCATCCGAATAAGTTTGTGTTGGACAAGGATTTTTCTCAGGGTACTCCCGTTTTTCATTCTACGAGTTCTTCGGGATAATCGTGGAACGTTAAACTGAAAGAAAGACTTTCGTAGGCTTCATGCGTCGCTTTCCATCAATATTACTGTACAAGCTTTTTAGTGTGAAATGTATATACACTGTTTAGTATATATATGAATGTACTGTCTTTCTCAAGAAAATTTGTCTACCCATCTCTCTTTAAAAGTCCATTTCTTCGCAATCGTAAGCAAGAAATTTTAAACACTCAGGGCATTGTGTTTATGCATTCTACTTTCACTATTGTTCCTCATTGGCTTTTTTTTTATCTTCAAAGGCAAAACTATGTGACGTAACACTCAAAAATAAATAAATAAATAAATAAATAAATAAATAAATAAGACATTTCAAAGAGAACTCCAATGATACATGTGTCATCTCGCCTTGTTACTACCATTTTTGAGCCATTACTGACGATTGTCACACTTCCATCTTAGCTGCGATCCGAGAAACAATCAGAATCGGAGAACCTTGAGCCAGACGCGTACCCAGAAATGTTTATTGGTAGGGGTTCAAAGTTTGAATAAAGGAATCCAATACTAGTATCGACCTGGTCCTATTCTACAACCACTCTCCCTCTCAAAGAGATTAGTAATTCTTAAGTAGTATTATCTATACTCTCATAAAAACAATATAAAACTAGATTGTTTTTATAAGAAAAGAAAATACAACTGAAGTATAACATCAAATCGTTAGACTATATGAATAATTTCTCTGCTGAGTAAGTACAGTTTTATTTAGAAAGTATACAAATTTAAGTCGAATTAAGAAGTATTTTTGAGGGGGGTCTGGATTCGAAGGATCCCCCGCTCAGGGGCGTCTCTGCAGCCATCTTGCCGGAACTAAACTTGCGCTTTAAAAGCATTTGTAGTGTTACTATTCATATCACCAACCCGAAAACTATGAATTCGACACTAATACAGTGATGTCAACCTGCAAAGTTATAAAATCCCATCTCTAGAGTCAAAAAGTCCTATTTTGCTTTCGAATTTCCCACTTTATACTAATTACAAAATAATAATAATAATAATAATAATAATAATAATAATAATAATAATAATAATAATAATAATAATAATAATAATAATAATAATAATAATAATAATGTCTATTTCTGTTCCATGGACAGCCTAATGGAAAAATACAGCAACTTATCAGACAAAAATAAATACATATTGCGTACAATGTAACCTTTCTAGTGAAACAATAAAAAATAATAATGAAATAAAATTTTTAATATAACAATAAGATATTGTTTTTTTTCTATCTCAGAAAGAGTTTTAGAGAACAGGTGAAAGATTTTTAGTACATTTAGATGGGAAATATAAAACCCCAATGCCACAATGATATTATGAAGATACAGAGCAAGAAATTACAGATATGAAAAAATATAGCTATTTATGCATTATGATCTTATGAATCCGTTAAATAATGGATATTCTATACATCAAATATTTTTCAAGAATGAGCCGCTAAAATGAATTATTTTTGAAAATTTATAAGGGAAAATTTATGTTTAAGTAAGATAAAAGATTTCTTCTAACTTGTGTGAAGGGAAGGAGCTTAAGATACTAATCGCATTGCCTCTTTGTATAGCTAGGTTAATGCGTTGTACTAAAAATTGTTGGCTTCTGGCGTCGCCTGATTTAGTAATCAAATTGGAATCCAGTTCTTTCAAAAATGAAATAAAATAGTATCGGATTAAACAATATTTCCTTGTCAAATTAATATCAAATATTCTTAGTCTCAAAATAGATACATCATCAAAACTACTACAAATAATATTTGTCGAACTTTAAAATTATGCGTCTGTACTGTAAATAATAGACGTTTCAAATTAAATTAAAAGAATTGATTGTTCTTCTTCTTAAAATTACAGATTTTGGATCCAAGGAAACTAACGTTGATCCACTTCTTATATTATGCGTTCTTATATTATAATACTCATACCTATATTACCTAGTAAGCAGTACTCACTATAATATCTATTATCTAATATTTTCTTAATAAAATCTCTTTCAAGAAGTTTTCTCCTGTCACTTAATGTCTGTAATTCCTAAAATTGATTCCGGTATTCATAACTACGTGAGCAATAATCTCTATTCATTTTATGGAATATTAGCCTAACAAAACATTTTGGACTAATTCAATTTTGTTTGCCAATGTTTTACATATACTATTTCAAATAAGTACACCAAACTCCAGCCCTGATCTTGTAAGTATCTTGTATAAATATACATATCAGCTGGCATAATAATAATAATAATAATAATAATAATAATAATAATAATAATAATAATAATAATAATAATAATAATAATAATAATAATAATAATAATAATAATAATAATAATAATAATAATAATAATAATAATAATAATAATAAATTTAAAATGAAACTTCATATTAGGAAAAATGATTGCCCATATAAATGAATTGACTGGAAAATAAAGACAGTATAGGGACTAAACAACGTTAGGCGCTACAAAACTGTCATCTTGATGTGGAATGGGATATAATGTAAATGTAATTAATAATAACAACGCTCCGTAGAAGAACAAAATATTATTTATTTTAAAACGTCAAGGAAATAATAAATTACTATGTGTGGTTAAATTTTACTTGATTTTTAAAAATATGTAATTGATGCGATAGATTATGAGTTCTGAAAACGAAACTTTCAGCCTTTCAAGATGTGTGTCACTAGGTGGTAAGAAATGGGCTATTAGAACGGATACACAGTCTACAAAGTGTCGGTTGAAAGAAAATGAATTCCTATGATTTTTTTTTGACAGAAACCACTGACTAAGCACCTTTTAACGACGCCGACGAAACGAAATGTTGGGAAACGTAACTTAAAGTAAGGAAGCGATTCATTCGCTGCTCTCCGAAACGAAATTCCGATCGGATTCCACGTGACGACTGCAAGTTCTGGGTCTCCAAATTTAGTCACAAGGACTCGTGAGGGCGCGCACGTCACGCCGACTTTCCGCGCGCAGATGCTTTTACAGTTTATTGCAATTTTCTCATCTATTTGCTGCGATTTCGTAGAGAAAATATAGATACATACTGCGGAAACAGTTACTACTCAACATATTTTCAACAGGGCTAAGCCATAATCTCTTTTATTGTTGTAGTTTCCCCACGGCTATGCGTGATTTTGAACGTTTCGGCTATTATTGTATATACATACATAGATCGTTTGGCTTCATTGAGAATAAATATGGATTTCTAGATCACATGATTTCTTGTAGGCAACTGTCTAGTAATAGCAACCAACAATATTTACTTTGACAGTGGTTTTACATACGTTTGCCAGTATACACTATCCCAGTACTTCTTTGCTCTAAATTAAGTTCGTTAACGAATATTGGAAAAGTAGGGCGCACGATATAGATTAGTGCTTAAACATTTATAGCCCTAATCTCAGATTTTCAATCTTTCTCGGATTTGCAGAAGACAATTCTCTATTCCTTCCTCTTTGTCACCTATACATCATTCATGGTTGCCAGCTCGGGATTCATTTGGTCGTGATGAGGAGAAACAAAATTTTGAAAAATAGACTTCTTACACAGGTATGCTATAGTAAAGAAAAAAAATCCGCCTAACACACCATACACATACTGCAGGCATGCACGCTATAGTAGAAAATTCCGCCCTACGTTCATCATTATTCTCTTTTATTAAATATATTTTTCTCTATTTTCTGTTCCCAAGTGTTTCTTCGGTTTCGCACAAATTCAAAATATTCAGTACAGGTTTTTTTGAGAGTTCGTTTCCACAGTTAATTTATCTTCCACTGAAGCAGGCTCGTAGCCAAGAGGGGGGCCGGACCCCCTTCGAAACCAGAAATGAAAGAAAATTAAGGAAAGATGAAACAAAAAGAAGTATCAGCGTTAAAAATAAAAACAAAAGCTACAGCAAGTTTTTGGTTACTCTTTCTTGTGAGGAGATATGTATTACTTGCAATACATGTTGGCGAATGAGCGGGATATCTTCAAAAATTAGGGAATTTGAAATTTTTAGAAAAGTTAGTCAATTCAGGGAAATTTCAAGATTTCGAAAGCATAGTGTCGTTCTGTAACAGTTTGGACATTTTTTTATCATAACATTTTGTGTCATTGCTTCTTTGCAGTATCGAACATGTTACTTCAGAAACAGTTTTCTACTGCTCCTTTAACCTGTCATTTGAAACAGACAGTAGTTGACGGAATAATGAAAACAAAAAGGTTATATGGAAAGAAAGTTCGGTTAACATTTGATTCAACAGGGAAAGGAACGCAGATATTGTAAAATATTTTACAAGATATTATTGGATATGCACTTTTTCTGATAGTGGATATGTACTTTTTATAATAGTTGAAGTCATAATGAAACGAAAATTGTTATATTTGAGTGAACAGAGGAAGGTACATAGATATACTGAAATCTTTTCTAATACTTTTTCTCTATTTTTTTACTCGAGATTTCTTCCTAGTTTGTTATTAAAATTCTTACTAACATATTCTCATATTGTTTCCTAACAAACCAATATATGCTGGCAGTAAATAGTTTAAATTGATCGAGGTCCTGGGCCTTCAGTATTTCATGTCTCGCTCCCCTCCCCCTCCCGATTACGTAATCCTGGCTAAACGAACCAACATATGTTCCAGTAAAATAGTTTAGAATGATCGAGCCCTGATGTGATAACCACAGTATTTCATGTCACGGATCCCCCCCCCTTTCCGAAATCCTGACTACGTGCCTGACTGAAGTCACATTATGTCTGTTGAGCTCACTGGTACATAAATCTTTCATAGGACCGCGGTGGCTCAGTGGTAGAGCGTTCACCTGTGGTGCTTGGGGTCCCGGGTTCGATCCCAGGCCCCGCCAAGCACGTGTGCGTGGGTTTTCTCAGGGTTCTCCCGTTTCCTCCCACCATCTTCATTCCACCACTGCATTCATTTCTCATCTTCACCATCTCCTTTAGCCTAACAGGCATAACCGTGGAACGTAAAACTCAAAGATTTCATTTCATTTTACAAATCTTTCATGGTTAGAAAGAGAAAGAAACGGAGAGAAAAGAAAGATCTTTCAACTAGAGCATTGCTCAGTGTTATCGGCAGTATGAATTCTACAATTGTACTGGTTCACGTTGGCTCAATGGTAGAGCTATGATCTCTGGTCCTTGGGGTCCGTGGTTCAATCTCTGGCCAAGTAAGTTTGTAGTGCACACATCGTGTCCATGGATTTTCTCGGGGTACTCCCGTTTCCTTCCACAATCTCATTCCACCAATTCTTCTATCATTATTCACTTGCCTTAATCATCCGTCTTCCTTAGCTTAAAGGGCATAATCGTGGGACGTTAAACTCAAATGTTCCATTTTCCACATTTGTACGAAAATTCGCTGCTCCTCAAGATTCGGCTGATTTAGTCTGAATTTCTTTTAGCTCTTTATTCTGAAGAACACTTTCCACATCAGAGAGCTAAAAGATGCAAGATACCTATTTTACGAATGTATAGCTGTTTTTGGTATGACCAGGACCACCGAAAAACTCTCACTTCTAATATCAGGCTCACCTAGGCTCACTTTTTTACTTATTACTTTGTTATTTCAATCAGAAAGATTGTGATTACTTCAAACTTGACCAGAAACAAATATAAAATCAGTCACTAACAGAAACGAAGAAAGGAAAATGAAAATGTACATTTTATACATTTAAATATTCTCTTCTTGTATTGCGACCAGATTCTATATTGTTGTAGCCTCGATTTGGTATATAATCTCTCATATTCTCACAATTTTATTTTCATTTACTACATATCATTATAAAAACGTAGTATTTCAGAAACACAAAGCCAAGGCTTAAGACTAACATTTCTATGTATTACGTATAACACCACTGCTTTAAGACATGATTTGTAATTCAGGAAACTTTTCCATATTACTGCTTTTTACTGTATACGCCATAGTTTGTCTATATATCTTTGGATAAAGGTAAAGAGGGTTTGAAAGTAAGATATTGAAGTTGAAGTGAAAATTTCTGAACAAATAATCATGTAATTCTTATCAAATCTTCTAAAATCTTTTTCCTACTTTTTTATTTCTGTTAAAACAGAATTTATAATCAGCGTCCCATCATTTTCGCATATGCACATGTATTCAATATGAGATTGCGTATGAAGTTGTGTGTTTGTCCACTTACAGAGACGACCTGTGCCATGGGAGATGCACCCTACAGTTCCACGCCCAAGTCTTGTTCCACCGCTTTTCACTGCCTTTGGCAAAGCTAGGCGCATCAAGGTTCGTTCGTCTTTTACAGCACTTAACTGTTCTCAAACACTTATACAGTCTGAATTCTCTCGGATTATTCTCGGGTCCTACGTTGTTGTTTCTTAAATAAGCGCAAATAAACTATTTACACATCGTTACATCAATAAACTTCGCGTAAACTCAAATAGATTTTTTAAAAAGAAGAAGAAGAAGAAGAAATATAGGATACAGAATAAGGACGAATATTTCGGATATTATTCTAACTTAATCAATTACGTAAATACAAAAGAAAAAAATAACTCATAAAACCTGCAGTCCATTTGATTTCTAAGAAATGGTATTATTAACTTTATCTACTCAAGATCATAAAGTAATATATATGTCTATAAAGTGATGTAAATCAAGGCTCTGGAAAAGAAAACTAGATACATGATATTAATACAGTTATATTACTGAATAATTTAAGAGAAATGCTTCACAATTTAAGAGAGATATACAAATATCTTATGCCGAACACCCTAACGTTTATACTTCCAACTGACTTCTGATTCAATTTCCAGTAGTAACGTAGTCGTCATCACTATGCAAGTTATATCATATTTTTGGTATAGATCTAACCTATTAAGATGTTTAAAAAATTTTATATAAAAAGCCTGATTATACGGTAATAAGAATGCTGAGAGTTAATTTTTCGTGAATTCCCTCGTGGCTAAGTAGTTAGCATGCGTGCCTTTGGCGTGGGAGATCCGAGTTTCCTTCCCAGTGGGAGTTCATGTGGCTCAAGTTAAGCTATAGGTCCACGTCTCATATAGCCGTGCTGCTGAAAGATACGCTAAAATCAAATCAAAATAAATAACTCTTCCGTAAATAGTTTTAAAATGTTTTTAATCCATGAAAAGGGAAATGTGAATACCGTATGTCCATATACGTAGTTTTTCAACGCAACTAAGTGCAGAAAACGAACTTTTTATGGCATACTTTTACTTTTTGATTGCCGGAAAATATAACCTCGTTAATATATATATATACAAAAAGTTAATAATCTTTTAAATAAAACATTTATTCATTACCATCTCGCTGCTGAACTTTTTTTAAAGTTTACAAGCCAATTTTGAACTGTACATCTATGTAACGTTGATGTATCAAGAATAAATATAATACACTACATTGTTATGTTGCCAACAAGTTATTGATAAACTCAATGACAATAATGTTCAAACAAAGATTAATGGTAAAGTTTTCTAACTTAGTTCAAACAGTTTAAGCTTGTTAATTTTCGAAAGTTAATAAAGAGTGAACCTAAGCTTCTTAAATGGTTTCTGAGAGCGTTCAGACTTTTAACTTACTTATGAAGGCAAACTCTCTAACTTGCTTCACGTGTGTTTACTTAATATTCTCTTTGACACGCATGAATATATGCTGGACATAACATTTAACTCTGCTATTCATTTACTCACTGTCGTCACCGGTCAAAATAAACTACGAAAGGACTGTTTGTTTTATGCTTATACAAGCACTTTCATATAATAAGTTTATATTTTGACTAGGGCTGTTTTCAACATTTTTGCTGCACCGGACCACTGAAAAATGCCACCTTCTACGCTCCTAGGTCCAATCAAATTTTTCGTCCCTCTCTATTTTTTCGTATTTAGTTATGTGAAGCAAAAACAACACAAAAGACAGACAAAACATAAAATATTATTGCTTTACCATTGCAGTCAATAAGCAATAGTCTCAGCTTCTTCTAGCGCCAATAGTGTCGTAATTAGAAAATGTGGTCACACTATGGACTAACATTGTTTTCAGATCTCTCTTAAGTTTATCTCTTGTGTTCACCTCTTTATTCCGCATATCATACTTCAATCTCCACTTTTAAATATGGCACTTCTAGAAATTTACCACCCTGGGTCTGAGTCCATATGTAAATGTGGACCTGATTCTGACCCATTTATGAATAAACATACTGCTGAAAACTTAGTTGACAACCAATTCCAAGATTAAGTAAATGTATTATGGTACAACCTTTAACAGAAAAAAATGTTATTAAATACTTTTGTCAGATTAGGAGAATGATTTATTTCTTTTATCATAACAGAGCCCTATCACGCAGCTGTGTAAGCTTCTGTTCTACAATCAAGTTTCCAATTTCCTGAAGTCTGCTTATTTCCTATAGTTTTGTTTTCTATTTACCCCCTACAATATGATGAAGACATACTACCAGCGTATGGATAGTAACAGTTTACCAGAGAGCTTAGTAACGTTTCAGAAAGGAAGGCCAGATAATAAAAAAAATATTTAAAAAAATGTTCCTAGGTATAAAACCCTCCCCTAGAAAAAAAAAAATAATTAATCTCAATGCAAACTTATTAAATGCATATCTTACACTTATTTTTCAGCATTACATTCACTATACACATTCAGTATACTTGTCATATTTTTTACATATAACATTAATATTTGACAAAGTTAAATAGTGTAAGCTTTGATACTTACAAGACGAGTAAGTTTCTGTGTCTGCAGTATTGTGCAAATTCTTTTGCTGTCCTATTTATGTTCAAGATATCTATCTTCTTGATTTCCTTAAAATGTTTTATATTCTTCGTACTGTTCCGATTATTTACTCGTACTATTTATTTCTATCAATATATTGAAATGTATACTTTTTTGTATTTCTCCGAATATATGTTGAATAGAATATTTTTTGTGCGTCTATTCTTTCAGGTATCTATCTTTAATTTCGACCCACATATTGAGCAATGTATTTTTTTGTGTGTTTGTTCGGTATTCATCTATAATTTCTATTAATATTCTGAGCACTATAATTTTTGTGTTCTTCTGGGTATTTTGTGTTCTTGAATTTTACCTATACGTTGAGACTAAACTTCTTCTAAATATTTATATTGAATTTTTACCAATATACTGAGTACTATACTTTTTTATGTTCTTATATCTATCTTAAGTTAACCAATATGTTGGTATTATACTTTTCGTATTCTTCTAGCTAGCTTACATTGAAGTTCTATGAATATGCTGAACACTACACTCTTTGTTTTTTCTGTGTATCTATCTTGAATTTTTACCAATATCTTGAACGCTACACTTTTTGTGTTCTTCCGGGTAGCTATCTGGAATTTTTACTAATGTGTTGAGACTGAACCTTTTGTGTTCTTCAAGTATTTATCTTGAATGTTTATCAATATGTTGAGTACTATACTTTTCGTGATCTTCTAGGTATCTATCTTGCACTTTTATTAGTATGTTGAACAGTAAATTTTTGTGTTCTTCTTCATATCCATCTTGAACTTTACTAATATGCTCAGACTATAGTTTTTGTGTTCTTCTAATACACTCTTGAATTTCTACAATATGCCGAGCACTTTACTTTTTGTATTTTTAAAATATCTCCTTGAATTATTACCGTGTTGAGAAATATATTTTTGTGTCCTCTCGGGTTTATATCCTTAATTTCTATCAACGTTTAAAGGGAAATATTTCTTGTGTTCTGGTCCACGTTGTAGCTAAATCGTCAATTACTTAGTTTGGAAATTAAAGTCTCTTTCAACACCGAAGCTACATAAGGCATGAACGTAGAGTTTAACGTGGAATCTAAACCACATGATTCCAATCGGGAATTGAACCCAGAACTCCCGCGCCTAAGACAACACACAGAACTATAGTCATTCGAGGGAGCTCTGCTAAATGGTCGGCTTCTTACCTTTGGTGCGAATTCGATTCCTATTAGAAGCTCGAGTGTTTTTTATCCTAAGTTAAGCTGTAAGTTCATCATATCTCATATAGTTTCAGAATTGGAAAGAGACGTTAATTTCTGCATAAACAGTCTTTTTGTGCTCTTAACGTTTTGAGCACAATAATTGTTGCACGTTTTGTTTATAGTATTTATTTTAACTACACGAATAGTTGAGCACCTTAATTCTTGCGTTCTACATTTTACCAAATAACTATAGTTCATTGGAGGAAGGAAAGTGCATGCTCTCAAGAAGAACTGTGCTCAAATTATTGGAAAAAGTAATCAAAACACTGAAAATCAAAAGCTCATCAAAAACTCAAAAATTCTTTCTACTAACACTAATCTTTAAAAATTCACATAGACTCTGACTAGCGGCTCAAAATATTTGTGTGGAGTTTGTGTTAATCTATCTAATATGGCTTCTAATAGTGCTGTATATAAAATGGAGCAAACATCGCTTTCACTTAAAGATAGTGAAAAGATGTTTCTAATACAATCTACCGAAGTATTACAAATTTATATTTAATTCCCGTATCTAGAATTATGTTGGCGCCAGGCTTTCAGGTAACAAGTTTAAGCGTTGACTTTTCCCTGGCAAATAACACCATTAAATTTCAGGTTTGTATATGAAGAAATACATTTTCTTAAAACTAGGGACGTCTGCAAGATTTTTTTTTCGAAAGAGAAGCGGTGAGAGAAAGACATAAAAGCACAGTCGCGAATTGATGCACATATGCACATAATACATGATACTATAGTGTTTGTGTATAATATGAGAGTAAATTGTTATATTTTGACATGTATTTCCAAGAACTGAACATCCTGCGAAAATCCAAGAGAGACAACAACCCCTTTGCTTCCCAAGGCGGATGGCCATATCTACAACGAAATCTGTAATTAGAATACAGAAAGTGAAAAATGTGTCACTCGACTGAGAATCGGACCCAGGTCTCCGAATTAACGATGCCGGACGCTAACGCCTCACATGTTAGTCCATTCTGTAACCAGTTCTACATATTTCATCCTTGAGGTTAATTCTCAGCTATTCAAGCTACTTGGAAGCTACCTATAAGAAAAAATTGGTTGTTTCTTCATGTATCATATAATACTTCATTTAACCGTCATAGATGCTGAAGAATATGTAGACTTGGATGTCCAAGTTCAACAGAAGTTCAATATAGTCCATGTGGTTTGTGTAAACGTGCGTAGTTGGTTGTTGGTTGGAGTCGGTAACCGTAATACTCGTAGTTGGTGCGCCAGCACGATTGCAGACAGGTAGTTGCAGACAGATAGCTTCTCTGTTGACGACCCCATTAAATATACAATAATAAACCAATTGGCATGATAAACTGGAGACCAGGGTTTGATTGTCGATCCAGTCACATATTTTTCATTCTTTAAATTTCATTGAATGCGCAGTTCCATGATATATGAGGAAAATTTTGTATCTTCATTTATCATATAATAAAATGCAGATATTTTCAGGTCGGCTTGTTAGTTAAGTCAATCTCCAACTACCTCAAGAGTCAAGACCAAGCATTCATAACAAGCATTTTGTGCCTCGTACAAAACTCGAACGAAGATCAAATCGACTAAACTGATCCATACTTTGCAAACTACAATGTATTCTGAAAGGCAATAAGTTTTACCTTCGAGTAACTGAAGGCACACATTCACTTTCCACACTCTTTTCCCGTGGCTAGAGCTTCGTCGTGTTATAGTTTTACCATAATTTCCGTATTAGCAGATTACTTTTGTTACCAATTAACGATCAAGTTAAGTCCTCGCTCTCTATACGCCAATGTGTCCCACGAGTGATATAGAGGTAATTCTCTACAGTATAACCTCGGTACTTACCTAGAGGTATTGTGGTCAACATTACACTTCGGCCACCTTTACCCCCTAGGTTTCCCAATGTATCCATTTGGCAGAGGGTGGTTTAAACGCCAAGTACTTTATTGAACCAAGGTAATATAGGAGAATAAATTGCTATTCTGACGGGCGTTGAGCCCATTCACTTTAATTGATAGATTTACGCCTTACCAGACAGCACATACGTGTACGGCACGGATAATACAAATAATGCATATGTTTGTGCAAGGCCAGAGGAAAAATATGTTCCTGACAATTATATATTTCAGTTTCATGTTGTAAAACTTACAAAGGTACTGCAGCAGTTAGAATAATACCGAAGTAATTTTTGCTGAGTAGGTAACTTCGTATCTTGGTACATATTGAGTATGTAGCAAGGGACAGAGATTACTGAGCCTGGGGACAATAATAAATCTAATGTTGTTTGTTTTCAACGACAAATTTTTTGGTTACAAAATATACGACAAAAACCATTATCCAGAAGTCATAGTCTGCTTGCTCTTTCTCATTAGATCTGGAATTTTGTTTCATGAAATAACTTTTTAAAACAAAGAATACAATATGCGTATAAAAAAGACATATTGCGGTTTTATCAGATTATGGATACGCATCTTGGTTTCAAAAGTATATATTCATAAGATTATTACATCCAAAGCATTAATGCATCAAGTTCATGTCCCTATTCATGAAGAAAAGCCAATTTAAGAAAAAGAGTTGGTAACAAATTAAAGTTATGTAAATGTAGAAACAGTAGATATGCACTTCAAATATACAGGGTGTCCCAATACAATCTCCCACATATTAATGGGAAATCAGACGAAAAGTATTTCAGATAGAAATATGTTTATTCAAATATATAACATGGTAGTGAAAACAGTTTGTAATTACTTTGGTCTGATTTCAATTACTCTGTTCTGTTCCGTGTTGAACTGGCACAACAATCGATAATACAATTATGAGCAATATCTAATAAATCCTTCCATACTTTCGCCTCCGCTCACAACGTCCTACCTTTTTAAGTGGTCATTATGGTTTGGAGTTTTACGCTTAAAGTTTGCTCTTCCACCGATGAAAATATTTCTGATCGGAAGGCTATATTGCTTTAAATCGAAAATTTTCAAACAATAGATTCGGCGTTGAAAACAAAAAAATCATTTAATTAGGTGCGGCTTTAGGATTTTAAATTTGGGTACGCCCGCTCCTTCTCTTATGGATACATTTGATGATTGATTAATGACAGTAGGAAATTACTTTTATAGTAGTGGTTGATGCTATTTGTTAAATAATTATCTACCATTAATATAAAGAGTGGAAAATATATTTACTCTTTATTGTATCTTTCTCGCGTTTATATATTTTTCAAAATTTTTGGGTAGGTCTGTGCGTACCTGGCCTACCTGCTAAAGCTACCACTGCATCTGATCAATCTAAAAGTGTTCGTACGCCTAAGAATGTTGAGGTTGTGAGGCAGTCTGTTTCGCAGTCCCCAAAATGTTCTGCAAAGAATCTGTTGGGCTTTCTAGGGACAGTGTAAGAAGAATTTTTCAAAAAAACTTACAGTAATTATAAACTGTTTTCAGGGCTATTTTATATTTTTGAATAAAAAGCTTTCTATGTACAATACTTTTTGTTTTACTAGCATTTAAAATGTGGGAGGCTCTATTGGATCACCCTGTACCACAGCATTTGCGCGTTCCTTTCACTTATGTGCAACAAGAAAAGTACCTCGAAATGTCAAAAACAAAAGTTGCTTTTGTATGCGAAAATTAGAAATAGCCTTCTCGCTACTTGATTCGTCGCCGTATACAATTACTTCATGGCAGGCAAATCACTCTTAGCAACATTACTTCAGGAGGCTCTAGGTGCCTTGTACCTTCGTACATACCGGTACTGTTCCTTGGTTGAGTAATTTCTTTTTCTCACTTCAGTGCGAAGTCTCCTTGTTCGATCCCAATCTTTAGGAATTTGTGGTGGATAGCATCGTTTCCCGTTAGTTTCTTAGTTTTTTCTCTTTCTTCTCATTTTCGATCACTTTTTCCAAATCTTTTGTTATCATTTTCTTAAATTTGTTATTTGTATCTTTTCCCCCCACAGAGCATAACCATTTAGCGTTAAAGTGAAGATTTCATGTAAGTTTTGTTTAATTGTAAATAAAATTGAGTAGTCTAAACAAAAATGACAAATGAGAACAATCTAAGTACATGTTTATTTTCTCATATAAATTTACCGAAGTTTCTGTGCAGTCGATTGGAAAAGTGTATCGATTTTACTTTAACAAGAAATGGGATTTATGTTTTAGTTGGGCATCTTGCTTTTTAAACAATACACCATACAGTTTATCAAGTATAATAACAAATGGACTTCCTAAATTAACTTTATGGAATGTGAAATGTATCAATCCTAAATGAAATTCTTCTTCTTTTTCTCCTCAATTATTGGTTCGTGGGCAACATGTAAATTTCAAAACTTTTTTCTCCCTTCAGAGAGTTGTTTTATACTTTGATAAGATCTCTTCTACTTAACTGCATCTAGATATTCCATCCTTGTTTTCCACTACCTGGTTTTCCTTCTGTCTTTTCCTTTATCAACACAGTGATCCAGGTAGATAATAGAGAATCTTGACAAAAGTTTTTCATGGTTAAAATTTGGGATTAAAAAAAGCGCAAAATACCTGTATAAAATTAGAAGTCTATGGAAAATATTCACTTTCAAAACTGTCTTTTACACTTGGAAAATACGTAATGTGCTAGGAAACATTTTACTTTTTCTTTATTTCTTTATTTCTTTATTTACTTATTAATTCACTAAGTTTCATACAGCACAAGGAAATTTGACTGAAACTGAACATTAACATTGAAAAAACAAAGATAAAAAGAAAAAAACAAATATAAATAAAAGGAAGTTCACCTCTAAATTTACAATATTTTTTTCAGTTGATTTCTAAACTTTCGTTTGGTACTAAAAATTTTAAAACCTGTTGAAACTGTGTTATAATCTTGCGCTAGTCTGTAAAACAAGGAGTGCTTAACAATTGATAAAGTAGGAGTCTCGTAAGTTAGTAAATTTAGAGAGCGAGTTTGCCACGGAGGAACACGAAGGTTAATCTGCGATAATAAAAATTCAGAATCAACTTTACCATTGATGATCTTAAATCAGCTGTATGACGTCGTTTGTCAGGTGTACATAAGTTCATTAAACACATTAGTTCCCGTCTTAAAGTGATCATGTAGCTCTGGAATTCTAAATCTAACTATGGCAAGAAAGAAGTTTAAAATCGAGTCAATGCAACATAGATTAGTACGTGCTGCCATATTCCATACAGGTGAACATTTTTCAATGATCAAGGAAATAAAAGCCTTGTAAAACATCGTAAGGGCAGGAAGACTGTATTTCAGGAAATCTGAAAAGTAGACCAAGTAGTTTTGTGGCTCTGGATGAGGTTGACATGATGTAATCCGCAAAGGACAGTTTTTCGTCAAAGACAACACCTAGACCTTTTTGAGATGAAACCCGTTTATTGGGTATATTATTGATCTTATACATATATATATATATATATATATATATATATATATATATATATATATATATATATATATATATATATATATATATGACAAAGTACATTCTTTTTGAAGGAGATAGAAAGGGTAGAACATGGGGTTTAATTATTTAATAATAATTAAATGTAATATCTCCAGTTCTTGTTAAAATACGTGATGCTGATAAAGGTGTTAATGACTTTCGAAACTTTTTTTTCAGTTCTATTTTGTGTTTATGTATTTTAGGTTGCATGTTATCTTGTACATGTGTGTAATAAATGTTTGTGTACAGTATGTAGTGCTTTGCTTGTTGATAAGATGACGTCACTGTATATGCTGGAAAGTGCCTTGTGACTGATTTTGTTCCTTCCTCCGACAGACTCCCCGTCACTACGTGGTGGTGGATACTCCTGAGCGCGGGCGAAGAGCCGAAGAACAGTACTCTTATTCATACACCTCCGAGGCAACCTCTTCCTCCTCCACAGGCTCTCCATACACCGCTCCCACCCGCAGCTACTCCTCAACCTCCGAGAGGGTATCTCGATCCACAGGTGGCCCTGGAGGATACTCCTACACCACAGAGCGTTCCTCACGGTCCTCTGACTACCCAGGCTCCTATTCTTACTCCTCAGTCTCCACAGGGCGTCTCCCTCATGGAACCACCTACCGTCATTATGCTTACCGCGTTTAAATGCTTCTTCTGTAATTCTCTTATTTCGTAGTGCTGCTTAGCTCTTTACTTTCGCTTCTTATTTTTAAAATTAAATTAAATATATATATAAACTCAATCAACAGAAATACAGTGTTTAAAAAATGTCATAATTAAAATTTGAATTCGTGGTGTATATTTATTGCTTCTGTTACTAACATCAAACGTGGATTCGCTTTCGAATGGAAACACTAATAATAAATCTTCATCATTTCTTCGTTCCACTTCGGCGATTGCTTTTTTCGTTTCGCTTTTAAAAGATTTCTATCGTTTGTATTTTCTAAATGCATTTAGCTAATACAAGTATAGCCAGACAGAAATATATTATACATGTGTATATCTTTTTACAGAAAGAAAAATACTCATTTTAAAAAAACTCATTCATGAAACACGATCTTTTTATTCTGCCTAATAATGTTATGTGCGTAATGAAAGCATTTATAGAGAAAACAAATTTAAAAAAAATATGCATTTTTATTTTAATAATATATTTTTCTCATATTTTAAAACATGATTACTCGATTTTTATATCCTTCAAACATACGAGAATTTTTCCCATTCTCTAATTTCTTACATTATCTAATCGTTTTTATGTATTCTTATCCATTAATTTTCGTAATACATTCTTTGTTATATATTATTTCTTCTTTTCCCTTCATTCTAGTTACTTCGTTCATACAATTAGCCTTGATATGATTTGTAAGAAATAAAACTTACACAAAATGTTGCAATTTCCAGCATATATATATATTTTATATGTTAACTATGACGTCATCCTCATCATAAAATCTTTTTATTCTCTTTGTTATGTTCATATTATCATAGCAATCACACAGAGCACAAAAACATGACTAATGCATTCCTTTCTCTTCTTTTTACATTGTCCTTCATCTGTTCCCGACCCTTAATATCTGTCAACATTAATCCTCTCTTCAAATCAAACTAAAGAAGAAACTTGATCCAAGCCTGGTACCTGGATTTGGTAAGGTAAGTTTTTACGTTATCAATTACTGTCATGTGTTTCATAGGACAGATAGGCATAAACTCAAAATTTAACAGATTTTATAAAGCTCACAATTTGAAAGTAGGATCTCACATAATTTCTCATCTACCACGTAATATGGAGAGCTTAAAATTACAATGGTGTAAGGAACATTTTCTTTGTTTTCCACATACTAATGCAAAATGTACCGTAATAAATCCAGAAATCAAACAGCTGTTTCCTCCATCACTAGAACTTCCACTGTCATCTGTTGGCAATTCAATGAAGCTCTGACTTATGTCTTCTGTTAACAGATTGATTTATCCAGATCTGCTTTCTGTGTCTAAGGCGGGCTATACACGATGGAATCAATTCTAGGAATTCTCTTGTGAGATTTCTTGGAAAAAAAATTTATAAAAGATCTTACAATAAATCTTGTCTTTTCGTGCCAAACACGTAGAGAATTTCCTGGTCATAACGATTGACATTACCAGATGTTGATCCACAACGCATCGCGGTGAAAATGACGCCTACTGTAGAACACGCTTTTACTGCATTCAGAATAGTATTATGTATTATATCGCGTTTCGGGCCAAATATACCTATTACCTTTTAAAATGATATGTGTGCGTAGGTCAACACAATTGCCTTAATGAACTATCTTAAATATTTTGCACAAGATCACTTCGTATCGTGAACAAATATCGCGACTGGCAGGAAGAAAACAAATTTGTTTTCACTTGCTCTCACCTCATGTCGCTTAAATCGAAATCTTACGAATGCTCTTTCCGAAATAGAGCATGCTCTAAACAAGAGAAATCTCAGAAGATAAGAAATGACATGCGATCTGATGCCATACACGTTGAGATTTTGACTCTACGAAAAATCGTAAGATCTATCCTATAGTGTATGGCTGGCTTAAGTCTTTTTTTTTTTTTTTTCAGAAAAAGTTACTTATATCATTGTAACTTAACACGTCCATATAGTTTCAGTGTATTTTATCGCACAATCCAAGGATAGTAAAATTGATCTAGAATGGCAATTATTAATAAATTTATGCTTAAGTATTACTGTATTCTTACTTAATTAAATGTTTCATATATTAAGTATAGTAAAAGTGATCATCTGATATATTGAGCAATGGAAATAAAAATTTGGAAAGTGATATTTTTCTTTATTACGAGAGAACCCTCTTTCTCAAATTATACATAGTAATAGTTTTGTTTGATACACTTCAATGGGATCAGTTGAATGGAATAAAATTTTAGTTGAAAATTGAAAAAAAAAAAATCTAACATAAGCAAATTGTAAATAATATGGCAATAACGCCACAATGAAAACTTTGAGCAAAGTGGGTGGCATAATCTTAATATAGTGTTGTCTCTTACAGTGTTGATGTAAGTTCTGTGCAAATTAAAATCAATACACATATGCACTAACCGGTCGTAATAATGGTATATTAGTTTCAATCCAATACAACGATCAGTTTGATAATCGATTATGTAAAATTAAGGATAGTTGATTATCAAAGTGACATTATGGACACACAGTATGAACCAAGTACAATGTTCAAACATTCCTCCCTTCTGTCGTGCAAAGGCAATATTTAATGCCAATTTGATTTATGTATATGTATACAGTAAATTACCAATTATCCGTGGAATTGGATAGCGTGATAACAATAAATAAGCGAATTCTGCGGATAATCCCCAAAATGGACGAAAAAGGACAAAATCAACACGAAAATGCGTTGGAACTATTTTTATTTTCAGTAGGGTATCTACACATACAATTAAGACTTAATAAACAATAGTTTTTTTTTTTTTTTGAATTTCAAGTTTTTTTATTTACTCCCCCCCCAAAAAAAAATTGGTGCGCCATTTTTGTTTATTCGCGTTAAAACACCACTTCTTTGTGACTGAAGTTTTTCTTTATCAACATTTTGTCAGAAACTTTCTAAAACATTATTTTCATTTAACATTGTAATTTATTATTGCAAAAAAAAGACAGTAGATAATTGAGAGTATATTATATATTATAAAGAAAAGTAAAACAAAATTATGTGAAATAACAAGTAAAGTAAATACTAAGCACAAAAGAAAAATCTGGTAATCATCGATTAAGAGGTACATCTTCAGGTACTAGGACAAGAGTTGCAGGAAGTACTAGAAAAAAAAATAGAAAGACGAGAAGTGGGTCATTCTACCAAGTTTGTTGATACAGTATAGTTATAATGCGGGTACAAATTTGCAGTTTCACTAAGATGGAAACATGCTTCTATTGACGAGAAGTCAAAATTGATTACATCAATATTTAAAAGGGTTAGGTAAACGCTACAAACAGTTTACCAAACATTGTTAGGACCATCAAGTCTAGGAGGCTCAAGTGAGCAGGTCATGTAGCCCGAATGGAAGAAAGTAGAAGCGCTTTTAAAGTTTTTACTGGAAATCCAATCGGAAAACGTTCATTAGGAAGGCCTAAGTGCAGATGGAAGGATAATATTAAGATGGATCTCGCAGAAAAAGGAGTACAAAGTAGAAACTGGATCGAGCTGTCTAGGGACAGAAGTCATTGAAAAGCTTTTACGCGGTATTGAACCTCTGGGTTCCATAGACCATAGAGTTAGTTAAGTAAACACTACAAAAGGAAAAAATCAAAATTATTATATTTTTTCAAACAAACTAATGAGAGATCTTTACCGTGAAAGCTGTAAAATTACTAAGTGAATAAGGTAATTAATGAACATACTATTAATTAAACTCAGGATATTTTGCAATGTTATTAGGATTGGTAACTTCATTATTTTGTTTCGTTATGTTAAACCGGAGACAAAAGACAGAATCTAGAATTATGATTCACAATCTAGAACATCTCTGATAACTTAATATCCTTGGCGCTTCACTAAATTTTCCATCAAGTCAATTAAAGATAGACGTAAACAATTTATATATGGACTTAGAATAACTTACAAATGTTCTTTAATATATATATATATATATATATATATATATATATATATATATATATATATATATATAATGGCGTAGAGGCACAAGTAAATAAAACACTGTCCAGGAATGCGAATTTTTTGAAATGCGAAACTATTAGATGCTGAGCTATCGTCTATAATCGAAAGCCGGACTTTGTGCCTTTTTCACATAAAACAACGTTAGGTAGTATGTAGGTAACTTTTTTCTTTATTCATTTCATATTGCCCCAGAATTGAAGATGTGCCTTTTTCAAAAGTTCTTTTTCAGTTAAGGTATTAATTTTCATCCAAATCTTTTGAATGAAATTGAACATAGCTTTGTCGTGGTTTGGATAGCTAATAATTTGATTATAATGTTTAGCTAAGCTTCCATTCCAGCTAGTAAGATTCCCTTATGGTTAATACATCACACACTAAATACTAGCATCTAAATACTAGCATCTACATCACACACTAACCGCATAGCGTCTTTGTTAAACACTAAATTTCAATTAGCTTCATCGTCGCTATGCGGTTAGCATACGCGTCTTTGGGCGCCGAAGACCCGATTTCAATTTCCGGCGGGATAAACTTCACGTTTATCTGTAGCTCCACGTCTCATATAGCTTCACTGCTGAAAAGGGTGGTAAACTCAAATCCCACCAGTTGGGGGCCACGCTGCTCAGTGGTAGAGTGCTTATCTCTGGTGCGTGGGATTCCTGGTTCGATTCCCGGAAAGTAAGTTTGTGATGGACAATATCGTGTCCGTGGGATTTTTCTGGAAGTACTCTCATATCCTACCACATTCTCATTCCAATTCTTCCATCATCATTCACTTACCTTAATCATCCGTCTCCCTTAGCCAAACGAGCCTAATCGTAGGACATTAAACTGAAAGATTCCAATTCATTTCATTTTTAAACTCAAACAACTAACTTTCAAGCCTAAATTTGGTTTCGGAACAATTTCATGTTTCTCATCAAAACCAAATAATCAAATATAACTTTAAACACTATCACCAACTTAGACAATTTTATGGTAGCAACTGATTAACACAAATAACCACAGCTATAAACATATGTAAAGGAGACCAAACCAAAAACTCTTTCTCAGAGATGACGTACCAATTCATGAAAGCTATTTTTGCCCATAGAAGCTGCAGTGCAGATGTTGTGGCCTTGAGTTTTCAAGAACGAACACAAACAGTGAAAGACAAGTAAACAATTGACGTAAGAAGAGAAGTACGCAGAAATGAGTGTGTGTGTGTGTGCATTACATCATGATCTAACCTCTCACTTGGCATAAATTTCCATTTGTAATATTTTAAGCTCTATTGTTCATCTTCAGTCTTTTGCCAAGAAACTGATATTCAGCTATGCAAAGATATTTTATCATTCCGGTTCCTGTTATTTTACATTATTGAGTTCTCGTATTTACTTTGAATAAGTCGTGGAAAATGCTACCTTCAAAATTCATAATGATTGTTGCGGATGGCAAAAGAAACCAACGTCATAACTAAGCTCGGGAATCGTACTTGGAATGCGTTCAGCACCCGTGCATTGATAACTTCGCTATTGTCAACCTGAATGTATACACAGCTATCTGCACACAAATGCTGTTTTCCTGCCAATTGTGATGCAATTCAAACCAAACAAAGTTTTGTTCCGACTTCATCAGAACAACAGCAATAAACCACTGTATTGAGAGTTATTTTGAAACTGGATACTTAACAAATTGATTCTATTATAGAAAACATAGTATAAAGAAACTTATTATGAACAAAACAAGCAACGAGGGAATCAATGAATCCAATGCATCCGCAATTCAACCTGAGTATATTTGACAAGTCTTCACAGTTACACATTTACTTTGTTGTAACAGGTATAGAAAGGTTAAGAAAAGAATATCACTACCAAATTAAAATTAGATGTTATATCACGCAGGTCTAATTCTCATGTCGCCATCTTCCAGAATAGTCTATTGCTTTTCCCACTTCTCTCATGAAGCCCCGCCCATGGGCCTGGAACCCAGGCGTAAAATGAAGTCTCAAACCCCTCATAACGTATGAATTTTTATTCATTTCTTCTGCATATGTACTCTCATTGACTGGAGCCTTATCATCACGTATTACCAGAGGCTGTGAGAGCACATTGTCAGCTCCTTTCCCACAGTTAAGGATTAAACGTGAACAAAGAGCACATTGTATTGTAAAAAGAAAGAAAATGCAGAAATGAAACGAAATGTGCTTCTTTATGTCCAATGCACAAAATAAAATGAATATCCTCAGAATTAGTTCATAATAAAGTTCAGTATAAATTTTAGCTAATTCGTTGTAAACTTCAAACTAGTTGTTGTACATACAGGAAAAATTACCTTATCTTCTAAATTAGTCGACATCTTTAATACGAACTGATTAATAAAGATGGTGCAATTAATATTTAAAATATAGCACTGTCAAGTTTATATATATACAGGGTGACCGCGTGACTATGTTACAAAATTTAAGGGATGATTCCTAACACGGAAACAAGAAAAAAAGTTCAAATAAACTTTTCTCCAACGTACATAATTTCGGAGCTACAAGGTGCCGAAAGCGTGGGAAAATGACATTCAAAGCTCTATAGCTCGACTATGGTGAATGATAGAGCTAATGCGGCATGGTCACGTCAAAGACACCGAAGCTGCTGTATTCAAAAATGCTTAGGTCGAGATCGTGCAATTCGTGCACAAGGGATTCCCCAAAGGAGCGTAGGGATTCCCGGATAATCTCTCAAGAAAGATGGGTCGAAAAGGATACGGATGAATAGCTGTCCCTACTGCTAGCAATAATGCGTCTCTACTAAGTCGATATTTCGCACAAGCACAAAATGGCGAACAGTTTTATAAGTGTCATGTGTGTCATTTTCCCACGCTTTCGGCACCTTGTAGCTCCGAAATTATGTACGCTGGACAAAAGTTTATTTGAACTTTTTTTCTTGTTTCCGTGTCAGGAATCATCCCTTAAATTTTGTAACATAGTCACGCGGTCACAATGTATATATATATATTTCATTAAACACCGTTTATTTATAAATATAAATTAGGGTGTTACGTTACAAATTACATCGTATCATTAGAAGATATTTTATCTTATTTCTTGAACTCACGATTTTTATAATTCTTTAGCAATCGATATAGCTGTGAACTTCTTTTGTTACATTTAAGTCGAAGTATTTCTGGTTAAGTTGGATGAAATGGTGTAAAAGATTTGAAAGGAGATGCGCCTCTTTACAAACCGAAAATCAATATATAATTTTATTTAAATTTATCAAAAATACTTTAACTCAACATCCCAGAGGAAGAAATCCATTGATATGTTGAATGTAAAATGCATTTAAAAATTATCATTTTCATACAAGAAATAAGTTGAAATAATTTCTTCTTAATAAATTATTCCCGTTTGGAACTATGAACAAAAAATTAGAATCCTTAAGGGATATATATTTTTTAAACAGAAATTAACTTAAGAAACACAACAAACAATAATAATTATTATGAAGGTATTTAAAAAATAAGAATTTTTATGTTTTAATTATAGTTTTAATTTATATGTAAATTATATATATTTATAATTTATATATCTATATATATTTATATAATTTATATATAACTAATAAATTAATTATAGTTATAATTTTAATTTAGTTATAAATTAAAAATTAGCATATTTATACCTAACATTAGAATACTGAATAGAATATATATAGGCCTATGTGTTTATCATATTGTTCTTATATTTGCAGCAAATCAGGAATCGATTGATATCATACGACTTATGTATATAAATATGTTGGCATGTGGCTATTAAAATCTAACACATGCTTTACGAACCAATTTTAAGTTTATTACTTTGCGTTCAGTAATTTAATGATTATTATTAATTTTTATTTATAATAATCAGATAAGAAAATTTATATTTTTTACAAATTTTATATGCTTTTTCTTTAAGCTTATTTTGTTTACAAATAGATTGCAGCGATATAAAGATATCTCGCTTATTTCTTGTTTTAACTCATGGCTAAGTATAACACCATATTTAATTAATATTTTTTTAGCTTTATTATTGCTTATTTTATTTTTATAGTGCTATTTGTCTATCACAATACCCGGAAGAAGGTCACAATACATTACTATAAGTATGTTTATTGTAACTGTAATATGAACAACTTTATGTGGAACTCTTTTTAAATCAATTTATTTTTAATGTGTATTCATTCATTCTGTACATAAAATATAGGTAACTTATTATATCTTTAAACAGAAAAAATAACAATAAAATTTTGATCATAACGTCCGTCATTCCTGAGATATCTTTCCCAATTTTTTTGAACTTCTTTAAATGTACTTCTGCAAATGTAAATATCTAAAACATTTACGTATGTGTCAAAATAAATTAAATTCAGTTCTGTTTAAATTTGCATTAAATAACATTTGTTTTATGAAACGGATAGAAATTAAAATAGATATGCTCATATTTCTGTTAGATATGCATGTATTATATGTTCAAAAAGGATAAATTCCTATTACATACTTAAAAATATAATACAAAATGGTTATATATCATATGCATAATAAATAATGTTGACAATATAGCGATTTAATGTCTTGTTTACATTGATACTATAAGATCGTAAACTTCTAAACAATTTATCTCTACACTTTTAATGAACATCATAACTAATGAAGACTTGTGATGTTACAATAAATGTAATTTTAGAAATGTATTGTACCTTATTATTTTCGATATTACAATATCATGCAAATTTCAAGATTTAAAAAATACTGCCTGGAGCTTTAGCTTATTCTTTTGTTTCTTATTACTTACCACTTCAGTTAAATACTCATTTTGAAACCATTTTAAACTGAAAAATTATCTTCTGCACGTGGCAATAAATACTTCACTGTCGAAAAGTTACCTAACTCTGCTGAAACCGAATTAATCCTTTATAACTTTGATAACCTTTACCTTTCATTCGTTCTTCTTTCTTTAAATTTCTTTCTTGATCTACGGATTGAGAGGTCATATAGGAGATTAGTTGTCTACTGAAAGAACAGCAATGTAAACAAAATGATGCATTATCAACCAATAAATACGTCAATATACGAGTATATGCTCAGAACATTAAATACGAAAGTATTTAAACACCATTCAAGTAGTAGAAAAGAACTGCTTTAGACATTACTAAAGGAGGAGAAATGAACTTCTTGAAATTATAACACACAAAGGCTTTGAAAAACATGACTGACAGGACCTAGATTAGAACCAGAAACCTGCGGCATACCATACCGATGCGTTAACCACTACCGTGCCCGAGGTCCTGGGTTCGATCTCGGTCCAGTCTGTCAATTCTTCTCTCTTTGTGTGTTATAAAATTCGCACCTATAAAGGATTCTGGTGTGTAAATATATATATATATTATTGGAGTAAGGGAACATTTTGCATAAGCGATATTAAAATCAAAGAAAGTGTTATACGTCTTTCACTACGTATAAATGACAAAACATCTTTGACGATAAGTGACGATACATCTTTCACTGCGTTCTAATAAAACCAGTCGATTGCTTCTATTTGGATGTTATCAAGTCAAGCAGTTTCTTCTCCTCCAATGAAAGACAACTGATCTCCTAAGTGTTACCTTATGCCACCATGAATTTCCAGGCACATACCTACCATCACTCAATCCCAATGACAGGCCATATGCGTCTCACCCCAGTCACTCCACCGCCTAACAGAAGCCGAGTTCGCTCCTCCGTGATTCTAGCGGAGATAGACAGAATCAGCAACAGAGCTCGTCCACATGTTGGAAGAGAGCATTTAGAAGACTTCCTCAATACAGGCGCAATCACGGTGAGTATCTAAGGGAAACCACGACACTGACAATACTGAATTAACGCCTATAGCCTATTAGAGAAATAGCAACGCATTTGCACGATAGAATTTTTTAAAAGGATAGATATCAACGCTTTTCTTCTAGATCGATATTGACTATATCTTCAAAAAATTTTCCAAATTAAAAGAAACATTACAAGTAAATTCATCTTTACTTAGAAAATTAGCCATTTAAATACGTTGTTCTAACACAAATAACCCAATATCAAAAATATATTTTATCACTTTCTCTGTATTTCATAGTAAAAGCACTCTAACAGCAATTACATGCTAATTAGTTGGCTCAAATAACATTTACTTCTTTCCTGAGTGGATGAAGAAAACAAAATATTTTCGCAGAATTGAAATAATTTCGCAGAAGCTACATAATCCTGCTTAGTTCTTTATCTTACTAGTTGATTACTTACAAATATCAAACAATATCAAACAACATATCATTATTTCATAGTATCTCACTTTATTTATTTTTATAAATAACACTAAACTGTAAACAGTTGACACTACTGACTTGAAAAGTAGTTTCTATAGTAGAAATAGTTACTTTTTTTCTGTACATAGACATGTGGTATTCTTAGACCATTCGTTCACTAGTTACTGGACTCAAAGACCAAGAAAAATAGAATGTTTATGTATGATAGAAATAAATGCCCACTTTTAAAACGCAGTAAAAATTGAAACAGAGATAAAACCAATATTGTAAGAGTAATTCCATAAAAATCAAATTTGTTTAGAACAAATACACATGTATGGTGTTTCTAAATAACACAATCAAGAACAATAATGTCAAATCAGTAAATATTGAGAAAAATGGAAGTACTATAAATGTATTTTTTTTTCTTTTTACAAAAAAAAAAAAAAAAACTAAGATGAAAGGAATTGTTTACATGTTCTCTCGAAGAGGAGATAAACTTAGAATAACACAACAGATCAATTAACTTGAGTACTGGATTCTCTGTAATTTGATTTTGAAAATAAATTGTTCACTAATGGTTTTTCATTTGAAAGAAACATAAATATAGTCCAAATATTGAACTATTGAAAACAAGAAACTTCCCACAAGTATAGAAGACATTCTTCCCGACAACATGTATTATAAGCATTATTTTTGTTGTAACTACGAAGTAAAATAACAAATTTCGTGTAGAATACAGTCACAAAATACCATTTACATGATATGCTATGTTTGTCATATTTTGGAAAACAAAAAGAGAACAGAATAACTGGCCGATTAAATCCTTCACCAATATCCTTATTACAATGTTCTCGATACATTTAAAGTGAGTAAAAGTAAATAACACAGTGCAAATAACGTTTAAAAAAGTGACAAATCAGTGAATATTTTCGACAAATCATTAAAACTATATTCTTACTCTCGGAAGGAAAAGGGGAGCAGGCTGGCTCAATGGTAGAGCGCTTAGTTCTGGGGCGTCTAGTTTCTGCTTCAATCCTGCTGTGGTGGACAACATCGTGTCCGTGAGTTTTCTAGGAGTACTCCCGTTTCCCCCCACACTATCATTCCATCTATTTTTCCATTGTTATTCACTTGACATAATCATCCGCCTTCTTTAGCCTAAAGGACATAATTATGGGACGTTAAACTGAAAGTTTTGATATCATTTTCCTCGAAAGGAAAACATTTTTAAAAATCCAAAATTTATGTCTTCCAAAATTATAGTTTCCAGTAGTGGAGTACTGCCAATGTAAAAAAGAAAATATATTTCAAATAAAATACTGTATAAACAAGTGAAGAAAATGCTAAGATCGCCAAATTTTTCGCTCAGATCGTCTTTCAGAAAACTGCTCTCGACGCAAATTCAGGGATCATTAAAGATATGATGTCCGGAAAATCACAGGATATCTGGTAATCCTATTTTTCTTTCTTTCTTACAAAAGTAGCTATTCTGTTTTTCCTGCATTTTATGTTAAACGTGTTATTGTTATAAATCTTCAATAAATGTAACGAAATTGTTGTACTACATCTGCTGCTTATTATGAAACTCATGTTTCTGTATTTCTATTGCTGCAGACTTTTGATGATGAAACAAGACTGATTCGTGCACAAACAAATGCCTTACTGAAGAAAATACATGCACCAGTCCCACGTACCAAGAAGCCCCTATTTAAGAGCTATCAGTAAGTAGAAACACGTGAATATTGATACATTTTAAACGTAAGATTGTGTTTCACAAATTTTCTACAAATATATATACCGATTTATATATATAAATTTGTATACCTTTCGGGTTCTTGTCCAGAGACGCGAATATATATGTCCTGACAAAACAAACAGTTGAATGTAATAGCAAATATGAATAGAATCAGATTATGTTCTTATTTTGTTTCGTTTTTGAGATTGTGCCTGCCTTTTTTTTTCTGATAATCTGCTATACACTTTAATGAAAAAGAATCTTTGATTAACCTGTAACGTAGGCTGTATTTTTGTTGTGACACAACCTTGGATGTAGAATATTTCCTACCTAGTTCTAAAATGTGGAATATTTCGACATCCAAATGATTTATTTTTATAAAATTAACTTCGAACAAATTTGTAATGTCATTCTAATGTTGCAAACATATAAAAACAACCTGATCTTTAAACAAAACTTCACAAACTGTAACAAACTAATATTCAAAACAATATTAATAGTTGTTCTTATTAAAGCTGGGGCACTATCTATTCCATATTCCAGGTTTGAGTTAAACTGTTCAATTGTTCATAGTTGTTAAAATATTAATAATAATATCTCTTTCAGTGTGGCTAACAGCTTTGACGAAAACAAATCACTTTGTATGATATTAGAGTATAAACATAGAGAAAAAAATGAGAAAATGAACAGCACACATATTGAAAACGGAAAGTCAAATAAGTAGAATAAGTTAAGTTCCTTGTCGTGTTGTTCAAATACTCAAACATTTTAGATTCAGTATGATTAAAAACGAACAAAGAATAAAATAAAAGTACTGTAATGATTTTAAAATTACATTTAGTAGAATATTACTAGAGCTGTCAAACTTAAAGAATCAGTTAAATCACATAAGAATCAGTTAAATCAGTTAAATCAGTTAAATCATATATATTAATAGATTAGTTGTAATATTGTTTATCTAAATATATCTGTTTAATTAGTGAGTCAATCTTTTCAAATCTTACAACTTATACTGTAACTTGGCACTTTGAAGCCAAATTATGTAAACAGTATTCACTACTATAATACACACACACACACACACACACACACATATATATATATATATATATATATATATATATATATATATATATATACATGGTGGTAGGTAACTCCACTGACAAACTTTGGGAGGCGATTCCTTATATGAAATGAAAGAAAAAAGTTCTAATAAACATGGTCCGAAAAATGCCTCCTTTCAGAGTTATGATCCATTGAAAATTCGGAAAATCATTTTTCAAAACTCCCTAACTTAGAAACTATAGGACTTATCCCAAGCGGTTTAAGGAATCACACAGGCACTAGTATGTTCTCTATCTAAATATCCATGTTTTACCATCCTCCGTTATCGGTGAAAGGAACAGTAAAAAGGAAGTTGAAGTATAGGAATACTCAGTTAAGTACTAGTGGTGCGTTCGTTTCGCTGGTACCGTTGAATTCTGAAATCGATATTTAGATAGAGCGTTTACCAGCGTATACCATAACTCTGAAAGGAGGCATTTTTCGGCCCATGTTTATTAGAACTTTTTTCTTTCATTTCGTATAAGGAATCGCCTCCCAAAGTTTCTCGGTAGAGTTACCTACCACCCTATATATATATATATATATATATATATATTGATCGGGAGTTCTAAATATGACGCCCACGTACCACAAGAGCACTGCCCTACAGACCAAAATAAAATGAAAATGTTATGCGATGGTATGCCTCAGCTTCTATGGGGAATTAAAATTTCACAATATGACAACGTCGCAGAGTAACTTGGAGTCATTAGCATTACTCTACGAATATAATAAGCAGTTGAATCGATTGCTATACTAATAAGTGATACTAGTGTTAATCAATGTCGACTTTAGCTGCCAGCTGGAAGGAATCGATAAAACTATTTGATGGATTAATAGAATTAATCTATGGTTCTTTATTTGCGACGTTGCCACATAGTGCAATTTGTGTCTCCAGATGAGGATTCGAAAGGCATACAAATATATATTGCTTTATTTTGACTTGTAGAATAATGCTGTGTGATCCATATAGTTGGAGGCTACTTCAAATTATATGCCCGTAGCCAAACTCCCTCTATAAAAATTGTTGTGGAAGCACCTCAGGATTTTGAAACACGCATTTTTGGATAGGACACAATAGTTCCTAAGTGAAATCTTGACCCGACTACGGTAGGTCCCATAGTTTTGGAGTTATGAACCTTTAAAATTTAGTTTTTCATGTTTTCGGCAGCCTATAACTCCGAAAGGAAATATTTGTGACCCAGGATGGTTTATACTTTTTGTCTTATCTTGGTGCCAGGAATTACCTTCCAAACGTTGTCGGTGTTGTTCTGAAATACCCTATATATATTAGTAAGAGTCTCTAAACTCCTATGCTTATTTCAATGCTAATAAGCATTAGAATAACCATTCGGAATATTTATAATAAGAATAATAATAATAATAATAATAATAATAATAATAATAATAATAATAATAATAATAATAACACAATTCTAACTGATAAATAGAAATACATAATTTATCAATAAGGATATAATATAAGGAGGATACAGTATAATTTTATTACTTATGTACACTGACACTGTATCTGTGGAAGAGAACCGAATTTTTTTCATCATTTAAGCCATTTGACTTATTTAATATTAAAACCTCGTATACAATGCTTTTTTTTTTCTTTTTCTTTTTTTTTTTTTTTTTTTTTTTTTTAAGGAGTGAGGAAGTACCAGCTCCAATCACTTCAGATGCCTACATTCAGCGTCTTGTAGGACCAGTACGCAATGTTCAACAAGAGATTTTGAGTATGTCTCATTATCCAGAACCAGGAAAGAACTACATAGGTAAATGAGAAATCTTTACCTTTTTTAATTAAAAAATACAAAATATTTTTTTATGACGGGCTTATGAATAAATATATGCACTCGACTACTAGCAGAGTGGTGTAATAAATATAGTCTATTTGGAAATAATAGAAAACCCCAATGTTGGGTAAATCTCATATTGAGATATCATTGTGACATATTTATTGTTAAATTTCTTAGTTTAATCATCTGTAATTAGTGCGTTAAAGATGAATTTGATCGTGAAGTTTTTCATATATAATATCGTATAGCAAAATAATTACATGATGCTACTAATTATACACTAATTTGCCAGATATATAACGGGTGCAGAGTATTTGACCAATGTGATGTGTGGAAGAGTGACCAGGCTCTTATAGAAACTAACACACTTGTGTTTCCAATGTATTGTGCGGTTAACTATTTGAAATTTCTTAGAGATACTATTGAACACATATTATGTAGTTCAAAACTTACAATGAATGGGTGAATCCTTAATCAGTTAAAAAAAAATCAAGAAGTTGAACATCCAAACTAGTAGTTCGAAGAGAATGTCAGTAGAAAGACACTTCGTACGGCACAAGAGAATATCATCTCCTACAAAAGGGTCCATTGATTTTATGGCTTAAACCCTAAGGTTTATTGCGACAGAGGTAAAATCCTACTAGTGATTTTATCTTGTGCCGATTCAAGTCAAAATTGTTACTCTCCTTCTGAGACCTTATTTTGTATTTAATTCCAGTCTTCTTTCTTAACTTTTCCAAAGCTCTCTCCTACAGGAGCTTTCTAACTGAAACACTATGAGCTCTGTGTCTTACTTTTTGTGTGAGCAAACACACTACATCTTAACAAATTGCAATATACTTACAACAAGTATACAATGGCGTTTTACATTGGTAATCTCCATTTACCCACTTGTCTGTCCCTTATCACTCCAAACATTTCTTCCAAACTGTTTTCAAAAGCCCTTATCTTGTGTTGATTCCAGTGGCTTAACTTTCCTGTCCATACAATAGGGCAGACGTTAACGTCCAATTTTCACGTCCATATAATGGGACGGTTGGATATACCTTTCTTTATATATAACTACTATTGTACTTTGAAGTATTTCTCTAACCCTATTTTTATTGAGAGAGTTATTGATTCTATATGTTGTGCCAATTAGTTAGTAAATATTTATAAGGTCAATGGATGTTTTTCGGCATCATTGCTGATAGGATGTGTCACATATTTTTTCATAGAATGTTTATTACAAGGCTGTATGCTTGTAAGTATTTGTTTTGTAGAATATACATTCCGTTAACGTCTCATCAGTCCGAGTCAAATGGATGTATAATACAGCTCCTACGACTATTGAATTTCAAGCACCGAAACTATTTCTAAACCGAGCACAATCTGTGCGTTTTGGGAATTTGCATATGTGAACAGAATGAACTCTATGTTGTTGAAAGGTGACTTAGATTATGGTTTGCTTCTGGCCAAATAATTCAATTTCTTGGCAAGTCAACGGTAATATTCTATCTTGGCTACATTCAAGTTTCAATATTTTGGAACTCCCATTGAATGTTAGTTCATATTTTCACTCTTTAGTGTATATGATTGAGACAGTCTGACTACGTTACTGTTACGAAGTTTCGAAGTTTCGAGGAAATTTAATAAAACTTGCAAAGCTAATACTAACTTATCTACTTAAAGAAGCAATAGGAAACATATTTATAAGAAAAGTGGCTTACCTTTTAACTTTGTGTTTAATATTTTAATTGACTATTTCTTTCCTCTCTGGGAACGTCATCACCACTATTTTTATTGCTAATGTCACCGGATCCTTACTTTTACACCTTCTATCGTAATAGAACAATTAGTGCACAGTATTCCGTGGTTTAATTTCAGAGAATTTTTCATGTCATAAATTTTGAAATGTTCTATGACTTTTGCATATTTTTAAAAGTTCAGTGTTTTATGAGATAGGATAGAGGTTGCAGCGCACATTCTCAAATTTTGGCAAAGTTGCTTTGGTTTGCAACCAATCTGAATGTTTACTTATAGAAATGGTGCTGATGACGTTTGCAGAGAGGAAATAAATATTCAATTAAAGTAATAAACACGAAGGCACAAGGTAAACCATTTTTCTTAATGCCAAAGATTCTTTCTATAATAAAGAAATATTACCTCCGGGACTGCAACTGACTGGCTATCAAATAACGAAAAATAGTTATTATTACCGTTTTGAATTATATAATGAACTTTTAATTTAAATAAAAATAAAAATGACCAGAGCCAAACACTACCATACCGTATTATTACTAATTTGTGCTTCAATTTCGGCATATATGGAAACGCGATGGCTCAATGGTAGAGCGTTCACCTCTGGTGCTTGGGGCCCCTGGTTCGAATCCAGCTCGCGCCGTCTGAACTTTGTGGTGGACAAACACCGTGCTCGTGGGTTTTCTCGGGGTTCTATCATTTCCTCCCACTTTCTTCATTCCACCATTTCACTCATTTCTCATTATCACCGTCTCCTTTAGCCTAACCGACATAACCGTGGGACGTTAAACTTAAAGATTTAATTTCATTTCTTTTTTTGTTCAAATAAGCTTTCTTATAAAATGTGTATTGTATTCCGTAATATCCTTTCTCCCGGCATGTCAGTGACTCCCTCGTGGAACACAGCTTAAGAATAACTGTGCTAAGACGGTATGGTCTCGCAATTTTTATATTGACTTCAATTTAATAGTTATATTGAAAAGGAAATAAAAATGTGCCAATCTATATATATGTAAAAAATGAAAGTGACTATGTTTGTGACCTCTTGAACCACCTGACCGATCTCGACCAAATTTTCAACATACATGAGGTTCGGACCTGTGATGTTTTTTTTATCATTTCTCTTTTTGACGGTGCAACTTAAGGGAGGGGAGGGAAAGATATTTAAAAATGATCGAAAATGACCGATATAGTGGCATAGTTTTCGGGGAAACTGAGATGAACAATGCCATTTAAATCCAAATTCAGCCCCGCAACTTGAGGAGGGATAGGAAGGAAGATATATGAAAATAACTGGCAAGACAAAACACGTCGTCTATCAGAAAGTACTTTAGTAATAATAAAAAGTTACTTACTAACGGAACATATTACTATTTTTTCTTATTTTAACCCAGTGAAGCGGGGAATTGACGCTAGTACATATATATACACACCAGAGGCGGATCCAAGATGGACTTCTGGGGGGAGGGGGCGGTTGGTTGTCATACTGCTACTTAGAGCTACTTTTAAGAGCTCCAAACTCTGAGATGGGTTTTATTTATATATATAAAATAAGAAAGTTTCCCTCCCCTGGATTGCCCTGATCGCCCTCCCCTGGATCCGCCGCTGATACACACTTTGAATGACTCTTAAGCAACTTGTCGACTAAGAGGTCATATACAGATCTGTCAAGATACTTGTTCTCTGTCAATGTTTAATTAAGATTATTTTTATCTTCAGAATATAATTATGAAATAATATATGAATAGCGGGTAATTAATCACTTTTTTTTTTTTCTTTTTTTTTTAAGGCAAGGGCCACTTGGCATGTCTAAGTTTCGCTGGCGGTCGAGCAATATCCAAGCGGCGAAACTTGGTCTTGGCAGAAGACGAGCGAGTGAAAGATGACGTCAAATTTCTCTCCTTCTACGACAAAACTCGATCAGCTGTGAATGGACCTAAGGCTGTGAATGGCGCAGGTAATATACTATATTTTTTTCTTATGTTTAGTACGTTTTTTTTTTTATTCTCGCCTAAAATAACATTTTATATATTTCAGATATTGATACTTTACCTTTACTTTCATATTAAAATCAGTAAGTCGGGATATAACCGTATTTATAGTACGAGAACGTACGAAATGAATAACAAATAAAAATATGTTTAGTAGAACTACATCAGTTTTCAAAGATGAGAAGCAAATCTTCTATTTTGTCTTCTTGTTTAAGTCATAATTCATTATTAAAAATACAGGGTGGATCTAAAGTTTCTCCGTGATAACAAACATTAATAACAAGAAAACTAAGTATGATAGAAGCATGCAGTTTGCGGCAAATAATGGAAAAACTCAAAGAGTCCCCCCCCCCCTGATTTAGACAATTTCCACATGTATTCCATTAGATGACCTCAAAACATCCGTGTGATATTCAATTTCCATCCATGTGTTACTCAACATTTCAGGAGTCACGGTGTCTATTGCGACTCTTATCCTGCTTTTAAGTGTTGCAATATCACGGACAGGTGTTGCGTAAATCCTGTCTTTAACATAACCCCACAGGAACAACGTAAGAATTTCTGTGGGCTCCTGGTTAAAGCAACACAAACAGCTTCTACATGTTCCTCACTAACACTCGGTCTACCGCTTCTATCACGACCTAAAACACATCCCGTTGCAACAAACTTGCTGTATCATTTCCTTATGCTCTTAACATTTGGTAGCTGCTGCCCATATTCTCTCCTGAATGTTGACTGTGACGGGAGATTTTGTTTCATGATATCACAATACACACTTCGCTTTCTGCTGTGCTGACACCACTTTTAAACAAATGATTGTCACGCTGCAGTCAGCTGCAGTAGATGGCAACACAGTCTGTGGCAAAATCTTGAAGTATCATACAAGCTGTGTTTTTAGACCATATGTTTCTATCATTCTTTGTTTTCTTGTTATTAATTTTTGTTATTAGGGAGAGACTTTATGTCCACTCTGTATAATTTGTATTTCACGCAAACTATATCAATTAATGATTTGTGAATTTTTTTAAAAATAAGAAACAGTCAATTGATTTTCGTTTCATAGTTGGAGCCCGGAAATGATATTTTTAGTCTGTTTATATTATGCGATATTATTCGCAAAATTCTCTATTGCTTTTTCAGATTAAAGGGGGAGGGGGGATGCTAATAAAATGTATTTCCCCGAGAACAAAATTGAACGAAATCAATGAATACTCTTTTACTTATTTATCGTAATCGTAAAAGACAAATTCCTGATTATTTGTTTTATTCATGAAGAATATTAGAACATTTTTCTTAAATATAATTAACAGAAGTTCTGTTTCTTTGCATTATATACTCACAAGTAAACCTTACGTTTGGGTGAATCGAGTTGCTGACTGAGACACATATGAGAAAGTAGTACTAAATGTGGTCAGTATTTCAGTGAAGTTGTAGGTGCGAAGCTCCAGGGGTTTAGGAGATACAGCTACCAGAACATCACATGGAAGTACAGAATAGTCTTCATACAGTTGGAGGTAAAAGCTCCGTAAGACCTCTTGTAACGACAAAAGGTGAATAACAAATATATGGGCACATATTAGGACTAGGGAGAAGTCATATAGTAAGGGTATACCTGACGGCGGCCATCTTGAAATCCGCCATTTTGAATTAAGGTTAAGTTTTTAAAATAGGAATAGGGTCATGTGATACACGATTTAAGACGCAAATTTGTCGGAATTGTTAACGACAAATGTGTCAAGTGTAACTCGATTGCCTTTGTCAGATGTGCTCACTGTGAGCAGAGCATTTGTGCAAGTCATGCACTCTTTTCTGAACTACATATTGATTGTACTAATTGAGGACTTTTCTGGAAGGAAGACCCAAGTTCAATTATGACGCAATTCCACTTTGGTAATTTTTCCTTAAATTAGCATCTTGTTTATGCGATAACAAATGTTGGTTAATGATAAAGCAAAAATGGTTATATCGTTGGATTTATGGTAAAATTTGCTATTAATAAGATGTCAATGTTATGCGTTTTGTTTAAAACTTTTGTCTGCTTCAAAATGGCGGATTTGAACATGGCCGCCATCAAGGCAACTCTTACCATCGACCTAATATTTATCCACCTACTTTTTATTTAATTATTATCATTAACAAAATTTACAAGGTGGGGTAAAGGATTAATACATATGCTGCAACAATATTTAATTTCCCTGTAACTTTTTACCAATTGCGCGTAAATCAAAATTAACGTCACCATTGTTCTTCTGATTAAATTTGCGCCTTAAATCATGTATCTCATGACCCTATTCCTATTTTAAAAACTTAACCTTAATTCAAAATGGCGGATTTCAAGATGGCCGCCGTCAGGTATACCCTTACTATATGACTTCCCCCTAGTTCTAATATGTAACCATATATTTGTTATTCACCTTTTGCCGTTACAAGAGGTCTTACAGGGCTTTTACCTCCAACTGTATGAAGACTATTCTGTACTTCCATGTGATGTTCTGGTAGCTGTATCTCCTAAACCCCTGAAGCTTCGCACCTACAACTTCACTGAAATACTGACCACATCTAGTACTACTTTCTCATATGTGTCTCAGTCAGCAACTCGATTCACCCAAACGTAAGGTTTACTTGTCAGACAAGATACACAACAATGCAATACTGAATGGATGTAATACATGAATTCTAATATCACAATACTTTTGTTCCTCATGGTATTTTCTTATATATTTTTCTTGATTTCCCACGCCAGTGCTTCCAAATATGGACGCGTAGAAACACAGGTTATTGAATGATGACTTAGTTCAAGAGTATGATTAGGCATTATCTAGTGCATTCCTATTTAGAAATCCAATCAAAGATCTCACTTCCCTGAGATATACGAAAACGAATCAAAAAGTAAGTTACACTTCCAAGTTATGGCCATTCGTGAAACCACCTACACATTGGCATCATGGCTATGAAAACATACATTGTATGTTTCCACATAGTCATCGACCGTAAACATTTCTCGTAATCACTTCCAGCGCTATGTAACCACCTGGAGACAGCTGCTTTCGCCTCCTCGTCGCTTCGGAACCGTGGTCCACCGAGATCCTTTTTCAGCTTACCGAACACATGATAATCACATGGCGCTATGTTCGGATTGTATGGAGGATGTCATACCGCCCACTTGAATTGTTGCAGCAGGTTGGACATTTGGCGGCCGTGTGGTGTGGTCCCTTATCGTGCAACACAATCACATCGGCGCTCAATTTCCCCCGGCGCTCAATTTTCTTTAATTGCCTCACTGCATAAATTCCATGTGCACCACACCCTCAATGTCAAAGAACACTGTCACCATGACCTTTCCTGCTGAAAACTGGACCTTGGCATTCTTTCGTGGTGATGTGGTGTGCACCCATTCCATCGAAGTTCTCTTTTACCTGGGGGTGAATTGGTGGACCCATGCACACCTGGATAATTCGTCACAGAAACTCGTTGCCCTACACGGAATAACACTGCAAAAATTCCAGCGACGATTGAAAACGCTGTCCCTTGTAAACACCGGTGAGCAGGCGTGGGACACAGTTTACGAAAGTCAGGGTACTCGTGAACAATTAAGAACACACTGCCATACGAAATGTTTAGCAGGCTGGCAATTTCCTGCAATGTTATGCGCCGATTCTCTCTAACGATCCCATCCACACGGTCAACACTTGCAACGGTACTGGACGTTGCGGGCTTGCCTTCGCGGTATTCGTTCGTGAGATTCGTGCGTTCGGTGTCAAATTGCTTACAGCACCTTCCAATACCCGGGCGAGATATTGCACGCTCACCATACATAGCAGTGATTTGACGATGAATGTCTGTGCAATTGAGCCGTTTAGCCCATAGAAATCTGATCGTCACACTCACCTCCAATTTGGAGTGAACATCTAGTTGGATTGAACCTAGCCGCCTCTGCACACACAACACGGCAGGAAACCACACAAACTTTCCCCTCGGACGACTCAGCAGTTACTGTAGTTTGCCTCGTATTGGCCACAGTCACGATACAGTGTGCTCTTGCGGCGAGCTAGTGTAACTTACTTTATGATTCGCCATCGTATATGGTTTTAGGTTTACAGAGTGATTACCAATTTAAGGAAGGTTGGGACCTTATGGTGTGGACGAATGAATTAGAAAGGATCGAAGTACATGAAAATTCTCGATTCACAAGGAAACATAAGTGACAAAGTTTAACGATAAGCATTGGATAAATAATAGGGGGGAAAAGAAATGAATAGACACTAGAAAGTCACTGCTTATTTGTTGTATAGAACTAAGGATACATGTCCGCTAGGATACATGTTAGTTGGATACTAAGGATACATGTTAGTTGTATAGAACTAACATGTCTGCTTTTTTAAACGTCTATACAAGGGGTGCAGCATCTATGCAAGAAAAATAGAAAAAAGGATTTAAAAATAGAAAACGTCCTTAACACAGGAAACAATTAAGAATAACGGAAGTCAGAAGAATATGAAGAATGAGAAAGATGTGCTCTTCCTGTAAATTGTTTACAATGATATAATAGGACTGTTCAATAAGATTTGCCTGCAACGCTCTAAACTTTATTATTATTATTATTATTATTAATTGTATGTGTATAATTGTACTTGTACCCTCAGACGAAAGCTTGAACCTTTTGCTTTTACAAATATGTTTTGTATTTTAGATCACTCCACTGACAATGACGCACTCGCAGGATTAGTAATGGATTACATGAACATCCGGTTAAAACAGCATTCGGGCACCAAATTCCTGACTGGAAGGTGTAACACCCATCAACATAAATCGTCGCATGAGTGCTATGGGTGTGGAGAATCCTGTGTGGACATTAGCACAGTGAGGAGGCGGGTTCGGATTGTGTAAGAAATCCAGCCACATCATGTCTGCATGTCAAGGACTGTAGTGGACGGTCGACGACTGCACTCCAAATAAAGTGGTACAGGTTGATGTGTTGGTACGCGGTGATCGGCGTATTAAGCAGAGGATGATTGTGGGTATCAGTAGAATATCATTCGCAACAGTGAATCACATCATACGCAACGAACTTGAGTTCAAGAAAGTGTGTTCAAGCTGGGTTCTCCATCAGCTTACAAGGAAAAGAAAGAAGTCCGCAAAACTGCGTGAGAGCAAAGTTTGGCCCCTTTCAACACCGAAGGAGATGCCTTTATATTGTCTCGTAACTGAGGATGAATCATGGGCTCATACCTTCGAGCCCGAAACTAAATGCGAACAGGCAAAGACATGGTCACCACCTTTTGGGACAGTACAGGTGTACTAATTGATTCTTTTGGAGGGTGGGGGTCACTGTCAACACCGAGCGTTACGTGCAGCTACTAAAGAAGTTGCATGTATGTTTGCGTAAAGGTCGTCCTTACAAAATATCACGTTTCAACTGTCACACACGCTGGGGGACCACCGACGCGTTGCAGACTCTTCTATTCCGGGGCGTTTACTGCATCCATCTTAGAATACTGACCTGGCCCTCTGTGATTTTTGGGTGTTCCCAAAGTGTAAGGAAGGAGGTCCCTCCGACATGGAGGTCGTCACGGCAGCGCGTTCTTGGTGTCGCCGGCAACCGACCTTATTCTTCACCGAGGGCATCAACAACTAATGCACCATTGGCACAAGTGTATCAACGTCGGTGGAGATTACATTGAAAAGAAAAACTCCTCGGAAAATATGTTCAAGCTTTCGTTTGAGGGTAAAATTATTCACGAACAATTAACTTTTAAAATTATAAGGTTGGAGGCAAAACTTTATTGAACAACCCTCGTACTCTTCATCAGCAGCGAGTGACTGGGTGAGTTTTGGTTCTATGTATTGCTAGAATCCGGAACTCTTACACAACATCAATTCATTGGTTCGATCCTCCTCCCTCACCTGCACCCATTTCCCTCACTACCTGCTACTTTCACGGTTCGGTAATACCGTACAAAATTAAACTTATATTCTCGTGGTGACTATGTGAACAATAAAAGTTTATTGTAGTTATTATTTTACGGTTGCTGGTTGCTAGTCTGCACGGCAGGTCGATAGATGGCTCATAATAGAAAGTCTCTTCGAAAGAGGGCTACGGGAGAAATTCATCTTAAACGACAACTTTTATTATTGTAAGGTGGGATTGTTGATGCTCATTGTGCTCTGGGAGCTTGTCAAAAACGGACCTGATTGCATGACAAAACTTTTCAAATAATACATTGATGAAAAAGTATCAATTGCTTCGGTAATAAGTGTCGATCGTAAAAATGTAAGTTGATAAGGATGCAAATGTGAAATCGAAGTGGAGAACTCGGAAATTGTTTTTGGCCAACTGACTTGTCACGACTTCAGTGTATAGTTACCCTGTAAGATTTAATTATATTCAGTTCCTCCTTTGCACGCAGCATTATTCTAAATAAATCGGACTTCGATGTTCAATCTCGGAGTTCGACAAAAAGTTTTACGGAATTTTCAGAAAATCTAGTACCGTCTATTTGTCTTCAAAGAACGAATAGCGCATCATCTAACAAGTAAGTCAAAAACACTGTTATATTAATGCTATACAGAAACTATTAGCTCAACAGTAAAAATAAAATTAAAAAACTGAGAACTCTGAAACAAAGGAGGAAAATATACACGAAAATATATATGATCTGAAGAACGTTAACGTATAAATCTTTACGTTTTGTGTCTGTTAATACGGCAACCAAGATACATAGTATTAAAAAAAAAAAAAAATGTAATTACAGCAAGAAAAAAGTGTTAGCTGGCATCCAGAACAATGACCTCATGACAGAGCGTTTCAAACGATGCAGCAAACGTCTCAGCAAGCCAAAAGCGAATTTACATGGATGAGGAAATTCGCTTTGTTCTTAAGAATGGTAGTTAGTATTTTCAAACGCACAGTCTTTATCTGCATGCTCCGCATACTTCATAAAGCACGTATGGCGGCAAATAGTGTTGAAATCTTATTTTTCACTAATGACAAAAGGTCTGACAGAGCCAGTTGGACTGTTCATAAAACGAACTCAATATGCTATACACATAATAGCATATAAAATCTGTAAAAATCAATTTTAGCATGCCATATTTACGACTCGTAGACTGGATCAGATGGATCATAAACCGAAGTCCTCATAATACTAAATATTCTACCATCATTAACAAGTCACTTGTTGCAAATTTGGACTCAAGTCACCGGTCCTCCACTTTATCACTTCATATTGGCGTAAAAATCAAGGGTTTTACTTTTTCGCAAGTGAATAACGTGAAAACATCAACATATATATAGCCAGAGAGCAAAATTTCCGGTAGTCAGGTCGCCACTGGCGACTAGAAATTTAGAACTGGTGACCAGTGTTTAGTAGCAATGGTTATGCCTAAAGTCACAGGCAGGAGTTCCAGAGTATAAGACGACGAAAGTTGATCAAGAATGCGAAAATGTACAAAACAGAACGGTTGCAATCTGTATCATCGAAGATAGTTCTGTCCCTTCATATATTTGACACTTTGAGTTGGTTTCCTAATGGAAAAATCCTTGGATTTGGTGTGGAAAACCTAAAACTGTTTAAGTACTTGCAACCAGATTTACACAATGAAAAGGTGGACCTTGTCTTAGCAGAGTGGGCGGAATATAAACTTTCGTTTTCTTTAGTGACGTTGAATCAGACACTGAAAAAGATTTGTGAAAACTTCATTACGAGATTCCTATATTTGTTTCCAATTGTCACATTTTGTGCAGTTTTACCTGTGAGTACTGCTTCCTATGAGAGTGGCTTAAGCGGTCTCAACATAGTTAAGACTGCATACAGTAATTCACTGAAGACTGACACACTGGATGATTTGCTGACAATTTCCATCAATGGCCCTTCACTTAAGGACTTTGATTCGAACACTGCAATCGACAACTGGTACTTCAATGAAGGAGAGAGAGCGTCACACAAACGTGAAGATTTTTTAGCATGCATATGAATTGTCCAGTTCAAAATTGATTATCTTGAATCCAATTGCCTGCTATTGAAATTTTATGTCTTGATGTAATCTATTTCCTTGTCAAACCAAAGGCTGTGGGGCGAGGGGGACACTTCATAACTTGTACTTGAGAGATACTGGCGACTACCACTTTTGGATTGGCGAGTGCATCTGACAAACTTTGCGCCCTGTATATAGCCATACAGTATCTATACATAAATGCTATTAAATAAACTGTTTCAGGTTATCATTAACAGGGTAAAAGAAAAAGTTGGATTCGCAGTTTATGAAAACTGTTGGGCACTCAAATTTCTGCACAATATGAAAAGGGCATTAGTTAATCTGATATATATATATATTTTTTTAATATTAAATGGCCCACCTTTCAAAACTACAATCAGTTTTATAAATATTCTTAATACAGGGTTCATTGCATGACAGTGTGCCAGATATAATTAGGAAAAAAAAAAGGAATTATATTACAAGTTTTTCAACTGAGTAGAAGTTACGTGATTTCCTCATCTATAGACATATTTTTTTTCATTTTAGCGAAGCTGCTCTACGAATAACATTTGACTTCGTCAATAAAATAAAGCAAGACTTCTGCCCTGCTTCATGTGCAAGCTAGATTTTAGTATTTCTGTAAATTTCAAGGACAGAAATGTATTTTCAAGAACATTTCCAGGATGTTTCCAGGACAAAATCAATTCAAGGACATTTCCAGGATTTCCAGGACAAGTGGGAACCCTGTTAATATTTTCTATTATATCGCGGAACTCTGTTAATTGAAGGATTATGAAATTAATTCGCCGTCATGAGAATAAAGCTTAATGCCCATTTAGTGTTTGAATCTCTCTAGTGTTGGCAGGGAACTTTCTTGGTAGTTCTATAGCCGCAAACATACTCATGTGGCAAGCTACTATATGCAAGGTGAGCTGTCAGTACCAAATGAAACTCCTCAGCACCATAATTACGACTATACAATTATTTCTACCCTCAGTATTTTACTCTGTATCATGCAGTTTTATCGCCTCTCTACTAAAACAATTATCTTTCAAATGATACCCTAATTAGTTTCTGTACTCTCCCCGATTTCTTTTAATTGAACATAAATGGAGAATAAGACGAAAAGAAAGAGAAATGAAGATCTGGAAATCTCATGGACTGTGTGCGCACCAATAATAATAATAATAATAATAATAATAATAATAATAATAATAATAATAATAATAATAATAATAATAATAATAACAATATACACAAATATCCTGCCATTTTCTGTCATGATCACAGAAAAATATAGTCAAAATATGAATTTAAAAAATGAAGAAATCCGTTCTGGCATAATTACAAAACAATTACAGACTACATGGTAACTTTTCTTCTCATCAACATTAATTGGTAATAACTCTCGTTTTTTTAAAATAAAAAAAATACATAGGATGTTAAGTACACAATTTAACATGCCCATACGACTTTTTTTTCTCTCTGTCGACTTCATTTTACTGCAATTTTATGTAACATAAATACATAATTTATTTTGATATGCACATGTTTCCAGTAGAGATCGTTTATATTGCAATAAATCTCCTCCTTAAATTAGTAATGACGAGTATGAAACTTTATTGTCACAGATAATGCTGTTACAGGTTGTTTCGTTTGCATACTTACAGGATATATTAGAGGTATATCATTTTGACTATTTACCGACATTTGAACCTACAGCGCGTGTTACATCGAACAATAATAGCACTAAATAACGCACGAAAAAATATTTAGAAATGACGTTTCGTAAATTGAATTGTTACTTGAACTTGCTTATTAACGAATGCATCCGAATGCATTTGTTTCTCTATACTACCGATTGTTATAAATTGTGTTCAATTCCTCTGATTTCTCAACTTGATATGTATTAATTGCGTACTTTCCTTGTCATCATTTATCTATTTATAACAGGTACCACACACAAAAAAAATAATATTTCAATTATCAGAACATCTAATTATCTCAATTGGGGCCTATAACACGTTATGCAACAAAAATGGAACATTATGTGGCTATGGTAAGTAATACTTTCAAGCTCATGGTAACTTTCTTTCATATAACTTTCAGCAATGGAGCTTGAATGGTTATATTTTTTTTTTTTTTTTTTTTTTTTTTTTAATCCTAGAAGTTTTCTTTCACTTTGGAGAACTGAATTTGCTTTCTTCCCGTCGCCGTAATAGTTCTGTAATCACCGTAATAGTTTTGTAATCAAAATTACATTTCTCAGATACTTAAAAGTACGATAAGCTAGGGATGAACGAGTCCTAGCGTATTCGTTTACAATGTACACTTTACAAATACTGCAATACCCTCTAGAGTTGGTGCTTGTACTAGTCAGTACTCCTCATAGTGGAATCCGCAGACTGCATCTCTGATCCGAGAACAAGCTACAATCAACACACTCTGCTAAAACTATGATTTATAGAACTTTTTTTTAAGTGAACTTTGTTATGAACTATATGTTCGATGATGATAATGCCAGTTAAGCTGAAGTACAGAATGTCATAGGACAGTGTGCCCGAAAAAAAATGTATGGCATGGGAACAATCACACGTAACCTAAATAAAATGATAGCGACAGAAATCCACTGTATGTAGTAACCTACTAGGAGAAAGGTTAGGAAGAACGAGTACAATAAAAGTAGCAGTCTTCAAGGAAAATATACATGGAAATTGACTAAGATGTTGCACGAGTGTTTTGAAAAGTAATAATGAAAGGTGGATGGAGTTGATCAAAAGTGGTTAGAAATAAGGATCTGGATGTACACAGAATGGGTGAAAAACAGAACAATCTGGAATAATAATCACAAAGAAGGTTTAGTAAAACTTACTACACTTAATATATGAAAGGCTCTTACAAGTTTTTAACCACCAAACAAAAATTCTTTATTAAGCAGAAACAAGTTCAGTTATCAGTCAATTTCTTCTTCTGTATTTTGGAGTAAGATCTGACTCATGCGTTATTTAGATATTTAAGAGGATTCTAGAGGGGGGGAAATAATTAATTTTCCTATAATAAATTCCTTTTAATTCCTACACATCCCTGAAATTTGCGAGCTAACCTTACGTAAGAGCCTAATACTTTCTGAACTCACTTTTATCCCTTATTTCCTTCATATCCAAATTTACTGTTGTAACTATCAAGTTTGTTACAGATT